>NC_083871.1:50998873-51608873 GCF_032452875.1 Bos javanicus
AACCAGCATGTATGAAGGTCTTGAGACTGGAGAAAACTTGATCATTTAAGGGATTAGGAAAGAGCTAGCAGGGGTTTGGATCATAGTAAGTGAATGGTAGAATTGTCAAGTTGTAGTTGCAAAAGTAAACAGTAATATAGAGACTTGCAAGTCAAAACCAAGCTTTTAGGGAGACCAAGAAGCCATTGCCTATTCCAATTTGCATTTGAAAGATCATGCTAGCTACTGAAAATAGATTGAAAGGGCATGAGAGGGAAAAGGGAGACTAATTAGGACCTTAAGAGAGTTCATCAAACACAAGGTGATGCTGGCCTGGATGGAGTGGCAATAGAGATGGAGAACTGGTAGATTTTAATTTATGTTAGAGACAGAATTAATAGAACTTGCTAACAAACAGTAGGTGGAGTGTGAGAGACAAAATAAGCAGAATGATTCACGGGTTTCTTGCTTTGGCAGGTGATAAAATGGTGATACCATTTATTAAATGAGAATGGGATAGATTTTAGGGGGGAAATCAGAATTTCTCTTTTAACATATTAAATATGTTTCCTGAGTGATAAAGAAAAGGTCAGTTTTCATTCCAATCCCAAAGAAAGGCAATGCCAATGAATGCTCAAACTACCGCACAATTGCACTCATCTCACAAGCTAGCAAAGTAATGCTCAAAATTCTCCAAGCCAGGCTTCAACAGTACAGGAACCGTGAACTTCCAGATATTCAAGCTCGATTTAGAAAAGGCAGAGGAACCAGAGATCAAACTGCTAAGATCCGTTGGATCATCAAAAAAGTAAGAGAGTTCCAGAAAATATCTACTATGCCAAATCTTTTGACTGTGTGGATCACAATAGACTGTGGAAAATTCTTAGAGATGTGAATACCAGACCACCTTACATGCCTCCTGAGAAATCTGTATGCAGGTCAAGAAGCAACATTTAGAACTGAACATGGAACAACATACTGGTTCTGAATTGGGAAAATAGTACATCAAGGCTGTATATTGTCACCCTGCTCATTTAACTTATATGCAGAGTACATCATGAGAAACACTGGGCTGGAAGAAGCACAAGCTGGAATCAAGATTGTGGGGAGGAATATCAATAACCTCAGATATGCAGATGACACCACCCTTATGGCAGAAAGTGAAGAAGAACTAAAGAGCCTCTTGATGAAAGTGAAAGAGGAGAGTGAAAAAGTTGGCTTAAAACTCAACATTCAGAAAACAAACATCATGGCATCTGGTCCCATCACTTTATGGTAAATAGATGGGAAAACAATGGAAACAGTGACAGACTTTATTTTCTTGGGTTCCAAAGGTAGGGCAGATGGTGACTGCAGCCATGAAATTAAAAGACACTTACTCCTTGGAAGAAAAGTTATGACCAACCTAGACAGCATATTAAAAAGCAGAGACATTACTTTGCCAACAAAGGTCCATCTAGTCAAAGCTATGGTTTTTCCAGTAGTCGTGTATGGATGGGAGAGTTGGACTATAAAGAAAGCTGAGTGCTGAAAAATTGACACTTTTGACCTGTGGTGTTGAAGACTCTTGAGTGTCCCTTGGACTGCAAGGAGATCCAACCAGTCCATCCTAAAGGAAATCAGTCCTGAATATTCATTGGAAGGACTGATCCTGAAGCTGAAACCCCAATACTTTGGCCACCTGATGTGAAGAACTGACTCCTTGGAAAAGACCCTGATGCTGGGAAAGATTGAAGGCAGGAGGAGAAAGAGACAACAGAGGATGAGATGGTTGGATGTCATCACTGACTCGACAAACATGAGTTTGAGCAAGCTCCAAGAGTTGGTGATGGACAGGTAAGCCTGGCATGCTGTAGTCCATGGGGTCGCAAAGAGTCAGACACAACTGAGCGACTGAACTGAGAACTTTCTACCTCTGGGAACTGTCCCCCTTATTTTTCCCATCTGTGCTTTGTACTACTCCACTCTACTGGCATGATAAATGCTCCTTTCAGATCTGCAGTCAAGACCTAACTTTGATCCCAGTTGTATTCAGTTGCTTGACCCTTAAGAAATAAAACTCCACAGATGGCTCCAGTACTCACAGAGCTTTATCACATCCTCACACAAATCCCGTATCCCTGCTATAGTGAAACACTTGCTGTTTTCTTTTTTTTTTTTTTCACTTGCTGTTTTCTAAACATAAATGGAGGTGGACATGAAAGGGATTCCTCCCCACCTCCCCATCCTGCTCCCTGCCACCTCCTAAGATCACTCTCATTTGTCCTTGAGACAAATTCTCTTGGTAGCCTTCCCTTGTCCTCTTACACTCCTTTCAAGTACAGATTCTCCTTTGTACTTCTCTAATATCTTAGCATGTCTATGGCAGCATTTCTTCCACTCTTATAATATTATTTCCCATATCTTCTATTAGACTGTGTACTCTGTGAAAGGATGTACTATGGATTGTCCATGTTTTTACATATGTACTTCCTGGTATATAATCTATATGCAAATATTAAAATAAGAACCATGAATTAAATAGTCAATAATGAAAATTAATGTGGATGTTATGAGACCAAGCTACATAAAATTTTATAATAGGTTTATCATTGAAAGAAAACTTTTCAGTATGTTCTTAGACTAGAATTAACTGCTCAGATACTATAAGTAATTAGTATTGTTCTCCAAGAAAATAAAGGATATAGTTTTATTGAAAACAGATGCCTAGCATGTACAGATAACAAATGTCTTCAGCAGACCCTTCTTGTCTTACAGGTAAAGATCTCAGTGAGACAATCGATGACACTTAAAATCTGTTTCTTACCTGTTTCTCTCAAGAGGCAGGTCAGGTGGTCTGGTATTCCCATCTTTTTCAGAATTTTCCACAGTCTATTGTGATCCACACAGTCAAAAGATTTGGCATAGTCAATAAAGCACAAGTAGATGTTTTTCTGGAACTCTCTTACTTTTTTGATGATCCAACGGATCTTAGCAGTTTGATCTCTGGTTCCTCTGCCTTTTCTAAATCGAGCTTGAATATCTGGAAGTTCACGGTTCCTGTACTGTTGAAGCCTGGCTTGGAGAATTTTGAGCATTACTTTGCTAGCTTGTGAGATGAGTGCAATTGTGCGGTAGTTTGAGCATTCATTGGCATTGCCTTTCTTTGGGATTGGAATGAAAACTGACCTTTTCCAGTCCTGTGGCCACTGTTCAGTTTTCCAAATTTTCTGCCATATTGAGTGCAGCACTTCCACAGCATCATCTTTTAGGATTTGAAATAGCTCAACTGGAATTCCATCACCTCCACTAGCTTTGTTTGTAGTGATGCTTTCTAAGGCCCACTTGACTTCACATTCCAGGATGTCTGGCTCTAGGTGAGTGATCATACCATCGTGATTATCTGGGTGAAGATCTTTTTTGTACAGTGCTTCTGCGTATTCTTGCCATGTCTTAATATCTTCTGCTTCTGTTAGGTCCATACCATTTTGGTCCTTTATTGTGCCCATCTTTGTATGAAATGTTCCCTTGGTATCTCTAATTTTCTTGAAGAGATCTCTAGTCTTTCCCATTCTATTTTCTTATATTTCTTTGCACTGATCACTGAGGAAGGCTTTCTTATTTCACCTTGCTATTCTTTGGAATTCTGCATTCAAATGGGTATACCTTTCCTTTTCTCCTTTGCCTTTAGCTTCTCTTCTATTCACAGCTATTTGTAAGGCCTCCTCAGACAGCCATTTTGCTTTTTTGCATTTCTTTTTCTTGGGGATGGTCTTGATCCCTGTCTCCTATACAATGTCATGAACCTCCATCCATAGTTCTTCAGGCACTCTGTCTATTAGATCTGATCCCTTGAATCTATCTGTCACTTCCACTATATAATCATAAGGGATTTGATTTAGCTCAGTGGCCTAGTGGTTTTGCCTACTTTCTTCAGTTTAAGTCTGAACTTGGCATTAAGAAGTTCATGATCTGAGCCACAGTCAGTTCCTGGACTGGACATTAAACAACAGACTGGTTCCAAATAGGAAAAGGAGTACGTCAAGGCTGTATACTGTCACCCTGCTTTTTTAACTTATATGCAGAGTACATCATGAGAAATGCTGGGTTGGATGAAGCACAAGCTGGAATCAAGATTGTGGGGAGAAGTACCAATAACCTCAGATATGCAGATGACACCACCCTTATGGGAGAAAGTGAAGAGGAACTAAAGAGCCTCTTGATGAAAGTGAAAGAGGAGAGTAAAAAGTTGGCTTGAAGCTCAATATTCAGAAAACGAAGATCATGGCATTTGGTCCCATCACTTCATGCTAAATAGATGGTGAAACAATGGAAACAGTGATAGACTTTATTTTGGGAGGTTCCAAAATCAGTGCAGATGGTGATTGCATCCATGAAATTAAAAGACGCTTACTCCTTGGAAGGAAAGTTATGACCAACCTAAACAGCATATTGAAAAGCAGAGACATTACTTTGCCAACAAAGGTCCATCTAGTCAAAGCTATGGTTTTTCCAGTAGTCATGTATTGATGTGAGAGTTGGACTATAAAGAAAGCTGAGCACTGAAAAATTGATGCTTTTAAACTGTGGTGTTGAAGAGGACTCTTGAGAGTACCTTGGACTGCAAGGAGATCCAACCAGTCCATCCTAAAGGAAATCAGTCCTGAATATTCATTGGAAGGACTGATGCTGAAGCTGATGCTCCAATACTTTGTCTACCTGATGTGAAGAACTGACTCCTTGGAAAAGGCCCTGAATCTGGGAAAGATTGAAAGCGGGAGGAGAAGGGACGACAGAGGATGAGATGGTTGGATGGCATCACCGACTCAATGGACATGAGTTTGAGTAAACTCCAGGAGTTTGTGATGGACAGGGTGGCCTGGCATGCTGTAGTCTGTGGGGTTGCAAAAAGTTGGAAACAACTGAGCGACTGAACTGAACTGAACCTATTTCTCTACTATTTTTCTTGTTACTCTTTCATTTCTTCTGCCTGGACAGCTCTTTCTTCATTCAATTAACACCTGTTTATCCTTCAAGTCCGTGTAGGCATCAACCCTCCCCAGAGATCTTCCTGGGCAACCTGAACTTTGTGATCCCTCTCTGTGCTGTTTGTGAGCTATGCTCATACCCCTACCATAACCCTTATCACAGGGGCCCCCAACTTCTGGGCTGCGGACCAGTACCTCGAGGTGGCATTAGATTAGAAATAAAGTGCACGATAAATGTTATGCACTTGAATCATCCCAAAGCCATCCCCTCTACCCTGGTCCATGGAAAAATTGTCTTCCATGAAACTTGTTCCTTGTGCCAAAAATGTTGGGGAATGCTGCCTTAGCAGACTTGCAATATTAAACCCAATGATAACTCTCAGAGCCAATTTTAGTAATTGTGCTGAAGGAAACATGTAAACTTGATTTCCTAAGCAAAACAGAATATAAGCTATTTTTGTAAGCCTTGTTTCCATGGAAATAACCATCAACATGGCAGGAGGGATTCATTATGACTATATTTGATATAGTTCAACAAACTTGTATTTCTCTCCCATTTCTTTCTCTAAAAAGATTCAGGGTTTACTTAGCAATTGACTCCTTACATGATAATTGATAGAATTATTACTTGAAGTTGATGGAACTAGAAACTATTACTGCCAGTGAATACAATAGCTTTTATTTTCTGCCATGACTCCTAGGCACAACTGCTATTTACTTCAGAGTATAATTTAAGAAAAAATAATTGTAATGTTAATAATGAGGCTCTAATTAGATATTACTTCAATCCCTGCTGCTTAGAACAAAAGAATGTCTTAGATCAGAAAAGGGATGTTTAAGTCTTGTTCCTATTTCCTAATATAAATTGATGCGCTTCATGTCAATAAATCCTCTTGACATTTTGCAGCCATGGCACTAAATCACCAATGCATCCGTGTCAAATGAAAAAGCTGCTGAAAGTAATGCTATTAAATGATGATTTTTAGGTCCTGTCACCAACTTTGAAATGTACTCTTGATAAGGCATTGGATTTATATGTTAATGGGTGTATTTCACCAATCCCACCTAATATATCTGCTACAGCCTATACCATAAATTTATTAAACCTCCAAGGACCCTTTGACTCAGAGAAGTTTTGAAATAAATCAATGAAAATGAGCACAGCCTATTTTCTGAGCATGGCACATCATGGCTGTTTGACAGAATGAGCACAGCGTTTGCTTGTTTTTAATCCAATAATATCCTTTAATTTTTCTTGCACGTTGTGGAAAGCACTCTGATAGACTACAGGAAATCTACTCAGCTATTTCATACACAAAATGAGGCCCAAAGTGCTGAAAGGGGATGAGGAGCATCTTCACGAATAAGTTGTCCTCCTTTCTAGAAAATGAGGCTTCCTTTTTCCTTTTAACACCAAATCTAGATTTCTCCAAGGAGTTTTATGTAACCCCAGTGCCAATTAGTCTAATGTGGCTGTCCTTATATGTATTTGTTCTGTATTATTATTATTATTATTTAACTCATAAATCAAAAAAAGTTTTCAAGGATGAGCATGAATAAGCAGTTACATTTTGTCCCAGTAACTCTGAAGGACTTCTAAAGAATACTAGTAATCCTTTTTTTAAATTTGTTTTTATTTATTTTCAATTGGAGGATAGTTGCTTTAAAGTGTTTTATTGGTTTCTGCTCTACAACAACATGAATCAGACATGTGTCCCCTTCCTCTGGACCCTCCCCCCAGCCTCTCCCTCCCATTACACCCTTCCAGGTTCCAGGTTGTGACAGCCCAGGATGAGTGCCCTGTGTTATATAGCAGCTTCCCACTAGCTGTCTATTTCACACATGATTGTGTATATATGTTAGTGCTACTCTCTCAGTTTGCAATTCTTTATGAAGATACACAATACTGAGACCTAGCTGCGCTAGTGATAAAGAACCTGTCTGCCAATACAGGAGACCTAAGAGACATGGCTTCTATCCTTGGGTCAGGAAGATCTCCTGGAGAAGGGCATGGCAACCCACTCCAGGATTCTTGCCTGGAGAATTCCATGGACAAAGGAGCCTGGCAGGCTACAGTCTACAGGATCACCAAGAGTTGGACACAACTGAAGCGGCTTAGCACACACACAAAGATAGCTGGAGCTGAGTCACCTCCTCTTATGCGCCCACCCCCACCAAGATTGCCCTGCTTGCTCTACTCTTTGCTCCATATCTCTGCTTCAGGAGAGGACAGATTGACCTGGCCTATGACACAACTTCCTCAGCCTCTTGAGAATTATTTTGACATTGAAATGCTTTGTAAAGTCTAAAAGGAAGGGTTTTGAAGTGGGTTTTTTTTCCTGTAGACATTTTAGTGCAAGGTGCAATATACATATTATATATATTGGGACTATCTGTGTGGTTCTTTGCCTGAGAAAGAAAGGGCCTAAACACAAGTGCAGTTTTGTTGTTGTTGCGGTTTTTGACAGGTCTAATGGTACACTTAGACTGTTAGAATTGGACATGGAACAATTCAATGGACATGAGTATGAACAAAGTCCAGGAGTTGGTGATGAACAGGGAGGCCTGGCGTGCTGCAGTCCATGGGGTCACAAAGAGTTGGACACGACTGAGCAACTGAACTGAATTGAATGGTACAACTGGTAAAAATTTTGTAGTTTTTGCTTATTTACCCAGAGACATCCTGCTAGAAGCTCACAGTCTCATCATCATCTGTAAGTCACCTCAAAATGGACAGCAATGTTCCCTTTGATGTCAAGAAGGAGCCCTTCCCCAGATGAGGGGATTATTGTAAACTCAGGGTCAGGATATCCTCACACACAGTAACTCAACTAAACTAATTATTCTTATTCCCCATGGCATGACAGAAAATATACTTAAGTCTTTGCTTACAGTTTACATTGCCCAAGTTCAAAGAATTTCAATGCCATAGGTCAATTTTCAGTTCAAAAGTTGTTTACCCAAGGGTCAGGTATTAAGACATGAAAGAAACCAGTTTAGTAAAAGCATGAACATGATTTGAGGCATAGTTCATGAAAGCAGCTTTGCTGGAGAGCTCTGTTGGGTGTGGGCAGGAGCTGGATACCTGTAAACACGTGGCTGGAAGTTTCCATGGATGATCAATGGATCAGCCAGTGATCACAGTAGGGATAGCCAGTCTGGAAAGGAGGGTGAGCAGCCTCAAGAAGAATGAGGTTTTTCAGGGGAGCCCCAAGTAAAGGCAGGACTCATCAAGCTGTGAAGGAGATTATTTTAAGGGCAAGCAAGACTTGGTTATCTGGAAACAGGCAAAGCCTCTTCAGACTGAAAAGACTGTTACTGTTAAGTCGCTTCAGTCGTGTCTGACTCTGTGCGACCCCATAGACGGCAGCCCACCAGGCTCCCCTGTCCCTGGGATTCTCCAGGCAAGAACACTGGAGTGGGTTGCCATTCCCTTCTCCAATGCATGAAAGTGAAAAGTGAAAGGGAAGTTGCTCAGTTGTGTCCAATTCTTAGCGACCCCATGGACTGCAGCCTAGCAGGCTCCTCTGTCCATGGGATTTTCCAGGCAACAGTACTGGAGGCTTGAGACATCTGTTGCTGGCCCAGGGACATAGCTGTAGCCTCCATCCCGGAAGGTGGAACCTGGTAAGGGTGGGGGCTTTCAGGAGCAATGGTAGGTTGCTGGAGTTCCCTCACCTGGAGTTTCGCAGTCCTCAAGCTCTGAGTTCTAATGTAAAGACTCTAGTTTAGACAGAGAGCAACATGTGAATAAACTCCTGCTAGTAGGTATGACCTGGGGGTCCTGGAGATGACTAGGAAGTCAGGCATCAGGGCCATGCTGTGAGGAGATCCTAAATTCAAAGATAGGGGTTAGGCCCCCCTATGTGGGGTTGATGGATAAAATACAAGACACCCAGTTATATTTGAATTTTAGAGAAACAATAACTTTTAAGTATACATATGCCCCATATATTGGACAGAATATACTTATATCCCTTCAAAGTCCATTGCTTAAAATACAAATTTAATTGGGGTCCTGTACATAATTTTATTAGTGAAATCTGGTAACCGTATCTATATTCCATACTAAGGGAATGGATTTACCTTCACCTGGTAGTGAAGCATTCAGTTCAGTTCAGTTCAGTCGCTCAGTCGTGTCCGACTCTTTGCGACCCCATGAGTTGCAGCACACCAGGCCTCCCTGTCCATCACCAACTCCCGGAGTTTACCCAAACTCATGTCCATCGAGTCAGTGATGCCATCCAGCCATTTCATCCTCTGTCGTCCCCTTCTCCTCCTCCGCACAATCCCTCCCAGCATCGGAGTCTTTTCCAATGAGTCAACTCTTCACATGAGGTGGCCAGAGTATTAGAGTTTCAGCTTTAGCATCATTCCTTCCAAAGAAAACCCAGGGCTGATCTCCTTTAGAATGGACTGGTTGGATCTCCTTGCAGTCCAAGGGACTCTCAAGAGTCTTCTCCAACACCACAGTTCAAAAGAATCAATTCTTCAGCGCTCAGCTTTCTTCACAGTCCAACTCTCACATCCATACATGACTACTGGAAAAACCATAGCCTTGACTAGACGGACCTTTGTTGGCAAAGTAATGTCTCTGCTTTTGAATATGCTATCTAGGTTGGTCATAACTTTCCTTCCAAGGAGTAAGTGTCTTTTAATTTCATGGCTGCAATCACCATCTGCAGTGATTTTGGAGCCCAGAAAAATAAAGTCTGCCACTGTTTCCATTGTTTTCCCATCTATTTCCCATGAAGTGATGGGACCAGATGTCATGATCTTAATCTTCTGCATGTTGAGCTTTAAGCCAACTTTTTTTCTCTCCTCTTTCACTTTCATCAAGAGGCTTTTTAGTTCCTCTTCACTTTCTGCCATAAGGGTGGTGTCATCTGCATATCTGAGATTATCGATATTTCTCCTAGCAATCTTGATTCCTTGTGCATCTTCCAGCCCAGCGTTTCTCATGATGTATTCTGCATATAAGTTAAATAGTGGATCTTAAACATGGGGATGTCATGATGAAATCTGTATCATATCAAAACTGTCTGTCACCAGGGTGGAAGGTGGACATATGTAAATAGAGAGGATCTCGGAGCTGGGGAGAAATCGTGAAGGACTCTGTTACAAAGACGTAAACTAAAACATATGCCATTTTGGGTCAGACCAGTCATCTCTTCAGTCCAACATTCTGTCTGTCAGTAGCACCAGCAATGACAGTTTGTAAAATAGAATGACATGATAAGAAAAGCATCAGTCTCAAGTCCTGAGACCTAACTCTCGGTCTTTATGAAGGCCACTTGAACTTGTACAAATTACTTAACCTCCAAACATGTGAGAAGCCTCAACACATAAAAGCTTCTATCTACAGGTCTGTGTTGTGTTCTCAGTTATTAGGAACATTTCCCCAAAGCCCCTAACACATTAAGCTTTTGTAGCCTAAGTGCACAAATGCTATAAAGCTAGAAAAACGTTATTTGTCTTCACCCTCAGAATCCTCTTTGTCTCTCAAATCAGATCGCTCCTTCTCTCTTCTTTCCTTTTGTTCTGACTCTGCACCCAGTGTCTGTGTCTCCTCCTCTCCCTCTCTGCTTCGTAGCTGATTCCCTCCTCCTTGCTCCTGTCTGTGCAGTCCATTTTCTCTTTACTTCTTATAACTTAAGACTCTGCGTATGCTTTTTCCCTACTGAAATGCCATTTTACTCCAGCCTCTCCAGTAAGGCTGCTTAGTCTCTTTGTCCTGCTTAAAGCTCAGTTTTGCAGGAAGTGTGTTTTCAGCTTTCGCACCTGGTTGTGATACTGATCTGTTCACATACTGCTCTCAGAGTGTGAAGCCCCTTACCCAGCATTTAACTGTGGCTCCCTCTAGGTGGCTGTATTCTTTAGCCGTTATTATTTGTGTCTTTCTATATCTTTGTCTCTTATAGACCAAATGCTCCTCCTCTCAGCCGCAAGGTGTAATTTTAATTTCAAATTCAAGGAATTAAACAAACAAATGATGTTAGTATACTTTTTAAAGTGATACATTTAGATTTTTTTCTCTGGCCCTGAATAATATATCTGGATGAAAGGAGAAAAAAAGTCACTACATTGTTTGGGTTTTTCTGAATATCCAGAATGTCTGCTGTGATCCAGTCAGGAAGACAGAAACCACTTTGAATATTTAGAATGTGTGCTTAGTCACTCAGTGGTGTCTGACCCTGCGACCACATGGATTGTAGCCTGCCAGTCTCCTCTGTCCATGGAGATTCACCAGAATATTTAGAATAGATGAAATTAAATACAGGGAATCAGTTACAGAGGATAAGACTGAAAGGGACCGGTGAGGCAACCCAGAGGTTAATGACCTCAGGAAGGGACTGTCACCCTTAGGCTGAAGAGACAAAGGGAAATCAAGGTGTTAGCAGAGCTCAGGGGCTGGCGCCACCCACAGGACGCTGGAGCCATGGGGGTAGGGGAGGCACCTGTCCAGTGGGAACCGGAGCCATGAAACCCAAATGGCCTCGGTCTGGCCTGTACTCCAAGCAGAGTGGGATGGGTAGGAAAGTGCTCTGGCCTCTTCCTTCCTCTTGCCCTCCAGCCTCTGTCAGATTCTGCCATTGCCCTCACCCAGCTGTAAATCAGAGGACACAGAAGCCTAACTAGTGTGCACATATCTGGGACACAGTGCTGAGCAGGAAATGCTGGAAACTGATCTGAGAACAAGCAGGTCTTGAACTGACTACAGATTTCTTGTGTAGATAGTCTCTCTTGATTCATGACTACTTGTTTATTTATTTACTTGATTTCTCATTTCTCAGGGGATTAGAGACAGAATCATCAACTATTACTTTTCCCCTATTTCCATGTGGCATCACAGAGACATGCCTTAAAATCATAAAAGGGAATAAAGAAAAAGAAATACAGTCATTTATAGGTAAAGCACAATGACCTTGAAGGCAACGCTTTCTCTGCATAAAGGAAGCTTCAGCATGTGTTAGCTTGAGTATAGGTACTCACTTCCATTTGAAGATATACCTGTAGATACTTTATCCTCCAGCTGTTTCTATATAGAATGTTTAATTTCTCTGAGTTTGTGTGATTGCATATATGTCAGGAGAGGGGCATTGGGGGGTGGCAATGCATCTGGCTTTCAAGAACAATGGAAAAATGAACTTCTGGGGAGAGATGAGCAGTCTGATATGTGTGCCTTTGTTGATGATAAGATTTTTTTATGTTGTTTTCATTAACCAGTAAAACGTGAAGCCCCCAGGGAAAACCCGCTGCTGCTGCTGCTAAGTCACTTCAGTCGTGTCCGACTCTGTGCGACCCCATAGATGGCAGCCCACCAGGCTTCCCCATCCCTGGGATTCCCATTTCCTTCTCCAATGCATGAAAGTGAAAAGTGAAAGTGAAGTCGCTCAGTCGTGTCCGACTCTGGTGACCCCATGGACTGCAGCCTACCAGGCTCCTCCGTCCATGGGATTTTCCAGGCAAGAGTACTGGAGTGGAGTGCCATTGCCTTCTCTGAGAGAAAACCTAGTTAGGTACATTTCCACTTTACACCAGAGAATAACAAGCCTATTGTGTGTCAGACTTGAGACTTCACATAAGAGAGGCAGCCTCTGTTACTAGGGCATACAAAGATCTGTTCACATTGTGGTTTATAATGGTACCTTTAACTGTCCTGCACAGATTATTAGAAAAAGTCATTTTTCCAAATGTGGATGCGGTATTGAGCAGGAAACCTCTCTAAGTGCCACGGGAGTTGATTCCCAGTGTCCAAGACTAGCATACAGTGGGGAGGAGAGAGAACAGAGCAGGAGCTAAAGCCAAATTTTAATCACTTGTTGGACCCATTTTTGAGATAAATTCCACATTTAAAATATTCATTTATTCCTAAGATGTAAAAGTGGACACTACTGGTGAAAAATATTCTGCAAGAACTAAAACATTTTTTAATGCACAGTAGCTACTCAACAAATGGGTGCTGATTAATATTGCAGAGGGAGATCAGGAATAATAAGAACGAATAGTATAGCACTAAATGTATTGATGAGGACACCAAACATTTCACCAGTGTGGGTAGGGAGGAGGAACAGGCTGCAATCTAAGATTTCAAGGAGGGAACAGATGGTAAGATGATAGACAGCTACTGGAGGCCATTTGTTCTAAAACAGATAGAACACTTGTAGGTAAGGAAGGAGAAAACAGAACAATAGTTAAATGCTAGCAGCAGGATCAGGAGATGTTTTTATTTTCCTTTTAGCCTGGGAAACCAGTGCATATTTGAAGGCAGAGCTTAAAGATCCTATAGGAAAAGGGAGGATGAGAGAGTGAATAACTGAGAGATCAAAACCTTGGGTAAGCTAAAAGAGGGGGGATCAGAGAGGATTAAAGACATAGGTTTCAAGGATTCTTAGAGCTAGGCTTGGAAAGATGTGAAAGCACTTTTTTTTTCTTTCGATAGTGATGAAAAGGAAAAAGAAATGAGCTTATAGCAGATACTGTTTCAGAACAGAGCTCATCACTTTGGTGAGACTTGTCCTCATCAAGAGATTGGAGATTAGACATAATGATCAGGGGATGGCAGGACTGTGGGTCAGAACTAGGTACAGATAGAGAGATGAAATCTACACAGGACAGGAGAGCATGGTACCCATCAGCATGACAAGAAGCTGATGGTCTAGCTACTTCTACATGGCTACTATAAGGGATGTAGCAAGGGAGAGAAGATTGGAATTCACATATAAAGAGAACACTAGAAGAGAGTCTGGGGGCAGGTACTTGCAGCACTGGGGCTTCTAGTCAAGGTTTTAGCAATGGGATGGTGGTTTAGACAGAACTTTAATAATCAAGACTAGTAGGGAGAAGTGATTTCTGAGTAAGATGGTGTCCACCGTGAACAAGAGAACAAAGCAGAAGCTCCATTAGTAACACTAGCCATAGAGTCAGAGTGGAATCAACAAACAGCACATTCACTTATCTTGGTACAATGTTGCTTGAGCTATTGCTCTAACTTGAAGCAAGATCTATTCTGAAGTCTCAGATAGTGAGCTGGGATCATGTGACTCTTCATGAACATACTGGGGGAAGCAGAGTCAGAAGAAGCAAGAGTTGAAGGCTTTCCTCTGGTCAGAAGAGCCAAGAGTAAGTGCTGGTTGTCAAGACCTGGAGAAGTAGAGATTCAGGTTTGAGACCAGGGAAAATTGTTCTTTTGGCCAGAAAGCACAGTCTTCAAGAGAGGCTTGAAAGGATTGTCAAATAGCAGAGACAGCCTAGTTGACATAAGATGCATGAATTCATAGTGGGCCAAATTCACCCTCCTTTCATGTAAGAAAACAAAGATTTCATTCTCATAAAGCTTCCTCTCATAATATTTTTAAGAAATTTATCAGCTTCACTTTAAACCCTTTAGTTAGCTTTGCATCTACTTTGATTCAATATTAAGAAGTATTTCAGTCCTTGAATGATTCTTCTAATATTCTTGGAACAATGCATTATATTACTGAACAACAGAAACTGAACCGTTGAGATTTTCATTTTGTATACAAGTGAAATGTATCCTTATTTCCAAGTATTCAGTTTTTCAACCTAAAATAGGCTTTCTTTTTTTCTTTCAAAAACTAAATTTCATTTGGGAAAGGGCAAGAGCATGATGCCTAAAAAACAAAGCATAAAGAACAATGTGCTGACTTCGAAACTGAGCGGAAACAAATTAGTGAGAAAGAAATCAGATGTTAAATAAAAGAATGCTGAGTCCTCACAGCCTCACAGTTTGAGATAGTTGGCTGGAGAGTGTCTTCTAACTGATTGATTTGAATGTCACAGGAATGGAATTAAAATATTTGCAGGCTCAATGGCTCATCACTCAGTTGTAGCAAGAAATAAAATTGGTTGGGTATGAATTCCTCTCAAAGTTGTGCCAGTTATTGCAATAGGACATGGTCTTATGATCATTTTCTTTCCAGCAGATGATCGAATTGTGCTCAGCCAGTTTGGTCCTCATAGAAATCAAGCAATGTAATTTGATCTTATTATTTTAGTTAATTGATGACAAAAACTGCTGACTGCTATGTCACTAATTGGGTAATATTTATTAAAAACAAAACTGAAGCAGACAGGAAAATAGCTAAGTCAGTCATGTTGAATGTTATATACATCCATCTTACATCTTAATTTCCTTGTCATTAAATAAGTGAATTGACACTTTGTCAAAACATCAGTGAAGTCCTTTAAAGTCTTTTTATAAAAGCCTATATAAAAATACCAAAAAATATTGTTAGGAGAAACCCACAATTTTGACTCTCATTCGGGGTTTTCAATAACAACACTTTGTACTTAGGTCAAAATTTTCTTTTATGGGAATTGAAAAGCTAATGAATAACAATTTGCCTATTTCACAGAGCACATGAAATTACTTCTAATTTCTCCCATCAACCCAATTAATTAAATTTATTGTTTGAGAAATAACTCAAGGGAATATTAAGAATAAAGATCATTATTAAATTGAATTTAGGCTCTCATTCTGTGGTAGATGTCAGCAAGTCCCTTTAAGGGATATCAACAGACAGATAATAGAAGCCAGTATGTCACCAAAGGCCATTTTGTCCCGCTCATTAAATGCTCTAAAGATATGTATTTTCCAGGTTTCAAGTTTTAGTGGTTAATATGTTTATACTAAAATAGGTCTATTTTGATGCAGAAATAATTTATTGTATACATTACAGAAAGACTGAATATGTGAGTAGGAAACATTAACTTGAATATAATTCTGACAGTTTTAAGTTGGTTTTGGTATTGCTCCCATCTCTGGCATCTCTGAAAGGAAACTGTATTCTATTTTTTTTTTTTCATGTGGTATGAACATTCTGTTTCAGTACTTAAATACCTCTATGGTTTCCTCTTACCAATCAGACAAAGGCTAAAAATATTTAACTTCAGATTCTTTGTGGTGTGTCTACTACCTACCAGTTTAGCACAGATTCATACCACTCCCTTCCACAGACAGTGGTTGTTTCCAATACCCATTCTCCCCTTCTCCATTAGAAATAGAACCGTGAGGTCTAGCTGGCACCACCAGTTTTCCAATTATAGTAACTAAACCTGTATCTTAATTAATACAGACATCACATTTTTAAGAGAGAGGAGGAAGTGTACTTGGAGGAAAAAAAAATAAAAAACCCTAAGTCTTTAACCCTGAACTTACCCACACCCTCTTTGCTACATTAACCTAGGATCACATCCTGCTCTTGTTTCTTTTCCATCAAAACTCAAAAAGCCATTAGACTTCTTATTATAAAAATACATGGACAGTACTTCAAAATAAAGTGATTCATGAGTGTAAGCAGTTGCAAGTTAATTCATCTTGAGCTCATACACAATATATGAAGTAACAAAAGCAACAGAACACCAAGAACTTTGACTTTTAGTTGTTGCTGTTCAGTCACTGAGTCGTGTCTGACTCTCTGCGATGCTGTGGACTGTACCAAGCCAAGATACTCTGTCCTCCACAATCTCCCAGAGTTTGCTCAACTTCATGATTGATTCAGTGATGCTGCCTAACCATCTCATCCCCTGCCACCCCCTTCTCCTTTCGCCTTCAATCTTTCCCAGCATCAGGGTCTTTTCCAACAAGTCGGCTCTTCGTATCAGGTAGCCAAAGTATCAGCTTCGGCATCAGTCCTTCCAACGAGTATTCAGGGTTGATTTCTTTTAGGATTGACTGGTTTGATCTCCTTGCAGTCCACGGAACTCTATCAAGAGTGTTCTTCAGCACCAAAATTTGAAAACATCAATTCTTCAGTGTTTAGTCTTCTTTATGGACCAATTCTAACATCTGTACATGACTACTGAAAAACCATAGCTTTGACTATATGGACTTTTGTTAGCAAAGTGATGTCTCTGCTTTTTAATACACTGTCTAGGTTTGTCATTCATAGCTTTCCTTCAAAGGAGCAAGCATCTTTTAATTTCATGACTGCTATCACCATCTACAGTGATTTTGGAGCCCAAGAAAATTAAATCTGTCACTGCTTCCACTTATGCCCCCCCTTTTTATTAATTTTTAAAGTTTTGTTGAAATATAGTTGATTTATAACGTGTTAATTTATGCTGTACAGCAAAGTGATTCAGATACTTACATATAAATATATTATTCTTTTAATATTCTTTTCCACTATGTTCTGTCACAGAATATTGAATATAGTTTGCTGTGCTACACAGCTGTTGTTGTTTAGTTGCTAAGTCATGTCTGACTGTTTGCAATCCCATGGACTGTAGCCCGCTTGGTACCTCTCTCTGTATATGGGGTTCTCCTGGCGTGAATACTGGAATGGGTAGACATTTCCTTCTCCACAATCTCTCCCCTTTTATTTCCCATAAAGTGAGGGGACCAGTGCCATGCTTAATTTTTTTAATGTTGAGTTTCAAGCCAGTATGTTCACTCTTCTCTTTCACCTTCATCAAGAGGCTCTTTAGTTCCTCTCCTCTGTCTGCCATTAGAGTGGTATCATCTGAGTATCTGAATTGTTGATACTTGTCCCAGCATCTTGATTTCAGCTTGTGATTCATCCAGTCCAGCATGTCACATGATGTACTCTGCATGTAAGTTAAATAAGCAGGGAGACAATATACAGCCTTGATGTACTCCTTTCACAATTTTGAATCAGTTCATTGTTCCATGTCTGGTTCTAACTGATGCTTCTTGACCAGCATACAGATTTTTCAGGAGACAGGTAAGGTGGTCTGGTACTCCCATCTCTTTAGGAATTTCCCACAGATTGTTGTGATCCACACAGTCAAAGGCTTCAGTATGGTCAATGAAGGAGAAGTAGATGTTTTCCTAGAATTCCTTTGCTTTCTCTGTGATCCAACATATGTTGGCAATCTGATCTCTGGCTCCTCTGCCTTTTCTAAGTCCAGCTTGTACATCTAGAAGTTCTCAGTTCATGTACTGTTGAAGCCTAGCTTGAAGAATTTTTGCCTAACCGTGCTAGCATGTGAAATGAGCACAACTGTATGGTAGTTTGAACATCCTTTGGCATTAGAATGAAAACTGACCTTTTTAGGCCATGGCTGAGTTTTCCAAATTTGCTGGCGTATTGAATGCAGCACTTTAATAGTATCATCTTTTAGAATTTTAAATAGCTCAGCTGGAATCCTGTCACTTCCATTGCTTTGTTCCTAGTAATTCTTCCTAAGGCCCACTTGTCTTCACACTCCAGAATGTCTAGTTCTAGGGAGTGACCACACCATCATGGTTCTCCATGTCATTGCAACCTTTCTTATATAGTTCTGCTGTATATTTTTGCCATGTTTTCTTAATCTCTTCTGCATCTGTTAGGTCCTTACTCTTTCTGTTCTTTAGCATGCCCATCCTTGCATTACTTTGTTAACAAAGGTCCGTCTAGTCAAGGCTATGGTTTTTCCAGTGGTCATGTATGGATGTGAGAGTTGGACTATAAAGAAAGCTGAGTGAAGAAGAATTGATGCTTTTGAACTGTGGTGTTGGAAAAGACTCTTGAGAGTCCCTTGGACTGCAAGGAGATCCAACCAGTCCATCCTAATGGAGATCAGTCCTGGGTGTTCATTGGAAGGACTGATGTTGGAGCTGAAACTCCAATATTTTGGCCACCTGATGTGAAGAGCTGACTCACCGGAAAAGACCCTGATACTGGGAAAGATCTCCTCCTGAGGGCAGGAGGAGAAGGAGACAACAGAGGATGAGATTGTTGGATGGCATCACCGATTCAATGGACATGGGTTTAGGTGGACTCTGGGAGTCGGTGATGGACAGGGAGGCCTGGCGTGCTGCGGTTCATGCAGTTGCAAAGAGTCAGACATGACTGAGAGACTGAATTGAATTGAATTGAATTGAATCCTTGCATGAAATGTTCCCTTGATATCTCCAAGTTTCTTGAAGGGATCTCTAGTCTTTCCAGTTCTATTTTTTCCTCTATTTCTTTGCATTGTTCATTTAAGGACTTCTTATCTCTCCTTGCTATTCGCTGGAACTCTGCATTCAGTTGGGTGTATATCATTCCCTTTCTCCCTTGCCTTGCACTTCTATTTGTTTCTTAGCTATTTGTACAAACAACCATTTCACCTTCTTTCATTTCCTTTTCTTGAGGATGGTTTTGGTCATTGCCTCCTGTACAGCGTTACAAACCTCTGTCCATAGTTCTTCAGGTACTCTGTCTACCAGATCCAATCCTTTGAATCTATTTGTCATCCCCAGTGTATAATCATAAGAAATTTGATTTAAGTCATACTTGAATGGCCTAGTGGTTTTCCCTACTTTGCTCAATTTAAGCCTGAATCTTGCAATAAGGAGCTCATGATCTGGGTCACAGTCAGCTCCAGGTCTTATTTTTGCTGACTGCATAGAGCTTCTCCATCTTCAGCTGCAAAGAACATAATCAATCTGATTTCGGTTTGACTATCTGGTGATGTCCATGTGTAGAGTCATTTCTTGGGTTGTTGGAAAAGGGTATTTGCTACACGCAACATGTTCTCTTAAAAAAACTGTTAGTCTTCGCCCTGCTTCGTCATTTTGTACTCCAAGGTCAAATTTGCTGGTTATTCCAGGTATTCTTGACTGCCTACTTTTGCATTCCTGTCCCCTATGATGAAAAGGAAAACTTTTTCTTGCTGTTAGTTCTAGAAGGTGTTGGTCTTCCCTGGTGGCTCAAACAGTATAGAATCTGTCTGCATTGCAGAAGATCCAGGTTTGAACCCTGGGTCAGGAAGATCTCCTGGAGAAGGGAATGGCAACCCACTCCAGTATTCTTGCCTAGAGAGTTCTATGGGCAGAGAAGCCTGGCAGGGTACAGTACATGGGGGTCACAAAGAATCAGACATGACTGAGTGGCTTTCACTTTCACTAAAAGATGTTATAGGTTTTCATAGAACAAGTCAACTTCAGTTTCTTTGACATCAGTGGTTGCGGCATAGATGGGTTACTGTGATGTTGAATAATTTGCCTTGGAAATGAAACAAGATCATTCTGTTGTTTTTGAGATGGCACCCAAGTACTGCATTTTGGGCTTTTGTTGACTATGAGGGGCTACTCCATTTCTTCTAAGGGATTCTTGTCCACTTATAATAGATATAATGGTCATCTGAGTTAAATTCGCCCATTCCCATCCATTTTTGTTCACTGATTTCTAAGATGTAAGTGTCCAATCTTGCCATCTCCTAATCATGTCTGATATACCTTGATTCATGGACCTAACATTCCAGG
This sequence comes from Bos javanicus, assembly GCF_032452875.1. Classification (NCBI taxonomy): domain Eukaryota; kingdom Metazoa; phylum Chordata; class Mammalia; order Artiodactyla; family Bovidae; genus Bos; species Bos javanicus. The sequence continues at coordinate 51,019,037 of NC_083871.1, forward strand.
TTCCTATTCAATTTTGTTCCTTAGAGCGTCGGACTTTACTTTCACCATCAGACATATCACTTTGGCCCAGCCTCTTCATTCTTACTGGAGATATTAGTAACTGTCCTCCACTCTACAAATCCTCAGAAACTACAATATCCAGTAATGTGGATCAGCACTACTAAAAAGGAAAGATCAGTGGATACCACAGAATCATCATTACAACTAAAGACTCTGCCAGCTGCTCCTAGCAAAAATTCAGCAATACCATATCTCTATGGGGTTATATTCTAGCTTCTTTTTGCATATTTTTCTGGGTTTTGTACATATGGTTATATTTAAGGTAGACATTTAGAAAAATTTTTATACATCTTAACCAACCTTCTTATATTTATCAAATCTAGAGTTGAAAGACCCATCCCCCTCAAATAGATGCCATTAACAAAATGTATCTGGTAGTCTCCCAAAGCAATAGAAATAAAAACAAAAGTAAACAAATGGACTTAATCAAACGAATAAGCATTTGCATGGCAAAAGAAACCATAAACAATGAAAGACAGCCTACAGAATGGGAGAAAATATTTACAAATGATGTGACTAACAAGGGATTAATTTCCAAACTATATAAATAGCTCATGCAACTTAACAACAAAAAGCTGAACAACCCAATAGAAAAGTGGGCAGAAAACCTAAATAGACTTTTCTCCAAGGAAGACACAATACAGATGACCAATAGGCATATGAAAAGATGTTCCACATCACTAATTATTAGAGAAATGCAAATCAAAACTACAAGGAGGTACCAGCACACACCGGTCAGAATGGCCATCATTAATAAGTCTACAAATTACAAATGCTGGAGAGGATGAGGAGAAATGGGAACCCACCAACACTGTTGGTGAGAGTATAAATTTTTTCAGCCATTATGGAAAATGGTATGGAGATTCCTTTTAAATCTAGAGTAGCCATATGATCAAGCAATCCCACTCCTGGGCATATATCTGAAGAAAACTCCAATTCTAAAAGATACATGCATGCTAGTGTTCATAGCAGCACTATTTACAACAGCCAAAATATGGAAGCGACTTAAATGCCTGACAGATGATTGGATAAAGAAGATGTGGTGTATATACACAATTGAATACTACTCAGCCATAGGGGGAAAAAAATGAAACAATGACATTTGCAGCAGTGTCCATGGACCTAGAGATTATCATACTGAGTGAATAAGCCAGATAGGGAAAGACAAATATCATATGATATCATTTATATGTGGAATATTAAACAATGATAAAAATGAACTTACGTGAAGACAAATATTTAAAAGGTAATGATAGAGCACTTTTCACAATTGAAAACTTACCACCTTTAACTTGTGTAAACCTAATGAGTTCAACATCCAGCAAATAAAAAGAAATTCCATTTCAAAACATATCACAGGGAAATCCAAAGAGAAAATGAAACATGAGCAGAGAGAAAAGACATGCTAGCTAAAAGGAAGGAATAATTAATCTAATGGCCTGCCTTCTCAATGGCAAAAATGGAAGGCAGAAGACAAGAGAATTAGTAGCCTCAATCTTCTGAGAGACAAATAACTCTCAATGTAGAATTGTATACTCAAAATAAACACTCAAAAAGGAGAGTTAAAGAAGCACATCTTTAGAAAAACAAAAATTGAGCATTTACTACCAACAGATTCTGTGTTCAGCAAAAATATAAAGGATAGATCTTATAAAGATAAAAATATTTTACCAAAAAGAAGTTCTCAGATTCAAGTTCTAATAAATAAAATATTTTAAAAGAGAATAAATCAAAACAAATATTGAACAAATAAAAACATTTATTCTCAACATGGAGACTAAAAATAATTGAAAGTTGCAACAAACTATAAGCTAATTAATAAAACAGCATGAAATCTAAAAGTGTGGTAATGTGCGCTATAAAATCCTAGAGGAAAACACAGGAGGAACACTGTGACACAAATCGCAGCGATATCTTTTCTGATTTGTCTCCCAGAATGATGGAAATAAAAACAAAAAAAAGCAAATGGGAATTACTTAAACTCAAAAGCTTTTGCACAGCAAAGGAAAGAGTAAACTAAACGTAAAGACAACCCACAGGGTTTCTCTGGCAGCTCAGTAGTAAAGAATCTTCCTGCCAATGCAGGAGACATGGGTTCTATCCCTGATGTGGGAAGATTCCACATGCCATGGAGCAACTAAGCCCATGTGCCATAACTATTAAGCCTGTGCTCTAGAGCCCAGGATTGGCAACTACTGAAGCCCACCCACCTAGAGCCAGGGCTCCATGACAAGAGAAGCCACCACAATGAGAACCTCGTGCACCACAGCTAGAGAGTAGCCCCCATTCACCACAACTAGAGAGAAAAGCCCGTGCAGCAACGAAGATCCAGAACAGCCAAAAATAAATGAAAAGAACTGATGATAGTAAGTCTACCAGCTTAAAGAATACAAGAGGAAAAGCAGGACAAAGAAAAAGCTCAAATTGCTGGTAGAGATTAACCAAAATATATGCAAGTGAACTGATTCTTCTCCTGTTAAAATACATCGATGTCAGACTGGATTTAAGAAAATAGTCCAGCTCTAGCTGTGTATAACGGAAAAGGCAATGGCACCCCACTCCAGTACTCTTGCCTGGAAAATCCCATGGGCAGAGGAGCCTGGTAGACTGCAGTCCATGGGGTCGCTAAGAGCTGGACACAACTGAGCGACTTTCATGCATTGAAGAAGGAAATGGCAACCCACTCCAGTGTTCTTGCCTGGAGAATCCCAGGGACGGGGAGCCTGGTGGGCTGCCGTCTATGGGGTTGCACAGAGTCGGACACGACTGAAGTGACTTAGCAACTGTGTATAAAAGCCATACTTGAAACATAAAGACACAGACAAGTGGGAAAGGATGAAAAAAAATGATATACCTGAAAAGTGTTAATTAAATGAAAGCTGGTGATGTTAATTTATACTGCACAAATCTAAGTTAAGGCAAAAAGCATTACTAGAAATAGAGTAGGGCCTTCCCAGGTGGCGCTAGTGGTAAAGAATTCACCTGCCAATTCAGGAGACAAGAGACACAGTTTCGATCCCTGCGTGGAGGAGATCTCCTGGAGTAGGAAATGGCAAGCCACTCCAGTATTCTTGACTGGTAAATTCCATGGGCAAACGAGCCTGGTGGGCTACAGTTCCTGGGGCTGCAAAGAGTCAAACACAGCTGAACACACACACATGAATACAGAAGTTCACTGAATAATAATCAAACATACTTTCAGTTCAACAGAAGGATATAACAATCCTAAGCTTTTAGACACTAATAATAACATAACTTGAATTCTGTTATGCTAGTAAAATAATTATACCAATAATAAAATTTTAAAAATAACTTGTCACTGGAAAAAATCAATAGATTAATATCCATATGCAAAGCTGTTCCTTAATGCCGTTTTACAGGTTATTATCTGTTTTGATTCTCAACGCTATTTAGCCTCATCAGGTAGGTTGTGGACTGTTCCCTATTTTTCTATGCCAGGATTAGAATCACCTCCCTCAAATGTTCACCAGAATTTATCTCTAAAACCCTCTGTGCATAGCATCTTCCTTCTATGAAGATTTTTTAAAACTGTTTACTGGTTTTAATACATACAGATTGACTCACAATTTCTATTTTGTCTTGAGTCAATTTCATTTATTATTTTATGAAAAGAACCATTTCTTCAGAGTTTTCAAAAACTGGGGCATCAGAACATTTTAAAAAATCTCTGCTGTAGCTGCAAACTTTCATCCTTTAAAGTGTTGCTTTGAACCTTATCTTTTGTTTTAGTGATCAGACTGTCCAGAATTGTCAATTTTTTGATCTCTTGGAAAACCAGTTTTTAACTTTGATGTCCTTTTCTAGCTCATTATCTTCTGCATTTATTTTCACTTTCTTCTTCTACTTTCTTTGAGTTTATTTGTTCGTTCTTTACCAGCATTTTAAGATAAATACCTAGCTCATTAATCTTTCTCATAAAGTGTTTCACTCTAAAAATTTCCCACTACATAGCATTCACCAACATTTCCAAAGTTTTGAGTTTAAACTTTTTCTTTATTCTGTAATTCTAAGTAATTTTTAGTTTCCAATTTGTTTTTTTCTTTAACTCATGCACTATTAAAATGTTTTTAATTTCCAAAATTATCTTTGTTTTGTTCTGTATGTATATACATGAGTGTGAATTTTATTTTTATTTTTTAATATTAATTCAATTATGGTCAGAGATGGAATTCCATGTGAAATCAATTCTTTGGAAATTACTCTAACTTCCTATATGGCCAAAGCATTGTTGTATTTTGGTTGATGTTCCATGTAACTTGAAAAGAACTGGGTCCAGGGTTTTTATTAATTCATAAGGTCAGTATTTACCAAACTTTCTATATGATAAGAGTCATTTGAGGCTCTTTTTAAAAATACAGCTTCTGAATCTCTCTTCTGGAAATTCTCATTCAATAAGCCAGATCAGAGAAGTTTGGGAAATCCTGCAGTGAGCTAAGCAATTTTGTTGTTCCATTTAGATTTTCCTTATTTGTACTGATCTATGTCAATCTGATTTATCACTTATTGAGATAACTGTGTTCAATTATTTCAGTAAGCACGTAGATTTTTAAATTTTTGCTTTTAATTTTGTCAGCTTTAAATATATGCATTACACACACACACACACACACACACACACACACACACACACACACTCACCCACCTATCCATTTGGTAGGTCTATTAAATTCTCTTCAGCTTCAGTTCAGTTCAGTTCAGTTGCTCAGTCGTGTCCGACTCTTTGCGACCCCATGAACCGCAGCACGCCAGGCCTCCCTGTCCATCATCAACTACCAGAGCCTACCCAAACTCATGTCCATTGAGTCGGTGATGCCATCCAACAATCTCATCCTCTGTCGTTCCCTTCTCTTCCTGCCCTCAATCTTTTCCAGCATCAGGGTCTTTTCCAGTGAGTCAGCTCTTCGCATCAGGTGGCCAAAGTGTTGGAGTTTCAGCTTCAACATCAGTCCTTCCAATGAACACCCAGGACTGATCTCCTTTAGGATGGACTGGTTGGATCTCCTTGCAGTCCAAGGGACTCTCAAGAGTCTTTTCCAACACCACAGTTCAAAAGCATCCATTCTTCTGCATTCAGCTTTCTTTGTAGTCCAACTCTCACATCCATACATGACCACTGGAAAAACCATAGCCTTGACTAGACAGACCTTTGTTGACAAAGTAATGCCTCTGCTTTTTAATATGCTGTCTAGGTTGGTCATAACTTTCCTTCCAACAAGTAAGAGTCTTTTAATTTCATGGCTGCAATCACCAACTACAGTGATTTTGGAGCCCCTCAAAATAAAGTCAGCCACTGTTACCACTGTTTTCCCATCTATTTGCCATGAAGTGATGGGACCGGATACCACGATCTTAGTTTTCTGAATGTTGAACTTTAAGCCAACTTTTCTACTCTCCTCTTTTACTTTCATCAAGAGGCTCTTTAGTTCTTCTTCACTTTCTACCATAATGGTGCTTATATGCCATCAAAATATGGCCAAACCTGGAGGCCTTAATGCCAGTATCAAAACCCTCTACTGGAAAAGACAATCCATAGAGCTGATACATAAAATATTGGTATCATTCAAAGGGATAGAAATGAAGCATCTCCCTTAATTCAGTGGTATATTAATACAAAGAGCATTCAATTCAGTTTAGTCGCTCAGTCATGTCTGACTCTTGGCGACCCCATGAATCGCAGCATGCCAGGCCTCCCTGTCCATCACCAACTCCCAGAGTTCACTCAGACTCACGTCCATCGAGTCAGTGATGCCATCCAGCCATCTCATCCTCTGTCGTCCCCTTCTCCTCCTGCCCCCAATCCCTCCCAGCATCAGAGTCTTTTCCAATGAGTCAACTCTTCGCATGAGGTGGCCAAAGTACTGGAGTTTCAGCTTTAGCATCATTCCTTCCAAAGAAATCCCAGGGCTGATCTCCTTCAGAATGGACTGGTTGGATCTCCTTGCAGTCCAAGGGACTCTCAAGAGTCTTCTCCAACACCACAGTTCAAAAGCATCAATTCTTCAGCGCTCAGCTTTCTTCACAGTCCAACTCTCACATCCATACATGACCACTGGAAAAACCATAACCTTGACAATACAAAGAGAAAGATTAAGCATTTTACAGGATTTATGAGTTTTCTGCTTCCATAGGTATTGTTTCTAGATTCATAGAAGAGTTCTTTGCATTGAAGACTTATTTATGGCTCTGTATTCAGCCAAAATATTGTATAGTAATTAGACTTCATTTAAAATAAATAAATTAAAAAAAAAGAAATGGCTTATTTTCAGAATAGTATCTTGTTTGCACTAATGTGTCTACTTAGAAAGAGGAGGAAAGCTTGTGTGTGTCACTAGGGTCTACATTATTCTGGCAATTTCTCTAAATGTGTTCTTGGAGGACCATGCAGCCTGCTTCTCTTATTCCACATCTGAGATACTCCCCTCTGAAACATCCTGTTGGTGATTATGTAGACCCAGCTGTGGAGAGTGGTTTACTGGAAATGTTTGTAAAACAATTAAAACTTTCATCATGCCTCCTAACCTCCTGTCTTCTTAACATTAAAACCACCCTTTGTAATTTCCTTGTTTTTCTCACATTGACTGGATCTGCAGGGAACATTTATTTATGCCGTAGCAAACACAGTTTAACTGGTAGTTTGGCTGACAGAACAGCTTTGTTTCAATGCTTGTGTAACCCCCACTTCTGACAGCAGAAGTTGAGAAACAAGTCTTCTTAGCAAACTGCCTTTGCAATGCCAGAAGACAGAGCCATCTTGTTATTTCAGGAATATAAAATTGGTGGAGGGTTACTTCATTTTTCATTTATTGACTTAAGGACGAATAACCCAATGTAATATTACTTCAGAAATCAATAGATGTAACACTGTAGTTAACTTTCAAACAATAAAAATAAAGTTAAAAAAACAACAACTGTTCTTTCATCTGGTAGCAGTGGCTTTAGGGCACTATAAATTGTCCTGCAGGACCTTCATAGGGCCCACAAAGACTGAGAAGAGTAATGAGGCATGTCTATCCAGAGAGAGGCTAGATAAACATGGTTTAAGATTAAATTGCTTCCCAGCAAAGCAAGAGTTATTAGATCACCTTTTGCAGAATCAGTCATTTTTATAAATACAGATACAGAACAAGTAAATCATTGGACATTCTTCTTCAACTAGAAACAGGGTGGCTTGCAATTGCTATTGCAGGGGGTCTTGGTTTATAAAAGAAACAAAAAATTAAAACCCAGCAACCAAATGAAAACTGTGAAGGCTCTTCTCCTCTTAGATAATTCTGCTTCAGATACTTCTGGACTTTTAAGGGTAAACAATGTTCTGTTGTGAAAATCCATTTTTGGGCTATTTTTCATCTTGTTTTTAACTCCCTCGTAGCATTGTTCAAACCACTGTCCCCAGAACAAAAGAGATGTAACACCACTTTTTAAATGACACTGTCTTCCTAGTTCCCTGTTAGGCCCTTAGCAATACACATCATTCTCTGTATTCTGTATTTTGAGCAGGAAATTATTAAAAAGGAGTTCATGATCTTTGTACCATCCACTGAATGTAAATCTTAAGTGGCACTTGAAGCCAGTATCAACCCCTTTGGTAGCAGTCATCTTTGTAAGCTGTACCATCCTGGTGAAATGTAGGAGGAAGAGGAAACTGAGAGGAAGCCTCTGGGTCTTTCTAAAGAATGAGTGGACCTTACAGCCAGAGAGCCAAGCTACGGGTTAATTTAGTCCTTCTGTTTCCTACAAGTACACCGCAAGCTTGTTTTTACATTTTTCATGTGCTTGATGAGTATCTGTCTTTATACCAGAGGCCCTTAATAGGTTTCTACAGGAAGACAAGTGACTTAGGAGATGGATTACATTAATTTAGGAGTGTGCAAGCTTGGCCCTGTCCTGCTCTATCCCTGTGTGATCTTGAGCCTTGAGTTCTCCAAAGATAGGGAAACTAATCCTTACCAGCTGCCTTTGGGGAGGGGGAGATCAAAAGTATAAAGTAACTGAGCTCCTCATTAACAAAAATCATCTATCAATGTGTATTACTCATTATGGAAAAGAATTAGCCTGTCCACAATTTGGTTTCATTTTGCTTTTGATTAATTGTATCATGTATTGTCAACCAGGACTCCACAAGGAAATGCAATTAGCATCATCAATGTTAATGATGACTGAGAGTTGACAGGAGCCAGATGTCTATACAGAATTCAGGGGAAATAAACTTATGTTCTAGTTTAAAGGAAGTAGCAATTGCTCAATTTCCCTGAAATGTTAAACTTTAAAGAGCTGACTTATAAAGAAGTCAAAAACAAGAAGTCAAGATGACAAAGAAGTGAAAAAAAAATGTATACACAAAGAAAAATTAAAGAAATAAAGTATTTGAAAGGAAAAATAGAGAACTGAGATTGAAAAGTAATAATGGTTTGCAATCCTATAAGGACTCCATGTTTTGGGGCCAAGTTAAGCAATTCTGGGCTTGTTTTCTCTTGTTTCTCTCTCCCATGTTTACTCTTTTGAACAGGCCCAAGCCACGCCTTTCATTTCTTCATTTATGTACTTCTTTAATATATTTGTATTATCTGCTGTATATAAAATCTATGCCATGTGTGTGAGTGATAGAAAAATACACATGACGTAGTCACCTGTTCTCAAAGGATACAAAGTCTCAGTAAGAAGAAAAAGACATGAACACAAACCACTCCTACTTAAGGAAGTGTGAGAAAAACAAATACAAGAGAGACAGGAAAGGAAAGGAGTTTATTTCCTTTCCAGCCAGACTTCAAAGGAAGTCTTTGAAAAAAGTTGTTTCCATCTGACTCATGCTTATTTCCCATCACTACTGAAAAACTCATTAATTCTTATCCAGATAAATTGAGTAATGTTGAAATTAAGATAAATTGGTATAACAGCACTAAGTTTCAGATTATCTCCATTTCTTCCAAGCAGAAAAAACATTGCGTGCTCTTGGCTGGTCTCTCTTTTGAGAAGTCACTCTTCAGCTCCCCTAGACATGTCCTACTAAACAAGTGTCACTTCTTGTGCACTGGCTTGGGTTGCAATCCTTATAAACCTCGATACTTTAATGACTTCCTGCACTCCATACTGGATCTTGTTTGGGAAATAACACTAAAGATTAATGTTACTTGCCATCTGCATTGATCACTTCTCAAAGTTGTGTTGGAAGCCTAAATGATCAAGTCAGGTTATGCCCATGGTGATATGAGGAACAAAGGAAATTTAGTCACTAAGCCTCTGCATGAGAGCAGGACTTGATAAAACGAAGATACCTCCTCCCAAAAGGATGGGGACATAGACTGCATGTCAAGTATTTAGGGATTACAAATTTTTTCCCTTTCATAAAAGTCTTTCTTACTCCTTTTTGACAGGAAGAAATGGCAAGAGAAATAAATCAGTACAGTTGTTTTTCCAGAATAACAATAACATGCTTTCTTTGGACTTTGTTCATAACCTCACTGAACACTCACATCAATAAACTGAGAGACAAAGTCTTCTCATAGAAAAAATACACAGTGTGCCCAGAAATAAACCCACGCATATGTAGTCAACTAATCTTTGTCAAGAGCACTAAGAATGCACAAAGAAAAGATAATTTCTTCAATAAAGATAGTTTCCTTTTTTCAGCAGGAAAAACTGAATATCCACATGCAAGAGAATGAAATTGAACACTTATCTTACATTATACACAAAAACCAACTCAAAATGGATTAAACCGTAAGTGTAAGACCTGAAGAAAAACATAAGACTCCTAGAAGAAAACATAAGGAAAAATCTGCTTGATAATGATTGTCTTGGCTATGATTTTCTTTTTGGGGGGATATGCAAAAGTACAGAAAACAAAAACAAAAATAAACAAGTGGGACTACATCAAACTAAAAAGCATCTTTACAGCAAGTAAACAATCAGAAAAATGAAAAGATGACCTAGAAAGCAGGAGAAAGTGTCTGCGTACTCTATCTGATAAGGGGGTAATATCTAAATATATAAGAAACTTATATAGCTCAATAGCAAAAAACAAAACAAAACTGATTTTAAAGTGAGAAGAGGACCTAAACAGACATTTTTGCAAAGAAGATAAACAAATGGAAGATATACAAAATATCTATATTTCAATAGATGTATGAAAAGGTGCTCAACATTGCTACTCATCAGGGAAATGCAAACCTAAACCACAGTGATAAATCTCCATATACCTGTTAAGATAGCTGTCATCATAAGATAAGACAAATGCTGGTGATAATGAGGCAGAAAGGAGAAACATGTATGCTGTTGCTGAGAATATAAATTGGTACAGGCATTATGAAAAATAGTCTGAAGACACGGCAAAAAATTAAAAATAGTACTATCACATGATCCAGCAATTTCACTTCTGGGTGTGTGTCTGAAAAAATAAAATCACTGTCCCAAAGGGCTCTCTGCACTCCTACATTCATTGCAGCATTATTCACAATAGCCAAGACACGGTCACAACCTAAATGTCCATCAGCAGAGGAATGGATAAAGAAAATGTGGTATATGTATACAGTGGAATAATACTGAGCCATAACAAAGAAGAAAATCTTGCCATTTGTGACAACATGGATGAACTTGGAGGGTATTATGATAGATGAAACAAACCAGACACAAAAGGGCACATACTGTATTATTTTACTTATATGTGGAGTCTAAGAAGTTGAGCTCATAGGATGAGAAGGTGGTAACCAAGGCTGGGGGTGGGGAAAATAGAGAGAGATTGATCAAAGGGAATAAACTTTCAGTTATAAGATGAATGTGTTCTAAAGATCTAATGTACAGCATGGTGACTATAGTTAATAATCATCAAGTTTTACATCTTAGAGCATATTGTACAACCTAACTATATATAATTTTTATTTGCCAATCATACTTCAATAGAGCTGAAAATAAGAAGAAAAACATACAATGTCATGTGAAAGGTGCTATAAAAAAGCCAGAAAGGCAGAGAAAATCATGAAATAAGGCAAATCATTCTCTTTGGGAGGGTTTTCTTCCATGAAAGAGTCATTCTTCTCCTTTGTGAAGTTGATACTTCTTCTCTTTGAATTAAATAAGAAATTTTTGTGTGTTGAAGCTAAAGCATTATTATTTGTTGAGTGCCTATTTCACGGTAAGCATTTATATGCTTTATTTAATCCTTATATCTACTGTGCAATATTACCCTCATTTCACTGGAGAGAAAATAGAGGTTCCGTGAATATCTTGATTCAGGGTGTCAGATTAGTAAGTGCTGGAGGCACAATACATACTCAGGACTGTCTCACTTGAAATTTGTACATGTTCCTGTAGGTCATAAAGCCACAAGTCATAATGCCTTCAGGATAATGGCTTTACCTTAATCCTTGGGAGTTAGTTGTGGTCACAGTGGAAGGCAATTTAAAAATCGAGGAAAATCATACAGTTCTCCAAAAGTGGACATAAAATGAAGAGGATGGCTTGCTAGCATACAATTAAAATTTGATGCTTATTAATACATCATGCATCAATTTTCTAAACTCTATTGAAAATGTTGAAGTGTGGAGCTCATGTCTTTCTATATTCTTTTCTGGCCTTGTATATTTGTTCTGGAGTGCTTCCAGGAACAGTCACTGAAAGGACTCTGGTGTTTGTGATGTTTCTGAGGAGTTTGGCAAGGCTCAAGTTCATGAGCTGTCTGTATTTTGGCTATCGTTGTTCTGCTGACCTGCTCTCCTTGGCTTTTGACTTTCCTGCCTGGAGTTCCATTCTCTCCATGACATTATACTTGACTTTACACAAATCACTTAACCTTTTACAATTTCTGCTTCAAAAGAAACAGGATGGAAATCATCTTCAGAGTTCCTGTAGCCCTAAAATTTCATAAACTAAAAGTTAACATTCTCTTTTTATTTTTATAGAACAGATTTTTATGGATTAATTTTGGTTGGCTAAACAGTTATTTTTAGAATTTTCAGTGAAATTCCAGCAACCCTGGAACAAGTGTGAAGATTTTCAAGTTGGTTATTCATCTATTGTGAAAAAATAGATTATTCAATGTTTGTAAATTCAGTTTATTAATTTAAAATTAACTTGCATAACCATTAAATATGTAATATCAGGTTAAAAATAAGCCCCTGTTTAAGTCCATAGAGATTTAGTTGAACACAAATCTATTTTTTGAGGATTAAAGAGCACACTCTAAACTGTAATATTATGTAGTCTAAATATAAAACTAAGCAATTAAGATAAGGTGAAAAACTCTTTATGATCTTCAAGTAAGGTTTTATTTCTTTTTTTTTCCCTTTTTAAAAAAATATTTTGCTTGTCCTCACTGAAAAAAATATTAAGAACATCTTACCTGTATAGTCTTTCAGTTCAGTTCAGCTTAGTTGCTCAAAAGTGTCTGACTCTTTGCGACCCCATGAATTACAGCATGCCAGGCCTCCCTGTCCATCACCAGCTCCCGGAGTCCACCCAAACCCATGTCCATTGAGTCGGTGATGCCATCCAATCATCTCATCCTCTGTCGTCCCCTCCTCCTCCTACCCTCAATCTTTCCCAGCATCAGGGTCTTTTCCAGTGAGTCAGCTCTTCACATCAGGTGGCCAAAGTATTGGAGTTTCAGCTTCAACATCAGTCCTTTCAATGAACACCCAGGACTGATCTCCTTTAGGGTGGACTGGTTGGATCTCCTTGCAGTCCAAAGGCATCTCAAGAGTCTTCTCCAACACCACAGTTCAAAAGCATCAATTCTTCAGCACTTGGCTTTCTTTATAGTTCAACTCTGACATCCATACATGACCACTGGAAAAAACCATAGGCTTGACTAGATGGACCTTTGCTGACAAAGTAATGTCTCTGCTTTTGAATATGCTATCTAGGTTGGTCATAACTTTCCTTCCAAGGAGTAAGCGTCTTTTAATTTCATGGCTGCAGTCACCATCTGCAGTGATTTTGGAGCCCAGAAAAATAAAGTCAGCCACTGTTTCCACTCTTTTCTCATCTATTTCCCATGAAGTGATGGAACTGGATGCCATGATCTTCGTTTTCTGAATGTTGAGTTTTAAGCCAACTTTTTCTCTCTCCACTTTCACTTTCATCAAGAGGCTCTTTCATTCTTCTTCACTTTCTGCCATAAGGGTGGTGTCATCTGCATATCTGAGGTTATTGATATTTCTCCCAACAATCTTGATTCCAGCTTGTGCTTCCTCCAGCCCAGCGTTTCTCACAATGTACTCTGCATAAAAGTTAAATAAGCAGGGTGACAATATACAGCCTTGACATACTCCTTTTCCTATTTGGAACCAGTCTGTTGTTCCATGTCCGGTTCTAACTGGTGCTTCCTGACCTGCATACAGGTTTCTCAAGAGGCAGCTCAAGTGGTCTGGTATTCCCATCTCTTTCAGAATTTTCCACAGTTTATGGTGATCCACACAGTCAAAGGCTTTGGCATAGTCAATAAAGCAGAAATAGATGTTTTTCTGGACCTCTCTTGTTTTTTCAATGATCCAGCTGATATTGGCAATTTGATCTCTGGTTCCTCTGCCTTTTCTAAAACCAGCTTGAACATCTGAAAGTTCACAGTTCATGTATTGTTGAAGCCTGGCTTGGAGAATTTTGAGCATTACTTTACTAGTGCGTGAGATGAGTGCAATTGTGTGGTAGTTTGAGCATTCTTTGGCATTGCCTTTCTTTGGGATTGGAATGTATAGTCTTTATGGTTTGCAAAACACTTCCATATGTAGCAGAGCCACATCTTATTGGGAATTATGTCCTAAAGTCATTTCATAAAGTGAAAAATTACATATGGATAAAATTACCCATGAAAATATTAACCCATGAAGGATGGCATGCATGATTTTATACATTTAAAATATATAATACATATGTATGAAGGTAATATCTGAGTATAAATTATGCAGTTAAAAATAGTATACACAATTCATTTCTAAATTGTATAAAAGAGGCACATAGTTACGTATTTTAATTTGTAGGAGAATGCATATTATTTGTAAGCATAAATGTAAAATGATGCCACTCCACTGTATGGATTTCACATCTGTAGCCCATAGGTGAGCTGCTGCTGCTACTGCTAAGTCACTTCAGTCAGGTCCGACTCTGTGTGACCCCATAGACGTCAGCCCACCAGGCTCTCCTGCCCCTGGGATTCTCCAGGCAATAACACTGGAGTGGGTTGCCATTTCTTTCTCCAATGCATGAAAGTGAAAAATGAAAGGGAAGTCATTCAGTCGTGTCTGACTCTTAGTGATCCCATGGACTGCAGCCTACCAGGCTTCTCCATCCATGGGATTTTCCAGGCAAAAGTACTGGAGCGGGGTGCCATTGCCTTCTTCGACAGGTGAGCTGCAGATTACTATATCTACATACCTATGTAAAGAAAAATGTGGCTTGGAGTAGTGTTAAAACTTTTCTAAAGCCTCAAAGCTAGTAAGCTGCAAAGCTACAATTCAGATCTTTAAAACTTCAGGGGCTATTGTCTTTCTACTACCTCATATTTGGCTCTTTATTTATTTCACTTTCTGTTTGAAGTATACAAACTTATTTTTCAACTTCACTGAATTTTTCAGGTTTTTTTTTTTCACTACAATTTTTTTTTCTCAAATAAATTTCTTCTCCATGTCATCCATTTCACTGATAATTCAGAATGAGAAAAGTGCTATTATATTTGATAAGAAAAATCTATTAATTAGAATGAATTTGACTCACCCATGGACTCACATTCTAAATTTCCTATTATGCTACTTTAAATGTGTGAGACATTTTTGGGGAAACTTTTTGATTACTTATAGTTCCACTTCTGAAACAAGAGTAGGTGAAGTAGGTATTTAACTGCAGGTAAAAAAGGTCACTATTTCCTCAAGTCTGGCCCAAAACTAGTTTTAAAATTTCTAAGCAAATGTGGGTCAGTCTATGTGAATAACATCTTGATTCTTATCTATTGATATATCAAGACTCATTTCAAGAGAAACTTTGTGTTTAACCCCACGCAATGCCTTTTGCTTTCTTGGTCATTTGTTTACTTCTATTGTTCTCTTAGAAATAATAGCAGTTTGTATGCTTTGGAGGTGCACATTGTACTTAAAGAGATGGCTTATGAGAAAACCAATTTTGGTCTGCCCCAAGACCAAGACATAGAGTTATAAACCTTGACCACAATTCATATCAATTAAGAGTCTGGATTTACAGACTAGGTAGAATCACACCCTAACCTCCTTAGCCATTATTTTCCCCCTAGGAAGTAGCATAGCAGCAGATTTGAAATGTAGATTAAATAAATAATGCAGTTGTAAATGTATTAAGGTGAAAGTTATAAATATATTAATTGACTAAGTGTTGGAAATCAAGAAATTGTGTTTATGGGATTTTTCTTATTCCAACAGCTTGTATGTTGCTTTTCCAAAGCAGAGCACACATACTATCATTTTAACTCTTTCTCTTTTTATCTTCCTATACATTGAACCACACAGACATTTCTAAACTTAATAACTGTCTCAACCTATTATTTTTCAGAAGAGAAGTTGAGTTCTCCCAGTGGCAAATAATCTCCCTGGAAACATCCAGAGTGGGGCTAGAGTGAAATTTTTATTAATTATTGATTCATGAAGAGGTAATGAGAACCTGCTGTGTGTCAGGAATTTTTGGTCTTTTTTTTTTTTTAACCACATTGCTCCTAGGACAACTGGTATGATTGCAGTTTTATTAGAAATGTGAAATAATAAGTGAATGGTACAAGACTTTGAGGCTTCCTCCATGACTCAGTGGTAAAGAATTTGTCTGCCAATGCAGGAGACACAGAAGATGCAGGTTCAATCCCTGGGTCAGGAAGGTCCCCTGGAGGAGGGCATGGCAACCCACTCCAATATTCTTGCCTAGAAATATTGAACAGAAGAGCTTAGCAAGCTACAGCCCATAGGCTTATAAACATTCAGAAATGACTGAACACACACACACATATGAGAGATTTCAGGTCTTGGTTAATGCGAGAGACTTGCTGATGATAATTCCCGGGAAGAGAATTCCCAGGAGTTGCCTTTCTTGCTGCCAGACTGAAGATAGGCAAGAATAGATGGTAAAAAGGAAATCTGGGGCAAGTAAAACTTTACTCTCTCACTATGTGTTTTCTTTGGAAGAAAAAAACATTCCATGGCCCCAAAAGTTGGCAATTAATGAAAAAAGAGAAAAAACATACAAGGAAGCACAGGAATTGTAGATTGTGTCCTCTTAGGGCCAGCTTCTTGGGCATGAGATCTATACAGCCTCTCAGAACCACATTTAAAAGGTTCCCTGTGCCTAATTTCATGCTGTGCAGGTGCCATCTTGGAATTCTCAATAAATTTTCAACAGGGGGTCCCAGATTTCAACTTTTCACTGGGCCAAAAAAATTAGGTAGCCATCCCTGCTCTTCTCTTTGCAGGGTCTCTTCTGCCTAGCTTGTACACAATTCT
This sequence comes from Bos javanicus, assembly GCF_032452875.1. Classification (NCBI taxonomy): domain Eukaryota; kingdom Metazoa; phylum Chordata; class Mammalia; order Artiodactyla; family Bovidae; genus Bos; species Bos javanicus. The sequence goes on from NC_083871.1 coordinate 51,035,560, forward strand.
GACTTTCCTCACCCTCTCCTGCTCTCTTTGAAGTGGGCCCCACTGCCAGGACCTGCTTCTTTCATCCAAACACATCCTTAAGGTAGATTAGGTTTGCATAATAAATTCTCCTTCTGGAATTCAGCTTTAGATAGACTCATTTGGGAAAATGGAATACTGATTGATATACAACTGGATTTTTCTATTTAGTAATATTTTGACAAGGCTCTCAAGAGTTCCTTGGACTGCAAAGAGATCCAACCAGTCCATTCTAAAGGAAATCCATCCTGAATATTCATTGGAAAGATGCTGAAGCTGAAACTCCAATACTTTGGCTACCTGATGCAAAGAACTGACTCGTTGGAAAAGACCCTGATTCTGGGAAAGATTGAAGGCAAGAGGAGAAGGGGATGACAGAGGATAGGATGGTTGGATGCCATCACTGACTCAATGGACATGAATTTGAGTATACTAGCTCTGGGAATTGGTAATGAACAGGGAAACCTGTCATGCTGCAGTCCATGGGGTCGCAAAGAGTCGGACATGACTGAGTGACTGAACTGAACTGAATATTTTGAAAATCTACTTTTGTAGCAGTGAATATCTGCCTTGTTCTTTTTTAAACCAGTAAAATCCATATATAACCCAGACGATAAGCCCATTGTGAACTCCCTAACTCCTAGAAATCTGGTCAAATTTGGTCCAAACCCCAATTTCAGCATCCTGTGAGAGAAATTTCATGGTTTCCTCTAGGTCCTGTGCATATCTTTAGGATCTTCATTTGGCTATGTCTTTGTGCTGTGTTAGTTCAGGACAAAGGTCTGCCTGCTTCATCAGTTTCACAAAATGTCTGATAATATACATTTTGTGATTTGTGTGTGTATTTTACTAAAGATTTGAGGAGACTAGGGCTGGAGGGAGAAGTTCTTGAAAGGGAATAAACAGTTCTCTGCAATATAGCTGATCTTTGTTCTCCATCTCTCCCATCTCCCTTCTTTCTCCAAAGTAACAAGTGCACATTTGCTCTTGTTTTACAATAAAAATGTTCATCAGTATCAATATTCTACCCAAAGCACTTCCCCCCATCAAACATTGTTTCCATCCTAAGAGAAATGTTTGTTAAAAGCATTTTTATAACAACAGCCCGAATAGTTAGCAGTAGTTTTCCCAGAAAGGTGGAAATGCAGAGACATTTTCCTTATAACTTACTTTTTATGTTTTTTGGAATGTTTATACAAAATTATCATCCAAAGACTTGCCTTTTTCAAACTGGGCTTGAATATGTATTTCAGATATTACTGCAGTGTATTTTTGTTGAATTATAGTTGCTTTACAATGTTGTGTTAGTTTCTGCTGTACAGCGAAGTGAATTAACCATATGTATACATATATCTCCTCTTCCTTGGGTTTCCTTCCCATTTAGGTCACTGCAGAGCATTGAGTAGAATTCCCTGTACTATACAGTAGGTTCTCATCAGTTGTCTATTTTATACATAGTAACGTATTTATGACAATCCCAATCTCCCAGTCCATCTCACCCTTCTCTTCCCCACTTGGTATCCATACATTTGTTCTCTACATCTGCGTCTCTGTTTCTGCTTTGCAAAGAAGCTCATCCATACCATTTTTCTAGATTCCACATATATATATTAATATACAGTATTTGTTTTTATGACTTCAGTCTGTATGACAGTCTCGAGGTCCATCCATGTCTCTGCTAATGGCATAATTTCATCCTTCTTTATGTCTGAGTAATATTCCACACATATATATATATATGTATACACACCATCTTCCCTGGTGGCTCAGACGGTAAAGCGTCTGCCTACAATGCGGGAGACCTGGGTTCAATCCCTGGGTCAGGAAGATCTCCTGGAGGAGGAAATGGCAACCCACTCCAGTATTCTTGCCTGAAACATCCCATGGACGGAGGAACCTGGTTAGGCTATAGTCCATGGGGTCACAAAGAGTCCGACACGACTGAACGACTTCACTCATATACACACCATATCTTCTTTATCCATTCCTCTCTTGATGTATATTTAGACTGCTTCCATGTCTTGGCTATTGCAAATAGTGCTGCAACGAATATTGGGGTGCATTTATCTTTTCGAATTATAGTTTTATCTGGGTATATTCCTAGGGATGGGATTTGGGGCCATATGATAACTCTATTTTTAGTTTTTTAAGGAGCCCCGTACTGTTCTCCACAGTGTCTGTATCACTCTACATTCCCACCAACAGTTTAAAAGGGTTCCCTTTTCTCCACACCCTCTCCAGTTTTTATTGTTTATAGATTTTTTGATGATGGCCATTCTGACTGGTATGAGGTAATACTTCATTGTGGTTTTGATTTGCATTTCTCTAATAATTAGTGATGTTGAGCATCTTTTCATGTGTTTGTTGGTCATCTCTATGTCTTTGGAGAAATGTCTATTTACTAATAGACTTTCTTCCCATTTTTTGATTGGTTTGTTTTTTGATATTGAGCTATATGAGCTGTTTGTATATTTTGGAGATTAATCCCTTGTCAGTTGCTTCATTTGCAAATATTTTCTCCCATTGTGAAGGTTTTCATCTTATTTATTATTACTGCCTTATTCTGAAGTTCTTTGTAATCTTTTTTTTCTTTCTCTTCTAAAAATATTTGTTTGTTATGAAAGAAGCTGCTTTTCTGTGGGTCACAGAGAAACTTATTTTTTATTTCATCTTAAGAAAAGAGTGAATGAATTTCTGCACCTTTCAATTGTAGAAGTTTTGTGGGAAAATATATTATAGTGAAAGCAATATTAGAAAACCCTTAAACCATCAGTTCCCACTACAATGTGTACTCATTTAATATTTTTCATAAATATCGTATTTTGAAGGGATGCTTACATGAGCTGGTGATGTATTTTCAATTCATTGATCACCTTTGTACTGATTTATTTCGACTCCATTGATATGTGCTACTTAATTACAAATATGCATAGAATAATGTATGGGTTTCATCTCGTTATACAAATAACTTTCCCAAAGAGCATTGTTTATGAGAGTCAAGCACTCTGTTTAGAGTCAGAAAGAGTGATTTATATACTGTTCTGCACTAACCAGTACTTCATGCATGGATGGTCATTTCTCTCTCTTAATTGAAAACTAGCCAATTAGCCTACATATAATTAGTTTGCACATCAAGCAGATGAGCTATTGAAGAAAAACAGCATCTAATGTAGTATCAATTAAGGGTCAATCTGCTGAAGTAAACAAGCTCATACAGGCTTCTCTGCTCCAAAGAAAAAGGAGAAATAGTTTTTAAAATACAGTTACAAATTCATAATAACCTTATACCATATCTAAAAACTAACTTAAATCATAGGCTTAAAATTACCAAGCTTAAAAAAAAATAAGAGAAAAATCTTTGTGAACATAAGTGAGTCAAAAAATTTTAGAGATACAACACCAAACATAATCCATAAATGAATATATTAAAAAATTGGGATTTGTCAAAAATTTTAAAACTCTTCTCTTTGAATGACATTAAGACAATGAAAAGATAAGTCATAGGTTAGGAGAAAATATTTGCAAATCATGTAGTTAATTGTAGCATCTAGAATGTATAAAGAATCTAAAATCCCAACAATAAGGAAACAATAACCCAAATTTTAAATAATGGGCAGAATATTTGAGCAGATACTTCACCAAAAAAAAAATTTAAAAAAGCATATGGAATGCAAATAAGCATATGAAAAGATGTTCAGCCTCCTGAGTCACTGTCATCGCAGTCGCATCTAAATCTGCAACCCTGTGGACTTTGCAAACCCACAGACTAACCCGCCAGGTCCCTCTGTCCATGGGATTCTCCAGGCAAGAATATTGGAGTTCCTTGCTACTTCCTCCTCCAAGGGGTTTTTCCCAGCCCAGGGATCTAACCAAGTCTCCTGTGTCTCCTGCATTAGCAGGCAGATTCTTTATCATTGAGCCACTAGGGAATTCTTCCTGAGTCATTGCTGCTGCTGCTGCTAAGTCGCTTCAGTTGTGTCCGACTCTGTGCGACCCCATGGACTTCAGCCCACCAGGCTCCTCCGTCCACGGGATTTTTCAGGCAAGAGTACTGGAGTAGGTTGCCATTGCCTTCTCCGCCTGAGTCATTCAGTTCAGTCGCTCAGTCGTGTCCTACTCTTTGCGACCCCATGAGTCGCAGCATGCCAGGCCACCCTGTCCATCACCAACTCCCGGAGTTCACTCAGACTCATGTCCATCGAGTCAGTGATGCCATCCAGCCATCTCATCTTCTGTCATCCCCTTCTCCTCCTGCCCCCAATCCCTCCCAGCATCAGAGTCTTTTCCAACCAGTCAACTCTTCGCCTGAGGTGGCCAAAGTACTAGAGTTTCAGCTTCAGCATCATTCCCTCCAAAGGAATCCCAGGGTTGATCTCCTTCAGAATAGACTGGTTGGATCTCCTTGCAGTCCAAGGGACTCTCAAGAGTCTTCTCCAACACCACAGTTCAAAAGCATCAATTCTTCGGCGCTCAGCCTTCTTCGCAGCCCAACTCTCACATCCATACATGACCACAGGAAAAACCATAGCCTTGACTAGACAGATCTTTGTTGGCAAAGTAATGTCTCTGCTTTTGAATATGCTATCTAGGTTGGTCATAACTTTCCTTTCAAGGCGTAAGCATCTTTTAATTTCATGGCTGCAGTCACCATCTGCAGTGATTTTGGAGCCCCCCAAAATAAAGTCTGACACTGTTTCCACTGTTTCCCCATCTATTTCCCATGAAGTGATGGGACCATAATCTTCTTTTTCTGAATGTTGAGCTTCAACAAGGAGATGTAAATAAAACCACAAAGAGCTACTACTATACACTATAAGAATGGCTATGTCTCTTATCTATGGTCAAAGCAAAAATTATCAAGATAATTATAACTGGTGCTATACTACAAGGAGAAACATCTGAAATTTTTCTACCCACATTAAATAAAGCCTGCAAACCTCTAACCGAGAGTTTTTAACTAGAAATCTAAGTACCTCTAGAGGCTGAATGACTGGACTTTCAGAGGCCTATAAAATTCCTTAAGTTAGAAATAAAATTGTATGTGCGTGCCTATATATGCATTTTGAGGGTAAAGGAAACAAAGATATCATTGTTTTCAGTGAGGTCATTTAAACAAAAACAGCAACCAACAACCAAAAAGTTTAAGAACTCACCCTAACTGATAGCCTCATTGACCCAAACAACAGAGGAAGCTGAATGAGGCAACCGTGAAACTGCTGAAGAGGAAGAGACATTGATAAAAGTAAGGTCCTTTGGAAGATAAACTCACAATTGAAAATTATAAATCACACCAAAAAAATCCTTGCCATGTCAAAAGATTCATACCTTGGAAAGATTCACAAGTGCTAAAATTTAAGATAGCATTCTGCATTTTAAGTATGTTCAGATTTCTCAGAGAGATATAGAAGTGAATAACATCCTGGAAATAAGACTATAAAATTAACAAATCAGAGCACAAATATATGAAAAGAGACCAAGTGTAAATAATAGAAATGAAAAAAATGGTTCTTAAACATAAAATAGGACCTTAGATAAAATAAAGAGTAAGCTAGACATAGGAAAATAAAAGTAGTCCCTAGAACAACTCATTCAAAATACAATATAGGAGTAGAAGGAGGTGGAGAATATGAAAGTGCCATGAAAGAAAACAAAGGATAGATTGAGAAGTTCCAAAATATAAGAAATAATTCAAGAGTAGAGATAATGGAATGAGAAAATATTTGCAAAAATGGTATCTGAAATTTTTTCAAGAATTGAGGAAAGACATGAATCCTCAGATTCAGAAAAATCTTGCCAACTGAACAAGGTAAATAAATAAAAAAGAAATATACTACTAGACATATAATGGTGAAATGTCAAACTATCAAGTATAAAATGCAAATATGAAAAGCTACTAGAGAGAAATTATAGATTACCTATAAAGCAATGACACTAGATTGAACATGGGCTTCCTCTTAGCAAAAACAAATAAATGTCCAAAGATAATTAAATAATATATTCAAAGTGCTAAGGGAGACTAATTCTTGTTCAAGACAAAGTGCAAAACAAATACATTTTCAGGCACATAAAGACTAAGACTTCTCACTACAAGATTTAGTAGCAAAACTGCCAACAACAGCAAAAAAATTCAAAAAGAAAATACAGGGGCAACAGTGGACAAAGAAATTGTTTAAAGATGTAAATTCATAAGTATTGACCAGGAAAAAATATCCTGACAATAATTTATGGGGGCTGAAAATGGGCCTGAACTACAATTCATGCCAGCTGTAAGGAGGCAGTTTTATTGTTTTGGAGAAGGGTAAAAATACCTATTCAATTTTAACTATTATCTTGTTTTAATAAAACAAGGGAGTAGCTCACATTACACTCAGGTATTTTGTGAAGAAGATTTCTTGTACAATCATTTCTAAAAATGCCTTAATTTTTTCCTTTAGAAATTAGTAATCTCTTTCCAAGTGAAAGAAACAGTTGATCTATGGAAAATGAGATATTAATTGAGAACATATCATTTTAACTATCTTCTGGATTTTCCAAGAACACAGGATGGTATGAATTTCAATATTTATTAAATGAACTGTCTCCTAGCATTAAATAATTACTTAATCAGAATACATATGGATTAATCACAAAACTGCTAATAAAAATAATTTCCAAATTAAAAAAATTAGTTATAATGGCATATTTACATAAGTAGGAAGCAGTAAATAATTCTGCATGGAAGGAAGTTCTGCATTGTAAAGTATCACCACGACCTAAGGTCAGACTTGCTAGCTATATAAAGAATGCTATGTCAGCATAGCCCTGGAGGACAGGATTGGGGATATTCCTGGATCTGAGGACATCTGAATCTGATGTTAAACCATAAAAGAAAGCAGAAGCCAGGCCTGGAGAAAGGGAAGCTGTTTTGGGAAAGAGGAAAAGCATATCACAATAGGCTTAAGTGGAAACTCCCAGGGCATTACTGAGGAGAGGCAACAACTGTCTTCCATCGTTTTACTCTTAATTGAAGAGAATGTATTTTTAGAACTTGCATGTTGGGAAAGTATTACTAATCTTTTACTTTTAACTTCACTTTGTTCCAAATGGCTTCCTGCTCTCCTACCCTTACCCCTACCTAAAGCAACTTGTAATTTATAACTGACATCTCACAATTTGCCTGTTATATGTAGAGCATTGGATTAATTAACTCATTAGGGGAAGAAAGAAAAAAATAAAATCACAACTGCAATCCCTAGTATAATTTCTAGAAAAGAAAAACAAACAACAAAAAAACAAAGCTATCTGCCATTGTTTTGTATTGATTATCTATCAGAGATTGTTTGACCAGAGTTTAGAATTGTATATCTGAGAACTTTGTACCTTTTATACCATATACACTGTGCCTAGATTTCATTGGTTGCAGTAAAGAGGATTTTTCATGAAACTGAATCATAAACATGATTCTCCCTTAACCTTCTTTGGACAGAATGGGCAACATCTCAGGTTTAAAAGAGGATAATTTAAAAATAAAAGCAAAAAACAGGATAATCTTAGTAATTAAAAAGTGAAAAATCAAATCTTTATGTGAATAAAAGAGAACAATAATAAAATCCCTAGTCTATTTTGGAATCCAATAAGAAATGTAACACTTTTTTCCATGTTCAGATACTAGGAGATAAATCATTAAGCTAATGGTTGGATACCACTCAAAATGAACTTTGGTTTCTGTAGGATGACAAGACTGGCATCTAGTTGATGCTGTTCAGTCATTAAGTTGTATCCAACTCATTGCAACCCCATGGACTGCAGCCCATCAAGCTCCTCTGTCCTCTACTATCTCCTGGAGTCCACCCAAACCCATGTCCATTGAGTCGGTGATGCCATCCAACCATCTCATCCTCTGTCGTCCCCTTCTCCTCCTACCCTCAATCTTTCCCAGCATCAGGGTCTTTTCCAACGAGTCAGCTCTTCCCATCAGATGGCCGAAGTATTGGAGCTTCAGCTTCAACATCAGTCCTACCAATGAACACCCAGGACTGATCTCCTTTAGGATGGACTGGTTGGATCTCCTTGCAGTCCAAAGGAATCTCAAGAGTCTTCTCCAACACCACAGTTCAAAAGTATCAATTCTTCGGTGCTCAGCTTTCTTTATAGTCCAACTCTGACATCCATACATGACCACAGGAAAAACCATAGCCTCGACTAGACTGACCTTTGTTGGCAAAGTAATATCTCTGATTTTTAATATGCTGTCTAGGTTGGTCATAACTTTCCTTCCAAGGAGTAAGCATCTTTTAATTTCATGGCTGCAATCACCATCTGCAGTGATTTTGGATCCCAGAAAAATAAAGTCAGCTGATGTTTCCACTGCTTCCCCATCTATTTCCCATGAAGTGATGGGACCAGATGCCATGATCTTAGTTTTCTGAATGTTGAGCTTTAAGCCAACTTTTTCACTCTCCTCTTTCACTTTCATCAAGAGGCTCTTTAGTTCGTCTTCACTTTCTGCCATAAGGGTGGTGTCATCTGCATATCTGAGGTTATTGATATTTCTCCCAACAATCTTGATTCCAGCTTGTGCTTCATCCAGCCCAGCATTTCTCATGATGTACTCTGCATATAAGTTAAATAAGCGGGGTGACAATATACAGCCTTGATATACTCCTTTTCCTATTTGCAACCAGTCTGCTGTTCCATGTCCAGTTCTAACTGTTGCTTCCTGACCTGCATATAGGTTTCTCAAGAGGCAGGTCAGGTAGTCTGGTATTCCCGTCTCTTTTAGAATTTTCCACAGTTTATGGTGATCCACACAGTCAAAGGCTTTGACATAGTCAAAAAAGTAGAAATAGATGTTTTTCTGGACCTCTCTTGCTTTTTTGATGATCCAGCAGATGTTGGCAATTTAATCTGTGGTTCCTCTGCCTTTTTTATTTTTTTTATTTTTTATTTTTTTTTAATTTTTTCTAATTTTATTTTATTTTTAAACTTTACATAATTGTATTAGTTTTGCCAAATATCAAAATGAATCCGCCACAGGTATACATGTGTTCTCCATCCTGAACCCTCTGCCTTTTTTAAAACCAGCTTGAACATCTGGAAGTTCATGGTTCACGTATTGCTGAAGCCTGGCTTGGAGAATTTTGAGCATTACTTTGCTAGCTGTTAGATGAGTGCAATTGTGCGGTAGTTTGAGCACTCTTTGGCATTGGAATGAAAATTGACCTTTTCCAATCCTATGGCCACTGTTCAGTTTTCCAAATTTGCTGGCATATTGAGTGCAGCACTTTCACAGCATCATCTTCCACGATTTGAAATAGCTCAACTGGAATTCCATCACCTCCACTAGCTTTGTTCATAGTGATGCTTCCTAAGGCCCACTTGACTTCACACTCCAGGATGTCTGGCTCTAGGTGAGTGATCACACCATCATAATTATCTGGGTGGCGAAGATCTTTTTTGTGCAGGTCTTCTGTGTATTCTTGCCACCTCTTATTAATATCTTCTGCTTCTATTAGATCCCTACCATTTCTGTCCTTTATTGAGCTCATCTTTGCATGAAATGTTCCCTTGGTATCTCTGATTTTCTTGAAAAGACCTCTAGTCTTTCCCATTCTGTTGTTTTCCTCTATTTCATTACATTGATCACTGAGGAAGGCTTTCTTATCTCTCCTTGTTATTTTTTAGAACTCTGCATTCAAATGGGTATATCTTTCCTTTTCTCCTTTGCTTTTAGCTTCCCTTCTTTTCATAGCTATTTGTAAGGCCTCCTCAGACAACTATTTTGCTTTTTTGCATTTCTTTTTCTTGGAGATGGTCTTGATCCCTGTCTCCTGTACAATGTCATGAACCTCCATCCATAGTTCATCAGGCACTCTGTCTATCAGATCTAGTCCCTTAAATCTATTTCTCACTTCCACTGTATAGTCATAAGGGATTTGATTTAGGTCATACCTGAATGGTCTAGTGGTTTTCCCTACTTTCTTCAATAAGTCTGAATTTGGCAATAAGGAGTTCATGATCTGAGCCACAGTCTACTTCCAGTCTTATTTATGCTGACTGTATAGAGCTTCTCCATCTTTGGCTGCAAAGAATATAATCAGTCTGATTTCAGTGTTGACCATCTGGTGATGTCCATGTGTACAGTCTTCTCTTGTGTTGCTGGAAGAGGATTTTTGCTATGACCAGTGCATTCTCTTGGCAGAACTCTATTAGCCTTTGCCCTGCTTCATTCTGTACTCCAAGGCCAAATTTACCTGTTACTCCAGGTGTTTCTTGACTTTCTAATTTTGTATTCCAGTCCCCTATAATGAAAAGGACATCTTTTTTGGGTGTTAGTTCTAGAAGGTCTTGTAGGTCTTCATAGAACTGTTCAACTTCAGCTTCTTCAGCATTACTGGTCAGGGCATAAACTTGGATTATTGTGATATTGAATGGTTTGCCTTGGAAACTAACAGAGATCATTCTGTCGTTTTTGAGATTGCATCCAAGTACTGCATTTTGGACTCTTTTGTTGAACATGATGGCTACTCCATTTCTTCTAAGGGATTCTTGCCCACATGATATAATGATCATCTGAGTTAAATTCACCCATTCCAGTCCATCTTAGTTCGCTGATTCCTAGAATGTCGATGTTTACTCTTGCCATCTCCTGTTTGACCACTTCCAATTTGCCTTGATTCATGGACCTAACATTCCAGGTTCTATGCAATCTTGCTCTTTACAGCATCGAACCTTGCTTCTATCACCAGTCCCCTCCACAACTGGGTGTTCTATTTGCTTTGGCTGCATCCCTTCATTCTTTCTGGAGTTATTTCTCCACTGATCTCCAGGAGCATATTGAGCGCCTACCAGGCTGGGGAGTTCATCTTTCAGTGTCCTGTCTTTTTGCCTTTTCATGCTGTTTATGGGGTTCTCAAGGCAAGAATACTGAAGTGGTTTGCCATTCCCTTCTCCAGTGGACCACATTCTGTCAGACCTCTCCACCATGACCCATCCATCTTGGGTGGCCCCACACAGCATGGCTTGGTTTCATTGAGCCCTTTCCTTTGATGAGCCTCAATTTTGTGGGGAACAAGGGCAGAACAAGAAAAGGAATGAAGTTTTGAATAGAGAGCTTAATCATAAACTCAGTAGAGGAAATCAGTTTTCAGTAGACTCAGATTCAACACCTTCTTCCCAATCTAGAGTAGTATGCCCAAATTAAATGCATTCATATTTCTGCTAAGAAATGTAGAGATGATTCACAGTGAGTGGAATAAGTTAAGACTATAAACAACTTTGTATCCATTTACATGGTTTTTGTGCCAAGAGTTCAGATCAGATATTGTCACCAATATGAAAAACTTTTGGGTTTCAAAATTATAGATAAAGTATTGTGATCTTGTATTACCTTCAGGAGAGCAGGGTGGTGAATAAAGTTTACACTTTCTTCAGTTGAGAAAAATTGGTCATTGAAATTCCTATCATAGAATAGTCACTTCTTATCCTAAATAAGCCCTCAGTGTATTCTGAATGGGCTTTCGTGGAAGTCTAGAAGTTAAATAGGTTAATAATGTAAGTTTTTGTCTACTTTAGTATTATTATTATTGTTAAGCCACGAAGCACATATTAGTTCTATTCTTATTGGCTTTTAATAAATAAAATAGAACAGAATTAAATTAAATGTTAGTATCTATCTGCCTTTTTCACTAGGCTACAGACACTGTTGCTGCTGTTTTTCAGTTGATCACATTATTTGTGTGTGCTCTTCTGGCCTGTTTCCCATCTGGTTTTCCTCTCTTAGATGAGGGAAAGAACACCAAAGAGCACGTCCCATCCCAGCCAGACTCCACTGACTCCTCATCACGTTCTTCTCTGGACACAACAAAGTGTCAGGCAGAACAGCCATAGCATACTATGCTCAAGTCTCCACTCACGGTTTATAAGGCAGGTGAGTACCAGCCACACCTGCCTCTCTCCAGTCCTACCTGCAGTAGAGGGATCTTCCATCAGCCAAGCTTTGCTCTCAAGCATAAGTTCAAGTGGGTCCTTTCCACAGGATAAATTTTGAGTCACCTCTGTGGCCCTTGTTAATCCTAGATAAATTTGAGCCACCTTTTACTTAAGCTTCCTTAAGTAAAACTTAAGGAAACTTAAGTTTACTCAGCACCCTTAAATTCTACAACTTATAGCAGGGAAAGTACATCTCTTCCAGCTAGGCACTGTACTAACAGAGGGGAGTCACCATGAGGTATGCACAATAACATAAATTTATTTTTATCATGAACTTTTTTTTTATCATATTACCTTTGTATATATTTCTTGCCTTTGCTGGTTGACAGCCTTAGAGTAAAAGTAAGAGGGTTAAGAGTTGTTAGGTCAGGACAACTCCCCCTACAAAGAATTATGAATGTTTTAAATACCAGATATATTTAAAAGGATTATCCTCATGTTTCAGTTTTTCTTGGTAAAATATTTATAAGATAATTGAGGCCTTTATTGTATTAAGTCTTACAGGAAATGACACATAAAAGAATAAAACATTGTTACGTCTCTCGGGGACAGTTTGATCTAGAACGGGCAAAGGACACATTAGTAAGTTATTAGAATGTTCCTCGGAGAAGGCAGTGGCACCCCACTCCAGTACTCTCGCCTGGAAAATCCCATGGACAGAGGAGCCTGGTGGGCTGCAGTCCATGGGGTTGTGAAGAGTTGGACACGACTGAAGCGACTTAGCAGCAGCAGCAGAATGTTCCTACTTAAGGATTAGAAGGAGGAAACATAGTCCCCAGATATAGAAGGCCAGGAAGAGAAGTAGAAAGAGCACGGCCAAAGCAGAGTAAAGTGCTGCAGGACATCAGGTGTGGCTAGAACAGGAGTGTTGGAAGGTTGCAGATGAACTTGGAGCTGCAGATGAAGAATAAACGAGTCAATAAAATAGGCATATAGAGTCACTCCCAGGAGTCCGAAGTAAAGTAGTGCTATTAGGAATCAGCAACTTCACAGCAAATATCTTTCAGATGCACAAATGAGAAAAAAAAAAAGCAAAACCTGATTAAGGTGCTTTGGGTTGAGCCAAGCATTTTTAGTGATCTTTGTAAACAAATAAGCACAAGATTAACCAAGGCTGGGAAGTAGGGAACATGTGCAGCGTATGACTCTAACTGATAACAATAGCACCAAGGCTGTGGCCATGGACTCCTGAGCCAGGCTGCTCAAGCTCAAGCCCTGGGCCCCAGTACTTGCTGTGTGACCCAAGATATTGATTTAATTTTTTTTGCACATCAGCCTGTTCATCTATAAAATGAGGATAGCAAATACACCTTTTGTAGGGTTGTTCTGAGGATACATTAGTTAAGACGTGTAAAGTTCTTAGCACTACACCTGGTACATAGCAAGCATGAGAGAGGGAAAGGGAGGAGAAAAGGGAGGAAGAAAAACCATTGACTTAGGAGAAAAATTAAACACTCCCTTCGAGTGATCAGATACTTGGGCCTAAGGCGTCATTTCTTTTTCCAAGTAATACCTGAATTATGACTGTTACGATGACAGAATCCAGGCTTCCCGTAGATGGTGCAGCCAGCCAGCAGAAGCCAATTAATCTCCACCACCGCAGGCAAAAAGCTCGGGCTGCTCACTGAGACCTGCTTCCATCTCCTGAAGCATCTGCCCTGCCTGTGTTTGCGGGGGGTCAGGATTTCAGTGAGCCTATGCCTTCCCCAGTGATGTTGCTATTTTGGGAATTTTATAGATTGGCATTAAAAAGAAAAGAACTGTGCAGGCCCACAGTGGTTGGTGTGTTTGTTTTTGTCTTGTTTTAGAGCTGGAAGAAACCTTGAAGCCCCAGGAGCCAAATGCCTCTCATTTAACACTAGGAGATCCTGGGGTGAGAGGGCTTTGGTGTCCCTGACCTCAGCAGTAAGGAGACTCAGAAATGCGTCTTTCCTGAATGTTTCTCCTCCTTTTTATGTCAGTGTTTTATTGATTCAAACAGAAAGTTAAGCTTTTATGACCTTGGGGCAAGCCATTGTTCTAATATTTGATGCTGTTAAGTCACTTAAGATGAAAAGGAAGTGGAAAAAGCATATTAACATGAAAATATGATACCATTTTTTTCTTGGCTTGGGTAATCTTGAACTGTTTCTCTTCTGGAGTCAGTGTGATACTGTTGTATGAACATGATACTTAGGGTCAGAAATCAGGGTTTGATTCCAGAAGTTACCAATTATTAATCTGGCCTTGTCCAGGCTACTAAGCTTCTTAATTAATAGGTGTAATGATATCTACCTCCTAGAATTTTGAGAAGATTAATCAGCTAATTAGAAGAAATAATAAGTGTTAAATCTATAAAACACAATAGAAATTCAGGAAAGGTAAGTCTCTACCCAAGTCTGTCCTTTCCTAAGAGACAAAGTTTTAATGAGGACACCACTTAATTTTAACATGAATATAATCACTTCTTTGTTAATCATTTCCTCCTAGATCGAAAACTGACACAGAGCTCATTTTTCTTCTCTCCATCTGCTTGCTAATTTATAAAGTGAGGAGATTGGATTGGATTTCACCTCCAATGTCCTTCCAGAATCTTCTTTCTAGCTTTTCTTTAGCCTAGCAAAATCTAGTTTATCCCAGCTATCAAATTCTCCTCTTTGCTGAAAGAGAGTGAGTTAAATACTGTGTGTGACCAGAAATAAAAATGTCTCACAATTTCTCCTCTATAAAAGCACATTTTTCCATTTTTGTTAACTGTAGAGCACATGGTAATGGTAGTGTTAGTTGTTCAGTTGGGTCTGACTCTTTGTGACCCCATGGACTGTAGCCTGCCAGGCTCCTCTGTCCATGGAAATCTCCAGGAAGGAACACTGGAATAGGTGGCTATTTTCTTCTCCAGGGGATCTTCCTGACCCAGGGATTGAACCTGGGTTTCCTGCAAAGCAGGCAGATTCTTTCCCATCTGAGCCACCAGAGAAGCCTCTGGTGAGCTCTATACAATCCCACAATTTATTACTTATATAATATTATGGTTTTTGCCACTCTCTCTGTTCTACTTCCTTCCTCTCTCACAATCTGATAAGAGAAGTAAAGAGTTCATTAATAAAAAAAATATGTAATGAGTTCCATCCAAAAAAAAAAACCAATATAGTGATCATAGTTTATGTTCCAGATCATAGTTTATGTCCCAATACACCTCCATTCAGCGTTATGCGACTCAGTCTCTTCTGACTGGAGCTGTACCATTGAAGGCTCGTGCCATGTATGTGGTCAGAAATTCTGGGTGCTGTTACTACCACCAGTACAGATTTGGGAACTTCTTCTGAACTCCTGACTGATGGGAAGAACTCAGTACCTAGGCGTGGACTAGACTGAACAAGAGAAGAATCTGGCTCCCCCGGTGGTCACCTGAAGTGGCTGAATGACTCAGCTAAGAATCATGGAGAGGTTGTCAGCTTATGGGGCAGAATTTTGCCAGTGGGAGAGAAGATGGAGCCAGGGCACAAAGTGTTCTTGTCTATCTTGCCTTATCCCTGGTTCTGGAATGTAGTCACTTTATCAGTCTCTGGAGATGACTCATGAAATTTGAGCAACCAGACACATTTGGTAACCGATGTATTCACCTTGGTAATACACTCTTTGTATCTCCTGTCTGTCACTGATTGAGTTCTCTGAGAAGCAGTCTCTAGGACAAAGTCTGGTGAGCTGTATTTGGGACTACTCTTCAATCACTGGAAAAGACCCCAATGCTGTGAAAGATTGAAGGCAGAAGAAGGGGATGACAGATGATATGGTTGGATGGCATCACCAACTTGATGGACTTGAGTTTGAGCAAGCTCTGAGAGTTGGTGATGGACAGGGAAGCCTGGTGTGCTGCAGTCCATGAAGTCGCAAAGAACTGGACATGACCAAGAAACTGAATTGAGCTGACTTCAATCAGTGCCTATAGAAGAGAAGAAGAAGCAGTTTGAGCAGAGGAAGAAGTTGAGTTGTGGTATAGGCTCAAGAAAGACATCAGCCACACCTACAGATGGCTCTGAAGCTTTGATGGCCCTCCAGAATTTTCCCAAGTAGACCCAAGGGAACTGGGCACTTTTCCTCCTATATCAAGTAGTCACTGGATGTGGGCAGTCCTGGGAAAACAGCGTGACCTTGCGAGAGGCAAATACTGAAGAGGGTGGACAGTTGAGTAATAAAAATGTAGCTTGGTCTCTCAGATTTAGTTTTCAGTCTGATACAGTTGACACAGTAATGTCTGATTTTTCCAGCCCCATAATGATGTCAAGAGGCTGAAAGAATATACAGGCCAACCTGGAAGATATTGCAAGTTTGGGTTCAGACCACCAAAATAAAGCAAGCCACACAAATTTTTAGTTTTACAGTTCTTATAAGGGCTTCTGTGGTGTCTCAGGTGGTAAAGAATCTGCCTGCAATGCCGGAGGCCCAGGTTCAGTCCCTGGGTCAGGAAGATCACTGGAGAAGGGAATGGCAACCTACTCCAGTATTCTTGCCTGGAAAATTCCACGGACAGATGAGCCTGGTAGGCTGCACTCTTCGTAGGGATGACAGAGTCAGACATGACTGAGCATGCACGCGCAGTTCATATATTTACAGTATGCTGTAGTCTATTGTGTGCGCAATAGCATTATGTCTACAAGAACAATGTATATATGTTAGTTTAAAAATAGTTTATTGTTAAAAATGCTAACCATCATCTGAGCCTTCAGTGAGTCATCTTATTCCAGTAGTAACAATGAAGATCACTGATCACCAAAACAAATATAATGAAGATTTTAAAAAGTTGAAATATTGCAAGAATTACCAAAATGCAATATAAAGACATGAAGTGAGAAAATGGTGATGGAAAACCTGCACCAATAGACTTGCTTGATGTAGGGTTGCCACAAACCTTTAATTTGTAAGAAATGTATTATCTGCTAAGAACAATAAAACAAAGCACAATAAAGCAAGGTATGCCTGTGATGCATGTCAAGACTTTCTACTTAATCACAAGATCCCTGGTAGCAAATTCTTGTTCTTCCCCATCATATTCTTTAGAGAATGTGCAGAGCAATGCAGCAGTGATGCCATCCCTTGAGGTTCATTGCCAGGGCCGTACGGTATCCTTACAAATGCAGTGACACTAGAACACTAGGAAGTTAAAAGTTCAAATGTCTCTCTTGCCATCCCCCCACCACCACCCCCAGGTTTCCTGATTCTTCACCACTGGAAAGTGAGGTTCTGCTGCTGTAAAGGTTTTAGATCTTTCAGTAAAAGCAACAAGACCATAGTATTGCCCAACCCCAGGTACCATTGTTAATTGGACTCTAAATGGGGCCTCCTGGGGTTATGCTGTGTCATAGCCTTATTGATAGGTGCCTGAGAGCAAGAAAGGCACCTTCTATGTAGTAAGAAGACAAGCATGGAAGGGAAGACATTGGGAGTCAGGGCAGTGAAAGGGAGAACTGAGATAAAAGGTCAAAAGGAAAAGAGCTCTTCTACTTCTTGTTTCCAATAGGTTTAGCCTTAGTTAATTATATTGTCTAGGTCTCCCCAAGAAATATAAGAGTAACACACTGCACACCATAGAATAGCTAACATCAGAGCAGTATCACTCCTACCTGTGACCTATTGCTTTGCTACTTTCCCTTCCATCTTCTTCCTTCTGAAACAGAGGCAACTTCCTTCAGTGGGATTTATACAAGTTTCTCTTTTGACCTATGTTTGAGAAAGTGATGTTCATAATTATTAGAATAAAAGTCTTATTCCCTTAAGTCCTACAATTAAAAAGACCTTCATTCTGACTAAGAATGGAAAATTAGAACATGACCCACTCTTACTTAATTAGCCCCCACTTTTTCTGCCAAGATTTAATTCTCCAAGTCTTTTGAAATGCAGCATGTTAGAAATGAAATAACACAGAATCCTCAAGCACTCTCAGGGGAGGGATGAGTAAAAGTCTATTTTAAAAAGGCAAAAAGTAATGGGAAAATAATTAAAGGAAACATCTCTGACATGTTAAAACTAAAACAAACCATATGCTGTGGCACTAAATTATTTCCTGTAGCCCTAGATGAGGGCTGAGTAGGGTGATCTTCCTTTCCCTTTAGAAGACTATGCTTTGGCTAGCTCTTCTAGGCATCACATGGTCTGATTCCCTCTGACCTCAGGGCTCTGGGTGACTGTCCTGCCCCTACTATCTGCCACTGAGACTGCCACAGAGCCAGCAGCAATTACTGCAATGTTGGGCAATGACCTACTTTCTAGTTTTGTGAACCAGTAAAACTAATTTAGTGCTCTCTTTTTAAAAGCACAGACTTCATTGATTTTTTTTTTCAACAGATCAAGGCAGCCACCCTAGACCAAGGCAACACTGAACAGCCCCTAATAAAGTATCCTGTGATGAACTGAATTGCATAGACAACTAAATATGTGTGTCTACAGTGTATTCTTTATCAGATCTGTGCATTCAGTCTGAAATAAAATATTTGTAGGTTAATCAACAGAGTGCCATTTCTAATTCATCAATTGAAAGGAAATGGTAAGTTGCAAGGAACCAAGTCTAGGGATTGTCAATGCTGGTCCAGTAGGTGGTCACAAATTTGAGGTAATTTGAAGAACATCCAAATGTTAATTCTGCATAAAATAAAGAATCATAACATGTCATGAATGGAAGGGCCATAGAAATTATCTAGTTCATTGATCTTTAACTGCTGGGTAGGCTGTGGAGTTGCAGATGGGGAGGTTGATTGGAATCGCTGGGAAATTTTCAAAGTATACACTCAGATTGTATAGAACCTTCCAACTCAGCCTGAGTGTACACCAGTCTAAGAGGATAGTGAGGTGGTCTCAAAATATTTTAGAATTCTGATGAATGACTCCCTATCTTCCTAGAGAACCCACTGCTTTACAAAACGAAAACAAAAACTGAGTCCCAGAGAGGTGTGCTTTAACGAAAACCACAAGGTAATGAAACATAGAACTTGGACTACTGAGATATTCTGGTTCCAAATTCAAACACTAGAAATTTATTTCATTCTTCTTAGAATATGATCAAATCACTTATGAAATTTAGAGACGACATCAGTGCCTAGCTGAACTACTTACAGGTGATGTGAATTGATTGTTAATTTGAAAACAGATTATGAAGTTTCTTCAAATGTTAAGGTTTTTAAAAATGTTTACTATTTATTTGATTGTGTTGGATCTTAGTTGTGGTGTGCAGGCTTAATTGCCCCGTGGCACGTGGGATCTTAGTTCCCTAACAGGGATACAATCCGAGTCCTCTGCATTGGAAGGTGGGTTCTTAATCACTGGGCCACCAGGGTAGTCCCTCAAATGTTAAGATTTTATACACACGAATCATCAGTGGCTTTCCTCAGTGGGTTTTGTTCTAGTATGTCTTTTTACCTAAAATAAGCGTTCCATATATGCAAGTGGGTTTCTTAAAAATAGCATATAGTTGGGTCTTCTTTTAAATGTAACCTGCCCTCTACCTTATAGTTGAAGTGATTAGACTATTTACATTTTATCAATAATCAATATTGTTGCACTACCTAGTTTGTTTCTTTTTCCCCTCTTTCTGTCTTTTTGAGGGAACAAGGAGATTAGTGGAGTAATTGATGTGTAATTCTGTTTTTCTACATTATTATTTTTATTAGCTGTGTCTCTGTCGACATTGTTGCTATTGCTTTTTAGAAGTTACTCTAGGGCTTCTGGGCTTCCCTGGTAGCTCAGTCAGTAAAGAATCTGCCTGTAGTGCAGGAGACCTGGGTTTAATTCCTGGATTGGGAAGATTCCCTGGAGAAGGAAATGGCAACCCACTCCAGTATTCTTGCCTGGAAAATCCTATGGACAGAGAAGCCTGGCAGGTTACAGCCCATGGAGCGCAAGAGTCAGACATGACTTAGCAACTAAACCACCACATGGGGGTCATATATGTTGACCCATAGCTAAGGCTAACAGTAGACATTGTTTTTATTTTGGTTTAGACAGTCAAACACTGCAAGCCAGAAGCCAACGGGATGACATCTTTGAATCATTGAAAAAACAAACTATCCCTCTAGAATTCTACACTTAGAAAATTTCTTTCAGAAAATGAAGTGAAATAAAGACTTTTGATATTTAAAGCTGAAAAACCATGATAGTGCAGGTACTGACCCAGCTGTAAAATTCCATGACAATGGGTGCAGGAACAGTACCATTATAAGTGCAGTGATTATAAAGAACTTAGATTTTACACATGGCCCAGTGCCCATGGGATACATATCTGAGGCCAGTGATAAAGACACAGACCTGGCTGCAATTAAAAATGGAAAGATATGCTTTTCTAAAAGCTGATATGAGACTTTGGAGAGTAATCAAGACTATGTGGGCTTCCCAGGTGGCTCAGTGGTAAAGAATCCACCTGCAATGCAGGAGACACAGGAGAAGTGGGTTCAATCCCTGGATCAGGAAGATCCCCTGGAGGAGAAAATGGCAACCCACTCCAGTATTCTTGCCTGGGATATCTCATAGACAGAGGAGCCTGGCAGACTATAGTCTATGGTGTTGCAAAAGAGTTGGACACAACTTCACGACTAAACAACTGCAATAAGACTGTGATGGTACTTTTTTAACAGAATATGGTATCAGAAATGTTGAGAGATACTTTGTCCAAATATTCCCCCATTTGGTAGTGATTTAGATTATTTTATGACTTCATCTGGAAGTCTCACAAAATATTTTTTTGATGTTGAAAAGTCATTTTATTTTTTTTTAATTTATTTATTTTAATTGGAGGCTAATTACTTTACAATATTGTATTGGTTTTGCCATACATCAACATGAATCTGCCACGGGTGTACATGTGTTCCCCATCCTGAACCCCCCTCTCACCTCCCTCCCCATACCATCCCTCTGGGTCATCCCAGTGCACCAGCCCCAAGTATCCTGTATCCTGCATCAAAACTGGACTGGCGATTCGTTTCTTATATGATATTATACATGTTTCAATGCCATTCTCCCAAATCATCCCACCCTCTCCCTCTCCCACAGAGTCCAAAAGACTGTTCTATACATCTGTGTCTTTTTTGCTGTCTCGCATACAGGGTAAAGGTGTCTTTGGTGGGGGCTGAAATCCTGCATTAGCTGAGGGGAAAGAACAAGTAAAAATATTAATTTGTTATGAACTTTTGTCATGGATGTGACCAGTATTTAATTCTCTCTCTAGTATTTGAGTATTTTCCTTATTGTGTCCCACCTCCCTAGGGTAGAAGTCAGAAACTCTTTCCTAGCCTTTCTTGAAGCTAGTGTAAAAATAGATATATTACATGAGATTTTGAATTGGAAAGACGTCAACATGATGAAGAAAGGAAACCTTTGGGAAACCATTGCCTGGAAAGGATAATCAGAGAGACAACTTGTTTAAAGAGAAGCAGTGATGTAAGTTCTAGAACTGAGTGCCAAGCAGCGTGGTAAGTTGTATATCTGTGCTGAGTAACAACAGGAGCAAGGACTCAGCTGGATGTATGTATGGTTTGGGCATTGTTCTTGGTTCCGTAGCTTCTAAGGCCCATTCTTTGAACACCTAGAGAATTTGCGAGCTGCCTGATTTCCTTTAATACATTCTTTTACTGTGTAAACCAGTATGATAGGGTTCTATTCTTTTCACTCAAGAATGCTAGCTGGTACATTTCCTATTGTTAACCTGATTTTTACTGCCATAATCCTAAATGTACCTCCCCAAAACATTTTAGCACTCTGTCATTCCCCAAAGTGCTAAATTTTCAGAATTCTGACTTTCTGTTTTCATGCAGTCAGTTGTTGGATAAAATGTTTTTCATAGTGTTTCTGACACAACTTCAAAGAGCCTTGTAAATCCCACAAGACCTCAACTTGGCAAAAATTGAACATCTTTTGAGTAGCACCAGAGGAATGTTGAATAAAGGTATATTTGTAAGAGTCAGATAGTTCTATTTTCTTTCCTTATTGGGAAGAGAACATTTGGGAGGAATTACATAATCCTCTTATACACTCAGGATGCCTGGTCAAAACCCACATGGTTCAACATGAAGACTGCCAAAGGTACCTGGAAGAACATTGAAGTTTTGGTCATCTAGGCAACCACTCTTATTTCAACAATGTACACTTCACAAAAACAGAATAATTTATAAAGAAATCAACTCAGAGTCTTTGCTGCATGAACAGAAAGGAATTTTGACTAACCAAGAAACTATGTTGAAAGAAATTAGCTATTTAAGTGTGTGATACCACTTAAATTTCTCCTCTGTTTTAAGAAATAGAACAAGCAGTCTTGAAATGCAAGTTTTCCCTAAAATGTTTAAACTCAGTTTGTAATTGATCAAAAATTCATATATGTAGTCAGTATAATTGGTTTACATAATTTCATCTTTATAGAAAATGTTATTGGAGTATTATTGATTTATAATGTAGTGTTAGTTTTAGGTGTACAGCAAAGTGATTCAATATACATATACATATATTCATTCTTTTTCAGAGTCTTTTCCCATATAGATTATTACAGAATATGGAGTAGTGTTCCCTGCGCTATACAGTAGGTCCTTGTTGGTTATCTATTTTATACTAATATATAGTAGTGTGGTTTTATTAATCCCAAGCTCCTAATTTATCCCCCCCTTCATTTCCCCTTTGATAACCATGAGTTTATTTTCAAAACCTGAGTCTGTTTATGTTTTGTAAGTAAGCTTGCTTTGATCAAAACATCAAAACATGTGATTTCATCTTTTAATAGACTTAATCTCCTAATGCCTCCAGGATAGTATTTCAGTGTCCTTTTTCCCCTCCAGGGGCCCCCTTGTTCTATTCACCTTTATAGCATTCGTGCATCTTATGTCCTTCACCACATTCATCCTACCAGGAGAGGAGCAGATATGTGTGTGCATACATATGTGATTGATAATGCTTAACTATTAACTCTTTGACGAGTGTTTGCTTTTCAACTTTAAGCCTAAGGATGGATTGATATGAGAGTCTGCCTCTAGCTTTCATGTCACATGTACATTTATATCCCTTGTGAAGCTATCAACACCAGTCACAGCCAGCATATAAGGCAGTAACATAGATTGGCATTGCCTGTTTTTATCTCAGAGCTGGGTGTACATTTACAAGTATTTCTCAGCAGAGAAGAGCTGAAAGTCAGTCTCTGAGGCCTTCTTGCTAAGCAATACTATGCAAGAAATATCAGAGATTTTAAAAATAAAAATACAAAAGTGAGTCTGAGAATTCATTATAACACATATATGACATGTCATTCTTATAAAAAGCCAGGATGCTCATCACAGTGATGTTATCTGCCTCCTATAAGAACAGGGCATCCTCCTCCTCCTCCATAAGCATCCTAGTAGCTTCCACCAACTAGGTCAGTGGAACACTCCGTGGTCAAATGGCTCACCAAAGAGCTCAAGAACACAGCCACTTCATCCATCCTGACTCCAGATTTGGAATAACTGTTATTTATCTTTGTTACACTACATGATAATTTAAAAACAATTTCATCTCCAACTTTTTCGGGAGGACAGCAGGAGAGGAACTGTTCCTACCTGGTAGGTGGGTCTCAGAGTTAAGAGAGGTACTCAGGTGACACATCTAGGAACGCTGGAGAAGGGACTCAGATGGATGACCAGTCTAGCACTCTTTCTACTACACCCCTCCTCCTGTCATGCATCTCCTCTGGAGGGGACACACACACACACACACACACACACACTATAAGATATGATGAATACTGACTGAACTAGCCCTTGTACAAAGAATACATTCATAAGGAGCTGCAGAAGCATCATGATGGGTTAGAAAGACAACAAAACTCTTTCACTAGGTAGGGAAGGATCGATACCTACTATGTCCTAGGCACTGAACTGGGCTGGGCTACAACAATGCATAGGGTTGACAGGGTCCTATCCAGGGTCCTCCTGGAGCTAACCTAACCATTAAGAGAGTGAGAACACTTGAGCATTTTAGCAGCTAAGGTTTAGGCTCATGGCTGCTTATGACTGGAACTGTTTCCCCCATTACTTTCTGCCTTATGCTATAATTTTCTTTTGAAAAGTCTCTTCTGTAGCTGGCTATAAATCTAGAGGGCAAAGATCACACATTTTTATAACCACCATGTCACATTTCAAGGGAGGAGTAGGGAGGACAACGTGTGAAAAATTCCAGACATAACTCTGTAAAGGGAGTTGATAGCCATCTGCTGCATTGTTAGTTTTGACCTCCCTAAATCACTCCACCAGTTCCCACTAGAGTCATGTTTTCTTTATATAAAACAATTTACCCACAAAAAAATGTTGGGGAGGTTGTACCTGTAAAATGTGTTTGGGTCTATCAAAATTGTGCAAACAAAATATTTGAGATACTCATCCTGTGTAGGCAAAAACATGGTACCTGGCAACTACTACCTAAAGATACCTGTGTCCTAGACACTGAACTGGGCTGTGCTGTGCCACATGTGGTATAAACACTGCTTGTGCAGTGTAGCTTTTATTTCTCTGAAAGCAGGTGAGAGCAAACAGCCTCCAGATGCCCAGAGTGAGGAAGGAAGAGCTGACCTTCTGCATCTTTTTCTCCTTCCTGTTTCAGCATCTACCATATCCATGCCCTACAGTGCAGCAGATATGTATAGGAGTATTGTACACTTTAGTATTTAAATTCAGCAAACCTTCATGCATATCTACTCTGTGTCAGCAGTCATAACACTGATTATGTTTCACAAAGATTTTCATAAAGAGCTTCTAATCTATAAGAGAGATATGATACCTACATAGAAAGGTAGAGTTTCTAAAGTCAAAGTCACTCAGTCATGTCCGACTCTTTGTGACCCCATGGACTATACAGTCCATGGAATTCTCCAGGCCAGAATACTGAAGTGGTTAGCCCTTCCCTTCTCCAGGGATCTTCCCAGCCCGGGGATTGAACCCAGGTCTCCTGCATTGCTGGTGGATTCTTTACCAGCTGAGTCACCAGGGAAGCCCAAGAATACCAGAGTGGGTAGCCTATCCCTTCTCCAGTGGATCTTCCTGACCCAGGAATTATAGCAGGGTCTCCTGCTTTGCAGGCAGATTCTTTACCAGCTGAGCTACCAGGGAAACCCTATAGTTTCTAAGTTACTAACAAAGTGGCATAGAGCCACATAGGAAATGGATAAAAAAGAATGTTAGAGGCAAGTGACTTAGCACACACACACATAAATTGGAATGGTGACCCAGAGGGGACAATGCTACCATTTCCTTGGATCAGTAGGAAAGGCTTGGATGAATAGTCAATTTTTAAGCTGAGCCTTGAAGCATGGGAGGGAAATGACAAATTATTAACTCAAATAATTAAGAGATAATTTATTTGTTCAACCAATATAGATGTATCCTATATTTTAGTACTTTGGTAGTTGTTGGAGATACAGAAGAAAATAAAACAAGTCCTTATCCTGATGAAATTTAAGTTCTAGTGGGAGAAATAGGCACTCAGTCAATAAAATACCTTATTTCCCAGCCACCCCTCACATGTTCTCTATGTTGCATCCTTCCTGAACTACCAGCTGCTCTATATTTGAGCCATTTTCATTCATATCTCTCAGGTGTTTTTTTTTTAACTTACAAAAATTTTCTCCAATTTCCAGCCTGATTTGTAATTTCCCTCCTGTTGCTCAAGGCTCAGCTTAAAAATTGAGTCTCCATCCAAGCCTTTCCTACTGATCCAAGGAAATGGTAGCACTGTCCCCTCTGGGTCACCATTCCACTCTATATGTGTGTGTGCTAAGTCACTGCAATCACGTCCAGCTGTTTGCAACCCTATGGAGTATAGCCCGCCAGGCTCCTCTGTCCATTGGATTCTCTAGGCAAGAATACTGGAGTGGGTTGCCATGCCCTCCTCCAGGGGATTTTCCCAATCCCTCCAGGGATTGAAGCCACATCTCTTCCATCTCCTGCAGCAACAGTTGGGTTCTTTACCACCAGTGCCTCCTGAGACCCCATAACACTCTACACATGGGCTTACATTTCTACAGGTGTAAAAGTGAAGTACAGTGTTCATATATTTTAAATATTTATATGGCTTTTCTCCCATTAGACAAGGAATTTTTCAAAAAAGGGGCCATGGCTGATTCCTTCCATGCCCTTTACCTAGGAGAAGAACCATACATGGAGCTATAATAGTATTATCAACCACAATTATAACAATAACACAATCTACCAACAATGTGCCAGGCACTCTAAATGAGTGAGTTGCAAGCAATCCTTTGTCTTCTGTATTTTATTATTATCTCCATTTTATAAATGAAAAAACTGAGACTGATAGAATTTACATGATTTACACAAAGAAATCTAGTAAGGAATACATATCTGATGAATAAATAAATAAATAGATTTTAATTTTATTTTAACAAAGAACTCTCTGAACACAGACTCATCCTTAAAAATTAGATATCCATAAGGCTTAAGCATCTGTTCAAAATGTTTTGAAAATTGAGAAATAGTGATCATTATCATCATCATAAATCATCAGCAAAATCTGGTTACATATCAAGTTTCATGGTACTGAATGATGCACTGTATATGATTTTAAAACTAAAGCGTAAATGATCTGCATGAAGGAACTCTTGCATACAGTTCCCAGAGGAACATTTGAAAGCCTCAGCCTTTATTTTCTCTTGGACACATATTGTCTCCAATTTTAAAGACAGCTGTTAGAAGGAAATGAGGCAAGGGATTTAGGGGGCAGTCATGAGACTTAAAAATAGAAAATGGCATTTTTTTTTCTTCATGCAGTGTCTCCTTTCCTTCCACAGTACAGTATACCACATCTATGACCACACAGCTGACACCCATCAGCTCTTGGAAAATCGTTATGGACACAGTAGCTCATTTTCAGAGTTAAGACAGAAAAGTTGGACCCAAAGAATTCACCTTTGGATGACTTAACCAATTTGTGTGCATTGCAAAATCACAGGATTCACCGGATTCTTATGTATTCTTTTGCTTATTGAGCTTGAATGAGGAACGACAAAAATCTGAACATGTCAATTCCTATTGTCTGCAGCACTATGGTACTAAATTTACCTGTAAAATCTTTGAATTTCTTCTAGTAAAGGTATCGCCAAAAGGTAAAACACTGCTGCTTTTCTGTTTAACACAGCCTTCCTGGTATTTATTTCTTTCAATAAAATTCTCTCTCTTGATATAGAAACAGGAAATAAAGCAGATTTTGACCATTCTATCTAAGGTCATTTTCATCAGCCTACTGCCTTAGCCTTCATGATGCCAATAGCGTTCGTTTTGAAAAGTTCCTTTCGGTCATTCTGAATAAATGAGCCATTAGAAATCCAATCAATGATGATGAGCTTGGGTATTATAAACAGTCATGCTTTGAATCTTGATATTTTGAAAAACATCCATATTATCAGGCTAGGAAAATGTTACTTATTAGCAATATTAAGGTGGTTATAATTAAAGTCCATATAATTTTGCCTGTCACCTAAACACATAGAGATAGGTACTCAGCCATTTCCCTGCATAGAAGGGGGCTGGCCAGAAACTCACTACCTGTAGTCAACCTTAAAATTAGTAAGAAAGCCTTTAGAGAAGAAAAGATTAATAGAAGAGGTATGTAGTGAGCCCCTTCCTTGAGTAAATTAAAACCCTGGAGAATCTGATTTCTTGTTTCAGAAAGAGCTAAGAACTGTAAGTCAAGGACCATGACTGTTAGAACTGTGCAGCCGTCTGAAATGTTTGTAAAATCTCTATGTTGGTTTATTTGTTACCCCTTTTTTTTAATTTATTTTAATTGGAGGATGATTACCATACTGTGATGGCTTTTGCCATACCTTGATAAGAATCAGCCGTAGGTATACATGTGTCCCCTCCGTCCTGAACTCCCCTCCTGCCTCCCTCTCCACCCTGGCCCTCCAGGTTGTCATGGAGCACTGGCTGTGGGTGCCCTGCTTCATACATCGAACTCACTGCTCATCTATTTCACATATGGTAATATATGTGTTTCAATGCTATTCTCCTGAATCATCCCACCCTCTCCTTCTCCCACTGAGTGCAAAAGTCTGTTCTTTACATCTGTGTCTCCTTTGCTACCCCGTGCATAGGATCATTGGTACTATTTTTCTAGATTCCATAGATATTTGTTAATATATGGTATTTGTCTCTTTCTGACTTACTTCATTCTGTATAATAGACTCTAGGTTCATCTACCTCATTAGAACTGACCCAAGTACATTCCTTTTTATGAGTTGAGTAATACTCCATTGTGTATATGTACCACAGCTTCCTTATGCATTGGTCTACTGATGGACACATAGGTTGCTTCCATGTCCTAGCTATTGTAAATAGTGCTGTAATGAACATTGGGGTACATGCATCTTTTTCACTTCTGGTTTCCTTGGGGCATATGCCCTGTAGTGGGATTGCTGGGTTGTATGGTAGTTTTCTTCCTAGTTTTTTAAGGAATCTCCATACTGTTTTCCATAGTGGTTGTATCAGTTTGCATTCCTAGCAACAGAGTAAGAGGGTGCCCTTTCCTCCACACCCTGTCCAGCATTTATTGTTTGTAGACTTTTTAATGATGGCCATTCTGACTGGTGTGGGATGATACCTCATCATGGTTTTGATTTGCATTTCTCTAATAATGAGTGATGCTGAGCATCTTTTCTTGTGTATGTTAGCCATCTGTATGTCTTCTTTGGAGAAATGCCTGTTTAGGTCTTCTGCTCACTTTTTAATTGGGTTGTTTGTTTATTATGAGTTGTATTAAAAGCCTTAAAACTAGATGGGAAGCATAAAGAAAAAGTGGTGGGTTATAGATGAACCTTAAAGAGGAAGCAAGAGAAGGCAGCTACTATGATAGTGCATGTGTGTGTGTGCGTGTCTGACTCTTTGCAACCCCATAGACTGTAGCTCACCAGACTCCTCTGTCCATGGGACTCTCCAGGCAAGAATACTGGAGTATTCTCATACTCCATGCCCTCCTCCAGGAGATTTTCCAGATGCAGGGATTGGAACCATGTCTCTTGCTTCTCCTGCACTGGGAGGCAGATTCTTTACCATTGCACCACCAAAGGTGGTGGTTATGATGGTGAGCAGGGAACAGAAATTCCATAAGGCAGGCTATTAAGAAAGGTAGAATGAAAACTCTTAAGGAGGGACTGACACTGCTTCCACAGGCAGAATATCTTCTTCTTCAGGGAAGCTTCAATTCTGCTCTTAAGGCGACTGGTTAGATGAGATAATCTCCTTTATTTAATGTCAACTGATTGTACATGTTAATCACATCTACAAAAACCCACAAGGGTTTTGAAACCATTGTATAAACAGAAACATGGCCAGCTTAGACCAAAGGAGATGGAGATAGGGTAAGGTAAAAGTGGGCTGTTGGATTTTCAAAATTCTATACTTAGAAAGTGAGCTGATAGAGCTCCTTATTTGCAAGCATGTGCTACCCTTGAAGAAAAAACAGTGGCTCCAAGGATAGAGGCAAGATTGCAGAGGCCAAGGGCTCAGAGGCAGAGGCAAGAGCTGCAGGCAGAGGTGTCTGGAGCTGAAGTGGGCCCAGAGCTGCGTTGAGCTGCAGACACTGAATGGAATTTGCTCTGCTGGATTTCAAGCTTGTTTAGGGTGTTTTTTTGTTTTTATTCCTTCCCTTTTCTCCTTTTTGGAATGTGACTATCTATTCTATGTGTCCCACTACTGTTTTGTAGAAACTGAAAACTTGTGTCCTAGTCTCTTAGGCCTACAGATGGAGCAGAGTTTTGTCTCATATCAGTAATACCAGAGTCTCACCTGTACCTGACTGGGTTGATTTAGATCATAAGATTTGGAACTTTATAAACTGATGATAATTGGATGAAATTGTAAACTTAGACTTAATGCTGTAACTGGTTGAGGCATTTGGGGGTATGGGGATGGAGTGAATGTATTTCACACACACGGAGTGAATTTGGCGGGGGCAGAGAGTGGACTGTAGTGCGTTGAATAGTGGTTCCCTGAAAAGATATGCTCACATCCTAATATCTGGAACCTGTGAGTGTTACTTTCTTTGGAAAAAGTGTCTTTTTAGATGTAATTAAGTATTTTGTTATGACTAACCTAGATAGCATATTAAAAAAGTAGAGACATTACTTTGTCAATAAAGGTCTGTCTAGTCAAGGCTATGGTTTTTCCAGTGGTCATGTATGGATGTGAGAGTTGGACTGTGAAGAAAGCTGAGCACCGAAGAATTGGTGCTTTTGAACTGTGGTGTTGGAGAAGACTCTTGAGAGTCCCTTGGACTGCAAGGAGATCCAACCAGTCCACCCTAAAGGAGATCAGTCCTGGGTGTTCATTGGAAAGACTGATGCTAAAGCCAAAACTCCAACACTTTGGCCACCTCATGCGAAGAGCTGACTCATTGGAAAAGACTGTGATGCTGGGAGGGATTGGGGGCAGGAGGAGAAGGGGATGACAGAGGATGAGATAGATGGCTGGATGGCATCACTGACTCGATGGACATGAGTTTGAGTGAACTCTGGGAGCTGGTGATGGACAGGGAGGCCTGGCATTCTGCGATTTGTGGGGTTGCAGAGAGTCGGACACGACTGAGCAACTGAACTGAACTGAACTGAGCTAAAGGATTTTGAGATTAAATCATCCTGGATTATCCTCAATTCAGTGCAAATATCCTTATAAAATACACACATAGCAGAGACACACAGAAAAGAGGAGAAAGGCATGTGAAGATGGAGACAGAGTGGTACAGTCACAAGGCCATTAATGCTCATTGCCACTGGAATCATGGAAAGCCAAGAAATGGAATTTTCCCTAGAGCCTCTAGAGGGATGAGAGCCCTGCTGATGCTTTGATTTTAGAACTCTACAACTGTGAAAGAATACATTTTTTGTTGTCTTAAGCCTCCAAGTCTGTGTTAATTTGCTACAGCCTTCTTAGGAAATGAATACAGTCACCAGTTCAGTTCAGATCAGGTGCTCAGTGCTAGCTGACTCTTTGCGACCCCATGGACTGCAGACACCAGGCTTCCCTGTCCATCACCAACTCCCGGAGCTTACTCAAACTCATGTCCATTGAGTTGGTGATGCCATCCAACCATCTCATCCTCTGTTGTCCCCTTTTGCTCCAACCTTCAATCATTCCCAGCATCAGGGTCTTTTCAAATGTGTCAGTTCTTTGTATCAGGTGGCCAAAGTATTGGAGTTTCAGCTCCAGCATCAGTCCTTCCAATGAATATTCAGGACTGATTTCCTTTAGGATGGACTGGTTTGATCTCCTTGCAGTCCAAGGGACTCTCAAGAGTCTTCTCCAACACCACAGTTCAAAAGCATCAGTTCTTTGGCACTCAGCTTTCTTTATAGTCCAGCTCTCACATCCATACATGAGTACTGGAAAAACCAAAGCGTTGACTAGACAGATTTGGTTTGGCAAAGTAATAGCTCTGCTTTTTAATATGCTTTCTAGATTGGTCATAACTTTTCTTCCAAGGAGCAAGTGTCTTTTAATTTTGGCTGAAGTCACCATCTGCAGTGATTTTGGAGCCCCTAAAAATAAAGTCTGACACTGTTTCCACTGTTTCCCCATCTATTGCCCATAAAGTGATGGGACCAGATGCTATGATCTTAGTTTTCTGAATGTTGAGCTTTAAGCCAACTTTTTCACTCTCCTCTTTCACTTTCACCAAGAGGCTCTTTAGTTCTTCTTCACTTTCTGCCATAGGGTGGTGTCATCTGCATATCTGAGGTTATTGATATTTCTCACAGCAATCTTGATTCCAGCTTGTGCTTCTTCCAGCCTAGCGTTTCTCATGATGTGCTCTGCATGTAAGTTAAATAAGCAGGGTGACAGTATACAGCCTTGATGTACTCCTTTTCCTCTTTGGAACAGGTCTGTTGTTCCAGGTCCAGTTCTAACTGTTGCTTCTTGACCTGCATACAGATTTCTCAGGAGGCAGGTCAGGTGGTCTGGTATTCCCATCTCTTTCAGAATTTTCCACAGTGTCTTGTGGTCCACACGGTCAAAGACTTTGGCATAGTAAATAAAGCAGAAGAAGATGTTTTTCTGGAATTCTCTTGCTTTATCAATGATTCAATGGATGTTGGTAATTTGATCTCTGGTTCAAATTGTCCCTAAGTGATACAAAGTGTACATGGGTTTCCCTGATGCAGTTTTTCAATAATGTGCCAGAGCATGCTCAAAAGAGTGATGTCCTCTTCTGAAAAATCACCTTGGATCTCAGAAACATTATGCTAAGTAACAGAATCCATGTTCACTCATGACATACTATGTAATTCCATTCATATTCCATTATAATTTACCCTATAGAAAGCTGACAAAACTGTAATGCCAGAAGGTTGATCAGTGGTTGTCAGGAACTTAGAGGATTCTCCAGTAGGGTATGGGGAGGTATTCAGGATGGTGGATGTAATCAATATCTTGATTACTTTGGTAGTTACACACCTGTATAAGTTTCTCAACACTTAAATTATATACCTTAACAGCATATATTTTACTGTATGTAATGACCTTGACTTCTGGTGCTGTAGGTTTATATAGCTCTGCTTTAATATGTTTGGAGCAAGTATTTTGAAATGATGTGAATACCAGTCTCACACTGATACGTATGCACAGCTGTGACTCACTTGATTTTCCTTGAATTTTTATCTGTATTCTGATATCCATTCATTCTCAAAGAACAGTTATTTTTCCACCATCGAAGATATTCAAAACAAACCACTACATGTTCTGCCTTAGTTTCTAAATAGTTGAAAAATTATTTTGCTTATTGAAGTAAGTATATAGTATCTAAAAGTGCCACTTTGTTTAGTTTTAATTTAATGAATATCTAGTCGACTCTTGGCGACCCCGTGGACTGCAGCCTACCAGGCTCCTCCATCCATGGGATTTTCCAGGCAAGAGTACTGAAGTGGGGTGCCACTGCCTTCTCCATCTAATATGGAAGACATATGCTAAGTGCAGGGCTGGAACTAAGAGTGGTTACAGGGATAATTAAGAAACAATTCGTCTATAGTTAGAAGTATAAAATAGGAAGCAAATAAGTTTAATACAAAACAGATTCAAACCAAAAGCTTTGGGGTCTTAGAAGAGGAAGAAGTTATATCCAAATGGGAGGATCTCTTTTAAGTAGATGAGATGGAACTGAAACTAGAAAATGGATGATTGTAGATTTCAATAAAAAGAGGGCAAAAGGGCATGCTGTGGATTAAATGTGTCCCTACCCCTGCCCCTAATTCATATATTGAGGCCAACTCCTCAGTGTGATGATATTTGAAGAAAGGGCACTTGGAAAATTGTTAGGTCATGAGGGTAGAACCCTCATGAATGGAATTATTGCCCTTATAAGAGAAGGAGACAAGAGATTTCCTTCTCTGCTCCCCACTATATGAGACTACAACGAGAGGACCACTACCTTTCAACCAGGAAGTTGTCTTACCAGACACCTGGGTCTCCTGTCCCTTGGACTTAGACTTCCCAGCCTTCAAAAATATGACAAATAAATGTTTGCTTTATAAGCCACCAGTCTGATAATTTTCTGTAGCAGCCTAAACTGAGTAAGACAGTACAGAAATAAGAACATACTCAGGAAACAGTCAGTAGTCTCTTTGACTAGTAGAATACATGCAAAGGAGTGGGAGAAAAACTAGAAAGGGGATTTAGGATAGTTTCCTGTATATCTCAAATCCCAGTTGGGAGATTTGTGCTTAATTCAGGGGTCAGTGGGGAGTTGTTAATGCAGTGCTTGAGAATTTTTAGAATCTTGTGAAAATGACAGATGCATTGCTCCAGAAAAGTACACAGGTGTACAAAGTGTATGCTGTATACTGTTTCAGGAGTTTCACAAACACCTAGAGCTCCTCCAGGGCCTTCCTTCCCTGGGAACCCTGCATTAAAGAAGTTTTGAGAAAGAGCCTTACTCAAGGGAATTATCATTTCATGTTATTTTAGTTAATTCCTCCATATATGATTAGAATGGAGAATTACATTGATACAATTTATGAACTAAAAGTTGGTTTTCTTAAAGTGTGGCCTATGTTAGAATCGCCTACAGGGCTTATCAAACATCCATATTCCTAATTCCTACCCAGATATACTCAGAGTCTCTAATGGTAAGACCAGGTGAGATGCCTTTTTTAAATTGGAGTGTAGTTGATTTACAATATTGTGTTAATTTCTGGTGTACAGCAAAGTGAATCGGTTATACATATATTATCCACTATTTTTTTTTTAAGATTCTTTTCCCATATGGGTCATTACAGGGTATTGAGTAGAGTTCCCTGTGTGATACAATAAGTCCTTATTAGTTACCTATTTTATATATGGTAGCATGTATGTGTCAATCCCAATCTCCAAATTTATCCCTCCCCCACTGTTTTAAACCAGCACCAAGCTGATGCAGACATGACTGAAGCGTCTTAGCAGCAGCAGCAGCAGCAAGCTGATGCTGGTGCCCACTTCACTTAGAGATCAGCTTCACAAGTAATGAAGAGGGTACAGTCATTTCTCAGTATCAGTGGTGCTGGGGGAATTGGCTTGGGGTCCCTGAGGATACCAAAATACACAGATGCTCAAGTCCCTTATGTAAAATGACACAATGCAGTTGGCCCTCCATGTCCCTCCATATCCATATCCCTGGATGCAGAGAGCTAGAGAGCCATCTGTATTGTGGTGGACATTTGCTTTCGACTTACCAATAAAGCATGAAAGAGACAGAAATAATTCAAGGGGAAAAATATAAAGGATTTTTTTTCAACTCCACCAATTCTCAAGACACCCTCTGCAGTCAGTACCAATTTAAACTAAGCATAGAAACATCTTCAGCTTCAGTGTGATAGGAAGCATGTATCCTGGGGAAAACTGGCTCCTTTACATTAGCCAGAACGTGTAAGAGGAACATTAGCATCACATAGTCATAGTGTTGGAAGCTACTGATGGGTCCCAGTGGATGAAGATAAATAGTCATCATCCTTAACCTTAAAATCACCTGCTAGAGCAGCCAAAGTAGTTTCTGAAATGTGTCTTGATCTGAAGAGATCCAAGGTTTCACTACTTATCAATCAATCTTTCCAGGAAGGATTTTGCAAAATGGCAGTCATTGGCAAGGTTCTAGAATCACTAGGATATTTTGTTTACCAGAACTCTACTTTTCTGGTGGTGGTTTCTTTGTCTTTTTTTTGTAAAACAATCACCAAGACTGTATTCTAAAAAAAAAATGTTGTTGATCCCAAGCTTGTTTTTTGATTTAGAAATTCCACACATTCACTCCTAGTTAGGGATACAACATTTTATGATTTAGTATTAAAATACCAAATCCATGTATTTCAGTTCCTAATTTTTTAAAAATTAAAGGAACAAAAGGGAGCGTGTGTAATAGGCTGATTGAGGAGTTAGTTGCTAAATGAAGCTATTAATTTCATTTTCCTGACATCACAAAAGTGTTCATGGAATTTTTACATAGCAAGCACACATACTATCTGTTCTTATGTTTGGTTCCTCCAAGAACAAAGACTCACGGTATTTGCATAAACAGCCATTTTTATTCTTTCTTAGGTATTAAGCTAAGCTAAGCTAAGCTACGTCACTTTAGTCGTGTCCGACTCTGTGCGACCCCATAGATGGCAGCCCACCAGGCTCCCCCGTCCCTGGGATTCTCCAGGCAAGAACACTGGAGTGGGTTGCCATTTCCTTCTCCAATGCATGAAAGTGAAAAGTTAAAGTGAAGTTGTTCAGTTGTGTCCGACCCTCAGCAACCCCATGGACTGCAGCCTTCCAGGCTCTTCCGTCCATGGGATTTTCCAGGCAAGAGTACTGGAGTGGGGTGCCATTGCCTTCTCCGTTCTTAGGTATTGGTAGTATGTATTTATTGTTTTTGACTTCCCAGTACTCCTTTTCCTCTTCTTCTGGATATAGCAAGCTCTCTTCTTTTCAACAGCTCTACCTTCCCTGCTCTAGCATGAGGTTTGACTGGAAGCTGTCAATCACAGAACTCCACTCTCATGGAGGGCCACCTGATTGTCCTGGAAATGGGCAAGTCAGAGTTCTTCCCAAAGATTTTTTGCACTAGAGCTGGGGTAGTTAGGAGAATAGTGATAGGGAGGTGAAAAGGAATTCTCTCCTCTCTGATGATGAAGCTATTAGTGCATGCAACCAGAGAGGCTGATAGCCATGTATTCAGCCACACTGAGAGAGCTTATCAGAAGCAAACAGCAATGAAGCTATCATTTATGAGGACAGGTTGTTTTAAGCAATTCCTTTGACTAAGAGCCATCCTAATATGCTTCAGTCCTCTGCTACCTAATGTTGGTGGCCACTGGCCACATGTGGCTCTTGATCACTGGAAACATGGTTAGTCCAAATTGAGTTGTTCTATATGCCTCAATAACAGTGGATATTGAGACTTGGTGGGAGAAAAAAAAATGCATATAAAGTATTTCATTAATGATTTTTATAATGAACATGTGAATTATAATATACTGAATATATATTTAAATTAGATTTTAAATTAATTTCATGTATTCCTTATTTTTTAATGTGGCTTTTAGAAAATTTTATATTACATGTGAGTCTCAAATTATGTTTCTATTGAAACAGCACTGCTCACTAGTGTAATCTGTGTTTTTGATTTGTTTAGCTACTTGGGGCGAGGTGTGTACCACTGGCAGCCTGTGGAGCCCTAACTGATGCTGAAATCAGTAACTGGAACACAGGCAGTGAGAGAGAGAGATCTAAAATGTGGAACTGGCTATATTCAGGTGCAGAGTGGGCTGGGAGGTTTTCTGTGTCATGAGGCAGGGAATTCAGTAGCAAAGCTGTTAGTTAATCATTACAGGTTGTTTATATGATGTGACTATTCTCACTAAGCTCAAATGTCACAGAAAAAAAATTGAGATTTTGGGGGTATTGGCTACTTGCAGGCTTCAATAAGGTGCTACAAGAGGGGGAATATGTGGTCAATGCAGAGGTTTCTGAAGTGGAGCAGGAATAGCAGCCTGGCACGGCTGTGTAAAGAGGCTATTCTGCCACTGAGCATGCTCTGGATTTCACAAAGTACCCACTGCACTGAAATCCAGCCATGGTGTAACCAGCATGAATAAGCCAGTTCCCATAAATGTTCACAAAACATTGCTACCCACGTAAAGTGATGGCCCTTTGTCTGGGTTACAAAGGAGATTGTGAACACCTGTGGCAGAGGGCCTTGTCCCGTCCCTGCAGCCTGCCACACTGAGACAGAGACCAAAGTTAGATGCACTAAGATGAGGCCCAGGGGGATGGGCAGTGCCTACTGAAGAGTCACCAGGAGATGGAAGCTGTGGAGGAGGAGTGGATCCAGATTCAAGCATCTTGACTGGTACGATTACTGGCTTCAGTCCTATCAGACAGAGTTCCTAATAGGCAGTCCTAGGGTTTTAAGGAGGGTCTTTTGTCACCACCGCCATTCCCAAACAAGAAAGAAAGCATACACATTAGGAATCTAGGACTGACCACTGCCTGGGCCATTCTTTTTTCGTGCTCCATCTCACCAACAACAGGAAATGCACAGCTAAGGAAGCGTAGCAAAGATACTGAGCTGTCCACCAAGATATTTTTGCCCTTCTTCAGGTACCCACCTTGATTCCCTTACAGGAGTTTTGTGGTCCTTTGTCTAGTTATCTGTAATGGCATATGAGAGGAAATGATACCTCCTTCATTCTGTCCTCATGCTCATCAAAAGCCTTCTAGTATTAAAAAGCAAAGACATCACTTTGCCTACAAAGGTCCATATAGTCAAAGCTATGGTTTTCCTGGTAGTCGTGTATGGATGTGAAAGTTGGACCATAAAGAAGGCTGAGCACTGAAGAACTGATGCTTTCAAATTGTGGTGCTGAAGAAGACTCTTGAGAGTCCCTTGGACTGCAAGGAGATCAAACCAGTCCATCCTAAAGGAAATCAACCCTGACTATTCATTGGAAGGACTGATGCTGAAGCTCCAATACTTTGGCCACCTGATGTGACAAGCCAACTCATTTGAAAATACCCTAATGCTCAGAAAGATTGAAGGCCAAAGGGGAAGGGGGATGCAGAGGATGAGATGGTTAGATAACATCACTGATCACTGGACATGAACTTGAGCAAACTCCAGTGAAGGACAGGGAAGCCTGACATGCTGCAGTCCATGGGGTTGCAAAGAATTGGACACAACTTAGTGACTGAACAACAGCAACAACATGTACATCTCCATGATCTTTCCCACTTCTGGCTGACAGAGGCGCAGAAAAATGTTAGGAAAACTTTGGGAACCATGTGTTGAAGAAGGCAAAACTGCAGCTCTCTTGGACTATTATGTAAGCAAGATATAAACTTCTATATACATTTTTGGTTCTATTTGTTGTCACAGCCTAACCAAATACATCTTCCAGTAGAAAGATCCTCCCAAATGTCCATGATGACAAAAGCCACATAGAACACTAAGCAAATTGAATCTCTCTAGTACATAGCAGACAGACCAGACAAACCAACTTCTCAGTAGATAATCCATTGCCATAAACTCTCCCAACAGAAGTAACCTGCTTCCTTATACAATAGGGAAGCCATTGTGTGCTACTTCCCTGCCCTCTGCTCCTACACAAAGGTCTTTTCTGAATGAAAGATTTTGTTAATCAATATTTCTTCTGTTTGTATGTTATATATGTTAGGGGTTGTTAAATTTCTCATTCGGAACATGGTAGCAGGGATTACAAGAAGTCATATGAAGACTTGTTTGAGAAAAATGGACGTTAAACAGACATCATGGACTCAGAGATGGGTGCAATAACTGGGAAGAGGTAGAGGTTGTGTTCCACTGGAATATATGTGGAATTAAGGTATAATCATTGCAATAAGTTACAAGAGAGAATTTCAACAATTATTTATAATTGTAGAGGAGAGTATTTGTATGTTAGACACTGTTCTACAAGAGTTCAAGCTTAGTAGAAGCATTTGGGTCAAGGCCTACATAAAAATTTCTGGGCATCATCAAGAAGCTAGGCTAAAGAACCATGAAAGGAGTAATCAAAATTGAAGATAAATATTTTAATCAAACATCATTTTTAAAGACTTGAGTTTAACATAATAATGTTATTCATCTGGCTATTTTACAAAATTTCACAGCACTTGATGAGTTCAGTTCAGTTCAGTCACTCAGTCGTGTCCGACTCTTTGCGACCCCATGAATCACAGCACGCCAGGCCTCCCTGTCCATCACCAACTCCTGGAGTTCACTGAGACTCACATCCATTGAGTCACTGATGCCATCCAGCCATCTCATCCTCTGTTGTCCCCTTCTCCTCCTGCCCCCAATCCCTCCCAGCATCAGAGTCTTTTCCAATGAGTCAACTCTTCGCATGAGGTGGCCAAAGTACTGGAGTTTCAGCTTTAGCATCATTCTTTCCAAAGAAATCCCAGGGCTGATCTCCTTTAGGAGGGACTGGTTGGATCTCCTTGCAGTCCAAGGGACTCTCAAGAGTCTTCTCCAACACCACAGTTCAAAAGCATCAATTCTTTGGTGCTCAGCCTTCTTCATAGTCCAACTCTCACATCCATACATGACCACTGGAAAAAACCATAGCCTTGACTACACGGACCTTTGTTGGCAAAGCAATGGCTCTGTTTTTGAATATGCTATCTAGGTTGGTCATAACTTTCCTTCCAAGGAGTAAGCGTCTTTTAATTTCATGGCTGCAGTCACCATCTGCAGTGATTTTGGAGCCCCCAAAAATAAAGTCTGACACTGTGTCCACTGTTTCCCCATCTATTTCCCATGAAGTGATGGGACCAGATGCCATGATCTTCGTTTTCTGAATGTTGAGCTTTAAGTCAACTTTTTCACTCTCCTCTTTCATTTTCATCAAGAGGCTTTTTAGTTCCTCTTCACTTTCTGCCATAAGGGTGGTGTCATCTGCATATCTGAGGTTATTTATATTTCTCCCGGCAATCTTGATTCCAGCTTGTGTTTCATCCAGCCCAGCGTTTCTCATGATGTACTCTGCATAGAAGTTAAATAAGCAGGGTGACAATATACAGCCTTAATATACTCCTTTTCCTATTTGGAACCAGTCTGTTGTTCCATGTCCAGTTCTAACTGTTGCTTCCTGACCTGCATACAGATTTCTCAAGAGGCAGGTCAGGTTGTCTGATATTCCCATCTCTTTCAGAATTTTCCACAGTTTATTGTGATCCACACAGTCAAAGGCTTTGACATAGTCAATAAAGCAGAAATAGATGTTTTTCTGGAACTCTCTTGCTTTTTCCATGATCCAGCTGATATTGGCAATTTGATCTCTGGTTCCTCTGCCTTTTCTAAAACCAGCTTGAACATCTGGAAGTTCACGGTTCACGTATTGCGGAAGCCTGGCTTGGAGAATTTTGAGCATTACTTTAGCGTGTGAGATGAGTGCAATTGCGCAGTAGTTTGAGCATTCTTTGGCATTGCCTTTCTTTGGGATTGGAAT
This sequence comes from Bos javanicus, assembly GCF_032452875.1. Classification (NCBI taxonomy): domain Eukaryota; kingdom Metazoa; phylum Chordata; class Mammalia; order Artiodactyla; family Bovidae; genus Bos; species Bos javanicus. The sequence goes on from NC_083871.1 coordinate 51,076,010, forward strand.
GAAAACTGACCTTTTCCAGTCCTGTGGCCACTGCTGAGTTTTCCAAATTTGCTGGCATATTGAGTGCAGCACTTTCACAGCATCATCTTTCAGGATTTGGAATAGCTCAACTGGAATTCCATCACCTCCACTAGCTTTACCAAGTAAAACAAAAGGAGCTGCAGCGCTCCTCTGAAATCGGCATCTTCAAGGTATCAATATATTTGGTGAATAAGAATGAGGAAAATGACATTTTCATTAAATTATTGAGGGATCATTAGAGGCATCAACGTCTACTTGTATAATAACACTGTCTTTTGCTTGGATATTATATTGAATTTTTTAAATAATAAAAATGCATGTTGTTTTCATTTAAAAAATTGTTTTAGCAGAATTATCATCACAGAGAGTAAAAGAAAACATTCACCTGATGAAAAATTATTAGCCCAAAGACTTACAAATTATATTTTGAACTTAAGTTTCAACAAAAATGAGTCTTTCCTACTCTTGAAATAAAGCCAGCACCTACCCCTGATTGGTATTTCAGGATCAAAGGCAGTCTCTGAAAAATTCTATTTTTCTCAAGTTCTTAAGGTCTTGAATACAATTATAAAGACTACTAAACCAAGAAAATCCTCTTTCTGAGAGTAGCAGACTAAATTAAAAGGATGTACTTTTGTGGTCAGCCATCTCCAAGACTCTTTACTGAATGAATGTTAAGTTAGCAATAGAACAAAGAAGCAAATGAGGAGCTGTAAAATCAATGTCATACACTCCACTTGTTTCCGCATTGTCCAGTCCCCACCACCTCCCCCTGAACTTGACTGACCCAGTTTCTCTTACAGAATGTAATTTCTGTTTGGTCTTCCTGGATGCGATATGGTAGAGAAGAAGCGAAACTGATGAATCATTCTGATTCTACCCCATACCTACTTTGGGCAGCTTAAGTAAATCTCTCTGAACCCATTTATCCCTTTCTAATATAGAGACAATAATTTTTGCCCTAAATTCCTCATAAAGTTATTGGGATTAACATGAAATTTACTTATAAACTATAGGTTATTTTACAAATATGAAATATATTTATTATATAAAGAAACTTTTAGAGATATTTAACTACTTGACAGAATAACCAAAAGGCACATAAAAATAAGAAGCACTATCACATGAAATAAAAAACATGAGCCCTATTTCCGGCAGTTTGACAGATTAGATATCCTGCACAGGCGTCCCAACTCAAATAACTAAAATTCTTCATAATAAGAAACATCCTGTAATGCATCTCTGAACTGACACAAAAAGAAAAATGTTGAAGACAGAAATAAATAGAAAGTAGTAATGACAGAGGGAAGCAGGAACATAAATGCAAAAATTCTTAAGATTATATCAAATCTAGCAATATGTATAGATAGATAGGTAGATAGATATGACATATATATTTTATATTCTGATATATGTATATCCCCTGGAAGAGGAAATTGCAACCCACTCCAACGGTCTTGCCTGAAAATCCCATGGACAGAGGGGTCTGGCCAGCTACAGTCCAAATGGTGGCAAAGAGTCAGACATGACTGAGCAACTAAGAGAGATAGAGAGAGATGTATATCATGGATAATATATAATGATTAATTGCTATTTATTCTATGAATATGAAGTTAGTTTAACATTCAAAAATCTTCCTGTTCTAGTCAACATGGAGGAAGTGCACTGCAGCTTATCTCTCCTACTGATTACAAGTAAAAACTGAAAAATATGCAAAAAGAAACTACTTAGGACTGAGAATATTAAATAGCAGTTGGAATATTGAGAAAAGTCAAAACTTGAAAAATGACGAGTATAGCAGTAGTGAGTTTCTGAGTTTTTATTTATTTATTTATTTTTTTACACACATATACATTTTCTGGGGTTTTTTTTCCTCCCTCCTTTAGCTTTTGTCTTTGATCCAAGGGTGGATTGAATTGGAAAACTACAAAATTGGAACAATCAGCAAAAATTTCAGGGAGAAGCTCATCTTTTTGGCTATAGAGGAAGAACAAAAAACTGCTGCAAATTATAAAGTGAGGAGAGAGGCCACTGTCTCTGTCTCCCCCTCACCTCCTCCCCAGCCCTGTAATATAATCATATAGAAATTTAAACTGTCATAAATTGAAAGTCTTATAGTTAGTGATTTTGAGGCCCACACCTCAGTGAGAATGATTGCATTGGAAAAAAGTGAAAAATTCAGTTTCTGTTCACTTCAGCTTCTCTTTCTGATATTATTGTATGAAGAATTAACTTTCAGAACATTCATGTAGAAATTTCTTTGTACAGAAACTATTTAGATTGGCTGATGACATACAAGTAGGACCTTACTGTGCTCTGATAAGGGCAGATCTGTGTAGACTTGAGCTTTGAGAACACGATTTAGTCTCTGAAATAAAAATGTCATTAGTAGAACTGATGGGGAGAAAGGTTTGAAACAACTAAATACAGCAACATAGAAAGTGGGACTATAGAGTAAAAGTCCAAATATTTCGCTCACATCAGACCTCCTTCAAATTCTTCCTTAGTCAAGGATATAGGAGAAAACATAGTTTACTTCCAGATAGTTCAAATGAAGAGACTTTAAGGAAAGTGCTCCTTAGAGAAGTGCGAGCAAGATGACAGGAACAAATATGACTGAGTGAAAATATATATGGTTCTGTATTTACAGTGGCTCAGTTGGTAAAGAATCTGCCTGTAATGCAGGAGACCTGGATTCAATCCTTGGGTTGGAAAGATCCCCTGGAGAAGGGAATGGCAACTCACTCCAGTATTCTTGCCTGGAAAATTTCATGGACAGAGGATCCTGGAGGCTACAATCTATGGTGTTGCAAGAGTTGGACATGACTGAGCAACTAACACTTTCACTGTCTGTGATTGAGTGAAGCACCCAAAGCTGCCCGCCCCATCCCATGCACCCAGCAAATAGGGAGGAAAGAGTGTTGCCTGAGACCCATGAGACCTGGGGCCATGGTGAGGGGCTGCCTGCCAGAAGCTGCAGTCACAGGAGCTCCTGCCACAGTCTCAGGGTCAAAGCAGAAAGGATTAAGGAATAAAATACCCCCTTCTCTTCTCCCACCATTCCCTCTTATGCTGGTGCCGCCCATTGGCTGAACCCAATCTGAAAGCAGAGAGTGAGAGGAAGGCAGAGATTGGAGTGGGATAAGGGTGGCAAACAGAAAAATACAGGGATGCACCTGATCACATCACCCTGGCTCTTTTATGACCTATAAATTGCCTCTTTAGTTGGGGTTGTCTTTTATGCATCATTCATTTCTCCTTCAATCCTATGGAATTTAGAGTTGGGATGTAAGGGCTTGGAAACTTCTGCCTTCAGTTCTAGGACAGAGATAAAGGGAACAAGATGTGCACAGGTTTCTGCTATATATCAGTCTTTCCCTGTCCTGAAATATCAGTAAAGGAGAAAACAGGAAGAAATTTTAGCTCGATTCTCCCATCCCTGCTTCTGCATTGCATATATCCCAGAGGACACACATTAGCCCTTCCTTCGTCCTCATTCTCTGTCTCTCTCTTTGTCTCTCTTTCTGTCACAAAAACACCAGAGGTCAATATGTGTCCTTTAAAGAAAGTGACGGTAACTATAGCCATGAAATTAAAAGACGTTTGCTCCTTGGAAGAAAATCTATGACAAACCTAGGCAGCATATTAAAGAGGAAAGACATCACTTTGCTGAAAAAAGTCCATATAGTCAAGGCTATCATTTTTTCAGTAGTCTTGTATAGATGTGAGAGTTGGACCATAAAGAAGGTTGAGCACTGAAGAATTGACGCTTTCAAATTGTGCTGAAGAAGACTCTTGAGAGTCCTATGGAGATCAAACCGGCCAATCCTAAAGGCAATCAACCCTGAATACTCATTAGAAGGATGGATGCTGAAGCTGAAGCTCCTATACTTTGGCCACCAGATATGAAGAGCCAACTCAATGGAAAAGACCCTGATGCTGAGAAAGATTGAGGGCAGGAGAAGTGGGTGACCAAGGATGAGATGGTTGGATGACATAATCAACTCAATGGATATGAATTTGAGCAAATTCTGGGCGATAGTGAAGGCCAGGGGATCCTAGTATGCTGCTGTCCATGATGTCTTGAAAAGTCAGGTACAATTTAGTGACTGAAAAACAACGAACAAATGAAATGCATACCACAGGTTTACATACAAAGTCTTTTTTAATGATACCAAAAAATCATAAGAAGAGAATTTCATTTTCTTTTTTCTTTTCTAACTGGTAATGAATGATTGTAAAGATGATATAACTATTTGTAGACTATGGGATCAATTATTTGGAATAGCTACAAGCCTTTCACCCTAGTATTCTGGCAAGTGTTAGAATTCAACATCTAGACTCAGTTTTCCTTTTTGTTTCCATTAAAACAGATCCACACCTTTAGGCAGAAGACATCAGGAAGAAGACCACATTATTGTTTCTGCAAACATTTCTTGAGAAGTTAGCATGTGCCAGGCCTGTGCTATGTATGTGTTTTATTTGCAGGCTTAGAACTGGGCACAGAGCTAGGAAGTTCCAGAGTGCAGTTACCAACTCAAACACTCTGTGTTCCTCGATTTCTCTACCATTCTATATCCATCTGAAAAGAGTAATCATAACAGTCATAAAACAAGCTGGCCATTTTTTAAATAAAGCAGAACTTTTAAAAAGAGACCAGAAATTGAAATTTGTGTGTAGGTCTCTGATTTTTCTTATTTCTAATGTTTTTGGAGGGAAAAATCACAATATATCAATTTGGACAGTAAAACTGATCTGCACGACTTTGCTTGTTGGTTTCAATGGAAAGATTTATAGCAATTTTTTTTTTTTTTTTTGCACTATCTATATTTGGGTCTGGATCTCAATCCTCCCAGATAAGATTGCAATTCCAAATTGTACAAACACAGTTCCATAGTTGTGAGAAGCTTTTCTGAGCCTTCACAGTTTGATGCCACAAATTGCCAGACAGCCTGCTTTTAGAGTTTAAATAGATCACCTCCCTTTGAACTTTTATCACATTCAGTGAGACTGTAGCTATATAGCACAAAAATAATCTTGATGGGACTAAAATACTATCAGCCTCCATCATTTATCCTACATTCTGCTAATAATCTAGGTGTTTTCAAATATATGGGTTGATAGCATAAGGTAAGTAATATATCTGGACACTTTAAAGCTGGGGTCAACAAACTATGGCCCATGGGCCAATTCTGGCCCACCACTTGCTTTTGTAAATATCATGTTATTAGAACACAGTCACACCCACTCATTTATGTCTTGTCCATGGCTGCTTTCACATTATAACAGCAGAGTTAAATGTAATAAGCCCCCTACATATGAACCTTCAAGTTACAAACTTTCAAAGATGCAAGTGTGCAGCCACATGTCCAGTCACGGAGGTTAGTTCATGTGTCTGGCCTACAGTGTTATGTGTAAGCATCCTCGACAAGCAGTCGGGATTTGTGGACCATGTAGCACTCAGTGTACAATGTCTTTATTTCAGGTGCAGGATTCTGGAAGCAAGCATAGAAGCGGCAGTGACGTAGCTGCTAAGCAGTGATGTAGTGTACTGCTAAGAAGCCCAAGCAGTAACAATGGAAACAAAAGTGAAAATAATTGAGAGTGGAGTGAGGTAAAAAGATGGAATTGGGGGCCCAGAGAAAGGATGAAGAGAGACAAGAGGAAAAAGAAGTAACTGAAGAATCAAAAAGATTCACGATTCAGGACATGGGGACAAGAGATTTTCTTTATTTGAGGAGGCTCTGATGTTTTTGAGGAATAGGACCCAAACGTAGAATGGTACATGAAGTTTGCAGCAGCCAGAATGCATTGCATTCAGAATGCAATCCAGTGCTACCACGTCACCCATGATGAGGAAAAAAGAGCTGATACCCAGATATCACTGGATCATTCTTTCTAGAGGGTAGATAGAATTGAATCCAACAAGGAACCAGAATCTGTGCCATTGTAAGGCATCAATAAAATTGCAACTTGCCCCTCATCTCCTATTGCTGACGATCCTTCAATCCTACCACCTCCCACTTCCTCTCCCTCCCCCAGTCAGTAACTCTTCTTGCCTATTCACTTGATGTACGCCAGCTGTTGTACTGAACTACTTTACTTTTAAATGTACTGTACTGTAAGACAAAAGACATTTTCTTTATTTTTTTGTGTTTGTTTTTTATGTATTATTTCTGTGAAAAGTATTATAAACCCATTACAGTACAGTAGTATATAGCAGATTGTGTTATTCAGGTACCTTGGCTAACTTTATTAGAGTTTATTAAACTTTATTAGACTTATGAACAAATTGGACTTATGAACATGCTCTCAGAACAGAACTGTATACAGGGGGACTCAATATAGTTAAGACAGAGACTGTGGAGGCAACATCCAAAATATTCACCATTTTATTTTTTAAAAAACGGTTTGCTTTTCCTGAAAGTTCTCCATTTTATTGGATTTAGTTTGATTTTGCTCTTTCTTAATAATAGGATCAGGAAGTAAAAAAGTTCCCTCATTATTCCTTTTATTTTCTTTGGTGCATTTAACCACTCTGAGCTAGTTATTACATCTCAACAAACCAGAATCAGTACTGTTAGCTGTAAATCTGCCCACTTTATAAAGTATATGTAAAGGGTCATGTAGTAATAATAGGATATGTGCAATTCTTGTTAAGCAGAGTGTGAGGTGGTTCAAAAGGAGCTGGAATAATTTTCCATCTCATGAATTTCAGCCATGCTTTGGATAAGGTGGGCCACAATGAGTTATAGGCAAGGTTTTGGAATCACACCTGGGTTCAAGCCCTGGCTTTACCAGTTATGAGCTGTGTCTGTCCCCTGCCTATGTCAGTTTCCTCCTCTGTACATGTAGTATCCGTCTCATTGGGCTGTTAAGAGGATTAAATTGGATTGAAATGACTATGCTTCATGTAGTGGTGGCACATAGTAAATTCACACATACTGCCATTGGTGACTTAAGAAGGGAATTAAAAAGACAAAGTCAGGAATGAATGAAGAAAAAAAAATTAACACCACCAAAAGAATGAGGGCATTTTTTTCTGTATTTTTTGCCTTAACACTCCAAATTCTAGAGTTAAGAAATAGTTCTCTCTTTAGAGACAAGAGCAAATGCTTCAAATGTAAGATGTTTTCATAAATCAAATTATCCAGAAACTTAAGGGTTTGCTTGTTAAGTTGAACAAACAGAATTTGTGAAACCTACAGATGTTGTGATCACTCTCGGGGCTCATTTCAAACCACACAGATCTTGAATGAGATGTGAATTCCTCCTCAGTGCATGTGTACACATAAGCAATAGCTGATTTTATAAGCTTGAGAAGCATATTTGCTTTCAGCAAGAAATGAGCTCTTACTTGGAAAACTGGCCTAAAAACCTATTACTTCAGTGGATTCATTTTCATTTATTTCCCAACAGGTAATGGAATTTTCTTGGAGTATTAAGAGATAGTGCTTCACTGAGGCTGGGTATTGTCTCATTTACATGCTAATATTTTTATCTTCATCTTAGATAGTAATATAATCGTGCTCTATAAGGCTTGCTCTGCACCCAGAATTTAATTAATGACGTGTCTGCATAGTCAAGATAGAAAGTTGAAATGAGAAAAGTTTGGCATCACATAGTTTTAAAGTCCTTGGCTGTTTTTGTAATTTCACTCATTTATTCATTCAGTTATTCATTGATTTAACAATGTGTTAGACACTTGTGTGTATAAATACATAAATGGAAACACATACCCTTGCCTCCAGGGAGGTTACACTCTAATAGGGATACAGAGGCAAACTGAAAGAATCCTTCTAGTTATAATAAACTAATGTCTAAGTACATTGGAAACATATGAATCCAAAGGGAAAAAAGATACCTTGCACAAAGGCAGTGTCTAACTGAACCTTGAAAAATGGGCCGACAAATGTGCAGGGCATGCCAGGCAAGAAACAGCATGTCTCAAATGTTAGTGGAAACTTAAAGTGGCTCATTACTCTCAGAAGGTAAAGTGTTAAGTGGGGAGAGGGGCTGGAGGTGTGAGACAGGTGTGAGTGGAGGTTGGACAAGGTCCTAATCATGGAAGACATTGTCAAGCAAAACACTCCAGATCATTCCTGAAGGAAACCAGAAGCCATAAGGAAATTCTGAGCTATACAGACAGGGATCAGATTTTCACACCAAGCTGTGTGATAGTGAAATAAGGCCATAAAGGGGGCAATCAGAAAGTGAAAGTGTTAGTCTCTTAGTCATGTCCTACTGTTTACGACCCTATGGATTGTAGCCCACCAGGCTCCTCTGTCTGTGGAATTATCCAGGCAAGAATACTGGAGTGGTTTGCCATTTCCTTCTCCAGGGGATCTTCCCAAGCCAGGGAACAAAGTCAGGTCTCCTGCATTGTGGGTAGATTCTTTACCAGTTGAGCCACTAGGGAAGCCCTGGGGCAATCAGAAAGTGACCTAAAAGGACAAGGGGGCAAGTGATGCCAAGGTCATGAACTATATAGATATCCATGGTGATAGAGATGGGAATCTAAAATGAAAGTTATTTAGCAGACAGGATCTTTAGAAGGCGGGCTTCCTAGGTGGTGCTATCCACCTAGGTGGTGGTAAAGAATCCACCTGCCAATGTAGGAGACTCAGAAAATATGAGTTTGATCCCTGGGTCAGGAAATCCCTTGGATAAGGAAATGGCAACCCATTCCCACTCCAGTGTTCTTGCCTGGAAAATCCCATGGACAGAGGAGCCTGGTGGGCTACAGTCCATGAGGCCACAAAAAGTTGGACATGATGGAGCGTGCACACACACACACACAAACACACACACACACATCTTCAGAATATAAGGATTGATAAGATGTGAACTTTAAAGGAGGAATGACTTTAAAGGATGATACCCTAATCTCTGGCTTGCACAGCTAACAAAGTTTTATTTATAAGATAAATTCAGTAGAGGCAACATGGGGACAAGGTTTAGGATCACTGTGGAAGATGATCATTTCTGTTTGGGAACCCATCACTGCAGCATTTTTAAGCAGAGATGCCTGATAGGCAAATAGAAATGAAATTTGGGGATTAAAAAAAAGTCTGGACCAATGTTACAAATATGGGAGTCATGGATATTTAGGTGATACTTGATGTGTATAAACTTAACTGAGTTAAGGGATCCCAGCTAGCCTATAAAACATTACTTCTGGATGTGTCTATGAGGGTGTCTCTGGAAGAGAGTAGCATTTGAATCTGTACTCTGAGTGAAGTAGGTCTAAAAGATTACTCTCACCAAAATAAATAAGCATTATCCCATGATGAGGGCCTGAGGAGGGAGGGGAAAAAGGGTGAATTCCTTGCCTCTGATTGAACAGAGACATCCATTTCCTCCTCCTCTTAAATACTGGCCTTCCTGCTTCTGGGGTTTTAGGCTAATACGAAGACTCACTTCATTGCCAGAACCCACCCCCAAAACCCAATTCTCAGGTTTCCAATTGTTGTTGATGTTCAGTCTCTAAGTTATGTCCTACTCTTTGTGACCCCAGGGACTGCAGCATACCAGGCTTCCCTGTCCTTCACTCCCAGTTTGTTCAAATTCATGCCCATTGAGTTGGTGATGCCATCCAACCATCTCATCCTCTGTCTCTTCCTTCTCCTCTTGCCCCCAATTTTTCCCAGCATCAGGGTCTTTTCCAATGAGTTGGCTCTTCACATGAGGTGGCCAAAGAATTGGAGTTTCAGCTTCAGCATCATTTCTTCCAATGAATATTCAGGGTTGATTCCCTTTATGATTTACTGGTTTGATCTCCTTGCTACTCAAGGGACTCTCAAGAGTCTTCTCCAACACCACAGTTCAAAAGCATCAATTTTTTGGCACTCAACCTTCTTTATGGTCCAACTTTCACATCCGTACATGACTACTGGAAAAACCATAGCTCTGACTATATGGACCTTTGTCTCTGCTTTTTAAATATGCTTTCTAGGTTTTTTCATAGCTTTTCTTCCAAGGAGCAAGCATCTTTTAATTTCACGGCTGCAGTCACCATCCATGGTGATTTTGGAGCTCAAGAAAATAAAATCTGTCACTGCTTCCACTTTTTATCCTTTGCCATATAGTGATGGGACGAGATGTCATGATCTCAGTTTTTTGAATGTTGAGTTTTAAGCCAGCTTTTTCACTCTCCACTTTCACTTTCATCAAGAGGCTCTTTAGTTCCTCTTCACTTTCTTCCTTTAGACTGGTATCATCTGCATATCTAAGGTTGTTGATATTTCTCCTGGCAATCTTGATTCCAGCTTGTGCTTCATCCAGCCTGGCATTTCCCACGATGTACTCTGCATATAAGTTAAATAAACAGGATGACAACATACAGCCTTGTCATACTCCTTTCCCAATTTTGAGCCAGTCCATTGCTCTATGTCTAACTGTTGCTTCTTAATCTCATACAGGTTTTGAAGGAGGCAGGTAAGGTGGTCCGGTACTCCCATTTGTTTAAGAATTTTCCAGTTTGTTGTGATCCACATAATCAAAGGCTTTAGCGTAGTCAAGGAAGCAGAAGTAGATGTTTTTCTGGAACTCTCTTGCTTTCTATGAGCCAAAAAATGTTGGCAATTTGATCTCTGGTTCCTCTGCCTTTTCTAAACCCAACTTGTACATTTGAAAGTTCTCAGTTCACGTACTGTTGAAGTCTAGCTTGAAGGATTTTGAGCATAATCTTGCTAGCATGTGAAATGAGCACAGTTGTATGGTAGTTTAAACATTCTTTAGCATTGCCCTTTTTTTGGGACTGGAATGAAAATTGACCTTTTCCAGTCCTGTGGCCCCTGCTGAGTTATTCGGATTTGCTGACATGAACATGCAGTTTTCCAAACTTGAGTGCAGCACTTTAACAGCAACATCTTTTAGTATTTTAAATGGCTCAGGTCTTCAGACTCAGACTGAATTACACACATACATCTTTCTTGTTCTTCAGCTTGCATATGACATACTGTAAGACTTTTCTTGATCTCCATATCATATGAGCCAATTTCTATAATAAATCTCCTCAAGTTATCTATGTGTATATATCCTGCTGGTTTGTTTCTCTAAGAACCCTGACTAAAACAGACATTGTGGGTGTGGATGAAAACACACAGGAAAATGTAGTCTCAGAATAAAGAGGAACTATAATGGAACCCCAGAGTGCTTCAGGGAGAAAAATAAGGAGACTGAAAATGACCCAAAAAAGAGCATCTTGGAGACCATTGTTGACTTTCCAGATAATGATTTTAATGGGAGGTAAGCCAGAACACAGAAGGTTGGTTGCAGAATGTGGAAAGTGTTTGCAGGATGCTGTGGGGACAGCAGGAAGCTTGACTGTAGAGAGATCATCTAAAGGGGCAATGAATGAGCCAGAGGGCTGTTTGGGATGGGAGAGGAATGGCCAATTAAAAGGGCAAGGTCAAAGGCTTAGAAAAATAGATGTTTATTAAGTAAAAAAGTATATATTTTATTTAACTTAAAAAAAAATGAGTCCAATTTTTAAATGAACAGTTTCATGGAAAAAATGATGGGTGATTATACTTGATGTTAAATAATCATATTGAGTATAGTCTTACTTTTAACTGGAAGTTTTTCCTCATTTAAGTAGGCTTTTAAAGTTACTTTTGGTGTGATGAGAATGAGTGTTGGTTTGCCAAACACAAGGAGCATCTGAATGGTAGAGTCTCTCTGAGTTGGGATGGAAACAGATGTGTTCTCTCTGGAAGTCATAAACACTGTTTATGTAACATAAGATCCATCATAACCTTGTCAGTGCATGAAGAACTTGCTTTTGAGTAATGAGTTGTTCTTCAATGAAGCATGTTGTTAAGCATGTTTGGGGGACGCTCAGCCAACACTAGAGACAAGGTTTTTAATGAGCAGCTCTACAAATCTCAAAACTAAGAGAAAAGATGCTTGTGGAACCAGATTTCTCTGCACCACTGCTACTGCTGCTCCAACCAGCTCAGCACTGGCCTCATTCCTGGAGCAGAGGTGCTGATGGCTCAGAGGCAAGACAGAGAGTCATGGTCAGGTCCTTCCCTGGGGGGTTTCAAGTCTTTGAGGCAAGTTTGAGCCAGCTCTAAATGGACTGTGATAGGTACTAGAAGAAGACAAGAGAAATAATAGAGAGGAAAAACCTAGGATTCATAGAGATGTGGAAAAGGGCAGGGGCTGCAGCTGAAAGACAGGGGAAGATGAGAAATTACACAGTGCCATTTTGCCTTGGACCAAATAATGCTTAAGACAGTTTCTAGCTTAGAAGATACAAACAATTTACCCTAGAAAAATATATCTAAAATTTTAAGTATTGATCAATATATGAAACATAATTTTATGGCCAACCCAATAAAAACAGATATTTCCTAATAAAGGACTATATGTATTTTAAACTAGTCTTCATTTGCCTAGTAGTTCTGCCAGCATTTGTCTACATGGTGCTCTGTGGGCATGCTTAGTCACTCAGTCATGTCTGACTGTCTGTGACCCCATGGACTGTAGCTCACCAGGCTTCTCTGTCAATGTGATTTCCCAGGCAAGAATACTAGAGCAGGTTGCCATTTCCTCCTCCAGGGGATCTTCCCAACCCAGGGATCAGACCTGTGTCTCCTGAATTGGCAGGCATATTCTTTACTACTGAGCCACCAGGGAAGCCTTGTCTATATTACCTGATGACTTCTATTAGTAATTTCAGTAGCAATTTACCATAAATAATAAAATGTACTTTTATTTTAAATCAGAGTAAATAAACATTTTCTACAAAAATTCCTTTGTATTTATAGGAAATTCAAAAAAGATTAAAAAGTATTCCCAAAATTGCCACTCATTTGATATTATACTTCGTGACAGGTAAAAAATATTTTTAAATGCCACAGCAAAAAAGTAAAATATCAACCAAAGTGAAAATTCTATTGTTTCTTTTCAAGCCTGATTGAATTCAGTTTTTTTTAAAACTGAATTCAAAAATATGACAAGAATATGAAAAATCCTTAGATATTAAGGCTAGGTCCTAAGCCATATAAGGATCAAATTTATACTCCAGTTCTGTGTTTTTAGAGGGCAGATGGCATATATCACTTCAGGGCTAGAAATGCTGAAACCGCTAAAGTGACAACTGAGGTTTCCTAATCTTAGAATGTGAATTGTTCACATCTATTTTTTCTGAAAGCTTGATCATAAAAACAGGGGGAAAAAATATAAAAGGTCTTTGCTATCTACTTCTGAATGTTCTGTGATTCTGCAATAAATCATGTCATTAAATCATTTTTTCTTATTCATACCCTGACAATTTGAGCATGTGGAAAAAAATTACTGTAATTAATGGGAAAACTCAGAAAGTCACTATCATTTTAGGGTAAAGATGTAGGTTACATATGCTTTTGTCTTCTCACAGATTTATCCAGACTGAGAAGACAAAATGAAAAGTATTCAATTAGAGCTAAGTGCAGCATTTTAATTCTCATCAAAGTTCACTCAACCGATTTATAATTTATAATGTCAGCATGCCTTGTTTGCTAGATTACTTACCTAGGCATATTTCTAGTGTGTTCAACAGCTGTCCCGTCCTTTCCTGTTTAACTCAGGGTGTGTTGAATGGATAACTGCACTTGCTTCATTTTTCCTGAACATGGGTGTTTGCTTTTTTTCCAAACACACCTGTATGCGTCTTTCCCTCTACAGCATTTGGCCTAACAGGGTATTCCAGGTCTAACAGTAGAGGATCTCCTTTATTGAAGAACAGGAATAAAAAACAAGGGGTTCCTCCAAAGTATATTAATTTGAGCTGATACACTGATTAAAGTAGTCTATCTGATTGAATGTGACCAACTCTGTTTCTCTTGTCTTGGAAGGACAAAGAGCTGAATAAAGAAAGGGAAAGGGGGGGAAATAGCAAGCAGAAGAAAGAGATAAAAATGAACAAATAAATGAAGACAAAAGGAAAGTCATGCTCACAGAACAGCAGTGCCTAAAAATATTAAAAGTAAATTTATATGATGCACACCTGCAGCCTGCAGGTAGGGCTTTCCCTGTGGCTCAGTGGTAAAGAATCTGCCTGCAGTGCAGGAGACTCGAGAGACATGGGTTCAATCCCTGGAAGATCCCCTGGAGAAGGAAATGGCAACCCACTCCAGCATTCTTGCCTGGGAAATCCCATGGACAGAGGAGTCTGGTAGGCTACGGTCCATAAGGTTGCAAAGAGTCAAGAGACGACTGAGCACATGAGCACATACCTGCAGGTATCATTATGCAAGCAAAACATTTTCAATGAATTATTGCTCATGTCATTCACCATATTTGGTGCTATTTAAATAATGACTAGTGAAGAATAACATGGTTGTCTTAGTCTAAGAGAAGATAGCTTCCATATGAGGAAAATAGCCCTTTTACAGACAGGAATGCCTAAATCTGATTGTGATAGGAAGATGTCAGCTCAACTTCAACCAACCCTCCTCCTGGGTCAGTGGTCCAAAATAGTCCCACAGTTTTTAAACCTTGTAAGTATTTCACGTAGGTTCTTATAAGTTCTTTTTGTTTATTGTACCTAATGCAAATCTACATCATCACATTATTACCAGTTAAAAATAATAAGTTGGTTTCTAAGGACACCAATAATTGACAAGACACCTAAACCACTTTTGCAAAGAGGTCACATTTAAACAGAACAAAGAAATTGGAGGAGAGCAAGGCCAATGCACTGATTTTGTTTTTTCCCATCATTGACATTGACAGATTACATTTTTGTAGCATTGAGAAAGCTAGACAGGATATTAAAAAACAGACCTATCATTTTGCAAACAAAAGTCTGTATAGTCAAAGCTATGGTTTTTCCAATAGTCATGTATGGATGTGAGAGTTAGACCATAAAGAAGGCTGTGTGTGGAAGAATTGATGCTTTCAAATGGTGGTGGTGGCGAAGATTCTTGAGAGTCCCTTGGAGTGCATGGAGATCAAACCAATCAATACTTTTTTAAAAAATTTTATTTTATTTTTAAACTTTACAAAATTGTATTCGTTTTGCCAAACATCGAAATGAGTCTGCCACAGGTATACATGTGTTCCCCATCCTGAACCCTCCTCTCTCCCCATACCATCCCTCTGGGTCGTCCCAGTGCACCAGCCCCAAGCATCCAGTATCGTGCATCGAACCTGGACTGGCAACTCGTTTCATACATGATATTATACATGTTTCAATGCCATTCTCCCAAATCTTCCCACCCTCTCCCTCTCCCACAGAGTCCATAAGACTGTTCTATACATCAGTGTCTCTTTTGCTGTCTCGTACACAGGGTTATTGTTACCATCTTTCTAAATTCCATATATATGCATTAGTATACTGTATTGGTGTTTTTCTTTCTGGCTTACTTCACTCTGTATAATAGGCTCCAGTTTCATCCACCTCATTAGAAGTGATTCAAATGTATTCTTTTTAATGGCTGAGTAATACTCCATTGTGTATATGTACCACAGCTTTCTTATCCATTCATCTGCTGATGGGCATCTAGGTTGCTTCCATGTCCTGGCTATTATAAACAGTGCTGCGATGAACATTGGAGTACACGGGTCTCTTTCTCTTCTGGTTTCCTCAGTGTGTATGCCCAGCGGTGGGATTGCTGGATCATAAGGCAGTTCTATTTCCAGTTTTTTAAGGAATCTCCACACTGTTCTCCATAGTGGCTGTACTAGTTTGCATTCCCACCAACAGTGTAAGAGGGTTCCCTTTTCTCCACAACCTCTCCAGCATTTATTGCTTGTAGACTTTTGGATCGCAGCCATTCTGACTGGTGTGAAACGGTACCTCATAGTGATTTTGATTTGCATTTCTCTAATAATGAGTGATGTTGAGTATCTTTTCATGTGTTTGTTAGCCATCTGTATGTCTTCTTTGGAGAAATGTCTATTTAGTTCTTTGGCCCATTTTTTGATTGGGTCGTTTATTTTTCTGGAGTTGAGCTGTAGGAGTTGCTTGTATATTTTTGAGATTAGTTGTTTGTCAGTTGCTTCATTTGCTATTATTTTCTCCCATTCTGAGGGCTGCCTTTTCACCTTGCTAATAGTTTCCTTTGATGTGCAGAAGCTTTTAAGTTTAATTAGGTCCCATTTGTTTATTTTTGCTTTTATTTCCAATATTCTGGGAGGTGGGTCATTGAGGATCCTGCTGTGATGTATGTCAGAGAGTGTTTTGCCTATGTTCTCCTCTAGGAGTTTTATAGTTTCTGGTCTTACGTTGAGATCTTTAATCCATTTTGAGTTTATTTTTGTGTATGGTGTTAGAAAGTGTTCTAGTTTCATTCTTTTACACGTGGTTGACCAGTTTTCCCAGCACCACTTGTTAAAGAGATTGTCTTTAATCCATTGTATATTCTTGCCTCCTTTGTCAAAGATAAGGTGTCCATATGTGTGTGGATTTATCTCTGGGCTTTCTATTTTGTTCCATTGATCTATATTTCTGTCTTTGTGCCAGTACCATACTGTCTTGATGACTGTGGCTTTGTAATAGAGCCTGAAGTCAGGTAGGTTGATTCCTCCAGTTCCATTCTTCTTTCTCAAGATAGCTTTGGCTATTCGAGGTTTTTTGTATTTCCATACAAATTGTGAAATTATTTGTTCTAGCTCTGTGAACAATACCATTGGTAGCTTGATAGGGATTGCATTGAATCTATAAATTGCTTTGGGTAGTATACTCATTTTCACTATATTGATTCTTCCAATCCATGAACATGGTATATTTCTCCATCTATTAGTGTCCTCTTTGATTTCTTTCACCAGTGTTTTATAGTTTTCTATATATAGGTCTTTAGTTTCTTTAGGTAGATATATTCCTAAGTATTTTATTCTTTTTGTTGCAATGGTGAATGGAATTGTTTCCTTAATTTCTCTTTCTGTTTTCTCATTATTAGTGTATAGGAATGCAAGGGATTTCTGTGTGTTGATTTTATATCCTGCAACTTTACTATAATCATTGATTAGTTGTAGTAATTTTCTGGTGGAGTCTTTAGGGTTCTCTATGTAGAGGATCATGTCATCTGCAAATAGTGAGAGTTTTACCTCTTCTTTTCCAATTTGGATTCCTTTTATTTCTTTTTCTGCTCTGATTGCTGTGGCCAAAACTTCCAAAACTATGTTGAATAGTAATGGTGAAAGTGGGCACCCTTGTCTTGTTCCTGACTTTAGAGGAAATGCTTTCAATTTTTCACCATTGAGGATAATGTTTGTTGTGGGTTTGTCATATATAGCTTTTATTATGTTGAGGTATGTTCCTCTATTCCTGCTTTCTGGAGAGTTTTTATCATAAATGGATGTTGAATTTTGTCAAAGGCTTTCTCTGCATCTATTGAGATAATCATATGGTTTTTATTTTTCAATTTGTTAATGTGGTGTATTACATTGATTGATTTGCGGATATTGAAGAATCCTTGCATCCCTGGGATAAAGCCCACTTGGTCATGGTGTATGATCTTTTTAATGTGTTGTTGGATTCTGATTGCTAGAATTTTGTTAAGGATTTTTGCATCTATGTTAATCAGTGATATTGGCCTGTAGTTTTCTTTTTTTGTGGGATCTTTGTCAGGTTTTGGTATTAGGGTGATGGTGGCCTCATAGAATGAGTTTGGAAGTTTACCTTCCTCTGCAATTTTCTGGAAGAGTTTGAGCAGGATAGGTGTTAGCTCTTCTCTAAATTTTTGGTAGAATTCAGCTGTGAAGCCATCTGGACCTGGGCTTTTGTTTGCTGGAAGATTTTTGATTACAGTTTCAATTTCCGTGCTTGTGATGGGTCTGTTAAGACTTTCTATTTCTTCCTGGTCGAGTTTTGGAAAGTTGTACTTTTCTAAGAATTTGTCCATTTCTTCCACATTGTCCATTTTATTGGCATATAATTGTTGATAGTAGTCTCTTATGATCCTTTGTATTTCTGTGTTGTCTGTTGTGATCTCTCCATTTTCATTTCTAATTTTATTGATTTGATTTTTCTCCCTTTGTTTCTTGATGAGTCGGGCTAATGGTTTGTCAATTTTATTTATCCTTTCAAAGAACTAGCTTTTGGCTTTGTTGATTTTTGCTATGGTCTCTTTTGTTTCTTTTGCATTTATTTCTGCTCTAATTTTTAAGATTTCTTTCCTTCTACTAACCCTGGGGTTCTTCATTTCTTCCTTTTCCAGTTGCTTTAGGTGTAGAGTTAGGTTATTTATTTGACTTTTTTCTTGTTTCTTGAGGTATGCCTGTATTGCTATGAACTTTCCCCTTAGGACTGCTTTTACAGTGTCCCATAGGTTTTGGGTTGTTGTGTTTTCATTTTCATTCATTTCTATGCAAATTTTGATGTCTTTTTTGATTTCTTCTGTGATTTGTTGGTTATTCAGCAGCGTGTTGTTCAGCCTCCATATGTTGGAATTTTTAATAGTTTTTCTCCTGTATTTGAGATCTAATCTTACTGCATTGTGGTCAGAAAAGATGCTTGGAAAGATTTCTATTTTTTTGAATTTACCAAGGCTAGATTTATGGCCCAGGATGTGATCTATCCTGGAGAAGGTTCCATGTGCACTTGAGAAAAAGGTGAAATTCATTGTTTTGGGATGAATTCATTCAAGTATGAAGGAGAAATCAAAAGCTTTTCAGACAAGCAAAAGCTGAGAGAATTCTGCACCATCAAACCAGCTCTCCAACAAATACTAAAGGATATTCTCTAGATAGGAAACACAAAAACGGTGTATAAACTCGAACCCAAACAATCAAGTAAATGGCAACGGGATCATACTTATCAGTAATTACCTTAAATGTAAATGGGTTGAATGCCCCAACCAAAAGACAAAGACTGGCTGAATGGATACAAAAACAAGACCCCTACATATGTTGTCTACAAGAGACCCACCTCAAAACAGGGGACACATACAGACTGAAAGTGAAGGGCTGGAAAAAGATTTTCCATGCAAATAGGGACCAAAAGAAAGCAGGAGTAGCAATACTCATATCAGATAAAATAGACTTTAAAACAAAGGCTGTGAAGAGAGACAAAGAAGGATACTACATAATGATCAAAGGATCAATCCAAGAAGAAGATATAACAATTATAAATATATATGCACCCAACACGGGAGCACCACAGTATGTAAGACAAATGCTAACAAGTATGAAAGGAGAAATTAACAATAACACAATAATAGTGGGAGACTTTAATACCCCACTCACACCTATGGGTAGATCAACTAAACAGAAAATTAACAAGGAAACACAAACTTTAAACGATACAATAGACCAGTTAGACCTAATTGATATCTATAGGACATTTCATCCCAATCAATCCTAAAGGAAATCAGTCTTGAATATTCATTGGAAGGACTGATACTGAAGCTCCAGTACTTTGGCCACCTGATGCAAAAAGCCGACTCATTGGAAAAGACCCTGATGTTGGGAAAGATTGAAGGCAAAACGAGAAGGGGACGACAAGGATGAGATGGTTAAGTAATACCACTGACTCAATGGATATGAATTTGAGCAACTCCGGGAGATGATGAAGGACAGGGAAGCCTGGCATACTGCCACCCATGGGGTCACAAAGAGTTGGACATGACTTAGCAGCTGAACAGAACAGAACAACTTACAAAGTAATTCCCTGTAAATGACCTCACTTATGCCTTACAGCAATTCAGTAAGAGAAATATTATGCCCATTTTTATTATGTGGGCATTGAGGTTCAGAAGGGCAGCAAGCTTCCTAAGTTCATGATATTAGTAAGTGGAAAAACCTAAGCCCACATTTTTTGCTTCCCAATTCCATTCTCAGTCCCTCCTCCCTTCCAGCAGAGCTGGCTCCAATGATGGCTGAAGCCTAATACCTAGATGAGGCTTGGACATGGGTCATATGAGTGCTTTAAGTCACAAAAGCATGTTCTGTTTACTTCGGGGATCCTTGGTGTCTAAAAATTCAGATATTGAACTTATAATAACTGCATCATTGAATATCTTTAAATTGGAAAGTCTCCCCCTAGATATCTTTCCACTTTCATCAAAGGCCATTTTCCTCTGAGTCCCTCACTGTGATGTTTTCCTGCTCCGTTGAGCCAGTTCACAATGGAGGCTGCAAGATGAAATTTTCCCTATGGGACGCTTCTCAGACCTCCTGTGTGCTCGTCCTGGTTGTTCAGATCTGTTGTTTCTCGCGGGCAGCTCCACAGCTCAGAAAACACTCACAGGAGGCAGGCTGGGGTAGGGGTAAGAGAGTCGCGAGAGGTAAGGCATCACAAGGAGGTGACATGGTCCTCCTTCTCCACAGAGCTCCACGTGTTAAGAAGCAGGGGTGGCGGGCATGGCAGGAGTGAGGAGGAAGCACTGCAGGGTGGAGCGGGAGCTGTGATATGATCACGTTAAGGGCAATACTTCATGATTTCTGACACTCTGTACCGTGTACTGTTCCTGTATGGCTGCATGAACAATGCGGGTCCCTCTAGGATTCCCAACTCCTGTTATGATGACAAAAGCACCAGAAGCCACAGGGGCCTATTTTTTCCTTAATGTATATCATTTAACTTTCGCAATTTGACTACTGTGAATAGATGCCATAAAGAAATTTTCAAAGACATGAGTGGGAGCTGTGAATGGTAGAAACTAAAGAATCAGCTCACATGCTTAACAATTCTATTCTAAACAACCAAGAAGGTGTTTGGAAAGGAACACAGAGCTCTGCCTTTAAATTGCCCAATTTTCTATAAACATATAATTTTATTAACAGTTCACATGGATGGACTGTTCTAGGAACGATGCCAACAACACTGGGTCTGCCTTGCTCCCCTAAATGCATTGCACTCACTGGGCACAGGAATCAGGAAAAAAAGACTTCACTGTGACTAAGAAATCTCTAGAAACCTTTTATTCTTTCCAGGAGCCCCTCTGGGACACAACCTTCAAAATCATCCCAAGACATCTCATCTTTTACCAGGGAATGTGGCAAAAACTGTGAGCTACAGGAAAAGAACTAATAAATGCCATGCAAAAACAAAGGCCCTCTGCCTTTCTAACGAAAGTTGCCAATCAAATATCAGAAAATGTGTGTGCACACTCCTGTATGTGTGCTCACATGCAGGCATGCACGCACACCCATGTACCAGGACAACATACTATTATACAGAAGCTTCAGATAATCTTTTAATATAGTGTCTTCTGATGACACAATGCCCCATTTTTCTGTTTTAAAAATTCATATCAGTCTGAAGCTCTCTTATATTTTTCAATAGCAAGTTATGTTTACAACTCTGTATTACAGTTTATATTATGGATAGTGAATCTGAAAGGACAAAATGCTTACCTGCCTTAATTTTAGCGAAATACTAGCAACCACAGCAGGAGAAGGCAATGGCACCCCACTCCAGTACTCTTGCCTGGAAAATCCCATGGATGGAGGAGCCTGGTGGGCTGCAGTCCATGGGGTTGCGAGAAGTCGGACACGACTGAGCGACTTCACTTTCACTTTTCACTTTCATGCGTTGGAGAAGGAAATGGCAACCCACTCCAGTGTTCTTGCCTGGAGAATCCCAGGGACGGGGGAGTCTGGTGGGCTGCTGTCTATGGGGTCGCACAGAGTCAGACACGACTGAAGCGACTTAGCAGTAGCAACCACAACTCTTAATTTTGTTATCACACGGGGAATTGGTAGGAGCTATTTGGACCTTGTCTTGTGCTTTCTGTCCCACTGATACAGCTTCTGAGTCACAACTGAAGTAATGACTCAGAAGGACATGGATATTTCTCCACGTTAGTAGATCTTCTTGTTCCTGTAAATCCTTGTTCCAGGATTGTCAGCTCCCCTTCAATGCTGGTTCTTCAAACTTCAGAACATAAAGAGGCAGCTGGTAGAGGGGTTGTGTGTGAACACTCTGAAATCAATTGTGTGCGTGTGTTAGTTGCTCAGTCGTGTCCAATACTTTGAGACTCTATGGATTATAGCCCACCAGGCTCCTCTGTTTATGGGATTTCCCAGGCAAGAATACTGGAGTGGGTAGCCATTCCCTTCTCCAGAGGATCTTCCTGACCCAGGGATAGAACCTGGGTCTCCTGCATGGCAGGCAGATTCTTTACCATCTAAGCCACCAGGGAAGCCCTGGTGCAGACAAAAACTTGGCTTTAGCACTTGGAAGCTGTGTAACCTCGAGCCGGTTGCACTTTACTAAGCCTCTTCTCTTATTAATAAAAGTGAGACAAATAACAGCAGCTTCTTTACCTGGTTGCTGTGAGGATCGAAGTAGGTTACCCAAGTAGTTCTGATATGACCCACCTGGACTCCCCCAACCTCATGTTACCCAATCTGCAGCTATCCCTCTGACCTTTTTCCTACCACAATTCCCCTTCTCTCTCCACTCAGGCACACTAGGCTCCTTCTCCATCCTGAAGCACACTGGGCCCACTCCCTCCACAGGGTCTTTGCATTGCTGCTCCCAGGGCCGAGAACCCTCAGTTCCTGATATCTACATGGCTCTCCTGCACCTTGATGGAGGGCTGTTGCTTAAGTGCCACCTTACCAGAGAATCCTACTGTGGTAGGTAGAATAATCCCAATTCCGCCCTCCCCCTTCCTGCTGCAGCAAAGAGGTTGACTTCCTAATTCTTGGAACCTGTGACTATGTTAGCTTATATAGCCAGATAGACGACACCTGTGATTCAGTTATAGCTGTTGAGGCAATTCTCCAAGGCTGTGTGGGTGGGTCCAATAGAAACAGGGGTCCTTATAAGAAGGAGTGAGTGGAAGAAGGGGAGGAGATCTGAAGATGTTCCGGTGCTCGCTTTCAAAGTGGAGGAAGCCTCTAGAAGCTGAAAAAGGCAAGGAAATGGATCAACCACCACCCACCTCCCCCTCCTCCTCCACCCCTCACCCACCAGAACATCTAGAAGGAATGCAGCCCTACCAATCCATTTCAGACTTCTCACCTCCAGAACTGTAAGGTAATAAATTTGTATTGATTTTGACCATTAAGCTTGTGGCTACTTGCTACAGCAACAATAGGAAACTAATAGATACTCTCTCACTGTCTAGATAAAATTGCTCCCATCTCTGCATCCACACCATGGCTTTCCCTTCTGCTTAACCTGGTGGATATACTTTCTTAGCACTTGATCAACACCTAACATAGGTTTATTTGTCTGTTTTTGTCTCACCTTACTAGAATGTAATCTTCATAAGAGAGAGGTCTCTGTTTTGTCCCTGGATTTGAAAAGAACCTGGAACATAGTAGGTACTCAGTAAATATTTCTTGGCTAAAAGAAAAACCTGACATGAAGTAACCCCTCCATGATGGATTGTATCTGCAAGTACAAAACTTCTAAACAGTGAACTGCAGCCTAATTGCTACTTTACAAAAAGAGTTCTCAGTGTGCCTGATGTCCTGCTCTCCTGGGCCCTTGAGTCGGCAGGTAGAGTGGCCCGGTCTATTTATCCAACTGTGCCATTCAAATAATATCATATTCTATGTGTGGCAATAATGGAAAAGGATGTTGTAAGGCATATTTGAAGTCATCAACGATGACTGCTCTGGAAAAATCAGGACTTGTTTTTTCAAGAGCCAAGGATTCCAGAATACAGTTGTATCCTGAGCATGAAGCAGGTCTTAGTTTGTAAGGTGATGTCAACAGATAACCCTCTTTTCTTATGGAATCCCTTTTCAGGTTGGAAGTGACTTCCTATGGTAGAAGGCTTACTGCTGCTGCTGCTGCTGCTAAGTGAGAGGACCTCATCAATGACTTCCAATGAGTTTTCAGGGTTCAGTCTAAATCATTAGGCTGAACTCCCATACCTTTGCTGTCTCCCCACTAGACAGTCACTTTTTTTGACTAGCAAGGCTGTCTGTTTCATCCATGTGCTCAGATGCTCAGTCATGTCCAACTCTTTTGTGACCTCATGGACTGTAATCCACCAGTCTCCTTTGTCAGTGGGATTTTCCAGGCAAGAATACTGGAATGGGGTACCATTTCCTCCTCCAGGGACTCTTCCCAACCCAGGGATTGAACATACATCTCTTATGACTCCTACATTGGCAGGTGGATTCTTTACCACTGAGCCAACTGGGAAGCCCCTGTTTCATTTATACTGACCAACTATTTCAAACAGGTTCCCTGTCACTGATACAAGGATTTTCCTTCCTTGACTTTTTTTTTTTTTTTTTACTTCAAGTGTTGCAGGATTATTTGTTCATTAGCCATTTCTAGTCTTACACTGTCACAGGATAAGCTGACTGCTCTAATAATCAGGGCTGCTCAGTTCTGGAATTTGCTGAACCAAATGTCAATGCTGATAGTGACCATACTGCTGGAGAAGCAGAGTTCATGAGATTAAAGCTATTTAGTGCTGGCCACCTGTATTGATTCACGTATTCACTCATTGATCTACTATAGAACAGTCTTATGGACTCTATGGGAGAGGGAGAGGGTGGGAAGATTTGGGAGAATGGCATTGAAACATGTAAAATATCATGTATGAAACGAGATGCCAGTCCAGGTTCGATGCACGATACTGGATGCTTGGGGCTAGTGCACTGGGACGACCCAGAGGGATGGTATGGGGAGGGAGGAGGGAGGAGGGTTCAGGATGGGGAACACAGGTATACCTGTGGTGGATTCATTTTGATATTTGGCAAAACTAATACAATTGTGTAAATTTTAAAAATAAAATAAAATTTAAAAAAATCAATAGATAATTACTAAGCATCTACTACATGTTGGTCCCAGGGGATAAATATAAAACAAGATAGACAGTATCTTTGATGTAATAAACATTACAGCCCAGAGAGAGTTAGATATTGACAACTAATGGCAAGCATGTTGAGTCTACAAAGAAGAAAACCAAGATTCTAGATGAATAGTCAAAGTGTTAGTCTCTCGGTCATGTCTGGCTTTTTGGGACCTCATGGATTATAGCCCGCCAGGCTTTTCTGTCCATGGGTATTTTCCAGGTAAGAATCCTGGAGTGGGTTGCCATGCCCTCCTCCAGGGGATCTTCCCAACCCAGGGATTAAACCTAGGTCTCCCACATTGCAGGCAGATTCTTTACCACCTGGGCAATCAGGGAAGCCCTAGGTGAATAAATAACTTATTTTACTATTCGACAGATGTTTGATGAGTGGCTACTATGCATAAAGGATATTTATTAGATGTTGGGGTTTCAAAAGTGAGTAAGACTAGAAAAGTCTCTGACCTAGTAGAATTTACAATCTAGTAGGGGAAAGAGAAATAACAAACAGATAAATAATAAACATCAAGGAACGATAAATCCTGTGAAAAAGCATAAGAAATAAGGTTGAGGGAAATGGTGAGTGGGTAGTTGTATAAAGACATCTTGAGATGATATCTGAGTTGGCCTCTTTCTTCTAGAACCAGCCTCATCTTATCGGACTTGCTGGGAAGTGGCCTTAGGAGCAGGAAGAACATTCGGAGATGTCCCCAGATCTTGCACTTGCTTTGCAGTGCCAGTGCCGTCATCATCTAGTGGTAGGTCCTCTGCACAATCTGGGAAGGCTATTCACGTTGCCATGAATTCTCTGGAGAAGCTTGTTGTATCCTTTTATGTGCACTAGCAATCCTATAGTAACTCAATTTTTTTTAATAATTGATATTTGGCTGTGCTGGGGGGTCTTCACTGCTATGTGAGCTTTTCTCTAGCTGTGACCAGTGGAAGCTGCTCTCTAGTTGCTGTGCCAGGGCTTCACATTGTGGTGGCTTCTGTTGGGGAGCACAGGATCGAACTCATGTGTCCTGCATTGGCAGGCAGATTCTTCACCACTGAGCCACCAGGGAAGCTTGTAACTCAACTTCTAATAAAAACTTTCGAGTACCTTTATATATATATATATATATCTTTATGTATATATATACCTTTATACATATATATATATGGAGAAGAAATCTGAGTGAGGGAGTGCTTAAATGAGATGCAAAATGTTAATCTGTCTGCAAACTTCTGGCCCAGGCAAATTTTCTTCTCATGTTCATCTGAGGATAATACTTCGTTTATGGAATGATTGGCACGAGAACTTTATGGTGAATGAGCCTTAGACTGAAAGTTGATCAAAGGATAGATATTTATTGAACTTCTATTTGCATGGCTACAAGCTCAGGAACTAGAAATCATAACCAGAAGGGTTTTTCTCTTGTTGACTTTCTCTACCTGAAATGAACATTTAAAGCTGAGTCCTGGTGATTTAAGACAGACAACATCTCCTACATATACCTTTCTCTGAGCAATGCTTCCCCAACTGAAAAAAGGTGTTCCTGCCACCCAGACACTGTGCTCTGGGCTCGTACACACTTGTAATTCTGTTCTTAGTGTCATGACTTACAGCTGTTTGGTTATATCTCCATGGGGGAGGGGATTGTTTTCTCTGAATTCCCTTTGCCTTACACAGTTTTTCCCAAAGTTCCCAGATAATATGGCTTACCTTAGGGCACTTGTTAAATTACCTGGATTTTCTGGCCTCTCCCTGGAAATTCTAATGGAGTAGTTCTGAGCTAAGGCCTAGGAATCTTGTTGTTTTAACAAGCATTCCAGGTGATCCTTATCATCAAGCAAGATTGGGAAATACTGGCCCAGCATGTAGTAACACTAAGAACATGTGATTGAGTGAACTAAAAAAACTACACGTGAACAGAACTTTCTTTTGTCTTTTTATACCAGATAATCATCAAATAAATATAGTACTGCAAAAATACACTCCTGTGGTGTTGGAGAAGACTCTTGAGATTCCCTTGGACTGCAAGGAGATCCAACCAGTCCACCCTAAAGGAAATCAGTCCTGAATATTAATTAAAAGGACTGATGCTGCTGCTAAGTTGCTTCAGTCGTGTCCGACTCTGTGTGACCCCATAGACGGCAGCCCACCAGACTCGTCCATCCCTGGGATTCTCCAGGCAAGAACACTGCAGTGGGTTGCCATTTCCTTCTCCAATGTGTGAAAGTGAAAAGTGAAAGTGAAGTATCTCAGTTGTGTCTGATTCCTAGCGACCTCATGGACTGCAGCCCTCCAGGCTCCGCTGTCCATGGGATTTTCCAGGCAAGAGTACTGGAGTGGGGTGCCATTGCCTTCTCCTGTTGTGGTTGCTAGTATGTCACTAAAATTAAGGCAGGTAGGTCCTTCTCCAGGAAGGACTGATGCTGAAGCTGAAACTCCAATACTTTTGCCACCTGATGCGAAGAACTGACTCACTGGAAAAGATTCTGATGCTGGGAAAGATTGAAGGCAGGAGGAAAAGGGGACAACAGAGGATGAGATGGTTGGATGGCATCACCAACTCAGTAGACATGAGTTTCAGTAAACTCCAGGAGTTGATGATGGACAGGGAGGCCTGGCGTGCTGCAGTGCATGGGGTGGAAAAGAGTCAGATGCAACTGAACTTGGCCTCTGATATGAAGAATTGTTTCACTTCCCTGGACATGAGTAAATTAAGAAATTAACAAACTGGTAGTTGCTGCTGCTGATGTAGCTATCTGTCAATAATCCACTCATAGCTTTGTACTTCTCAGCTAGGTGATCCTACCTCCCAGGGAATATATGGCCATATGGCCATGTCTGGAGACACTGAGTTCTTCCAACTGGAGAGATGCCATTAACATCTAGACGCTGCTAAATACCCTACAATGCACAGAACAACCCTCCTCACCAAAGAATTATCCTCAAATGCCCAGAGTGTTGAGACTGAGAAATCCTGTATTAGACTCAACAAGAAGCTTTAAAAAATCCTTATGCCTGGGCCACTCCCTAAACCAGTTATCTCTGAATGTCTGAGGGTGGGACTCAGGTATTGTTTGAGTTCTGCCAGTGATTTCAATATGCCCCCAAGGCTGAAAGCCATTGCATTAAATCCAAAATTTGCCATCTATTGGCTGGGAAATTAGGCATGGAACCTCCCAGTTTCTGTTTCTTCATCTGTAAAATAAGAATAACACCTACATCAGAGGGTTATTATAGGGATTAAAGAGATAATGCATGCAGCAGTGCCCTGTAACTAAATATACAAAAGTAAGGCATGATTACTGCTCTCTGTTTGGGTGTCAATCCAAGCGGCAGAACTGGGTAAGTTACTTAACACCACGGGTATATTGTTGCATGCAAATTCATTCTTGTATTTTTTTGCCTAAAATATGTTCTGCATATGCCAAAGAAGTTAGAAAATTCATATGCTTAGGTGAGTTTTTTAATGTTATAAAGTCTTCTCCCACTCTCTCTACTTGTTCTCTTTGATATGTTTGAATTTATTTGTTGTTGTTCACTCCCTAAGTCATGTCCATCTCTTTGCAATCCCATGGACTGTAGCACACCAGCTCCTCTGTCCTCCACTATCTGCTGGAGTTTGCTCAAATTCATGTCCATTGAGTTGGTGATGCTATCTAACCATTTCATCCTCTGCTGTCCCCTTCTTTCTTCAATCTTCCCCAGCATCAGGGTCTTTTCCGATGAGTCAGCTCTTGAATTTATATGAGGCTTTAACAAATCAATCCCTCTGTTTTTTTAAAATAATACAGTTGGACCTGCAGTCCCCCAGGGACCTCCCTATATCAACCGACAGAGCACATCTGGGAAGGCCACCACTAATCTTGTATAGCCACATCTGGAGCTAAGAGTAGGAGAGGCTATAGAAATGAAGAAACCCCGTATGACTGAGGAGAACAAAGGTTACATGCTTTGGAGCATAGGTTAAGACAGACGAGTTAAGGCTAAGAGTCCTGTGGTAACATGTTACTTCATGGTGTGGTCCATAGACCAGCAGCAGCCTCATAGCTGGGTGATTGCTGGAAATACAGTGACCCAGGACCTGACCAGAGGTAGTGCATCAACATAGGTGGTTTAATAAGATGCTCAGGTGATTTGTAGGCACTTTAATATTATAGAACCATTACTCTAGAAAATGACACATGTGATATTAGACAACTCAGTTCTCCCAAACATCAAGCATGCAACAGTCTTGGGTAAATCCATGTCTGTTCCATGTCTCAGATGGATTCAGACTACTGCCAACTGCTGCACAAGAAAGTTTCAATTTGTTAATTCTCCCATCCTTTACCACCTCTAGCAGCCACTCTAGGTTATTAGATAATGACCTTAGATCGTATTAGGTGATGAACTTGATAAAAGTTTAGCTAGAAGATAATTACCATGTATTTTTGCCAGCCTATCTTCTGAAGCATTTGTTTTCATTATCCTGAAAAATAGTTTGCCTGGCAATAGAAGGGTTAATTCACAAGCTGCCAAACTGGTTTCTTTTGTACTGAGAGGTCTAGTTGGCTCATCCTTCTTGCTGAGAGAGGCAGTTAATCAGTATATAAAGACCTGTGATTGATGTGGCATAACTTCAAAAGGTGCATGGTTTATTTCTCAATGCAAAAGCCTCCTGCTCCCTGAGAAGCAGGCCAAGAGTCAGGCACATTCTCCAATCTCTCCCTGTTGCCCGCCTGCTGCTTTCAACATCACATATCTGTACCCTAGGGCCCTACAGCTTCTCCTACTTCAGACTTTCGGTACCCTCTTAAAAGTGTGTTTGTGTTGAAGGGGCCTTTGTTCTAAAATGACATTGGTACCCAATACTTATTTTTAAATCAGCTATGAATTCCCTCCATTAATTTCTATTTCACCTTTTGTTCAAAAGTCTCCCAACATTGGCAATTACGTGCGTTATTATAAACTATATGCAGCAATTCAAATCTCCACCCAGGAAATTAAAACAGTTCCCAGTTGTTTGGATAAAGAATTATTCTTACGTGAGGGAAAGGTATATATTTCACATGACAAAGAAAATATAAGAACATTTATAAGTTCAGAAAGGAAAACACAAGGCCCTTTAAAAGAGTGGGGGGAAAAGCAAGATTTACATTTTGAAGACTCAAGTGCTACAAAGCTTTTGAAAATTAGGAGGCCCAGAGAGGGATTTTTTTTTTTTTTAATTCCAGTCTCTCGTGTTGGGCTTCCACGGTGGCCGAGCAGTAAAGAATCTGCCTGCAATGCAGGAGACCTGGGTTGGAAAGAACCCCTAGAGGAGGGAATGGCAACCCACTTCAGTATTCTTACCTGGAAAGTTCCATGGGCAGAGGAACCTGGCAGGGCTACAGTCCATGGGATTGCAAAGAGTCAGACAAAACTAACGTGACTGAGAGGCACACACGCACTCTTGAGTTATTTAAGAACCCAAACCTGGCTAATCTACATTTGTAGGAAGTATCAGTAAGCTCGCCTACCATGTGGTATACATGAATTAGAATTCTTACAGTTCAGTAAGCAGAGTAATCAGCCTCCAAATGGTCCAAAAATAATTTTAATGGTGTAAAAATACATTGCATTTTAAAGTTAGTATCTTTCTTGTATTAACAATCTTAAGTGTATCAATATGTACACAGTATAACCTTAAAGTCACACTTGTGTTGATTTAAAGGCTCAGTCTGATTACTGTAAAACCACAATTCATGTCATATTAAAAAAAATCAGTGATAAGATAAATCAGGTTTTTTGAAACATAATCTCATAGTTGAATAAAAAGAATGTATCTCTTATAGATTGTCTAATTTTACCTAAAAAAAGACTGACTTTTGTAGAAGATACTTAATAGAAGATGCAGTCTTGCTATCAAGAACTAAGTATTTCATCAGGAAAATAACAAATGCATGTGACTTTAAGTAGAGAATACTTTTGTTTTTAAAAACAAAAATGTTTTATGTGTCTGTATGTGAAAAACATGTTCAGAGAAAGGGAAGAGAATAGTGATTGGAAGTTTTAGGGTGTGCCTAATAAAAGAGATGAAATGTAAAGCTGGCCATTGAGGGGGGAAAAAAAAAAAGTTTGGAAAAAGGAGAGACAGAGGGAGCATTGTATGTAGGGAAAGAATATGCACAAGAACACAGAAGCAGAAATGACTTAATTATACATAGCAGACCCTGTTGGGTGTCCTCCCCAAATGCTTTTCTAGGCTCTTTGTCGCAGCCAGAAGTGGTCACATGACTGTGAATTTTCGTTCTGGATAATATGTCACATGAATAGAATTGTCCTTGAGAGTTTCTAACAAATTTTTGCTTCCTTACTAAAAGGGACAGCTGTACTTTCCCCTTTCTCTTTTATTTCTGTGAATACGATTATGATGACTGATGCTGTAGCAGCCATTTTGTGACCATGAGGGGAAAGCCCAGAGAATTCAAGAAATATAAGACCCAAATTGTTGAAGCTTTGTTTACACCAGTAGTTTCTTACTTCTCAATTTCTTATTATACAGGAGGAAAATATTAGCACTTGTTTAAAGCATTGTAGTCATGCTACCTGTCACTTATGGGAAAATGCGATTCTCCATCATAGAGTATATAAGAAAAGGAGTGAAAATTGACATCTAAGTGACACAGAAAGAGAGAACTTTATGGACTGATGAAAAATAAGAATATCTTGAAAAGGCTAGTTAGATTACAGGGAGCAGAAGTGTCTGATACCATGGGCATTAGAAAACTGCTGAATGTTATCAAAGGGAAGACAAAACACAGAAGAGCTACTTATTGGAAATCTTACCAATAAACAGGTTATTCTAACAATAACATGCAAGACAGCTCAGAAGAATTAAAAGCAACACAGCCATATGTTGAAGATGAACCTCGTATATGGTAAAATATAAGCTACTTTTTATTCGTCTCACTCAGAACTTGAGATAACCAGCCCAGCTGTTGTGATCTCCCATCCTCTGCGTGTGTCTTCGTTCAGGCTGCTATAACAAAGAACCAGAGACTGAGTGACTTAGAAAGAACGGGGATATATTTCTCCTAGTTCTGGAGGCCCAAGATCAGAGAGCGAGCATGGGCAGGCTCTGGGTGAGTGCCCTGCTTCTCACTTATGGATGGCTTTCTTCTCTCTATGTTCTCACAGGGCAGAGAGTTCGCTAGCTCTCCAACCTCTTCTTAAAAGATTTTGTGAGCGCTAATATCTTTCATGAGTTCCACCCTTATGACCTAATCCCCTCCCCAAGACCCCACCCTCAAATGTCATCATACTGGGCCAAGGGGTTCTGCATACGAATTTACAGGGAATACAAACATTCAATCCACTGCAGCTACAGGTTCTCAAGTCAGGGCTGTGATGAAAATTGCATATAGTTAAAAATACCATGGAAAATTCCCTAGGATTCAAAGGATAAACTTTTGTGTTTGTTTTTGCATTTTTGCTGTCATTTTCCTTTCCCTAATATAGTGTTCAGTAAACTTTTTCTATAAAGGGCTGGCAGTCAGTCAGTTCAGTCACTCAGTCGTGTCCGACTCTTTGTGACTCCATGGACTGCAGCATGCCAGACTTCCCTGTCCATCACCAACTCCTGGAGCTTACATAAATTCATGTCCATTGAGTTGGTGATGCCATCCAACCATCTCATCCTCTGTCGTCCCCTTCTCCTCCGGCCTTCAGTCTTTCCCAGCATCAGGGTCTTTTCCAATGAGTCAGTTCTTCACATCAGTTGGCCGAAGTATTGGAGTTTCAGCTTCAGCATCAGTCCTTCCAATGAATATTCAGGACTGATTTCCTTTAGGATGGACTGGTTGGATTTTCTTGCTGTCCAAGGGACTCTCAAGAGTCTTCTCCAACACGATAGTTCAAAAGCATCAATTCTTCAGCGTTCAGCTTTCTTTATCGTCCAACTTGCACATCCATACATGACTATTGGAAAAACCAGTAAAGGTTTTAGGCTTTGCAGACCATACAGTCTCCATTGCACCTGCTCAATTCAGCTGTTGCAGAGCAAAAGCAGCCATAGACAGTACATAAATTAATGACTGGGTTCCATCAAAAGTTTATTTACCAAAAGGGACAGCAGGCTAGATTTAGGCTGCAAGTCATAATTGGACAACCCCTGACCTAGAGCATTGCAAACTAGTATTCCTTTTTTTTTCATCATAAAAAGTTTAATGGACATCCATCATCTCATATAGATACAGAATTAATGAAATAGAAAAAGATATTTTTCCTTGGGATGAGAAGTTTTAGAATTTGCTCTCTTAACAACTTTCATCTATAACATATAGCAGTATTAATTATATTAATCATGGTGTATATTACATCACTAGTACTTATTTATCTTATAATTGGAACTTTGTACCTTTTGACTGCCTTCATCAAATCTCCATCCCTCAATACTCTTGAAAACAATCTGATTTTACGGAGTGATATGTGTACATATTTCTGAAGGCACGAGCTTATAATGAAAAACAGCAGCCCCTCTCCCATCTCTGTATTCTACATTCCAGCAGCAATTGTCTATCTAAATCTTGTTTCTGTTGCTTCTGGAGTTTATCCTTGTATTTCTAAACTAATATTCTTTAAAGTGGAGAAAGGTCATGAAGTAAATTAAGAATGGAGGCTATATAGTCTAATTTATATAATATAAATGTATATAAAATCAACTGTTTATAATATAAATAGTTTTATGTATTTTCTGTAATTTTTAGGGTCTAATGCTGAATAAGATTAACTCTCTCTTTAAGTCAAAAGGCCTTAAAATTAGTTTTATCCTTTTAAATCAAAAGGCTTTAAATCTTAAGATCCATTAATTTTATTCTCACCTTCTCAAAATTTATTGTATGACTTTCATGCAGTCTAAGAGGGTCATTAGCCTCATTAACATAGTTTATTATCCCCAGGTACTGAATATTACAGAATGTCTCAAAACTGTATTTAATTTCAAATGTTTTCTAATTCAAACCTTTAATTGTATTTTACTTTTATTTTTTCCCAATTATGTAAATATCAAATTCATAATATCTTCTTTTTCCCCCCAATTTCCTTGTCAGGATAGGCTATGTGACATTGTGGTGATAAATTTCTGCCCATAGCTCAGTGGTGTAATAAAATGAACATTTTTCTTACTCCCAGAAGATCTCATCAGGTGCTGACTTGAGAACATACCTTGTCTCTATGCCAGGTAGAACTGTTGACTTCTAGATCTCTGAGTAAGAGAAGAGAGATCACAGCTGTTCTCTGCCCTTTGGCTTGGAGGTTGTATGTGTCAACTCTGTTTATGGCTAAGTTACCAGAACCAGTCACTCTACCCCGGTGGAACTACCTGTCAGGTTAAGAAATGTCATCTTCCTGTGGGATTGAATGGGGCTCAGAGAACACATAGTATTTCCTCTGCCACATTCTGTTGTATAGGTGATACATGTGTGCATGCGTGCAAAGTCGCTGCAATCGTGTCTGACTCCTTAGGACCCTATGGACAGTAGCCTGCCAGACTCCTCTGTCCATGGGATTCTCCAGGCAAGAATACTGGAGTGGGTTGCCATGCCCTCCTCCAGGGAATCTTTCTGACCCTGGGATTGAACATGCATCACTTACATCTCCTGCACTGGTAAGTAGGTTCTTTACCACTAGCAATAAAAGGCCATATACGAACCAATTTACAGTCTTTTGAAATTTATGTAGGCTAAATATCCAATATAACATATAACAGCACTTGGAGACATAATGTAAATCTTATGTAATGTAAAACCCAAGGTAAAAAGTCAAAGGTTATTCCCAGGTTTTATTCCCCAGCTTAGATAGCTACATTATAATATTTTGATGAATCATCAGAAGAATTAGTTGAGAATTAGGGAACCTGTACTGCAGAAGAAGAAATTCTATTCAGATGTCATGATACTTGACAACCACAAATGTTATCTGAAGGGTATTGCTACTGTATTCAGTTCATTCCTTTTGAAGATTTCATGACCATCATTAGCCAGGCATAGTTGAGAGAATAACCTCTGTTCTAGGCCATCTTTTTGTTTTGACCCTCAGTTCCATTAATCCATTATTGTTTCCAGTGATCTGCACTGCAGTGTAGTTTCTTTAGATGAGAGTTCTTATTGCTATTTGCTGGGAGTCTGAAGGCTTTGATTATGCACACACCCTGAGATCACTTTGAGCATCAAATCTATGTCAGTAGGGGTGCTAAGATGCTTTACTTCCCTCTAATGAACTATGCAAAATTGGCTGCCTGCTTTGTGTGTGACTCCAAAAGTGGCAAAATGTGACCATAATCCGTTATCTCAAATTGGAGCCTTCTCAGTCTGTAAATATATTGTGGATTTGCTGCTAGGGCTGGGGCTATATTCAGTTCCTTTAGGCACAGTGATTCTTACCACGGAGGCATGGATTCCTGGGTTTGGAGATGGGAATTAGAATCTCTTGAGTTATGAGCAGTGTGTGTAGTAAGAAAAGGCATATTTAGCAAAACAATGCAATTTCATGTTTTGAAAAGCAATTGTTTTTATGACTTGAAATCCCCAAACTAAAATTGAACCATCTTCCTGGATGCTGGAAATAACCAGATGTTTTGAGAGGATGTATATCCAAATCACATTTATTAAAAGGCATCTTAGGTTTGAGACATGAAGTCTTTCATGATGGAAAACTGAAAATAGATTTTTCCGCTGTGCAGGAAAAAAGAAAACCATGGCATGATTAGAAGATTTGAGGGCAGAGGGTCAAAAGGTAAGAATTCAGAGCAGTTGGTAAGGGAATAGCAGGAGACTGACATTACCTCTAGGAAATTCTTAGCAATATAAAGGCGTGGAGGAACAGAGCACGCTTGAGCTGCGTGGGATGAGAGCTCACTTTATTTCATTTGGATGTTAAAAGAAGGCGGATAAAGTTGTGATCACTAGAGTGCATTTATGCTCGAGGCATAACCTGTAACCCCCTGCATGGCTAAAATCACAAGTCCATCTGGGCCTTGGTTTCATCTATTAAGTTAGAGGGTAGATGGCAGCCAAGGTCTCTTCCATTAAAAGATTCTCTCATTTTCTGAGACTATACCACCCACCCCCAACACACAAAATCAAACAATTAGCCAATAGTCAGGAACAAATGTTCATCAAGTCTATATAAAGATCCAAACCTTGTTGGCCAGAGTCTAGAGATGTTGCAAAACAGGATATAGATTGCACTGTCTATAGGGAACTTATCTGTTTGGGAAGACAAGTTTTAAATATAAATAATGCAAAAAAGTACATCATTTTCTATTAGAATGGGGTAAGCAAAATACAACTTGCAGGACAACTCTGGCCCAACAGTTATAGCTGTTCTCACATTGCATAGCAGAGAGTTGAGTTATTGTTACAATGTATGGTACACAGGCCTAAAATGTTTACTGCCTAGCACTTTACAGAAAAAGTTTGCCAACACATATATTCAGTTCAGTTCAGTTCAGTCACTCAGTTGTGTCTGACTGTTTGAGACCCCATGGACTGCAGCATGGCAGGCTTCCCTGTCCATCACCAATTCCCAGAGCTTGTTCAAACTCATGTCCATCACATCAGTGATGCCATCCAACCATCCCATCCTCTGTCATCCCCTTCTCCTGCCTTCAATCTTTCCCAGCATCAGGGTCTTTTTCAATGAGTCAACTCTTCGCATCAGGTGCCCAAAGTACTGGAGTTTCAGCTTCAGCATCAGTTCTTCCAATGAATATTCAGGACTGATTTCCTTTAGGATTGACTGGTTTGAACTCCTTGCAGTCCAAGGGACTCTCAAGAGTCTTCTCCAACACCACAGTTCAAAAGCATCAATTCTTCAGCACTCAGCTTTCTTTATAGTCCAACTCTCACATCCATACATGACTACTGGAAAAACCAAGGCTTTGATGGACCTTTGCCAGCAAATATCTCTGCTTTTTAATATGCTGCCTAGGTTGGTCATAGCTTTTCTTCTAAGAAGCAAACGTCGTTTTATTTCATGGCTGCAGGCATCATCTGCAGTGATTTTGGAGCCCCCCAAAAATAAAGTCTCTCACTGTTTACATTGTTTCCCCATCTATTTCCCATGAAGTGATGGGACCAGATGCCATGATCTTCATTTTTTGAATGTTGAGTTTTAAGCCAACTTTTCACTCTCCACTTTCACTTTCATCAAGAGGCTCTTTAGTTTTTCTTTGCTTTCTTCCATAAGGGTGGTGTCATTTGAGTATCTGAAGTTATTGATATTTCTCCCAGCAATCTTGATTCCAGCATGTGCTTCATCCAGTCCAGCATTTCTCATGATGTGCTCTGCATAGAAGTTAAATAAGCAGGGTGACATATACAGCCTTGATGTACTCCTTTCCTGATTTGGAACCAGTCTATTATCCATGTCCAGTTCTAACTGTTGCTTCTTGACCTGCATACATATTTTTCAGAAGGCAGGTAAGGTGGTTTGGTATTTCCATCTCTCTAAGAATTTTCCACAGTCTGCTGTGATCCACACAGTCAAAGAATTTGGCATAGTCAATAAAGCAGAAAGAGATGTTTTTCTGGAACTCTCTTGCTTTTTCCATGATCCAACAGATGTTGGCAATTTGATCTCTGGTTCCTCTGCCTTTTCTAAATCCAGCTTAAACATCTGGAAGTTCATGGTTCACATACTGTTGAAGCCTGGCTTGTAGAATTTTGATCATTACTTTGCTAGCGTGTGCGATGAATGCAATTGTGTGGTAGTTTGAGCATTTGTTGGCATTGCCTTTCTTTGGGATTGGAATGAAAACCGACCTTTTCCAATCCTGTGGCCACTGTTCAGTTTTCCAAATTTGCTTGCATATTGAATGCAGCACTTTCACAGCATCATGTTTCAGGATTTAAAATAGCTCAACTGGAATTCCATCACCTCCACTAGATTTGTTTGTAGTGATGCTTTCTAAGGTCCATTTGACTTTGCATTCTAGGATGTCTGGCTCTAGGTGAGTGATCACACCATTGTGATTATCTGGGTCATAAAGATCTTTTTTGTATAGTTCTTCTTTGTATTCTTGCCACCTTTTCTTAATCTCTTCTGCTTCTGTTAGGTCCATAGCATGTCTGTCCTTTATTGTGCTCATCTTTGCTGAAATTTCCCCTTGGTGTCACTAATTTTCTTGAAGAGATCTCTAGTCTTTTCCATTCTATTGTTTTGCTCTATTTCTTCACATTGATCACTGAGGAAGGCTTTCTTATCTCTCCTTGCTATTCTTTGGAACTCTGCATTCAGATGGGTATATCTTTCCTTTTCTCCTTTGCCTTTCACTTATCTTCTTTTCTCAGCTATTTGTAAGGCCTCCCTCCTCAGACAACCATTTTGCCTTTTTGGATTTCTTTTTCTTGGGTATAGTCTTGATCTGCCTCCTATACAAGATCACAAACCTCTATCCTTAGTTCTTCAGGCACTTTGTCTTTCAGATCTAATCCCTTGAATCTGTTTGTCACTTCCATTGTGTAATCGTAAGGGATATGATTTAGGTCAAACATAAATGGCCTAGTGGTTTTCCTACTTTCTTCAATTTAGGTCTGAATTTGGCAATAATGAGTTCATGATCTGAGCAACAGTCAGCTCCCGGTCTTGTTTTTGCTGACAATACAGAGCTCCATCTTTGGGTGTAAAGAATATAATCAATCTGATTTTGGTATTGACCAACTGGTGATGTCCATACATACATTAGAATAATCAAATAGTGTCACATGGTGAGACAGGGTAGATTCCAAGTGGTAACAGAGGACAGAGCTATTGGAGTTGAGATGAGGCCCAGTCTGCAGAAGATTCATTCAGTCCCAGCAATCAGAGAGGAGAGAGCAAAGAGTTTCTAGTTTCTGGAGAAAAAAAGGTCACGAACAGGGACACTTATAAACAGTATAAAAATGTTGAATGTAACTGTGTGTTGTTCTTTTTTTATACTTATAGTTTTGACTGTGCTGGCCCTCAAAACCATTAATTTGGAAAAATCTAAGCCTTTTAAATAGTCTTCACAATGTTGTTCCAAAATCAACATTGATTAAAAATTCACCACTCCTCTCCTGAGAAGCAGGAAATATTGCTGTGTGGATACTTCTAATAAATGAAAATTTGTGATTCACTCTAAAGATAATTAGGGGAATACACAAATGAATTTCAAGGGATATTAAGATTGGAAAATCTGGACTTTGAAATAAAATATCAATATTTATTGCATTTTTATTGCTATCTGTCCTTAATTCATAGATGTACTTTATTAACCACTATACTTCTGACAAATGAAAATAACTGAAGCTAAATAGTAACTACAGTGGATTTTGTTATTTATTAGTTATTTGTTAGTTAGTTTCCACTGTGTCAAGCTTTGCTATCATGGTACCCAGTTTATTTTGTGCTTTTAAATATTTCTCAGCGCTTCTGAGACTTTTAGATGCTATGGGATCCCACATTGAAGCCCACTCCACTCAGCCAGCACTGCCCAACTCAGAAAATGTTTCATGTCCCAGAATTTTCCTTGCTCTTCTTTCCTCCCCAATCCAAATTTATTTTCCTGCATTTGCTTAGTATCTTGTGTGTTAGGGGCCTTGATAGCTACTTGAAAAGCATTAGATTATATTGGTTAATAGAGCCTTTAGTAAAAATTATAAGAGTGTTATGAATCAGCACTAGGACATGGAAAAATTCATTCAGCCCTAAAACTCCACCCCCCACCGCCCTTGGTAGTGCGCTGGGCCCAGGGGACACAAGCATGTATGTTAGCTTGTGAATAGCTTCCTGTCTTCACCAGTATGCCCCCAAAGGTGGTCCCTGAGTGGTCTCCACGTGCACCTTCTGATTTGCTGATTAAAATACACAGCTGTTTAGCCTCCAGAAGAGGTTTACTCTGTGAGGATACTTGGGGAGGCCACATGATGTACACATTGTTAGCACGCTTCCATTTTTCCATACTTTAAGGTCAAAGGGAGATGATTCCTGGATTCAGGGCATTCATCATTCAGGACACTGACAGCCATGGCTAGATCTGACTTGCAGATACATTTTTAAAATTGGGAAATTTCATATAAACATTTAATTTCTTCCTTGTCTTGAAAAATTAGAAGCTCTGATATCACTAGGTTTGTGTTTCTTGACTCAATTCAAGGAATCTTTTCCCTTTTACAGTTGGACATGTTCAAATCCCTGTCCTTCTCTACTGGGTTGCACACGTGGACATCCTTATTCAGATACCTTACATAGCCCTTAGCCCTTGCAATCATTTGATTTAATGACCTGTGATCTAGAGTCAAGTGAGTAGTTCAATTTTTGTTTTTTTTTAATTTTAAGCTCTGTTAATGTTGTCCCAATTTATCTTTGTCCCAGATAAGGCTGTGACCTAATTCTATGCTCATACCTTGAAAGACCTTGGAAAGTGGGAATTCTATGTTCTAGAGCAGAGAATGGTCAAGATATTTGGGGCAAGTGGTTACTTTCAGGCATCTAGCCAGCATGAGTTTGGCTTAGGGTGTTGAGCCTGGGTAGCAAGCAACAGAATTGAGATCACCTTATTTCTTTCTAAATCTAGCATTCTTCTAGCAATTGTCACCATGGTATCTTGATGTGTTCTGACAGGGGAAATTTTCACTTATTAAAAAAAGGTGGGAATGAGGGATAGAAAAACTCCTTCCATGCCTTAGCCTTGCAGGTATTTCCTCAATAAGAGCTCAGAAATATGTGTGCACATAGCACAGAAGTTCCACCATGATCTGACTCAACCAAGGGCTGGTGTTATTTCTTAATGGTGAGGCTGCAGATGCCCAGCTGAAAGGATACTTGAACCCGAGGACTGGAAGCTAACTCAAGGTCATAATACTCATTGCCTGTCTCTTTTAGTATTTGAGGCACTTGTACATGTTAATCTCATTTAATCCTCATAACAACTCTCTGAAGTAAGTGTTGAAATGTTCATTCCCACTTGATAGTGTCAAAAAGAGATTTACTGAAGATTAATCACTTGCTTCAGGTCAAACACGTCTTCTAATAACAACTCTCCTGCATTTTAAATTACGACCAGTGTTTTAAAATCTTATTCGGCCTTCACAGCTTCTGTAGAGTATAGGGCTTCCATTTACGTGTGTGTGTGTGTGTGCGTGTGTATGCGCGCGCTTAGTCACTGACTCTTTGCGATCACACAGACTGTCGCCTGCCCGGCTTCTCTGTCCATAGAATTTCCTAGGCAAGAATACTGGAGCCGGTTGCCATTTCCTTTTGGGGATCTTCCTGCCCAGGGATCAAACCCGTGTCTCTTGAGTCTTCTGCATCGGCTTCTTTCCCAGCCGAGCCACTGGGGAACACCAGATAGAGTTCCCTGGAGTTGTGTAGTGTGGGCAGTGCTGAGTCCTGGCACATCAGTGGGAAAGGTTTGTATCTGGGTTTCCCTGCAGGCATAAATAAGACAAGCTTTGTGGAATTCCTACTGGGCTAGACAGACTTATTTAAGCGTATTCAAAATCATGTGAGTGCAATGATATAGAAACGACCTTGAATCTGATCTCATTTTCAGTACTGAAAAAAAAAGGCGGGGGGTGGGGAGCAAACTTCAGTACTGTGCCTATTATCAGGGACAAGTTACTTGTGAGACACTTCAGGACTTGCAGCAAGAAGCACCGAGGCTCCCTACACTTCCTCAAATACATCCATAACTCCTCCTTATCCTAGAGATGTCAGCATACCCTAGAGATGAGTGAGTTGGTTGATATAAAAGTAACTTGTGGGAAAGAAGAGGAAGAATGAGTTCATTCAGAACAGATGCTATATTAATTTGCTTAATCTGCCATAACAACGTATTAGAGACTGGGTGGTTTAAACAGGAATTGATTTCCTTATAATATTGGAGGTCAGAAATCCAAGATCAAGGTGTCAGCAGGGTTGGTTTCTTCTGAAGCCTTTCTCCTTAGTTTGTAAATGGCTCTTTCTTTGGTTTGTAGATTGTTTTCTTCAGAGGCCTCTTCTCTTCTTCCCTCTTCCCTCTGTGTGTGTCTGTATCCTAATCTCTTCTTAAAAGGGTGCCAGTTGTGTTGGATTGACTTCATTTTACCTTAATTACTTCTATAAAGATTATTTCCAAATACAGCCACACCCTGAGGTGCTGCTGCTGCTAAGTCGCTCAGTCGTGTCCGACTCTTTGCGACCCCATGGACTGCAGCCCACCAGGCTCCTCCATCCATGGGATTTTCCAGGCAAGAGTGCTGGAGTGGGGTGCCATTGCCTTCTCCATCCTGAGGGACTAAGGGTACCTAAACCAAGGATTTAGGATTTGAACAGTGAATTTGAGGAAGACATAATTCAGCCTGTAACAGACGCTTACACTGACCCATCTCAGAGAGTTTGTGAATTGTTAGC
Source organism: Bos javanicus (assembly GCF_032452875.1). Classification (NCBI taxonomy): domain Eukaryota; kingdom Metazoa; phylum Chordata; class Mammalia; order Artiodactyla; family Bovidae; genus Bos; species Bos javanicus. The sequence continues at coordinate 51,118,100 of NC_083871.1, forward strand.
ATGTACTTTGATGGTGGATGGCAAGCTATGTCAGCAGGTCTTTGCTGCTGTTGTTCAGTCGTGTCCAACTCTTTGAGACCCCATGCACGGCAGTACACCAGGCTTCCCTGTCCTTCACCATCTACTGAAGCTTGCTCAAACTCATGTCCATCGAGTTGGTGATGCCATCCAACCATCTCATCCTCTGTTGTCCCCTTCTCCTCCTGCCTTCAATCTTTCCTAGCATCAGGGTCTTTTCTAATGGGTCAGCTCTTTGCATCAGGTAGACAAAGTATTGGAGCTTCAGCTCCAGCATCAGTCCTTCCAATAAATATTCAGGACTGATTTCCTTTAGGATGGACTGGTTGGATCTCCTTGCAGTCCAAGAGACTCTCAAGAGTTTTCCAAGACCACAGTTCAAAAGCATCAATTCTTCAGTGCTCAGCCTTCTTTATGGTCCCACTCTCAGATGTTTTTAAGTCCAAGTTTCCTCTACCTTTTTACTGAAATGAATAAAATGCATAAAGTCTTGTTGGAGCCACACAAATGAAAATGTTTTGCCTTAGGGATCATGACGTTAAAATTCTATGGAAGACAAGCAGGTAAAAGAAGTAAAGGAAAATAAAACAGTGTAGGTGGAGATTCTAGAGACAGACTAGTGAGCACACTCCTCAGGCTCACTGGGACTTGCTGTGAACCCTGTGAATTCAGATGCTCTGAATCAGAGAGGTTGGAAGGCTGAATATTTATATAAAATGGCTCAAATTTTAAATGTTGGCCATTCATTCCTTTTTCAAAAACCAAAATCCTGTATGAGTCAAGCAAAATACATCTGTATACTGGATCTAACCCACTGGAATGGGTTAGGCTGGTCTGGACCTAATGACCTGTACTAGATCAGAGTTTTCAACCCCAGGTGAATATGAGCCCTAGGGATGTTTCTGAATCATTACTATGTAGTATTTAATTAAAACATTTCCTCATTGGAGAAAAGAGTCATGCTTTAAATACAGCAATCATTCGTTTGGCCAGAACTGACTTATAGGACCCACCCATATTTCTGTATTATGACTTTTGCAAGCACTTACAGAGAGTTTTTACCATTTAATATAAAACTTAGACTATTTGATTTAAAAGCTAAAAAAATTATACCAGTAGCCTTGTTAGGACTATTGTATAGATACAGAATCATTTTATTAAATTCAATAAATTCTTCCTTTCCTAAATTTCACACACATTAGGGTGACTATTCATTTTGTAATAGGTGTATGCAGAACATGAAAATAGTAATGACTTTGTAAGAGTTTTCTGGGGGGTCAGACATTGTTAAAAGAACTTTAAATTAATGAATTGATTTAACTTCTTCAGCAACCCTGCAGAGGGGATCTCCATTATGCCTGCACTTAACAGATGGATAACTGAGGGAAGTACTTGCCCAGGGTCATAGGAAGAGTCTCTTAATCATGTAAACTTGCACTTCATCACTATTCTAGGGTATGTGACCTGAGTTATTGTTTTGTTTTCAGGGAGTGGGGGCATTTGGGGCTCCAAATTTCTCTCCTTCTCAGAATTCCCTATTTGGTCTGTCATACTTAAATTTCAATCTTCCCCACCTCTCCCCATAAAAGATCTCCTTAAATGTCTCAAATTGGGCAGAAACCTCAGTGTAAGAATCTGAACTCTGCCGAATAGCTGTAGAGTGAGCTTCTGAAACCATTGTGTTTGTGGATAGAATTCCATAGGAAGTCTATAAAAATAAAAATTAAAAAATTGTATTTTCATGATCCACCAAGCTCTCACCAACAGTCAGTTCAATTCAGTCGCTCAGTCATGTCTGACTCTTTGCAACCCCATGAACTGCAGCACATCAGGCCTCCCTGTCCATCACCAACTGCTGGAGTCCACCCAAACTCATGTCCATTGAGTTGGTGATGCCATCCAACCATCTCATCCTCTGTCGTCCCCTTTTCCTCCTGCCCTCAATCTTTCCCAGCATCAGGGTTTTTTCAAATGAGTCAGCTCTTCGCATCAGGTGGCCAAAGTATTGGAGTTTCAGCTTCAACATTCGTCCTTCCAATGAACACCCAGGACTGACCTCCTTTAGGATGGACTGGTTGGATCTCCTTGCAGTCCAAGGGACTCTCAAGAGTCTTCTCCAACACCACAGTTGAGAAGCATCAATTCTTCAGCACTCAGCTTTCTTTATGGTCCAACTCTCACATCCATATGTGACCTCTGGAAAAACCATAGCCTTGACTAGATGGACCTTTGTTGACAAAGTAATATCTTTGCTTTTCAATATGCTTTTTAGGTTTGTCATAACTTTCCTTCCAAGGAGTAAGCGTCTTTTAATTTCATGGCTGCAGTCACCATCTGCAGTGATTTTGGAGCCCCAAAAATAAAGTCAGCCACTGTTTCCACTGGTTCCCCATCTATTTGCCATGAAGTGATGGGACCAGATGCCATGATCTTCGTTTTCTGAATGTTGAGCTTTAAGTCAACTTTTTTACTCTCCTCTTTCACTTTCATCAAGAGGCTCTTTAGTTCTTCTTCACTTTCTGCCATAAGGGTGGTGTCATCTGCATATCTGAGGTTATTGATATTTCTCCCAGCAATCTTGATTCCAGCTTGTGCTTCTTCCAGCCCAGCATTTCTCATGATGTATTCTGCATATAAGTTAAATAAGCAGGGTGACAATATACAGCCTTAATATACTCCTTTTCCTATTTGGAACCAGTCTGTTGTTCCATGTACAGTTCTAACTGTTGCTTCCTGACCTGTATATAGGTTTGTTAAGAGGCAGGTCAGGTGGTCTGGTATTCCCATCTCTTTCAGAATTTTCCACAGTTTATGGTGGTCCACACAGTCAAAGGCTTTGGCATAGTCAATAAAGCAGAAATAGATGTTTTTCTGGAACTCATTTGCTTTTTCCATGATCCAGCGGATGTTGGAAATTTGATCTCTGGTTCCTCTGCCTTTTCTAAAACCAGCTTGAATATCTGGAAGTTCACGGTTCACATATTGCTGAAGCCTGGCTTGGAGAATTTTGAGCGTTACTTTACCAGCGTGTGAGATGAGTGCAATTGTGTGGTAGTTTGAGCATTCTTTGGCATTGTCTGTCTTTGGGATTGGAATGAAAACTGACCTTTTCCAGTCCTGTGGCCACTGTTCAGTTTTCCAAATTTGCTGGTGTATTGAGTGCAGCACTTTCACAGCATCATCTTTTAGGATTTGAAATAGCTTAACTGGAATTCCATCACCTCCACTAGCTTTGTTCGTAGTGATGCTTCCTAAGGCCCATTTCACTTCACATTCCAGGATGTCTGGCTCTAGGTGAGTGATCACACCATCGTGATTATCTGGGTTGTGAAGATCTTTTTGTACAGTTCTTCTGGGTATTTCTGCCACCTCTTCTTAATATCTTCAGCTTCTGTTAGGTCCCTACCATTTCTGTCCTTTATCGAGCCCATCTTTGCATGAAATGTTCCCTTGGTATCTCTGATTTTCTTGAAGAGATCGCTAGTCTTTCCCATTCTGTTGTTTTCCTCTATTTCTTTGCATTGATCGCTGAAGAAGGCTTTCTTGTCTCTTCTTGCTATTCTTTGGAACTCTGCATTCAAATGGGTATATCTTTCCTTTTCTCCTTTGCTTTTCACTCCCCTTCTTTTCACAGCTATTTGTAAGGCCTCCTCAGACAACCATTTTGCTTTTTTGCATTTCTTTTTCATGGAGATGGTCTTGATCCCTGTCTCCTGTACAATGTCACGAACCTCTGTCCATAGTTCAACAGGCACTCTATCTACCAGATCTAGTCCCTTAAATCTATTTCTCACTTCCACTGTATAATCATAAAGGATTTGATTTAGGTCATACTTGAGTGATCTAGTGGTTTTCTCCACTTTCTTCCGTTTAAGTATGAATTTGGCAATAAGAAGTTCATGATCTGAGCCACAGTCAGCTCCCAGTCTTGTTTTTGCTGACTGTATAGAGCTTCTCCATCTTTAGCTGCAAAGAAGATAATCACCAACAGTATTTACTTCAATTATGAATTTAAGCCAAAGACCACAGTACACCTGGTGGTAACTGTGACTTTGTCACAGTAGAAGTTATAGATTATTTAAAATCTTAATACATAAAATTGTTGTAGAACTTTGAAAGTATTATTTATATTCATGGAAAGTTCAAAATTATGTTAATTGTGGGACTACCACTGTATCTTCTTATTTACTGTGAAAGAATGAAGCACATCTGTTTCTGCGTTACAAATTTGTATTTGCAGAATTCTTGAATATAACTAGTTTTCTTCGTTGTTGTTTGGCCTACATTTTGTTTTATGCATTACATTTTCTTTTTTTCTGAGAAGAAATCAGTAAGTTGTACTGCAGTGCCAAAAGGACCATCACATGAAAAAGAAAATAATATTTCATCTGTTTATTCATCTGTCTTCCCATCTATCCACCATTGGTTTTGTTGAATTCATTTGATTAAATATGACTGACTGCACATCATGTGTTGGAGCCTGTGTTAGCTATGCAGGCTTGGAGTAATGTTCTGGCAAACCCACCGATCTTCTTTCGACCCTGAAGTCTGAAAGATCTGCTAAAGGTTCCCAGAAGGTATTGGAATCTTCACATTTGAAATACCTTTGTTCTTTGAAAGGCATTCAATTTCCATCAGTCTCTTAGCTGAGGCAAACCCAAGGCCACCCCTCACTCTGTTCTTCCTCTTCCCTTTAAATCTTTTAACTTTTTTCTTATTTTCTGAAACCTATGTGGGCATGCTACTCCCTAGAAATAAGAGGAACATTGCTACCCTTTAAAGACTAGGATTAGAATTTGTATGTCATATTAGTTCTACTTCTGCAATGTCATCCTTTATTGCCAACACAGTTTTTCATGTCTGACTGTAGATGAGGTAGCAGATCAGTGCCTGGATTCTGTTCGTCATTGGCAACTAGAGAGTCTAAATTGGCTCCACCCCAATCTCTAGACTGAGAAAACAAGTAATACGGTCCTGGAGCAATCCACTTAGGAAAGGGAACACTAGGAAGTTCCATTAATTCGAAACACTCTCTAAAAGTAGGGACATGTGTTTTTCAGTTCCAGTCATGACAGAGTCCCTAATATTGGACCAATCCTCTTACTGAAAATTAAACAAGTGAAACGACATATTGATACATGAAACGACTGTTAGAAGGCCTTGATGTGTAGTGAATACAGGCGGGATTTCCAGAACAATGATTCTTGAGTGAAGTGCTCGGGATGGCATAGAGGTCAGTTGGGGAATAAAGATGAGTTTTACTGGGCTAAAGAGACAGGTCAAGATGTGGGGGTTGCCACAGTGTCTGAGAGATGAAGAACAAAACCCCAGAGAATAAGAAACTTCAGAAAAAGAGTCCAAATATTCTGTATACAATTTCCTCTTAAACATTAGGCTGATTTCTAAGCTGGGCATGTGCATGATGAGGCTTTTAAAAAGCAACAGAAAACAGCATCTGAAAGGGGCAGGAGTTGAACAAAGATTTAATAAACAGGACACAAAACACTAATCAGAGAGGCAAAAAATTGGTAAATTGGATTGTATTAAAAGTAAGGACTTATGTTTTGATTTACAAGTTCATGAAAATATTTCCCTTTCAGAAGCTTTATTGCTTTACTTCTCCCATTTGAATCTATGATTACGTTTTTTTGTTTGGTTCTACGGCTCTAAAAATGATTCTGTAGAGGAAATAGAACCATACAATGTGGTATTTGTAAATGGAGTGCCTTTACCCACTGCTCACATTCAGGGGTTTTGAGCCGATTCTGCTCAAATTTAAAATTTTAAATTTAAATTCCCCATCACTGTCCCCATGGGTATCTGTGGCCACATGGGGTGAGGGTGGAGAGCTGATCAAAGCAGAAAATGTCAAATAAACGTGTCTTGTGACCCAGAGAGCATCATGCCTTTTGGATAGTCTGTGATCAGGAATTGGAAGCTGAACACTGACAAAGTGAGGTCCTTAGCAGATAGTAGGACTTCCCTGGTGACTCAGATGGTAAAGCATCTGCTTACAATGCGGGAGACCTGGGTTCAATCCCTGGGCTGGGAAGAGATGGAAATGGCAATCCACTCCAGTACTCTTGCCTGGAAAATCCCATGGATGGAGGAGTGTGGTAGGCTACAGTCCATGGGGTCACAAAGAGTTGGACACAACTGAGCAACTTCACTTTCACTTTAGCAGATACTACTAAAGGGAAGACATACATCTCAACTGAATTGATTTTTAACAAAGAAGAAGTTAATGCTCAAAGTAATAACTCATGAAAATCAAGTGATGTAATAAAGGGATTTTGACTGATAGTAATGGCTAGTAGGTGGCTATTTCTGTTTTCCATTTAAAAAAAAAAATCTTATTGTTAACAAAATGATTTCAGTGGTTAAATGTCTTTAATTGTTATAGTAAAATCCCAGACTACTTAAACCTTAATGTTGATTTTTCAGATGTATTTTTCTTGATTATTCTATAGGTGACTTCACTTTCCCTAGGATGAAAATAGCAACACCAATGGTTATTTTCTTTAAATTCTTGAATCATAAATAAGACCAAGCCTTCAAGTCTAGCTATGACATTGCTTTATTCATGTTTTGACTTAAATTTTATTTTGTTTGGTTAATTGAATAATGTCTGCTACGTATATTTATAGTATGCCTTTTCAAATAATGACATCATATTTTCAGGCATTTTTAAAAAAGGCCAACAGATTTGAATCAGTTAAAAAAAATGTAGACCAAAAACTATTGTCATAAAGTGAGATTTGGGGCAGTATAAGGTGGAATTTATGTCTCAAAAATTCCCAAAATATTTCAAACTCCATTAACTTGGTATATGACTAATGATGACAATTGTCTGGGAAACAGTGGTGTATTGTTTATTTCACAAGTTTCCATTAGCGAGCTATATACTTACAGCTTTTCTCTTGCATGTTTTTGTTTGTTTTACACATCTTTCCCACCCACTAACCAGCCCCCCCACCCCCCGCCCCATGCACACACAGACTGCGCAGTATGTGGGATCTTATTTCCTAGACCAGGGATTGAACCTGTGCTCTGTGCTCCTTGCAGGAGAAGCACAGAGTCTCAATCACTGAACCGCCAAAGAAGACCCTTGTTTTGCATTTTGTGTCAGAAGTAAATCATCACTAAGTCAATCATATATTCCATCTACATATTTATGAAGATTTAAGGCCATCATCTTTAGTTTCCTTATCAATTCTTCAAGTACTACATTTACCTTTGAATTGAACAATGCACACCCCATAGTGAAAAGAAAATCTCAGTTTTGATTTTAGAGCTAGCTCTGCATTCCTCATCAGAGGAGAAAAGGGTCTGCTCTCATAATCTATTTAAATAGTTTTTAAACTTTCTAAGAAAAATAAAGCTCTCTATAATTAATGCCTAATGGTATAAACACCCCTGCTTTGGTGGTTGCCTAGTAACTACATAAGGCAGGCTTCTGAGGTTGCTAAAGAGGCTGAATAAACGGAAACAGTCAGATTCATTTCCAATTCAGGTGGATGAGGGACAGCAATGGGTTAGATTTCTTTGTTAAAATTGTTTTTCCATAATAGTTTTGCACTAAACTAACTCTTGGAAATGACTTCTGCAGATAAGAGTCCAACCAGCAAATAATAGTTGAAGATTTTAACAATATTAAATGGAAGTGCTTCCCTGGTGGCTCAGACAGTAAAGAATCTACCCACAATGCAGAAGACCTGGGTTTGATCCCTGTGTTGGGAAGATTCCCTGGAGGAAGGAATGGGAACCCACTCCAGTATTCTTGCCTGGAGAATCCCCACGGATGGATGAGCCTGACAGGCTACACAGCCCATGGGGTCACAAAGAGTCGGACACGACTGAGAGACTAAGCACACAAATAGAAGTGAAGCAACACTACTGTATTCTATATTAGCCTGAGTTTCTGTTCTTAGAGTGACCAAACTGGGGAATAATGTTCTTACTAAAACCTTAACTCTTCAAAAAAATCTTGTATTTGGACATTGCTTTAGCGTTGAATGACCAAATGCAGTTCCCAACTAGAGGTGGTGTTAAAAGGGCCTGGGAGTGATTATAATAATATATTTATGTTTAGTTTTGGCTTGCGTCTACCTGGCATGTTTAATTTCCTAATTATATTTTGCTTTTAGTTTAGGTAAAATTAGCTTGCATTCCCTTGGCACACACCAACTGCAGTTGGTGGAGGCGGCCTTCCAAAACCATAGGTTGTTGACAAGAGTGGCTAACTAGATTAGGATTAAATATACTGAGAAATCCACAAAGAGCCTGAGCACATGCAGATAATGACAAGTTGACTAAGAGGGAATGTAGTTAGGTCATATGAAAACTCATTTCTGGCAATGTCTTGGTTTCAAAAACATGTGATAGATACAGGGCAATCAAAGCTCATCTGTGCTCTTTTGTTAGAATTTCTTATGTCAAGATCTGGGGCTTCCCAGGTTGGCCACCGCGGTGTAGACAGGGATAAGTATGGTCTGGAATATTTATATTTCATAACTATAGCCCTATGGATAGAGTCAGAAATGATATGCTACTCAGTAATTTTGTCATTTGGCAACAGTAAGGCATGGTAACATATGGTTTGCTCTTTGGAGTTAGCATAAATGTTGCCATTGACTGAAATTAAGAATTTTCTTATTCTAACAGGGAACCAGTTTTGATACATGTGTAAGTTCTTTCATCTTTTCACGTGGAAGGAAGCACACACTGCATCATTATGTATAAGACTCTGGGGTTTTGGTTTAGTGGGTTGGAGGATGTGGCCAGTGAGGTCAAGGTCATGGTTTAATCAGAAAACCACTTGGTTCCCCAAGCAAAGTCTGCATTTCTAGCTGCAGAAACCCATTTCCTTGGTTTTAAAAGAGAATTCTGAAGAGTGTGCTATGGCTCAGCACAAATACGTTTATTCCAGGATTCAGAAAATAATAATTCAGAAAATAATTCTGAATTCATTTGTCAGTGGATCATCCCTTTTGCTCAAAGGAGAAGACAATGTAACCAATAGTTTTCTCTGTTTGTAAAATATTCAATATCTCTCCTTCCATTTTAATGCTGAAAGAAATTTACTAATTAGAAATCATTATTCATTTTGTTATATATATTCATTGCTTTTCTTCCTGCTTATACTTTCGCCCCTTCTTTTTTCATTTTCCAGAAATGTTCATTCAAACCCTAGGATGTCTTTTTTTTTTTTTTAGTTGGGGGAAAAATTGTTTTGCAATGTTGTGTTGGTTTCTGCAGTACATTTTTTAGCTGTTTAATGAAGCTTCAAAAGATTTAATTTCTAAAGCCATTAAGTCAGTACCCTTTCAGATCTGTTTTAGTTTGACTCTAATTGAGCTTGTCTTTGTGCAAAGAGAAGTATTTCTGAAAGAGTTAATTTGCAATCTCAACAGAGGCTAATTTAGGGGAGAATTTAATCCATCAAATGTCCTCCTGGTGGAGAAGCAACCCCAGCCAGGTGACTAGTGAGGGAGTTAACTCCTGGTGTGCTACTTCTGTGCACTAGGTTGGGACATTCCTTCAACCCTTAGCAGTGTGCAGTGGCAGGTTTAAGGTAGAGACAAAAATGCTGTTTTTCTTCCCAGGTCTTGAATTTTGGCAGTTAGAAAATGCCCTGTGACTTCTTTTTCTTTCTTTCTTCCTTTCCTACTTGTTTATTTTTCATTAAAAACAAAAAATGAGAGAGGAAAGAAAACACTCAGGGATTGATTTCTTTGTGATGTGATAGTTTTAATTTTATTTAGACTAATAGAAGCTATTTATTCCCAATGATGATTTTTTTAAGTTGAGTTTCATGTATAAAATAAATGAGATTTGCTTCCCAGAAATATTGTCATGTCATATTTCTAGTTCTTAACTCCCAAGTGAAGTTTACTCTTATTTTTTCAGAAGTGAGTTGGTTAATTTCTTGGGTAGTAATTCAATTTCAGTACCAAGTATCAGTATCAAGAAAATATATTACCTTATGGTGTGAAAATGTATTTTGAAAAGAACAAGGAATGCTTTTGGTTCCAGCTTAAAATTTTTACTATCAGCTCAGCATCTACGTTTTACCATCAAATGCTTTTCTTTTATCTAATAAGGAGTCTAGTTATTCTAGTATTGAGCAATTTCAAAGAAAATATTTGATAAAAGAAAGTGGTATAATGAATAAGGATGAAAACCATGCAGATAAGAGAGGGAGGAACTACCAGAGAGAAATCAAAAGAAAATAAGTGAACATTTCTGCTTATAGGACATGCTGGAAGTGATTTCTAAACCTGTGACGCTTAACCCAGGATTCCAGGTGAAAGTTCTTTATGGATGTAGCACTCTTCTGGAAGGGAACTTTTTACAATTTATCAATTATCCCCTTTAAGGACCTTTGCAGAAAAGATTTTCTCTGTCCTGTTTTGCCTTATATTTAGATCCAATTTGGAAAGTGAAGCAATTAAAGTGCTTTCATTTAGGAGGCCGCCATTAAAAAAAAATGAACTCTGATCTGTAATCCTCAAACTAGATATTCATCTTCCAGAATTTCAAGTCCAGGATTTGGTTGTGATTTGCTTTTCCTTCTTTGAAACGTAGCTTGAATGCCTCCATTTGATTTTGTGCTTTCAACACATTTTTAGGATCTGGAGATTTGGGAAAGCCTACACCATATGGTCTTGATAAGGTGATAGATTTTCACATCCGAGGAATTGGCAGGAAAGGGTAGCAATCGAAACCGATGTGGGGAGGGAAAATGAAGAGTTTGGGCCTAACTCACACATGAAATACCTTCTGAGACTTTATAATTCCCTAAAATCACTTTTTAGGCAAGCTTTTGCTTTGTCTCGTTCTTGTCCGGTGTGTGTGTCCTCACTTCGTTGTTGTCAGTCTCTAAGTCGTGTCTGACTCTTCTGTGGTCTGATAGACTGTAACCTGCCAGGCTCCTGGGTCCATCGGATTTTCCAGGCAAGAATACTGGAGCAGGTGGCCATTTCCTTCTCCAGGGGATCCTCCCAATGCAGGGATCCAACCCGCCTCTCCTGTGGCTCCATTGGCAGGCAGATTCTTTACCACTGAGCCACTTGGGAAGCCCTACGTGTCCCCACTACATGGGGATAATTCTTTAAATTCTCTTAAGAGTAGAGAGCTGTCTTTTACAAGCAATGACACAACATTTCTTCGTTAGCCTGCTTTCACCTTTTTGGAAAGAGATTGTATAGATAGGTACAGTTGAGGGGCCCGGTAACGCAATAAACGGTAGTAGCAGACATTCTGATGGGGAATTTGATGGTTTTGGAGAATGAGAATCAAACAAAGGCAGGCATATAAACCAAACGGGTAAAAACGTCCTGGCGGCAGTGTTGGGGGAAAAAAATTTTTTTTAAGAAAAAATGAAAAGGGTGCCTTATGTGATTTCTAGACGTGGGCTTGGGGGAACTGAAGAGAAGGACCTTACTTGCTCTAATAGAGAATTCGGATTCGGGAGGCCGGACATTTAATCTGTGTGTCTTTGCACCGCCACTTTCGTGGGGCCGTGTCAGGAGAATCAGCTCCTGGGCTCTTTCTTTTCCTTCACCTCGCCCTGTGGCTTTAATTCTCCTATTTGCGCTCAGGGCCTTAAGCCGGCCTGGGCATGTGCCCAGTTCTCGTACCTCGACGAGCGGGCGGATGGCTGCCGGCCCGGCGCTGGGCGCACGGCGGGGCGGGGACCGGGCGGCGCGCCGGCGCGCAGCGGGTTAAGGCGGCGGGGGCGGCGGCTAGGGGCGGAGGGAGCGCGGCGGCGGCGGCTGCGGCCCGGCTGCGAGCGCCCGCGTCCCCGGCCGGCCGCGGGTTAAGTGCCGCCCGCGCCGGGAGGGCTGAAGCTGGAGCCGCCGCTCCGAGCTCGCCTTCGGATCCGCTAGACCAGGAAGATGGCGACGGACGGCGCGAGCTGCGAGCCCGACTTCTCCCGCGCCGCGGAGGACGCGGCCGGGGCCCCGGCGGAGGCGGCGGTAATCGAGGTCCCAGGGTGGGCATGAGATGCCGGGCTGGGCGCCCCCCGGGGCGCTCTGCACGCCCGGGCGCTTCCCGGTGCCCTCTCCTCGGAGTGCCCCCTCCACGGGGTCGCCTCATCCCCGGAGGCCGGGACGAGGCGGTCGCCTGGTCTGGGGATCTCGTTTGTCCTCTGCGCGCCTCGCGGGTAGCAACCCCGGTCCGCCCGGTTCTCCGGGCTCCATGCGTGCGTCCTGTGCGGCCCCTGCACGCACCCCCTCTGCCGCGGTCGGGTTTGCCCAGGGGCGCGGGCAGGGGTGTGTTTCCTGGCGAACTTGACCCCCTATTGTTCGCCTCTGGCTGCTCGCGTGGTTGTGGACGCGTGTCTCGGGGGTGCCTGGCACCCCTCTACGGACCCGGAAAGCTGCGTGGGGGCGGTGGGTCGGCGCCGATCCGGTGTCGGGATGCCCATTGTGTGTGTGTGTGTGTGTGTGTGGTGTGTGTGTGTGTGTGTGTGGTGTGTATTTCCGTGCCTGAGGCCCCTTGGGAGCGGCCCCATGCCCAGCTGTGGGCGCTGCTGCCGCTGAGCGCGGGCGCTTGGGTCCTAGCTGCCTGCTGCCCCATCACTTGGTGATGGTTGGGGTTGAGGCGGGCGAGATGTCCTCGTTCTTCCCAAGACCCCGGCGGGTTTGAGGCGCAGCACCTGGTATCAACACATTGTTCTTCGCTGGGATCTAGAAGCCAAATGAGCTTCCATCTATTGCTGGTCCCTCCTTTCACCCCCAGAATACCCAGTGCACAGAGGCTCAACGGTTCGTTTCCAGCCCCTACCTTGGGGGAAGGCCAGTCGCACAATACCTGCGTGAAAATGTTTTGGGGGTTTGGGAAACAGCTCGGGAGGAGCTGCAAGGATCTGCAAAGAAAGGCAGCTCTGGGAGCGCCTTCCAACCTTGGCGGGATCCCATGAGCAAGCGTGGACGCCCTGGCGTTTTTCCCACCTGTGACCTGACCAGTGTCGGTGAAGGAGTAGCAGAGGGCATGGCTAGGTGTGAACATCCAGGGCTGCTTTAACTTCCTATCCCTCTGTTTGGAGATATGGCTTTCTGGAGAGGTGAAGGAGAGATGTGGAGGAAAGCTACTTGGCCATGTGAAGAGCTGAGCCTGGGAAGGAAAAGAGAAACAGGGAGAGAAGGAAACACTGAGGCGGAGGACTGCTGTTTTCCACTTGTGAAACTGGCAAGTTTTGATTTGAAACTTTTAGGGAAATTGATGGCTCATTCTTTACGTAGAAAATGTCGTAAGATTTCATATGAAACCTACCTACCTGTGATGCAGAAATCAGTTCCCCTGTGTAAGGTACTAACTATAAAGAAGCTAGCTATTAAGACAAACCTCTGAGAAGTTGAAATGATTGGGTACCTTCATCCCCAAGAGATGGTAAGGGGAGGGGAGTGAGGGAAAAGAGGTGTGTTTCTTGTTTCCCAGAAAGGTTGAATTTGTTTGCTTAATTGACTTAAAATGGGTTTCTTTCTATACACTCAGTATTTTAATCATCAAATAATTAAACAAAAACAGCTGAGTTATGGTCCGTAGCTTCCTACTACCAAATAGTAGCTACCAAATAATCTTATTTGGTAAAATTACAAACAGAGCTTTAGACACAAGCAGATTTTTGTGTTAGGAAGGTCAATGTTCCCTTTCTGCTGTTTAAATTTTCAGGAGTCTGGTATTTTAACTGCTTAGAGGTAGAGGTTTGATCATTTCATCCTGGTGGATTAGAATAGCCATGAAAAACCTGTGAAAGTGAAACTCCTTTTTTATTTCCGTAGACTCCTATAGGGTTCTGAGGAGATGCAATAAGAATTCTTAATCTAATATTTTAAAAATGTTTGGTATTTAGTGAAATTTTAATGATGGCTTCATATGTGGTAAACTGGACATTTATCTTTGAAGTAACGTACAATCTGCGTATAGCTGCCTCTTGATCTATAGACTGATTTTTTAATTAAAGAAAAGCTAGATTAAAGAATATTTGTCATTATAATTGCCTCTAGTCTAATGATTAAAATTTAAAGGCATGATTATGCATTTTAGGTTTATGGCAACTGAGGACTTAATTATTTTAGTGGATAATTTCTTTTTTGAATTTTTGAAATTTATTTCAAGTCAGTTTATATATTATGCATTTTACATGTATATTTGGCAGTAATGAGCCAACAGAGACCCAAAGCGGTAGGCTATTTTTGAAAGTGAATGTTTTCATTAAGTTTTGACTATTTAGATTGTTGCTTAGAGACAAGTTTAATTTATAGTTTTCAGCTTAATATGATTTTCAGTGGAGTGTTTTAAATTTAGTTGTGGTCCTTGTTCTTAGCTGTTTAAATCCTGAAAGCATCCGAAGTATAAGGCTAAGGTAACAACTACATTTTTCAGTAGGATCATATTAATAGTGTTTGCTATGAACCATGCTGGAGACCTGGATTATTTTCAGCGTCTTAGCCAAATGTGATGTCTCTTCGACCATATTGCTATTCTACTTTGAAACTAACTCCTAATGGATAAAGCAGCATGGAAGACAGAAATCTTCCTGCCTTTAATTGTCACCGAAGAATTTAAGAGTAAAAGGAAAACACAGATCTTTTTAGAGCTATGTTTGGGAACTGGACCAACATTCTTATTCTTCTAGGCTTTTCTGGAGCAGTTAATATACAAAATTTTGTTGTCATGGTGATAGTGACAAAAAAAAAAAAAAACTTGAACAATGATTTTGTTAAGAATGCACAATAGTGATGTTAAACAAATTAACAGCTAGCACCTTGAAAATTGTGTTCCCAGGTGACAGTATTGAATATAAACCCAATAGAAAGAACTTTTAAAAGCCAATTTTGCTAAGCTTTCTTTAAAAATTATAGTTATGTGGCAGCTATAGAGTTTTGAGAATCTCAAGGTAATTTAGGTAATGAATTTTCTGGATTTAACACACATTACCAAACACATACAGAGGTGGAGATATTGTAACATCTTTGCTGTTCTAAAGTGAAACATTGCAGTGGTAGAAACTCACAGGCACCAGGGAATCAAATCAAAGACCATGGGGTCATGAGAGGCACAAAAAAAAACTGCAGCAAGAACCTGGGGAAAGAGTCACAGGGAGGATTCCTGGTGGAAAGCTCTGGAAGCATTCCACAGAAGGATGGAGGACTTGGACAGGAAGACTGCAGGTAGCAGCATGAAATTATGACTGGTTTCCAGGATTCCTTGAGAGGAGACTTGGGACAAAGATGAGCATAGAAGTTTCAGTCTCAACTATGTGCTTTAGAAAAAGCACTTAGAAGTTGGGAAAAATGTACGAAAATATTCCCCAAGTAAGAATATACATGATTTTATCAGGGTGCTGCTTTGTTTCTTCTTGAAAAGGTTGTATATTTCTATTTGCATCTGTTTTTTGGACTTCATTATTGTTTTCCTCATTGTTCTATTTCTCACAGGAGTAACTTAGTTGAGAGAAAAATATTTGTCCTCTTCTATGATTGAATCCATGCCTAGATTCCCACTTGGTCTTATCCTCTTGGGCTTCACATAACTTTATGCAGTGAGAAATGTTTCACAGGCTTAGTACTTAGCCGTGTACAGATATCTGCTGTTAATCATATGGACAGCAAGGCTCTCACTGGGATAGAGCAGCCTCCTTCCTCAAGAAAGAGCAGTGTGGATTTTGTTTGTGAAAGCAGAGGTTTCTTAGTACAGTTTCAGGCACATGGTAGATTGTTGTTGTTCAGTCGCTCAGTTTTGTCTCTTTGCAACCCTATGGACGGAAGCACATCAGCCTTCTCTGTCCTTCATGGTCTCCCGGAGTTTGCTTATACGCATGTCCATTGAGTCGGTGATGCCATCCAACCATCTCATCCTCTGTCATCCCCTTCTCATCCTGCCTTCAATCTTTCCCAGCATCAGTGTCTTTTCCAATGAGTTGGCTCTTAACATCAGGTGGCCAAAGTATTAGAACTTCAGCATCAGTCCTTCCAATGAATGAATATTCAGGGTTGAGAATCTGAAGGTAATTTAGGTAACAGATTTTCTGGATTTAACTTCAGGATTAACTGGTTTGATCTCCCTGCTGCCCAGGGGATCCTCAAGAGTCTTCTCCAGTACCACGGTTTGAAAGCATCAATTCTTCAGCACTCAGCATTCTTTATGGTCCAACTCTCATATCCGTACATGACTATGTGGTACATGATAGATATTCCACCAATATTTATTGAATAAAGAAAGTGAACATTCATCAAGAGCCTGGGTCATAATCCTTAATGTTGATGGGCTAACTAGAAATTTTACTTCATGTGTTACAAGATTGTAATGAAGCTGTTGGCCTGTGATTTGCAGTAATTATAGATGTTATCGAGCTCTTCTTGTTTCTTCTTCTTCTGATTCTTGTGGTTGTTAGTTTTCATTTTATATTGTTCCCTTCTAAGCTGCTTTTCTCAATGATATTTCAGCTGCTTTACATTTTTTTTAATTAAATTTCCAACATGGTTAGTTTTCCCTTTAGATTTTCCCTCATCAGAACAATAGTTGAGGCTGGGGATGTGGTGGTGGAGGGATGAAACTGCACCCCTCCCATCCTGAATTCTTCTAATAATAGAGTCAAGGCCAAATCACCCACTAGGGTGTGTGGAGGGGGAGGATGGTTGAGAAGGGGTCAAGAGAGTGCTGGAAAGCTTGGAAACAGGAAGAGGGAGTAGAAGGAAAGATTGGGCAGGAAGGACATTTGGAATTGTCTGCAGATGTCCACAAGTGTGGGACTAGAATTCAAATTTGAACATGCCCAGGAAGGATGGTGCCAGTTTCTCTCCCTCCTTCCCCTGCATACTTTACCACCTAAGCACATCTGAGCATTGCTTTAGAAGGTGGCTTTTCTTTGAATACACTTGGTTGTATTCTCTGTTGGAGCTCCTTTGCAGGACTTATATGGAAAAGGAAACTTGTCTTTGACGATTAGGTAAAGAAATGGAGAACAGGTACAAGAGAGACGATGATGATGACATTGATAGCAGAGGATTTTTAAAATTTTACTTTGTTAAAATAACTTGCTCAAAAATAACAGCATCATATTATTAATGCTGTGCACAGTGTGGTCCCATCCATGTATAAATCTTGATTTTAGAAAAAAAAAATGGGGCTTCCTTGGTGACACTAGTGGTAAAGAACCCACCTGCCAATGCAGGAGGAAAAAAATTGTTCTCTTGAAATAAATTGTTAATAAATAACCAAATACGTTGAACGTGAATGTAAAATGTTGTTACAGTAAGTGCAGTGGAGCGAAGTTAACATTGCTATGTGGAATGGATACTTGTTTGCAAATGATTTGATCCTGACATTTTTATATTTCATTGAAAGGGCAACACGGTGATGCCAAAGGCCTGAGTTCTTCTACAGAAGGGCTTTGTAACTGTAAGACAGTTCATTTAGTTGTCCATGTCTTAGCTCTTCACTTGAAAATCAGTGTGCTGATATTTGCCACCTACAGATAATCGAAGTGATAGTCTTCCATGCATTCTAAGCTTCTTAAAGGACAGTTCCTGGATCTGGGTGCCAGCTCACATGTGAAAATGACCCATGTCCCATGTGAGGTATTGTTAATATTGGAAAAAAATGAGCTACGATGAAAGTAGATGTTTGTTTTATCTGAGATGTGGTCCTTCTTTTCCAGAGTTAAAGTGGAGGTTAGAGGAATTGTGAAAGAGGGAGAAGGGAAGGGAGGTAACTGGCCTTAATTATGAAATGCTGCCACCCCTGGCTGAGCCATATTTGTGCTTTTCATTCCCCTTTTCTCCTACTTAAAATTAATTACATCCTTTACCAGGTTTCCTTCCTGACAGTCAGTCTGTTTACTTGTTGGTTTTACTTCCTTCTAATACATGGAGTTGCTTGTCTTGCATGGCAGACCCCTGGCGGCATGGTTGACTTGAGGTGCATGGCCATGGAGAGCTGAGCCCAAGTTCTCAGCATGTGGCTTTAAAGGCGCATGCCAAGTTGCCCTACTTTAGGTTACTGTAAATGATTTTTGAAAAATGAATGAAAATGACCTATCAGTTACTTAGTTGCCCCTAGAGTGGGCCATCACGCTGTGTCTTAGTAAGATTGGTGTATCTGTTAACTTGCCATTTTACATGCTTTGTGTTTTTATACTGAGCAAAAGAGGCATTTTCATACCAAAAGTGAGAGGCATGTATGTTAGGTAAAATCATTCAAAGATGGAATTGCTCTTGCTGTCCTGACGCATCTAGTAGAGGTGAGAAGATGGAGAGTTAATATGGATAAGTAAGTATAAACCAGTGAAGACACACAGGAAGCAGGGCATGATTACTTGTCAGTAAACTAACAGAACAGACTCTTAAGACTGACTTGAGAGTGAGAGACTTCTGAGTCTGAAAAGACCTAAGGAAGGGAGATTCGAGCTATGTCCTGAAGAAAATGGGATTCAGATAAATTAGAGGAAAAAGGAGAACTAGAAAGAACAAGATCAGAAGTGTGCAACTCTGGTCAGGAATACTCTTACCAGAAAGAAACCAGAAGGAATAATCTCAAAGCAAGACATAACTGCAGAGATACAGTTTTAGACCCTGAACACATGTACTTTTCATCATAAAAATCTTTATAATTGGCTACACATTTTAAAAAGAGTTTAAATATTCTTTGTACCTGGATTTAATTTTTCCATGTTAATGATAGTTTTCACATTTTGATTTTTCTCCTTGAAGTCTCAATATGAGTTTCATTGCTTTCCTCTTCTTTACAACCTTTTACATTCATTCCCAAAGCATAAATCTTGCTTACACAAAAAGTTCTAAATGCATTATTAATTATTAGTGAAAGTGAAGGTCACTCAATCGTGCCTGACTCTTTGCAAACCCATGAACTATAGAGTCCATGGAATTCTCCAGGCCAGAATACTGGAGTGGGTAGTCTTTCCCTCCTCCAGGGGATCTTCCCAACTCAGGGATCGAACCCGGGTCTCCGGCATTGCAGGCAGATTCTTTACCAGCTGAGCCACAAGGGAAGCTCACTATTAAACTGGGAGGAAAACATATTTCTGTACCTTCTAAGCAAAGAGGTAAAAATCAATTTTTCTTCAAATATTTCTCAAAGGCTTCAGGGAATGACCTAAATTTCCACAGCCCAATAATCCAGTTACTCTGATGGTATGTGAAATGAGGACATTTGGGGGCTGGAAAAGATTTCAGAGATCATTTAGTACAGCTTTCTCATTTTACTGCTGAGAAACCTGAGATCCAAAGAGATGAGGTAACGTTCTTTCAATCCATCTGCTTTCTCAGACACCCCCCTTCCTCCCTTGTAAATTCATTGATCAAATGTAGGCACAACCCACTAGATTTGAAATGGAGATGCTCTTGGTATCTGAGAAGAGCCAGAGTGCATGTCTGCCTTTGTGTCTGGTCACTAGATTATCACCATAGCTGATGCATATGGGCAAAGATCTGAGGGGTACTTCTGCCACTGCAGCTCATAATCATAACTTCTAAAGGCTCTTTTTGTACCTATCAATGTGCTGACCCCATTAATTCCTAAAGGGTCTTCTGGCCCTTTTGTGGCTCAGTGGGTTGAGAATCTGCCTGCAATGCAAGAGACACAGGGGATGCGGATTCCATCCCCATCCCTGGGTTGGGAAGATCCCCTGGAGAAGGGAATGGCAACCCACTCCAGTATTTTTGCCTGGAGACTCCCCATGGACAGAGGAGCCTGGCGAGTTATAGTCCAGTGGGTCGTAAAGAGTAGGACACGACTGAATGACCAAGTTTGAATTTCCTGTGTAAACAGAGTATTTAAGATTTGTTCTTTCAGGAAGAGTGTGGGAAGAGTGGTAGTGGAGGAAACTGGGTATTGGCCAGTGTTCAGTTCTGGCAGTTTAAGATGACAGCTCAGCCAGCTTCTATTTTCATGTTTCTCCTTTTTCCTTTTTCTTTGGAAGCTTGTAGGAGAATATTCAGGAGAATGCTGTCCTACACCTGCCCCAGATAAATTAAAGTGTTGCAGACTTTTGTGTTGAACAGTAAGAGTTTGAGGTTGTGTCTGCTTTTCCACGTATATATGTCCCAAAGAAATCTTTCTATCTGATGACCAGACTCAGGATTAGTTTAGGCTGCCTGTGCTGCATTTTCTAAACTAGATGTTAAGAAGTGCTTTTCCTAGAGTCCTTTTTCTGGCAAACATCAAACATGGTAGGCAGGAGAGTGGCCTGTGGAGTTGAAATCTACCAGATTTTTTTCTTCCTTTTCTGTCTGAGTGCCTTGCTGTCATTAAAAAAAAAAAAAAAAAAAATGAGATTTGAATTTTCCCCTGTTAATTAGGAAAAGCTATTGCAGACTTCCCTGGTGGCTCAGACGGTAAAACGTCTGTCTACAATGCGGGAGACCCAGGTTCAGTCCCTGGGTTGGGAAGATCCCCTGGAGAAGGAAATGGCAATCCACTCCAGTACTATTGCCTGGACAGAGGAGCCTGGTAGGCTACAGCCCACAGGGTTGAAAAGAGTCGGACACAACTGAGCGACTTCACTTCACTATTGCAGTGGTAATAAAGTTTAGTCTCTGAACATGTCTGCTCTGGTTTTTGGGCGACAAGGGCATGGGTATCATATTTGCTTAGGGACCTTTATGTAGATCCTGATTATTTTTTATGTGAGTGTGGCATTTAGATCTATCCTGTCTTGTATCTTCTTTTGAAAATTAGGTTTTCAAGTTAGTCTTTTCAAATATTACATGATTTATCACAAAAAAAATAGTAAAGAGGATGAGAGGAAACTTTTGTAGGTGATAGATTTGTTTATGGCATAGATTCTGGTGAAGGTTTCATGGGTGTTTACTTACCTTCAAACTCATCAAATTGTATATATTAAATATGTACAGCATTTTTTGTGTCAGTCATACCTCAAAGCAGTTTAAAGTACAATTTAAAATGATCATTTTACTCTTAAACCAAGAGACTTTAATAACTGCTTTTTCTGTATCTAAGTACTTTTGTACTATAAATGTGTCAGAGCAGATAAATGACACTTTGTATGAGATAGTAATAGAGTTTTTAATGAGTTTTTTTGGTTCTGGGCTTTATTTTTCTAAAAAAACCAAAATTCTTTGAATCTATTTGTGAAATACCTAAGACCTATAACATAATTTCATATACTTTCTTTTCCTCTTATTTTGCCAGTTTAGGAGGTGAAAACATCAAGTATTGGAGAATGACCATTTGGAAATATGCTTATAATATCTTTATTGTTGAAGGTCACAAATTAGAAGTGCCTTCAGTTTGGAAGCAAGGGTGAGAGGTAGAGGACAGAGAAGCAGGCAGATAGATGCACTAGGCTTAAAACAATGCATCACTTAATACATTAAGACAGACTTTTTTTAATATTCTTTGTAACAATTTATTGTTTAGCAAGAATCCTTGTAACATTGTTTCTTTAATGACTTTTCCTTTTTATCAATGGTAATACATTAAAAAGAATAGACATGTTGGTTGCAGGTCACATGTTGCAGTGTTGATGATGATGGAACCAGGGCAAGCTCTTCTGACTCTAATGTGAATCAAATTGTGGCAAAGTCTTTCATAATTTATTAGTTTTTAAAGTGGAGTGCTTTGCTTATGAAGCTTCGGAGAAACAAGGACAATAAAATATACAATTAATTAAAATCTGTAGAACCACTGGCAGCATTAATAAAACATTACCATCTAAAGCACATAAGAATTGCAGCTTGCTTTCCCATCTCAGTGGGAAAAACCAGGATAAACGAGTCTGTCTCTCATCATAGTCAATAAACTGAGTTTATTGGACTTGGGCTGGTAGATTTTCAAAGAAATAGGCTCATAGCCAATATCCCACTCCTCCCTTTTAAAACATCTGGGAGCTCTCAACTTTAATAATAATAACAATCACCTGCCTTTACTTCATTGATGTATTCTTTTTTTAAATTGAAGTTTAGTTAATTTCTACTGTACAGCAAAGTGATTCTGTTATACATGTATATACACACATACACACAAACGTGTGTTAGCCACTCAGTCATGTTCAACTCCTTGCAACCCCATGGACTGTAGCTTGCCAGGCTCCTCTGTCCATGGGGATTCTCCAGGTTGCCATTCCCTCCTCCAGGGGATCTTCCCGCCTGACCCAGGGATTGAACCCAGGTCTTCTGCATTGCAGGCAAATTCTTTACCATCCGAGTCACCAGGGAAGCCTATATGTGTATATATATATGCACAATATGTAGGCATATTGTATACATATGTATACAGTCTTTTTTATATTCTTTTCTATTGTACTTTTTCATAGGATATTGAATATAGTTCTCTCTGCTATACAGTAGGACCTTGTTATTTATCTGTTCCATATGTAATAGTTTACATCTGCTAATCCCACACTCCCACTCCACCTTTCCCCGAGCCCATTCTCTCTCAGCAGCCTCAAAGTCTGTTTTGTAAGCCTGTGAATCTATTGCTGTTTTGTAGGTAGGTTCATTCGTGTCATATTTCAGATTCCACGTATAAGTCATCTCATACGGTGTTTGTCTTTCTCTTAGTATGACTGACTTCACTTAGTATAATAATCTGGTTGCATCCATGTTGCTGCAGATGGTATTATTTCATTCTGTTCTATGGCTGAGTAGTATTCCATTGTACACATATGCGCCACGTCTTCTTTATCCGTTCACCTGTCGATGGACATTTAGGTTGCTTCTGTGTCTTAGCTACTGTGAATAGTGCTGCTGTGAGTGTGGGCGTGCATGTCATTGATACGCTGCTGTTTAATCTTCACCAGAACTTTGTGGGATAGATGTTGGGATTTCTGTTACACCGATGAGAAAACAGACTCAGATAAGTTACAGAATGCTTCTCCAAATGTAGTCCATGGACCAAAACCACCAACAGTAGCAGGAGCACATAGAAAGGCAAATTCACAGCCCCATCTCAGACTTTCTGAATCACACGTCAAGGATGAAGCCCAGTGGCCTGTGTTAACAAAGTCTCCAGGTGATTCTTTTGCTTGAATTTTGAGAATAACTGGGTTATAAAGCTTAAGTGACGCCACTAAGTATTGGGAGCAGAATTTGAGCTCTAATATATTGGATTTTATTTTTCACAATGAACATCTCTAAGTTAATCTTCCAAGCAGAGGTCACCCAGAACTACCCATCCTGTAGGCTTGCTACAGGTTTTCCTTTCTCTTTTTCCCACCTTAGCCCCTACCTTTCCAAATAACTGCTTTGTTGAATGTATGTGCAAAAAGAAACAATTTTAAGGGTACAATCCTTTAAAAATCTTATTCACAGAACCAGTTAGCTCTGGTCTCTGTTCCCCTTCATACCATTATGTCCTCCCAGAAGGTTCTTTTGCAACTGAGAAGTGACCAATTCACCTGGTCATACCTGTTTGGAAGTCCCTGGAGGCATTTATAGGCTTTGCTGTGTTTACTTGTTTGTCATCACAATGATAGTATGGTGTCAGATACACAGTTGCTAAACTAGTTCTCATTGGCTTATTGATAGAATAGCACTGTTTTCGTCTCTAGAATGTTGGCACCATGCTGGCAAAGGATGCAGACAAGTCATAGTTCTTGGTTGCAGTTTTGCCATTTCCTGGTTTTCTGATCTGGGTACGTTATCTGACTCCTGAGTTGCGGTTTTCTAATTTGAAAAATAGAGGGGATGATAGAGATCTAACAGGTTAAATCTGTTTCTTCAGGAGTTCTTTGGATGGTGACTGGGTTTGTCAAATGAGTCGTGACGGGAAGGAGCAGTGGGCTGCATGTTTGGAGGGCGCTGGGGCTGTGGACTCACCCAGGCCCAGAGGTCAGCATGCTAACCCGCCCTCTCTCAGCTTCGTCTGTGAGATGGCTGTCAGGAGACCTGCTTGTAAACGCTGTTGTGAGGAAAGAGGGCAGAGTTGGCAACAAAAGAATGGAAAGCCGTGGTGTGTCAGTGGGATGCAGTCATCAAGGAGGAACGGTAGAGAAGGGCACGGGGCTGCATGGGCATTGGGTAAGGATCGTGACCCCCCAGGGCCATGGTGCCGTCACCTCCTGGGATAACTGGTCTCAGCCTCAGCTCCCTATCAGGCTGGCCTTACAGAATGCAGGAAGTCAAAAGCATTGTAGAAGAAAGCATATAGCGGGGCCTTCAGAAACACCTAACCAGCAGCCCAGATGACTCCATGAGGTGGCAGGCCTGTCCTCTTAAAGTCATATTGCCTGCATGCAGGAGTGTGTGTGTGTGTGTGTGTGTGTGAGAGAGAGAGAGAGAGAGAGAGAGAGAGAGAGAACATGTGTGGTTGTGGGGGTAGCAAAGAGCATGTTCCTTCTAAAGGGGCAGCTGCTACTTGACTCTCTGACTTTTTCCCCTGTGGGAATGTGAATCTGGGGTTACCCGGTCATCTGAGTTTGGAGAAGCCAGTGATCTGGATTTTTTGGTGACATCTTGAGATTTTCTTAGTGCTGACTGGAGAAAACAAAAGGCTTTGTGGCCCAAGTAACACACATCTGT
Organism: Bos javanicus; assembly: GCF_032452875.1. Taxonomy (NCBI): domain Eukaryota; kingdom Metazoa; phylum Chordata; class Mammalia; order Artiodactyla; family Bovidae; genus Bos; species Bos javanicus. The sequence continues at coordinate 51,142,630 of NC_083871.1, forward strand.
GGGCCAGATTTGGCTGTAGGCTGCTAGCTGGTGGCCTCTGCAGCAGAGTGTTCTATAAACATGACCTGTTATTATTGGATGTTCTGGAATTTATAATAACCTCCCAGGAGCCTTTATGTTGGGGCCCTTCTAGGAATATAGTCATGCTTTCTTTGCTACCCTCGTAACTTCTCCCCAACACAGACTGGGCCTGTTTTGATATAGACTCCAGAGACTTTAAATTTCTGTGGTATAATTTGAAGAGATCCTGAAGCCAGGTGGGCAGTCAGGCTGGGAAAATAGATCTCATTAGTGGAGAGACGTGGAATATTGTCTGTGTGGTTTTTACCTCTCCTCATAAAAAGTGAAAGTGTTAGTCACTCAATCATAGCCCACCAGGCTCCTCTGTCCATGGAATTCTCCAGGCAAGAATATTGGAGTGGGTAGCCATTCCTTTTTCCAGGGGATCTTCCTGACTCAGGGCTTAAATCCAGCTTTTCCTACATTGCAGGCAAATTCTTTACTGTCTGAGCTGCCAGGGAAACCCCTTCTTGTAGAAGGTCAGAACCTATGTTGTCTGCTGCTGAATGGGTCCCCAGTGTCCCCTGGGTTTGTTGAGCCATTGGGATAAATGTGATCCATTGCATACCTTTCTGAATCTTTTTCATTTTTTAAAATTTGTGTTACAGAAAAAAGAGTTTGATGTGGATACCCTCAGTAAATCAGAGCTTCGGATGCTCCTCAGTGTGATGGAAGGGGAGCTGGAGGCCAGAGACCTCGTCATCGAGGCCCTGCGGGTAAGAACCTTCTAGGGCTGAGTCCCATTTCTATGTCACTTTCTTTTCTCAGGTGGCCAATGGCAAAACTGCTGCTTCTTAATTTTTGAGTCATGTAGCTTTAAAATGTTACATCAGGTTAAAATGTGCCCCTGCTTCCGAATACCAACCCATAACCTTGATAACCCCTAACAAACCCTCAGGTCGGATGGACGTTGAAAGAGAGAATGATTCTAAACTGTCTGATTTGAGGAACTTGAGAATTAAAACTCTGTAGCTTCTGAAATTGTTTTATATTTCCCATATTTCTTTGATTAAAGACATAAGTTCTCAGGAAATTGGTAGCTTGGTATCCTACATGTTTGTGAGGCCAGTGAGGAAAAATTAAGCGAATCATTTATAAAAGAAATTGCTGGTAGTAGAGGGTTTTTTCTTCCTATATAAGCTGTAAATGATTTCTTATTTTCAGAAACTCCTGAGTTAAAAACTAAATCTTTATATATACATATGTATCTTTAAATTGTTTTATTACTTTTTTCATCTGATCTTATAGTAATTTTTAATTTTTCATAATTTGCAAAGAATTATCTTCCAGTATGTTAGAATACCTCAACAAAGTTTTGTTTTCTTTAAAAAAATGTTTTTAAACTTTCTTGATGTAGAATTTTCTAATTGGTTACTCCCAAGATTAGGTTTATAAGCCAAACTTGAGGGTTTGTTTTTTTTTTCTGTTTTATATTTAATACTTTGTATGTAAGCAGGTGTTTCCTGATTCTTGGTCATTTAATCAAGAGGGATATATTTATTATACAGGAAGTATGGATGTATTTTTTTCACCAGGAGATAGTTCCTTAAACTTTGTCTTAGGGAGTTTAACATGTGAAACTTTGTGGAATGTATCAGCAGTGTTCCCCATGTGGGTGCTAATATAGTGGGGAAAGAGGTAAGAGAGGTGAATGGTTAGACGTGATGGAGATGGGGCATGTGCTGAGAATCCAGTTGTGTGGGGAAAGGGGCAATAGTTCCTGAAGTAATGACTTAAGTCATTTTCACAGCCTGGAAATTGCTTTTCTGGGGATAATAATGATTCTTCAATCTGATGACAAAAAATGATGGTCTCAGAAAAAAATGGATTGTGGTTATAGCAACTTCATGCCAGTGATGAGTTGAGGGTGTTGAATTTTGAATGATAAGATTTGCTAAGTAAACCTGTACACAGTTCGGTAGTGAGAGGTTTCCATCCTGTTCCACATTTGGAACATTTGCATTGTTTTGTTGTTCAGTTGCTAAGTCACATCCAACTCTTTGCAACCCCGTGGACTGCAGCACGTCAGGCTTCCCTGTCCTTCACCATCTCCCAGGGTTTGCGCAAACTCATGTTCATTGAGTCAGTGATGCAGTGCAGCCATCTCATCCTATGTCGTCCCCTTCTCCTTCTGCCTTCAATCTTTCCCAGCATCAGGGTCTTTTCCAGTGAGTCAGCTCTTTGCATCAGGTGGCCAAAGGATTAGAGCTTCAGCATCAGCCCTTCCAGTGACTATTCAGGGTTGATTTCATTTAGGATTGACTGGGTTGATCTCCTTGCAGTCCAAGGGACTCTCAGGAGTCTTGCATTGTTTGCCAGTGTGTATTTTCTTGAATGAACTTTGTGGGAGAAATGCTAAGGCAGTTCATCACTCAAGGCTATGACTTTCAGCCCAAGGAGAGAATAAGGAACAGTCACCTGTAAGACCAGTTGTGCAGCTTCTTGAGACTGAAGGGATGTGAAGGCTTCAGTTCTCCCTTAGATACTTCTCTCTCCCTCTCGTGCTCAGTCTCTCAATCGTGTCTGACTCTTCTATGACCCCATGGATGGTAGCCCATTAGGCTCCTCTGTCCGTGGGATTTCCTAGGCAAGAATACTGGAGTGGGTTGCTGTTTCCTCCTCCATGGGATATTCTTGACCCAGGGATTTTAATGTGTGTTCCCTGCATTGCAGGCAGGTTCCTTACTACTGAGGGGAAGCCCCTGTCCCTATCTGTTTACCTGTAAAAGTCATCGGCACCGAGGCATTTCCCTCTGCTTCCACCCATGTTGGAGTGTTGAGTGGCGTTTGTGTTTTTATGTGTCACCTTAGCAACCACATGTATTTATCTTTTTAACTTAACTTTCAAACTTATGCAGAGGTAAAGGCTTGTTAATGATCAGGGATTGCCGAACTATAAGTTTTTCATAGAATCAAAGAGTGCTGGAGCTGCAAGGAGCCTTAGATGCTATTCTAGGTCAGGGTTTGCATATCTATCAGACCCAGTTTTTCATTTTTCATGAAATACTTTGTATTCCCCTTTTACTATGTTGCAATGAAATGTATGCTAAATTGCGTATATAAGTAGGCTATGTTAAAAATAGCCAATACATTGCCCTAATTGTGATATAAAGTGACAGGAAAGTAATTTATAATAAAATATTATTCATTTCCATATATAACTGCTGCATGACTATATTGGAAGACAAGATAAATTAGATGGGTATTCCCACCTATTCTCATGACATTGCCACGAATGCAGTCATTGCAAAAGAATCCTGATCCAGGCTTGCCATGTCTTTGACTGGGACACAGGGAACAGATTTGCCATGGGTAAAGTGATTTCTCTGAAATAGTGAATGACTCTTGGTAAAGTTCCAAATGAAAGCACACATTTACATGGGAGTTGACCATGAATAATTTAGTGTTCATTGATGAAAGTGAAAGTGGAGAGTGAAAAAGTTGGCTTAAAGCTCAACATTCAGAAGACGAAGATCATGGCATCCGGTCCCACCACTTCATGGGAAATAGATGGGGAAACAGTGGAAACAGTGTCAGACTTTATTTTTGGGGCTCCAAAATCACTACAGACGGTGACTGCAGCCATGAAATCAAAAGACGCTTACTCCTTGGAAGGAAAGTTATGACCAACCTAGATAGCATATTCAAAAGCAGATACATTACTTTGCCAACAAAGGTTCATCTAGTCAAGGCTATGGTTTTTCCAGTGGTCATGTATGGATGTGAGATTTGGACTGTGAAGAAGGCTGAGTGCCGAAGAATTGATGCTTTTGAACTGTGGTGTTGGAGAAGACTCTTGAGAGGCCCTTGGACTACAAGGAGATCCAACCAGTCCATTCTGAAGGAGATCAGCCCTGGGATTTCTTTGGAAGGAATGATGCTAAAGCTGAAACTCCAGTACTTTGGCCACCTCATGCGAAAAGTTGATTCATTGGAAAAGACCCTGATGCTGGGAGGGATTGGGGGCAGGAGGAGAAGGGGACGACAGAGGATGAGATGGCTGGATGACATCACTGACTCGATGGATGTGAGTCTCAGTGAACTCTGGGAGTTGGTGATAGACAGGGAGGCCTGGCGTGCTGCGATTCATGGGGTCGCAAAGAGTCGGACACGACTGAATGACTGATCTGATCTGATCTGAAAGCTGAATTAAGTACGAGACAGCAAAAGAGACACTGATGTATAGAACAGTCTTATGGACTCTATGGGAGAGGAAGAGGGTGGGAAGATTTGGGAGAATGGCATTGAAACATGTAAAATATCATGTATGAAATGAGATGCCAGTCCAGGTTCGATGCACGATACTGGATGCTTGGGGCTAGAACACTGGGACAACCCAGAGGGATGGTATGGGGAGGGAGGAGGGAGGAGGGTTCAGGATGGGGAACACATGTATACCGGTGGCGGATTCATTTTGATATTTGGCAAAACTAATACAATTATGTAAAGTTTAAAAATAAAAATAAAATAAAAAAAATAAAACAGCTTGTTTATGTGTGGAAAGAAGATCCTCTGTGGGCTCAGAGAGTCATCCTGAAGGTCCTAGTGAAAGGAGTGAGCAGAGGGAAAATTGTGGGGGACTTGGGACAGCTCCTGGATATGTGGCAGGCCCTAGCCCTGCTTCCTAAGTGCCACTCACTGCGACACTGTTTTCACCCGTTTCAAGAATGCCTCCTCGGGTACTAGCCTGTAGAGCACCACCAGTCTCTCTTATATATAGACTCAGACAAAAAGGAAGTCCAAAGAAATTGTGACTTACTTCAAGTTGAAAACGTGGCGTGCTTAAACTTGGTGTGTTTGGAAATTCTTAAGGTTTTTTTTGTCAGTTTTTAAAATTGGGAATCGTGATTGATTTGTGTAGATGATTGAATTTCTAGGAGTAGGTAATAATGTTGTTTTCACATACCTGTTGTAGACTCACTCTGGTGATTTACTGATTGGCTGTTCCCTTGGGGGCATTTGTTAGAGCTGGTGAAACTAGTGAAATATTTACTTGGGTCCAGATGTGTCCTTTAGTTGCCTTTTCTTTTAATAGCGGAGTATAAGTTAGTGACTGGCTAATGCCCCAGAAAGAAACTGGGAAGGAGAGAGAAAGTGAAACTTTGACTTTGTAAGAAATTTATTCCTAAATAAAAAGTCAGAATCTACTCAGTAAGTATTCAGTTGGGAGAAATACATTTTGTTTAAAGATAAAGTCAAAAGTAATTTCTCTGAGAATAGTGAAGATTTTTGAATTAATATATAAATTGTGATTTTTTTTTTAAGGTAGATGTTGCCTAATTTGTACTCTGAACTTTAAGATTTAGAAATGATTCTGTTGTGAGGCATTAAAATTCTTTAGAATTTAACAAATGTTAAAAAGGTATTTCACAAGGCAGTTCTATTTCCAGTTTTTTAAGGAGTCTCCACACTGTTCTCCATAGTGGCTGTACTAGTTTGCATTCCCACCAACAGTGTAAGAGGGTTCCCTTTTCTCCACACCCCCTCCAGCATTTATTGCTTGTAGACTTTTGGATCGCAGCCATTCTGACTGGCGTGAAATGGTACCTCATAGTGGTTTTGATTTGCATTTCTCTGATAATGAGTGATGTTGAGCATCTTTTCATGTGTTTGTTAGCCATATGTATGTCTTCTTTGGAGAAATGCCTATTTAGTTCTTTGGCCCATTTTTTGATTGGGTCATTTATTTTTCTGGAGTTGAGCTGTAGGAGTTGCTTGTATATTTTTGAGATTAGTTGTTTGTCAGTTGCTTCATTTGCTATTATTTTCTCCCATTCTGAAGGCTGCCTTTTCACCTTGCTAATAGTTTCCTTTGATGTGCAGAAGCTTTTAAGTTTAATTAGGTCCCATTTGTTTATTTTTGCTTTTATTTCCAATATTCTGGGAGGTGGGTCATAGAGGATCCTGCTGTGATGTATGTCGGAGAGTGTTTTGCCTATGTTCTACTCGAGGAGTTTTATAGTTTCTGGTCTTACATTTAGATCTTTAATCCATTTTGAGTTTATTTTTGTGTATGGTGTAAGAAAGTGTTCTAGTTTCATTCTTTTACAAGTGGTTGACCAGATTCCCAGCACCACTTGTTAAAGAGATTGTCTTTAATCCATTGTATATTCTTGCCCCCTTTGTCAAAGATAAGGTGTCCATATGTGCGTGGATTTATCTCTGGGCTTTCTATTTTGTTCCATTGATCAATATTTCTGTCTTTGTGCCAGTACCATACTGTCTTGATAACTGTGGCTTTGTAATAGAGCCTGAAGTCAGGTAGGTTGATTCCTCCAGTTCCATTTTTCTTTCTCAAGATCGCTTTGGCTATTCGAGGTTTTTTGTATTTCCATACAAATTGTGAAATTATTTGTTCTAGCTCTGTGAAGAATACTGTTGGTAGCTTGATGGGGATTGCATTGAATCTATAAATTGCTTTGGGTAGTATACTCATTTTCACTATATTGATTCTTCCAATCCATGATCCCACTGCTGGGCATACACACTGAGGAAACCAGAAGGGAAAGAGACATGTGTACCCCAATGTTCATCACAGCACTGTTTATAATAGCCAGGACATGGAAGCAACCTAGATGCCCATCAGCAGATGAATGGGTAAGAAAGCTGTGGTACATATACACAATGGAGTATTACTCAGCCATTAAAAAGAATACATTTGAATCAGTTCTAATGAGGTGGATGAAACTGGAACCTATTATACAGAGTGAAGTAAGCCAGAAAGAAAACCACCAATACAGTATACTAACGCATATATATGGAATTTAGGAAGATGGTAACAATAACCCTGTGTACGAGACAGCAAAAGAGACACTGATGTATAGATCAGTCTATGGACTCTGTGGGAGAGGGAGAGGGTGGGGAGATTTGGGAGAATGGCATTGAAACATGTAAAATATCATGTATGAAACGAGTCACCAGTCCAGGTTCGATGCACGATACTGGATGCTTGGGGCTGGTGCACTGGGATGACCCAGAGGGAGGGTATGGGGAGGGAGGAGGGTTCAGGATGGGGAGCACGGGTATACCTGTGGCGGATTCATTTCGATGTTTGGCAAAACTAATACAATATTGTAAAGTTTAAAAATAAAATAAAATTAAAAAAAAAAAAGAGACATTACTTTGTCAACAACAACAAAAAAACAAGGTATTTCAGACCAAACTGTGTTATATTACTTTTTTAATCATGTTATCCTGATGGCTGTGGATAAGTTATGGTCAAGTTAGATATGGTCAAGATATGGTCAAGTTATAAGATATAGTCAAGTTACCATAAATGTTGCATAAATCATTGAATTAATTGCCTTAGCCTTGTTAGGACAATCCATAAATACAATTTTGGGAGAAAGATGTTAGGAAATTGCAGTATATATTTTGATACTTTTACTGTTTTCATATGTTTAAGGTAAAAATATTTTTCAATAAGCTTATGGCCTTATAACATGTAATATTCAACACATTAATTTTTATTGGGGGAAATTATATTTTAAAAAGCAATATTAATGGAAAATCTGAATTGCATAAAGCTGCTTAACTGAAATGTTATAATTTCATCACATAAGAAATACTTTGTTTCTCAGTGATTTCCCTCTCATTCACATAAAGTAGAAATAAATCATTGAATAAGTATCAGATCAGATCAGATCACTCAGTCGTGTCCGACTCTTCGTGACCCCATGAATCGCAGCATGCCAGGCCTCCCTGTCCATCACCAACTCCCGGAGTTCACTCAAACTCATGTCCATCGAGTCAGTGATGCCATCCAGCCATCTCATCCTCTGTCGTCCCCTTCTCCTCCTGCCCCCAATCCCTCCCAGCATCAGGGTCTTTTCCAATGAATCAACTCTTCTCATGAGGTGGCCAAAGTACTGGAGTTTCAGCTTTAGCATCATTCCTTCCAAAGAAATCCCAGGGCTGATCTCCTTCAGAATGGACTGGTTGGATCTCCTTGCAGTCCAAGGGACTCTCAAGAGTCTTCTCCAACACCACAGTTCAAAAGCATCAATTCTTCGGTGCTCAGCCTTCTTCACAGTCCAAATCTCACATCCATACATGACCACAGGAAAAACCATAGCCTTGACTAGATGGACCTTTGCTGGCAAAGTAATGTATCTGCTTTTGAATATGCCCTCTAGGTTGGTCATAACTTTCCTTCCAAGGAGTAAGCGTCTTTTAATTTTATGGCTGCAGTCACCATCTGTAGTGATTTTGGAGCCCAGAAAAATAAAGTCTGACACTGTTTCCACTGTTTCCCCAAGTATATTCAGTATCAAATCAAGTCTAAAGGAAAATACTTTGAATTTTAATAAAGAAGGGTGCTCAGAGAGAAGCATTTGCATTTTCTGAAAACCAAGATAGACACAGAGCCTTTTGAATAAAATATAATTGAATATTCAAAATTTGAATCTACAACTTAGTCCATAAATCATTGTTTCAATGCTCAGTGTTTAGTTTGTGAATTCTTCTATCCCTTCATTTTCCCTGTTGCTACTGGTATTTTTTACCAGCATCTTAATCAAAGGGGAGACAAACACAGGGAGAAGAAAATGATGAAATTACAAAATTTAAAGAGTGAAAATTGTCTTGTGTGCGTGTTAGCCAGTGTCATTAGCATGTATGTGTTAGTCGCTCAGTGGTGTCCAGCTCTTTGCAATCCCATGGACTGTGTCTAGCCAGGCTCCTCTGTCCATAGAAGTCTCCAGGCAAGAATACTGGAGTGGGTTGCCATTCCCTTCTCCAGGGGATCTTCCCAACCCAGGGATCGAACCTGGGTCTCCTGCGTTGCAGGCAGATCTTTACCATCTGAGCCACCAGAGAAGTATGTTTATGTAAATATCACATCATTGAAACAATGAATTCCTTGGGCAGGAACCGCCAGATTTGCCTTTTTTTTCCACTTAGATTGGATAAATGAGAATTAGCACTATTAATAGACAGAACAGTTCTTCCTCTTAATCTATAGTCACTATAGAGTAACCATATCATCCAGATTTTCAGATATTACTTGCACTGGAACTTTAAAAATTAGCCAGTTTAACATTTCCCTGGATAGAAAGCGTTTGTAGCCCTTAGATCATAGTGGATATCAGATTATAGAATTGACTTGTGCAGGCTGCTGCCACGAAGGGACCTAAAGTATAATTGATTAAGTAAGTGGTTCATTTCTCACCTACAATTCTGCAGATGAATGATTTCTGCTGGAGAGACAGCTTTATGCCAGGGAGTCTTCAACCACTCAGGTGATTTCTAGCTTACTGCTCTCCTTAGGGCATTAGCTTCCTCTGTATGGTTGAAACTTGGGCAGTGCCACCTCTGCATCCCAACCTATGGCAAGGGGTGGGGGCAAGAGAGGAAATGAACAAACAGATTCCTCTAAGCAGTGCACACACATGCATTAGTGAGAACTTTTGTAGACACAGGTAGCTGCATAGGAAACCGGAAAATGGCACTGGCTGGCTACTTGCTAGTGCTAGGGAGGAAGGAGGTTAGATGGCCTCTAACTACCCAATACAGGCTTCCCATGTGGTTCAGTGGCAAAGAATCCACCTGCCAATACAGTAGACATGGGTTCAATCCCTGGGTCAGGAAGATCCCCTGGAAGAGGGCATGGCAACCCACCCCAGTATTCTTGCTAGGAAAATCCCAAGGACAGAGGAGCCTGGTTGGTCTGTAGTCTGTAGAGTTGCAAAGAGTCAGGCAGACTGAGCACAGGACAACAACCCAATACAGAGCATTATCTTGATTTAATGTTATCATATACAGTGTCCTGGGGTACAGTACAAGAAGATCCTTCTTTTTCTACTTCCCTCTGTAAATATTTGTTGAGTGCCTACTTTGTATAAGTGTGAACCGAGTATCAGTGGAGCTTCATTACATACCAAGATTGTGTTCATTTAGAGAATTCTTATATCTGGAGTTTATATAGTTCTGAGTAGTGTCATTTTGGCCTGAGTTATACTTTTCTCGGACTGTGACTCAGTATGTATTTTGTCTAGAAAATATCCCTTTTTGAAAACCTGGTCTTTCCATTGAGTTCAAAACTCAATTAAAAAACAGTTGTAATGGTTTTGCTCTAAAGCATTTTTTCCACCTCAGCATAATTGACATTTGGGACCAGGTGATGGGGATGGGGGTTGCAGGGAGGAAGCTGTCTTCTGCCCTCTAGGATGCTCCGTAGCCTCCCTGGCCTCTGTCTGCTCACCAGATGCCAGCAGCACCTCCCTAGTGTGACAGACAAGAAGGTCTCCATGTCACCCCTCCTTGGGAAACACTGCTGTAAACTAAAACTGGTTAAGGAAATGCCACTTTCAAAACTGTATTTGCTAAAATAAATGTAAGAACTTTAATGATTCAAATATATTTTGTTATGATACAGGGATTTTCCTGGGAGAGATTTTTTTCTCAAAGCTAAATATTAATCTGAAAATGTCCATTTTAACAAATCTCATGACTCTCAAAACACACCAGATAGCATTATAGTTTCTTAGGCAGAACTTAAATGTTTTATTTTTAAAATTCAAAAACCATAATGGCCATCTGGTTCAGTGCTGGGATCTTTACATAGAACAAAGTCAGTCTTTTTAAATAAAATGAAAGCGTTAAATAGAATAATGTTGCCACTCCTTTTGAAAGCAGCTACGCATATACTACAGAGTATTGTGAGGATTGTCCTCAAATGACACGTCTGCGAAATAATGATAAAAGAACAACATTCTGGTTTCAGCTAAGTAAAACATACAGCCTTTTGTATTTCAGAATTCTCCTGTGGTTGCAGGCAATTGATTGACCAAAATGTACCCTTTTTGTGCTGTTTATTTTAATTAACCAGTGAGTTTGCTGAGCAGAGCTGAATTCATGAGACATGAATTGTTTCCTTCCCTGTCTGTGGAGATAACGCCTTTTCTTCTATGTTTAGAAAAAGGAAGCGAGTTGACCAGATGTGTTCTTTTCTGCAAGCAAATGAATTTTCATAATATGTAATAGCTGATGATTTTTAAGTAGCATTGTATTTGGTTTAGTAGGGCAAACAAGAAATACCAATTTTGATTCTTCTGAGAGACTTTACTTTCCCTGATGACCAGTTACTATTAGTGAAAGGAAAAAAAAATAGAAGACTACGAGGCAAAATACTGCTTTTTTTATACTAGGGGTAGGAGATGAGATACAAACTATTAGGTATAAAATAAGCTCTAAGGATAGATTGTACAACATGACAGGGAATATATCATTATTTTATGATGACTATAAATGGAGTATAACCTTAAGAAATTGTGAATCACTGTATTATATACTTGCAACTTACAGAATATTTTACAGCAACTGTACATCAAAAAAATTATATGAGTGGAATCATATGAAAAAAAAAAGAAGGTAAAGATGCCATGAAAGCAGTGTTTTATCACTACCATTTAATAAGCAACTGAAGTCACTCAAGTAACATTTTCTTGCTGATTATTAATAAATGAGCAGGATATTGTGAGAACAAGCTAAAGAGGAAGTTTCCTAGCTCAGTAATGTACCATCTGATCCACACTGTGTGCAGGATAGACTCAAGGTTACAAATGGTATGAAACCAAGAGTGTGTTTTTCTACACTTCGAAGATTATCACAATGTGTGGAACTATCAGTTGAATTAACAGTTCGTTTTTAGAACTAGCTCCTTGAAATCTGAAAATGAAGGGTCTTCCCTTGAGGCAGTCTGATAACATTTCGGCCATCTCATCTTAACCCTCAGTGGCTAAACTACAAGTCGTGGATTCTTGTGGGAATTTGCTTTGCCACATGCATGACTAATTCTGTCTTGATTGTAAGAAGAAAAAAACAAGGGTCTAAAACAGTACTCAAAATTTTGCCCTCCTTCTCTTTGATTGTGGTTATTTGGGGAAGAAAAATGAAGAGGTTTCAGGTTTTGTCATTCAGTTTTCTGAGTTAAAAAATAAATTGTTGTTGAACAAATAAGGAAAGGCTGTATCCCATATTTCTAGTGTACTTGGACAAGGTGGGGGAAGATGAGGAGATCCAGCATCCATTCCTTCAACAGATGTTTATTGTCTTCAGACATGTCCTGGGCTTCCAGGGTGGTGGACAAAGAGATATGATTTCTTTTTCATGAATCTTATTTATTTATTTTTTTTTAATTTTTTAGTGGAGTACAGTTGCTTTCTTCCTCAAGGATCTTAGGGTCTAGTGAGAGAGATTGACATTAAACCAATGAACACAGTATCTAAGTACAAATTATGATTATGAAAGAAAGGAAAGACTATTAGGTGAAGGGTCAGAAAAGGCTTCTCTGAAGAAGTGACAGTCCCTGAGACTTGGAGAGATATTGAGAGTCCAGTTGGAAGAAGAGTGTTCAGGCAAAGGGAGCCTTTGGAGAGGAAGGAGACTGACAGGTGATGGGAGCTTCAGGAGCTCAGAGCAGGAGAGAATGGCACAAGGTCAGATGCAGATCGAGGCTGAGGCCAGACCATGCTGGAGGGTGAGGGTCATATAAAGACTGGATTTCATCCTGGGTCAAGTAGTCAGCTGTTGGTTTGTTTAAGCTTGAGAATGCCAGTGAATTGATGTGCTATGAAAGGCATCTTTTTGGCAAATTCAACATTACTGTGCATTCTATTTTTGCATACATTTTAATTTATTAAATGTAAATATTTAATGTAACTATTTTCGGCTTGTCACCATTTTCAAGGGAAAAAATGACAAAGAACACCCTAACTGCCGGGCAGACAAAAGTCTGCAGGAGAGCCATAGGAAAGGCAGACTGTCAGAGCGGTTGTCTAAGAAATGTGAACACCTCAGATGCTGACAATTATTGCCCTTTAAGAGGGCATGGAAAATGTGCTTCCTCATTAACTTTGTCACTTAGCAATGAACAGTGTTTTTCTTCAAACCGTTAAGATGAGCTGATTACAGTTTTTAGTTAAGGGCTTGTGCACCTAAAATAAGATTGATAAGGTAAATTCCCCACTTGAAATTTTTTGAAAGGCAAAATTCTATCTTCACTTGCATTTTTTCCAATCCAGTTCCCCTCCATTCATGAATTTTGCTAAAAGACCTCTTTCATAGCATAAGAGTCCTATAAATTTCTGAAGACCTGTTATAAAATCAAATTCCTTTTCAACTTTTTCACATAGGGTTGGGTAAAATAGCAAAAGATTGCTTCACATGTACTAAAGGTGACCTGGCAAGAATGTAAAATACATTTCAACATGGTCAGAATTTGTTCTGCTCTAGGACATCTATGTTGGCCTGTTTTAAGTGGACCATTACAGGGCTTATGCTCACATAATTATCCCTTACAAAAATAAAATGCTAGAGTTGAAAAGCCCTCCAGCAGCCCAGAACCCTTTTCATGACATTCTTCCATGGAAAACAGACCATGAACAGTCCTCTCTCAGTGTAGGCACTGCACTAGGCACCTTACTTAAAGTGGAATTGCATCTCCTATGGGTATTAGCCATTATCTCCTAATGGCTGAAATATTGCAAATAGGAAACCCTTGGGAAATCTTAACTTACCAGTAAAGAACATCGGACATGGCTGTGTATATACACAGCGTAGGTTGCTTCTCACCAAGTAAGAAGGAAAGGGCCACCTGTGTGCTGCTCTCTGGGTACTGCGGCTCTTCTGCCTTTATGAAAGACTTTTTTTTAAATCCCAGGTAAATGGGGTTGGATGGATGATTTCATAGCACGTCTCTTTGGCCTTAATACACAGTTGTAGGTTTGCTCGAATTGTAAGGATTAAACAAGATAATATGCTGGCAAAGGATCTGGCACAGAGTAGGTGCTTGAAAAAATTATTTGCATTTGAATCTCAATCTGTGTTGGTATAAAGATTTTCCCCTGCCCTTTCTCCTCCTCCTCACACTTTGAAAGTTATAGGATAGATCTTGGTCACCTGCTTCCTGTCTCATAAAGTGGGCATTGCTTTTTATTTCTCAGGATAGAATTCTGACTCCTGAAGTCAGACTTTGCCAGATGAAAACTAAAGTTAATCTAGTACTCTTGCCTGGAAAATCCTATGGACGGAGGAGCCTGGTAGGCTGCAGTCCATGGGGTCGCAAAGAGTTGGACACGACTGAGCGATTTCACTTTCACTTTTCACTTTCATGCATTGGAGAAGGAAATGGCAACCCACTCCAGTGTTCTTGCCTGGAGAATCCCAGGGACGGGGGAGCCTTGTGGGCTGCCGTCTCTGGGGTCACACAGAGTCGGACACGACTGAAGCGACTTAGCAGCAGCAGCAGGCTACTAATTTATCCTCACGGCAAGCCTAAGGCAGGCAGAAAAATAAGCCGTAGTAGGAAATCAGGTGGATATTTTGAATGATCATACCATAGGCTGAAAGGAGCTGGAGTCAGCATCGTTTCTGGGGGCTCTATGGTGGCCACATGGGTCCTGAGCGGAGAGGAGTTACTTGTCAAGTGTTGTCCAGACAATGTTTTCTAAAGTGGAGTTACCCACCACCACCACCCGCCCCCCTCAACCACCAAAAGAGGGCTTAGGAATTTTGAAAACTTCTGAACTGTTTTGGGAATAGGATAATACATGTTGTTAATTATTTTAAAAAGTCACTTTCTAAGTGTGTAGGAATGGTGTGATAACAGTTAGATCTATGAACTGTTATAAATACTTATCCTGCAGCTTGTCAGTCTGTTCTCCACATCTCCATATTTAGGCAGCATACTCTTTATGTTAAATCTTTGATTTTCAGTGACGTTGTTTTAAACTTGGCATGAATAATTGTTTACAACCGCCTCTGTTCCCAGCCATCTAGAAGTGAAGAGGAGGGAGGTGGTTCAGTCTTTTCAAACTAAAACAATTTCTTTTCTACAACCTCCTTCCTTCACCCCATGATTGTGGTCTAGGCAGTAGGCAAACCAAAATCAAGAAAAGGGTTGATTCCATTTGACTCATTCTTCCAAGGAATCCTGAGGTTTGCTGCAGTTTCCAGCAGGCAAATTTGGAGCAGGACATGGAGATGGAATGGGACTTAACATTATCGAATTTTTATTACATACCAGCACTTCACATATATTATCTCCTGTCATCTCTGTGAAATTGCTTGACCACATTAGGAGTGGTGAAACAGCCTCCAAGGAAAATAAGCCATCTTCTGTTTGACTCCTAACATTGGCTCTCACCATATGCCTCTGCTTCAAAGACAGCATTAATGACACTAATCATTTTACTAGAGCTGGAGGTTGTCATTCATGGAACTTTTATTTTACTTTAAATGCTGTGAATTCCCAGAACATTCCCCACACACCTGTAGTTGATTGTAAATATCAAAAGCTGCACAGAAATTGAAACTACACAGAAATTGTTATTAGAAAGTCTCCTTTTTAATCATGGGTTGTTCCCTCCCAATTGACTGCAGGTAATTATAAACAGAAATAAATCCTGCAAGACTTCTAAGATCTTATTGATTGGCATTTATGATAAGTAGAAGAGCATCATTTTTTTTTTTGAAATGTTTTCTTCTTCTCACTAGTTATCACACCAAATACAGAAAAGTTCTGTAGTAAGGGTATTCTCATCTTCTGCCTGAGAACATTATGAAGCGTGTGTGAATGCCGCGTGACCCAAATTTAAGAAAATGATGGAGATTTCTGAAACAGATGAGGAGGCAGTAGCTAAGGAACTGCTATTTCTGTCCTGATCATCTTCCCACATTTCAGTCATTGTTAAATCTGCCTCTTGTGGTTACATTTCACTTTTTGATATTTTTTTCTGTATTTGATCAACTTGTTTCTTTTTTCATCTGCATCTGAGAAAATGGCAGGTGATAAATTGAGCCTTTAGATAGGAATTTAGTT
Source organism: Bos javanicus (assembly GCF_032452875.1). Lineage (NCBI taxonomy): Eukaryota > Metazoa > Chordata > Mammalia > Artiodactyla > Bovidae > Bos > Bos javanicus. Next base: position 51,158,510 of record NC_083871.1, read on the forward strand.
TGGTTTCCATGAACGGCTGTTATATTGAGTTATTTGACTTATATAATCCTTTGATTTTTTTTTCCAGTTAATAGCAGTTGCAAGGAATTCATAAAATGAAATTATATAGCCAGGTAATGATAGATTCACTCCCAGAGAGGAGTGTAATATTCTTAGTAACTAATGTATTAAAATGCAGATATATCATTGGCCTTGTTAAAAAGTTTAGATTTCCTTTCACAAAGGCTAAGTCAATAGAAAGTAGTTTTAGATTCAGTTCAGTTCAGTCACTCAGTCGTATCCGACTTTTTGCGACCCCATAAATCGCAGCACGCCAGGCCTCCCTGTCCATCGAGATGGGAATATCAGACCACCTGACCTGCCTCTTGAGAAACCTGTATGCAGGTCAGGAAGCAACTGTTAGAACTGGACATGGAACAACAGACTGGTTCCAAATAGGAAAAGGAGTATATCAAGGCTGTATACTGTCACCCTGCTTATTTAACTTCTATGCAGAGTACATCATGAGAAACGCTGGGCTGGAAGAAGCACAAGTTGGAATCAGGATTGCCGGGAGAAATATCAATAACCTCAGATATGCAGATGACACCACCCTTAATGGCAGAAAGTGAAGAAGAACTAGAAAGCCTCTTGATGAAAGTGAAAGAGGAGAGTGAAAAAGTTGGCTTAAAGCTCAACATTCAGAAAACAAAGATCATGGCATCCGGTCTCATCACTTCATGGCAGATAGATGGGCAAACAGTGGAAACAGTGTCAGTTTTAGATTAGATTATTTAAAATAATCCCTAAAAATTAGAGATTGACAAAGATTTTCTATTGCTGTGTCTTTCTCCATGAGTGACTGGGGCATAAGCCTTTCATAGACACTCTGAAAAGTGTGTGTGAGCTTCCTTGTATCGTGTCTTGACAAAATAATGAGACCTCACTGGTGAAATTCTGAACAAACCTTCCATCATCTCTGCTTGGTTAAATCCACAGATTTTGTGCCTATTTGGGGAATGGCAATACAATATGAATTTGGTTTGGAGGGGTGGTAAGTTGGACAATCAATGGAAGAACTTCAGAAACCCTTAATAGGAATTGTTAATACATTCACTTTTTAATAAGTTTAAATGTCAAATAGTTGCCTATTTAGATTAACTTTAGGCTTTGAAATAGGAAATGATATGATAAAAACAGTGTTTAAGGGACATTAAACACTTTTAACCACTTTTGGAAATAGATTGACAGAAAAAGGGAGAGAAGTTATCTGAGGAAGCAATTACAACTGACATTTTTAAAAGTGTGGGTTCTGTAAAACTCTGATTTCTAGGTGATGGCTCTAAATGTAGGTGAAATGCCTCATGAATTAAAGGGACTTGAATAGATGTAGAAGCGATTGTGAATATAAATAACTCTTCCAGCATAATAGAGCATTATTTTCTGACTTATGACAGCAACCAGTTACTGCTAAAGCAATTTCAGTGTCAGGGTATAAACCTTTTTTTTGTAAAAAGGATATTGTGTTTATGCCCCATGTGAATTCATACTCAGGTAAGTAGGCATCAACTCTAGTTCTCCGAACAGCTTTTTAACTGCTAATCATTCAACCTTCACCCAGCAAATACTTACTGAGTATTTTCCGTCATGCCTTGTGCTGGACACTGGAAAGAGTGGAAACTAGCCAGTCCCTTCCTCAAGGGATTTATTGTCTAGGAGAGGAGGTTAACCATAATTAACAAGTAACATTTGTGGTAAATGAAGCAAAGGAGAAATACTGGCCACTAAGATTAGGTACCATAACTGTTAGGTTTTAAGATCCATTTTAGAAGGTTATATGAAAATAGGGTCAAAATAAGAGCACTAACAATAGCAAAATAATAACATTTCTAACATATTTAATGAAAAGGTAAATAACCGTATTTCTCTCGTTTGGTCCATACTTACTATGTGTCACTAGATTTTGTGCAGCTCCCTCCAAAAGTTGTTTCACTTTGTGTATCAACTGCTATGCTCTGTCTCCTTCAGCTCTTTGCTCTCATGCAGATGGTGGCCTCATGAATTTCTTCCTGTTCAAAGTGGATGTTAGACTCCCTTATTTAGCGCTCATTGGGTTACTTGAGATTACAAAGCAGTATTGCTATTTGTACCACTGACTTTATAGAGTTATTAATTTTTAAGTTCCCTTTATAATTATTGAAGCCTCAGTTCCTTAGGGTTCTGCTGCAACTTTAGAGGGGGTTAGTGGAGATGAGGACTGAGGTTGGGTTTTTCTTCGGTTACTTTGAATTCTTTCTCAGGGAGTCCTGTGTTTACTCACAAAGAGTGATCCCCTGGGAGAATTTTCCCTCTAGGAATGTCTGAATCTTGTGATCAGCACCCTCAAAGGTCCTAACCTATGATCCTGTCAGCGGGAGAGGAGAAAGGATGCAAAGATAATACTATGTTCCTGGCTTTGTCATCTGTGGCTATGTTACAAACCACTTGGAGGCTTAATGGTTTTAAAGAATACCAGTCCTTTATTTTGCTCCTATGTCTGCAGTCGAGACTGGGCTGTGTAGGAACATTGCCATCTGCTCCTCATGTGGCAGTGGGAGGAGGAGAGAGGCCGGGACTGGAGAACCTGCTTCAGGATGGCTCCTTCGTGTGCTGGCTGCCTGCTGGGAGGGCAGTGGGACTCTCAGCTCTGGGCTTGGGTTCCTCTCCATGGGTTGCTTCGGCTTCCTTGTCACAGGATAGCTGGGATCCATCAGTAAACATCCTAGCAGACAGGAAGTAGCATCTTCTAGTGCCTTAAACTCTCGGTCACAAAGTCACTTTCCGCTGTATTCTGTCAGGCAGTCACAGGAATCAGATTCAAAGGGAAGAGATGTAGACCTGACCACCTGGCCGGAGTGGCAGAGAATTTGGGGATAATATTTGACCAACTCCAGAAAAGTGATCTTTCCTGAGCCCTGTCTGCCAGGAGTGCTACCTAGGGCTGTATGTAGATTATCTCATTTAATTCTCAGCATTGTCGCTGGAAGGCTATCTATTGTTACCTCACTTTAAGGCTCGTGGTTAAGAAATATGTTCTGTGTCATGCAGCTGACAAGTGTGGAGCCAAAACTTGAACTCTGCCCTCCCTGACTCTAAGTGCATCTTCCTAACCACTCTCCTATATAGTCTGGTGGAAGATAACTCTGCCAAGGCTACTGATTATAATGCATGGCGGGCTTGTAAAGCATAGATGTAAAGCATAGATGAAAGAGTTTTAATGAAGGTGGTTGGTTTATGGGACGAGGTGGTGTTCTAGGAGTCTTCTGAAGAATGATTAATTTCTAGAGCAAGTAATAATTAGAGCAACAAGAAGTGGATGTGAGTCAGACGACATGAGCACAGGATTTGTGTACTCTGGGCAGAGAAGGAATAAGGAGGCCTGGAGCACAGGCTATGCACTTCAGTGGGGCCTAGGACAGGATGCTGCTGGGAAAGACTGAGGGCAGGAGAAGGGGACAACAGAAGATGAGATAGTCCGATGGCATCACTGATTCAATGGATATGAGTTTGAGCAAACTCAGGGAGATAGTGAAGGACAAGGGAAGCTTGATATGCTGCAACAAGAGTTGGACACAACTTAGTGACTGAACGGCAACAAGGACAGGCTCAGTCAATGAGGTTTTGAAGGCCAAGCTGAAACATCTGTGTGACTAATAGAGTACATAGGGCAGAGTCCCTAAAGATGTCTAAGCAGGGAAATGGACTGACCCCAAAGCATTGATTTTCAAAGTGTGGTTTCCAGGCCAGCGCTTTCTGCGTCACCTAGGAACTTGTTTTAAAAGTTAGTGTGTTAATTGAAAAAAATCAGAGAAAGGCAAATACCAAACGATTTTACTCATATGTGAATCTAAAACAGATGAGCAAACAAAAAGAAAAATCTCATAGATTTGGGGACCAGGTGGGTGGGTACCAGAGGAGAAGAAAGACTCTGCTGGGCGAGCAAGATGGGTGAAGGGAGTCAACTAGATGGTGGTGGGTAACAGCTAGATCTGTGATGGCGATCACACTGTTTTGTATACAGATGTTGAATTATAATGCTGTATTCAGTTCAGTTGCTCAGTCATGTAGACTCAGTCGTTCAGGACTCTGTGATCCCATGGACTGCAGCATGCCAGGCTTCGTTGTCCATCACCAACTCCTGGTGCTTGCTCAAACTCATGTCCATTGAGTCAATGATGTCATCCAACCATCTCATCCTCTGTTGTCCCCTTCTCCTGCCTTCAATCTTCCCAGCATCAGGGTCTTTCTAATAAGTCAGATTTTCTCATCAGGTGGCCAAAGTATTGGAGCTTCAACTTCAGCATCAGTCCTTCCAATGAATATTCAGCATTGATTTCCTTTAGGATTGATTGGTTTGATCTTCTTACTGTCCAAGAGACTCTCAAGAGTCTCCTCTAAGTTCAAAAATACTGATTCTTCAGCACTCAGCCTTCTTAGGGTCCAACTCTTGCATCCACACGTGACTACTGAAAAAACATAGCTTTGATACAGACCTTTGTCAGCAAAGTAATGTCTCTGCTTTTTAATATGCTGTCTAGGTTTGGCTATAGAGTTTCTTCCAAGGAGGAAGCATCTTTTAATTTCATAACTCAGTTACCATCTACAGTGATTTGCTGTATACCTGAAATTTATATTAAAAAGGAATGCAAATATTTAGACTTACACTATAGACCAGCTAACTCAGAAACTTTGGGGGTGGAACACAGTCTACTCTGTGGTCTCACAAGCCCTTCGGGTGATTGATTGGTACTCAAGTTTTAGAGCCATTGATCTGACAAATGGTCACTCACTGTAAGGCCAGATGTGTTTTATGTAACATAAAATCAGGGTGCTCTTAAATCCTTGGTCCTGATTGAAATCCCTGGCTGAAGAGGCTTTTTGTGTAGTAAGCAGAATGGCCAGCAAATTAGGGTCTAATGCTTTTTCTAGTTGTGGACAGATTTTGATGAGAAAAAGACAGCCAGTGACTGGTCTCAGGACAGCTTCTCCAAAAACCATCATTAAGTGACTCAACCCAGACATGTTCTCAAAGAAGTTGTGGGAATTGTGCTAAAGAAGCTTTCTAGAATTGTTGGGCTAAAATAAAACATGTTATCGAAACATTAAGAACTGTGTATAAAAATGGATATTCTGTCACAGTCTGTGTGATCATTTTTATTGAAAACTTTTATACCCCTGATTGTTCCACAGAGGATTTAAGGTGGCTTACAAGAATAAAAACAGCAAGATGAAAGATACAAGCATGTGAAAATCAAGATTAGGAGCTAAAACAGGGGCTTACAAACCTTGTAGTCATCAGACCTTTTCTTCTCATGAAATCTTACGTGGGGGCCCAGTACATATAACAGAAGCTGAGCCACCAAGTTGAAGCAAAAGTTGGGGCTCTATGCTTCCTGATGGGAAAAATAAAATAGTAACAGGCAAGTTACATGATTTGTGTTGTTCATAAGAAAAAGTGCCGTGCTGATTACTTCCTCAGGGAAGACAGACTGCTGGTTGCTGGGGTTGAAAATGTCTTTCTTTTCTTTTTTATTAATTAATTATATATTTTGTTTTATGTTTGATTGCCCTGGGTCTTTGTTGCTCCACACGGGCTTTCTCTATTGCGGCAAGCAGGGCCTACTCTTTGTTGCAGTATGAGGGCTTCTCATTGCAGTGGCTTCTTTTGTTGCAGAGCATGGGCTCTGGGACACACCGGCTTCAGTAGTTGCAATGCGTGGGCTTAGTAGTTGTGGCTTATGGGCTTAGTTGCTCTGTGACATGTGGGATCTTCCCCGACCAGGGATTGAACTCATGTCCTGCCATGGTGGGCAAATTCTTACCCACTGTCCCACCAGGAAAGTCCTGAAATTTTCTGTAGTGCACCTTCAAATGGGAGGTGTGTTTATCAATGTCCACATAAAATGTGATAGGAAGAGCAAGTGACTGCTTGTGCCTAGCATCCAGGGCATGAGTAAGAGGCAGAATGCTTAGGTGAGGTAGCCAGGGTGGAAGGGAAGAGGGTCAGGTGGGGGGAGGTGGGCAGGCAGCAGGGGGTTAATGCATAGCTTCCCCCCGGGAGTTGCTTGTGAAGGAGGCAGTCAGATGATCCTCTAAATAAACAGATGGGCTGTGTAACCTTCAAACCATTTGCTAATACGATCTATCATTTACGAATGTTCCTTGTTTAATCAGTTTATTGTACACGTTTTTCAGACATAACAAATCATTTATATTCAAACATGGTTAGACAGAGCAGTAGCTATAAGAATGAATGTGGAACAGAAAAGCATGAAAATAGTTTATGTAAGTGTTTCCAAAAGAAAATGAGAATTCACATTAAATAACTTTGGCTTATAACAGTTTCTAAGAATGTCCAGCGACTGCCTGGAACAAACATTTTTATGTCACAAATTTATGAATATACTTTGTAGTTCAGGAACTGTTGGTTGACATTAAACACTGTATGTACCACATTCTAGCACTGTAATAATTTTGCTGAATATTTCCTCTAATCAACTGACTTCATTTTGGAAGTTCATCAGTTTGCAAGCTTATCAGTTTTCCACATGGTTGGTTTTAGACTTTCCAATTCCCTTTATTGTAACTGTTCATGCTTTGAAAACTAGTTTGTGCCACATTTTTTCCAGCACACCTCAAATGGTTTAAAATGTTACAAGCACTTTGGTAACCCTGCAATCTAGAATTTTGTTACTCATGTGTTTCTTCCTGCCAGTGGACTGTGTATGGATTTTTACAAGGCCTTGTTGCTACTCTCTGCCTGTCTCCAGACAGGATAGCATGTTTTCAAATTGTAACTAACCAAATGTAACTGTTGGTAAATATTCCCTGTCATATCAAGTTAGGCTACCTTACCTAAATTAAACCAACTATAGTAACCAAATTAAAAATTAGTATTTTAAGTGAAACAAAGTAGCTAGCTTTTAAATCTTGACATTTTTAACAACAAAGTGAAGATTCCCCATTAGGAATAATAACAGAACAACTTTTAAAAGGTTTTACTAGTAAAAATATTTATTAGAATTGAAAGTTTATATAAGCTTCATAAAATATGACAATTAATCATTGACCTAACTGTATCAGTAATATTGTATGATGTTTTAAAATCACAGTTTTGTTTTATTTTTGTTTTGTACATATTTGATAGGACCAGTATGGAATCAGTCTTTCTCTCTGACAGTTTTCCTCACTAATAACTGTTTTAATTCTTCAGGTACTAGAAGTTATACTAACTTTTCTTAATAGAAACATATATCATTTGATAAATTCTGACTTTAAAATTCATTGATAATCTTAACTCCATAATGTAACTGTAACCCCGTTATTCAAGATTGTTTTATATTCTTCATTTTTATCAAGCATTTTCAGTAATTTTAGGGCTTATCAATTATAGCCTTTTTGACTGTACTGTATTTTATAGGACTGAAGCAATGAAACCTAATTATTCCTCTATATTCTCTAATCTGCTATTTTTCTTTTAGTGGTAGGCAGAAATGATTTTCAAAATGTTAATAGCATTACAGAGGCCCCAGTAAATCAAGGATTCCTAACTAGCCAAGACATATGACATCCATTACACCATCTTCTGCATACTAGCTGAACAAGAGCCTTTGTGATGGGTATCTTTTAGAAATGTTTTAGCTTGGAAAGCCTTCCAAGGAGATGCACAGTCCAATCAGATACATTTGCTGTGTCATCTTAATGCATCTTGGTAACACCTGTTAATGATTTTAGAATGACCTATTCATATAAACTAAAACCTGTAATTTAAGTGGGTGCAGATTTAAGTGACAATTTACAAAAAATTTTAAGTTATGCTATTTAAAATAGTGTGCCTATTTCGTAATTATTGAAGCAACATATGTTCTTTGTAGAATGTCTTAAAAAGGCATCAAAAATGAAACTCAGCCTTCATTCAGAAGTAACCATTTGTATCTGCATTAATGAGGGTACATTGTATATATCTCTCAAAATGCAATCATGCACTACATAATAATTTGTATAACCTGTTTTTCCCAGCATATTATGTATATGTCACTAGATATTTATCAACATTGTGATTTTTAGTCACCGCATGTCGTTTATTTAATGAAACCTCAACGACTGGAAGTCTCCTTCCACGTGTTAAATTACATGAGGTCTAGCTGCAGTTCCTCCTTTGCAGATCCCCCCAGTTCCCTTGGTCTTCTCAGTTTGCCCCGTTCGCTTAGCAAATCCCCATGCTTGTTGAATTCAATTCTCTGCCGACCTCATGTCCACACCCACAGGGTAGCACAGGCTGGAGCGAAAGCATCCCGCCCTGCTGACTGGACTCACTTTAAATTCCTGACCATTTGTGCCTCACGTTGGCCCTTGGTGCTGGTTGGCGGTGGCAGCACATTTCTTAGTGCTTTCCTCACCTGTTCCTCTAGATGCTTTTGCGCTTGCTTCCCCTGTGGAGACCTGGCTTCAGCACCTCCTCCCTTTGCTTCACTCTGGGCTGCGTTCCGTTTCACTGAGAGTGTAGAGGCAATCAGAAAGAACTGCCATTCTCTCTCACCGGCGCATGGACCAACGCAGGCATCTGTCCCCACGCTCGTTTTTCCTCCTCTCACTGTGGGCAGACTGCCCTTGTTTCTGGCTCAGGCTCTGCTGGCCCATGTGCACCCACTTCCGTGCCTTCTCAAATATTCAGGGACACCTCTTCAGCAATTATTCCCAACCCTTCTGTGTCATCAAATTTTTCCTCAAATTGGCCTTGCCTCCCACTGGTGCTTCATTTCCTTCTGCTGTGTTACAGCAAAACTCCCTGAAATAGTTGTCAGCTAGCTGACGCCATTCCTTTCCTTCCACTCTCCCTCCCTTGGACCTCCTCTAATCAGGCTTTTCCCAGCACTCTCTCTACCAAGAGTCAAGCCCACTTTGTAGTTGCCAGGAAAAAAAAACAAAACAAAATGAATGAAGAAACAACCTCAGAGTAAGACTTGGTTCCTCTCTTTTCTCTCACACTCTGTATCCAGTCTCTCTATAAATCTTATTGACTCTTAACTGTAAGATACACAACCTAACTGCTTCTGCCGTCGCCGCTGATACTTCCCTGTATTAGATCCCAGTCAGAGTGCTCCTGTTAAAACAGGAGTCAGGTCATGTTATCCTTCAGCTATCATCCCTTTAGTTGCCACTTTCTGAGTAAAAGGCCTATCAGGGACCTCAAGACTGAATGATCCCCACCCCCACCCTATCTCGTAGTACCTTTTCCTGACTCTTCTGTGGCTCTACTGGCCCTGTTGCCTGTTCCAGCCTTGGGGCTTTTGCGTTTGCTGTTCTCTCTGCCCAGAAAGCTCTTCTGAATAGACCTGTGGCCTCCTTCCCTTGCCCTTTGAAGGTCTTTGTTGAAATGTCATCCGTCCTGTTCATATTGCCACCCTCTCCACATCAGATTGGTCCTCTTCCTTCTTTCTTGATTCATTTAGGTCTATTACATATATTAGCATTTGATATGGTATATATTTTTACATGTTTAACATATCTCCATGTTTGTTTTCATTTTCCCACTGGAACATAAGCTCCTTGAGAGTAAGGATTTTGTTTTGTTCACTGCTTCATGGCTCCTGGCTTGATAAATATTTGTTGAATGAATGGATTTAGATGGATGTGTACTTTTATATCAAGGGGCTTCCCTGGGGGCTCAGTGGTAAAGAATCTGCCTGCCACGCAGGAGACACAGTAGGACGTGGGATTGATTCCTGGGTTAGGAAGGATCCCCTAGAGGAGGAAATGGCAACCCAACCCATTTACAGTGTACTCGTCAGGAAAATCCCATGGACAGAGGAGCTTCATAGGCTACAGTCCCTGAGGTCACAAGGAGGCTAGATTAATAAATATTGTATAGACATAGACATATTGTATCCTGTTTTTCCTTTTTTCATGGCATACAAAAATGCTCATTTATTTTTGATTTTAGGTTAATGCATTTTTTGCTATCTCTCTCTTCTTCCATAGGTGATAGAGCCAATGGGGAGGATAGCTTTTATGTATTACTTGGTTCTCGGGTGTTGAGTCTACATTTCTAGGGAGCCTGGAGTACTTTCCTACACTGTATAGTACCTTCTTCCTGCTTCTGCCATCATTCTGTGGTAGAGATGAGTTAGTGGTTAGTGTGATTCCTTAAAGCCTGCAAGAAAGAAACTGTGCTCTGATCAGGTGTCCCTTTTACCTTGTTCTCCACCAAGCCAGAGCAGCTGTTGGTTCTTGTGTTTATTCTCTGCTTATAGCATTCATGCCATTTGCTGTCCTAGTTGTGATACTAATGGCAATTACTTCTAAATTGTTACTGTTCTGTTTTTCCTCTTTTATGCCTTGATATTCTATTCTTCTGTACCCCGTCATTTTTCAACCATGATGGAGGGAAAAAGTGATCTTTCATCTAACCACATCAGTTAGTGTCTCTAACTTTCTGCATGTGGCATATAATCATGTATTCATCAAGTTTCTTTTTCCCCATTCTTATACATGTCATTTCTGGTGGAAAGAAGGGGTTCCATGAAAAGTCTGTCTTTTTGTATTTGAGACTTAATTTATCCTTGGAGAAGTATGGAACAGACTATTTTAGGGTCCTGAGGCTACCACCACGTTGCCATTTGATGTTTGGAAGTTGCTCCTGTCTCATTAGTCTTCTGGAACAAGTGTGTCTGTAGAGGGCTCTTCATTCTCTGTAGCAAAACATACAAGTCTGAAATGTTCCAAAGACTTAATGAAAGGGTGAGGATGAAAGGGAAATAAAGACAGAGAGTAGTAGAGTTTGGAGGAGCAGCTATCAAAGTGTGGTTCATTGTCCCCAGAATCCACAAGACCCTTGTAAGTAGTTTAGGAGATCAACACGATTTTCTTAATAATAGAAGACATTTTCTTTTTTCAGTCTCATCCTATCATGAGTATACACTAAGAATTTTTCAGGCTTTATGATGTATGATTTTTGTAATAGATCAAATGAAGAAGCAGGCATGAAAATCTGATTGTTTTCTGTTATACCAGTTGTTTAAGAGGTTTGCAGAAATATAAAACAATGCCACTTTGGTTTGAAAAATACAGTGATTTTTTTTCCCATAAAAATTTATGTTGTGCAGTATGGTTTTATTATTGTTTCAAAATAATGAGTAGACATTAATGTTCTTAGTCTTAATTTCTTTTAAGATAAGTAGCAATAGCTACAGCCTGCATAAGTAGAAGCTCTTTGGGTTTTTAATAATTTTTGAGTATGAAGAGATCCGGAGATTGAAACGTAAAATCACTGGTCAGATAATTTGGGTTTTGAAATACAGCTCGTTCGTGTTTAGCTGTGACCTGTTTAGACCCATTCTTCCTCCAGAGCCCATGCTGAGCAGTCTCTCTTGATTACTTAGGGTTTGCCCACATAGCTCAAATTTCCTGCTGGAAAACATAGCTTTGTCTAATGATGCTCCAAATAATTGCCCACAAGAGAACCTCTCCAAAGAGAGAGAACCATACTCTTTGCAGCTGCAGCAAGCTACAACTGTAGACAATGACGGTGCAGTGTCCCTGGTGTGCTTAGAAGGGATGCCCCTGTGTGGCAGTAGGTTACAGGTGTGGGGAAGACACGGAGAGGGCAGAGGAGAAATCTTTTTTTGATCTTGTGACGTGCCTGACCTCGACTTGACACTGAATACTGACAGGAATCAAAAATACCCCCTCCCCCTTGCGTCTTTGACAGGGGTTGGGATTGCTAAAGGTTCTGCTTTTCACAAAAGAAAAATCTTTCCCCTTCTAGCCTGTTTCTGGAGTTAGAAATGTTTCGAAAGCCTACAGGTTCAAGAAAGCTATGATGTGTAGTGTACTTTTCACTCTTTGAAACCTTTAACATGCACCCTAAATATTTGTGGAATGTGTGAACAGGTGTTTTTTTGTGTGTGTATATGTACTTGTTTGTATACATACATATATGTTAGCATATGTGTATGTGTTTATTAATTTTTATACCCCACAAAAATTAGGATTGACTCTTTCAGAGTTGGGAGAATAATTTGAGTCATACCTTTGAAAGTTTAGACTAATCAGATTTGATTATTTTATAGTAATAAATAGTCATAAAATTTTATAGATAGAGCCTATTTTAAGAAAACATTTTAGGGTGATTTTGTAGAAGTAAAGATGGGTTATTTTGTGGGAACCCTGAGGTAATGATGCTGTAGGTGATAAAGCTGAAGTGTAGGGAGGTGGCCACGTGACCAGGGTCCGGCGGGACTGGAACCAAGTGTTGAACCAAGATCAGACTCTGGATTCCTGCCCTTTTATCATCAGGCTCCTAAAGTCAGAGGCTTGACCTTATTTCTTTTTTAGATAGAAGTAGCATTTTTTAAAACCATGTGGCTGAAAATGCTCACAAGAAGACATTAACAAAAGTGCTTGATCCCATTAACATGAATGATTTCTTAGCATACTGAATATAATCATATGTGTGTTGAAGTTTTTCATTTACTGTGATCCCTTTATCTTTTCTAGAGGATTTTACTAAGCTACAAGATGCATTATTAAGCTGTTTCCATGGTGTTAATGTGGTCTTTGCCTTTATTAGCTGTGTGACTTTAGGAAATGTATTCCCATACCTTCAATCTCAGTTTACCACTCTGACAAATGGGATATGAAACAGCTCTCAATGTGGTTTTCAGGATTTAATGAGGCTATGTGTGCAAACTCCCAATAGTTGTAGCCCTTATGGTGTGCCAGATAGGGAGATGGGGTGAGGGAAACAGACTGTGGGGAAAATTACTATTTGTGACCAGATTTTGTATTAAGAGAATAGTAGGTAGGCTCCTGTTTTAGGCAGGGTAGTTAGGAAAGGCCTGGAAATGAATTTTAATGCTTCTCTGGGAAATGAACTTGTATAAATTGTATTTTGGAGGATTTTTTTTTAAGGACTCCCATTTGTAACATTCATATACATTATTAAACAAGAATGTAGAAACACTTTAAAGAAATTAAGAAATTCTAAATAATAAAATGGTACAGTGGTTCCCAGCTGCTTCATAACTGCTTATTATTAAAAAGATTTATATAAACAAGCCTAGAGAAACTATAGTAAATCCTGAAATCTGTATTCTAGGGCAGTTTCTTTCAGTATTTTATATGTCAGTGTTCTCATGAATGTTTTTGTAAAAGGAGATTCAAAGGTGATATATAAAAGTGGAACCCTATAAATTAAATAGTAGATTTCAGAGAATTTCTGCTTCAAATCTTCCAAGCTAGATCACTTGTTAAATAGCTGGTCATTTGTTAGAAAGTCTGAATTTGAGTATATAAATCCTTTTAATAGCTAGGATAGTTTTCAAAGATTGGGCCTGTGAGCAATGCAGAGTTAATACATGTTAATGATTTTTAAAAATTCTTCTTTCTATTCTTTTTGTAATGATTAACTAATGTCTGAAGAGAAAATTTGCCCATAGCCTTACCCCCAAACAAGGTGGCAGATACGACGTTAAGCTGTTTAATAATATTAGCATTGGAGACCTTGCTTCTGTTTTGTGCCACGTATTCTTTATAACATTCCTGTTTACTCAGTGGGAAACTGTAGTTCAGCGGGTCACGTCTCTTCTGATGTTAATGGCAGATCTCTGATCTTTGGGCTCAGAGTTTGGTTTTTGTCCTTTTCACCATGGCGGTTGCTCACACCAGAGATGGACTCTTGATGCTTGGGAGGGTTTGTAGAAAGCGGTAAACAATTGAGTGTTTGTAGAAAGCATTAAACTAAGCATCTTGTTACACTGTGCTTACCTCTAGGTGGAATGTCTCCCCTTGGGAGATTGTGTCCCTTAGGGCAATATTGGGCTTCTCTGGTAGCTCAGCTGGTAAAGTATCTGCCTGCAATGCAGGAGACTGTGGTTTGATTCCTGGGTCAGGAAGATCCCCTGGAGAAGATAGGTGACCCACTTCAGTATTCTTGGGCTTCCTTGGTGACTCAGGTGGTAAAAAATCTGCCTGCAATGTAGGAGACCTGGGTTCGATCCCTGGGATGGGAAAATCCCCTGGAGGAGGGCATGGCAACCCACTCCAGTATTCTTGCCTGGAGAATCCCCATGGACAGAGGAGCCTGGTGGGCTATAGTCCATGAGGTTGCAAAGAGTCAGATATAACTGAGCGACATAGCACAGCACAGAGCAGTATTACAGTTAACTGTAGCCACATAATAAGCTATACCAACATTTTGTTGTTTTAAACAATGATTTGTTCGTGTCATGATCTGTGTAGGTTGGCTGGGTTGAACTGGGCTAGTTTAGGGGGCAGCACACTAAGGGGTGAGGCTGGAAAGGCAGGCAGAGATCAGTTGATGAGGGACCTTGTGGCTGCAGCTCTAGGTGGATGTCCCTTTCTGGGGCTTTTAGACCATCCTTTTTATAAGGATTATGCCTGATCCTTTACTTGGCATTTTCTTTACTGGAGAGACTGGTTAGGGCCAATGAGGAAGAGTTTAAGAGCAAAGAAGGTAGCCAGGTATATCAACACAAGAGAAGTAGAAATCAGAATCTGGAAGGGACTTCCCTGGTGGTCCAGTTATTTAATACTCTGAGCTTCCAATGCAAGGGGTACAGGTTTGAACTTTGGACAGTTAACTAAGATCCCACATGCTGCACTGGTGTGGCAAAAAAAAAAATCTGGAAAAGATGCTTTCAGAGAAGGTTCATGGTGGTGAGAAAACAAAGTTTATTAGGCCAGCAGATGTTAAAACAGAACATTTTGTTGTTTTATTGTTGGTGGTGGTGTTATGAAAGTGTGGAGCTCAGTGCCTTGTTATTGAGAATTTTTTTTTGTTGTTGTTACAAATGACAGAAACCAGATAATTCCCAAGAAATAGATTGGCTCATATAATTTAACAATTACAGCAGTAAGTCTAGCTTCCAGGTCGGACTGGACACAAAGATGCAAATGATGTTGATCAGAACTCAGTCTTACTCCATTTCTCAATTATGATTTATTCCTTCAGGTTAAGTCTACTCAGGCAAAGACTGGCTCTGGTCTCTCTGAAAAGTACATTGGTAAATTGGAGAATTAGGTTATCTTGTACAAGAGTTACATTTATTAACTCTTTCCATTGTATTCTTAAAGATCACCTTGTTCAGTTTTATAAAGAAAAATATAATGGGGGAAACCCCATGAAATGATACAAGTTTAGCATCATTACACACTATGAGAAGAGCCAAAATCCAAACACTGGCAATACCAAGTGTTGCTGAGGATGTGGAACAACAGGAATGCTCATTTATTGTGATAAGAATGCAAAATGGTACAGCTGCTTTTGGTACTCCACTTTGGAGGTTTCTTACAAAGCTAAACATACTTGTACCTACTCCAGAAATTATGCTCCTTGGTATTTACCCAAAGGAGTTGAAAACTTACATTCACAGAGATTTATTCATAATTTTGAAAACCAGGAGGCAGCCAAGATGCCCTTCAGTGGGTGAATGGAAAAATTGGGATACATCCAAACAATAGAATATTGTTCAGTACTGAAAAGAAATGAGCTGTCAAGCCATAAAAAGACATGGAGGAACCTTAAGTGAGGATTACTTAGTGAAGGAAGCCAGTCTTAAAAGGCTGCATTCTTCATGATTCCAAGTATACCACGAAGTTCTGGAAAAGGCAACACAGAGATGGTCAGAAGATCAGTGGTTGTGGCAGGAATGAGGAGTGGGGAAACAGGTGAAGATGCAGAACACAGAGCGTCAGAACCACTCTATATGATTCTGTAATGATCGATTTATGTCATGCATTTGTCCAAACCCAGAAAACGTACTAGACCAAGAATAACCCCACAGGCAGACCATGTACTTGCCGTCATGTTGTGTCAATACAGATTTATCAGTTGTACCAAATACGCCACTGTGGTGGGACTCGTTGATAATGGGGGAGGCTGTGCGTTCGTAGGTGCAGAAGGTGTATGGGAAATCTCTGCGTGTTCTGCTCAATTTTTCTGTGAATATAAAACTGCTTTAAAAATAATCTTTTGGAAAAACAGTCCAAGAGCATGGCTTGTGTTTAAAACTTGACATAGCAGGAAGAAGTAGAAGCATCACCTTGGTAATGAAGCCTTCTGTAACCAACTACTGGGCCCAGTCTTAGCCTGGGCACTTGGTAAGTGGTATATAAATTCTCCTCTTACTGAGAGCAACAGAACTGAACACTTGTCCTTGTGGCAAGCAACATGCTGGGCAACTGTACATTAATTATCTCTTTAAGACTTAGAGCAGTTCTGTGACTTAGGTGTCATTATCTTTATTGTACACCCGAGAAACCAAGGCTTATAGTGGTTAGCAAGCTAGGAAATGATAGGACCAACATCCAGATCCAGGCAGTTGGAGACCAGAGTCTGTATCCTGGACTGAATTATATGGCTTTCCCTCCCTAGAAGCTTCAGTGTCTGCAGTCTTAGCCAGACCCGCTCGCTTTAAGGAAGAAGAGCAGTGCAGGTTAGCGTGCCCATCTTTCTTGTGGACAAGTCACCCTCACGGTTCACTGTGCTGTCCCTGGGGTTCAGTGGGAGGCTGTCTCCTGCAAACACTGTTCAGACGGAACTTCAGCCATCCCTTGTAGGAGGCTGGGAAGTTACAGCATCCATCCGTGCACAGCAGTTTCTGGCCCTCTTGGTTTCAGAATTCCACCTGAGGATGTGAGCACTGTAAGCTGTTTTTCCTTTTATTAATGCCGGCAATTATCTGGAGAGTGGGAAAATTGGAACACTGTTGTATAACTCTGAGGCATTTCAAAGAGGCACCTCTAAATAAGTAAAACCTTAACCTTTTGCTTGTGTAGCTTTTAAAGGGCCAGAATTATTTGGTTCTGAGAAGATAGGTAGGTATGTGCTTAGTCGCTCAGTCATGTCCGACTCTTTGCCACTCCATGGACCACAGCCTGCCAGGCTCCCCAGTCCATGGGGATTCTCCAGGCAAGAATACTGGGGTGGGTTGCCATGCCCTCCTCCAGGGGAGGAGGAGCTTCCCAACCCAGGGATTGAACTCCAGTCTCCTGCATTGGAGGTGGATTCTTTACCGCCTGAGCCACCAGGGAAGCCCACAAATATTGCAGTGGGTGGCCTATCCCTTCTCTGGGGGATCTTCCTGACCCAGGAAATCAAACCAGGGTTTCCCGCATTGCAGGTGGATTCTTTACCACCTGAGCTATGAGGGAAGATAAGTAAACCCAACTTAACACCTTCCAAGTGGACCAAAGAATTAGTGTATTCCTGTTCCTGTGTTGAAAAGAAAATGGAACAAATTATAAAAGCTCATCATTTCTTGAAAGCAACAGACTTGAATGCTGTAAATGAGACTTCTACAGATGTTAAGATGGAGAAATTTATGATTAGCACTTTAAAAAGTAACACTTGTTCATTTTAAATGTTAATTTCATACTTCTTTAGTATGTTGACATACGTAAATATTCTATCCCTCAAACTATGTACTTATCTTGCATTCTTACAACCCTGCATTGAAATTTTAAATTATCTATCATGAGGAAGAAAAGAGAGATCAGTTTGTTTCACTCTGTGCTTTGTATCAGTTCCTAACTGGAGTGGATTATAAGAATCCTGCTGCTGCTGCTGCTAAGTCGCTTCAGTTGTGTCCGACTCTGTGCGACCCCATAGATGGAAGCCCACCAGGCTCCCCCGTCCCTGGGGTTCTCCAGGCAAGAACACTGGAGTGGGTTGCCATTTCCTTCTCCAATGCATGAAAGTGAAAAGTGAAAGGGAAGTCACTCAGTCGTGTCCAGCTCTTAGCGACCCCATGGACTACGGCCTACCAGGCTCCTCCATCCATGGGATTTTCCAGGCAAGAGTACTGGAGTGGGGTGCCATTGCCTTCTCCATAAGAATCCTAGGTAGGGAGAAAAAAACAAAATTAGCCTAAATTCTCAGGCAGCTCAGAATCAGTTTGTTCTCTCTAGTTTTTAGAGATATTATGATTCTAAATTTGTATCACATACTCTTAGTCAAATGTATGTACAAAATACATTCTAAAGTCCATATATTTGACTAAGCTATGTTAAGATCTGTTGTATCTATCTCTGTCTATATTTCTTTGAATAGTTTATGTGGCTGAGAATAAGCTGTGTACAAAGCTGTTACTGATTAACCTTTTTTCTTCCAGCTGGAAATTCTTAATCAGAAAGCTTTATTTCAAAGGAGCAAAGCTAGTCACTAGCACTACTCAGTACTAACACTATTGATGTTTGTGCTTAGTCACTTCAGTTGAGTCTGACTCTTTGCAACCCTGTGGACTGTAGCCTGCCAGGCTTCTCTGTCCATGGGATTCTCCAGGCAAAAGTATGGGAGTGGGTTGCCATTTCCTACTCCAGAGGATCTTCTCGACCCAGGGATCAAAGCCACTTCTCTTATGTCTCCTGTGTTGGCAGGAGGGCTCTTTACCACTAGTGCCACCTGGGAAACCCTGATGTACATTTAAACTAATTCATAAAGAATTCATTGTTTATTGTGTGCTTAGCTCAGTACTCATGATAAACATGAGGAGGGCCCAGTCTCTTTCTTGTAGTTTATAGCCTAGTCTAGGAGGGGAGTGGAGAAGGCAATGGCACCCCACTCCAGTACTCTTGCCTGGAAAATCCCATGGATGGAGGAGCCCGGTGGGCTGCGGTCCATGGGGTCGATAAGAGTTGGATACGACTGAGCGACTTCACTTTCACTAGGAGGGGAGAGAGGCATTTTTAAGTGAGTAACAGTGTTATGGTGAAATCACGGGTGTTTGGCTGAGAGCTGTATACAAAAGACAATGGCGGCACAGAGAGAAAGGACTGGGCATTGGGGCAGGCGTGGTCACGAAAGCTTTACAGAGAGAGACGAACTAGAAACTCAGTCTCACTGGACAAATACAACAGCAGCTCTGTACACGGTGCTCTGAAACAGCATGGTGAACGGAAAGCCTTGTGAATACTTTTGTGGTTGGAACTTGTTTTAAAATGTACCCAGGATTGGTTTTATTTATTTATTTTTGTCTGCGCTTGGTCTTCAGTACTGCTCGGGCTTTTCTCTAGTTGCAGTGAGCAGGGGCTACCCTCTTGTTGCCGAGCACAGGCTCTAGGGTGCACAGGCTCAGTAGTTGTGGTGCTTGGGCTTCACGTTGCTCCATGGCATGTGGGGTCTTCCTGGAAGGATTGAACCCGTGTCTCCTGCATTGGCAAGTAGATTCTTTATCACTGAGCTGCCAGGGTAGCTCACTACCCCGGATTTGTTTTAATCAGATATGATAAGATGCAGACATGGCAATGACTGCCTTGATAGAAGAAATTTTTTATGCTTAGATCCTGAGATATAGAAAGCACAGCATAGCCATGAAGGGCCATGTGGGGAAGCACCAGGGTCAGTCTGGAGGCAGAAGAGTCAGGAGGGGCAGAAAGTCTTTATTACGGTTTCTGTGGGAAGGAATGTATAAGGTGAGGAAAGTGTTGAGTAGTTGGAATTTTCAAAAAGCTCCAGGAAATAGGGACTGCCACTTGTTGTCCAAACCTGTTCCTGGAGTGATTAGAGTGGGGGATAGTGGGTTTATTAATGAGGGAGGGTTTGATAAAGGAGGTGATAAAGGTGGGGGAGGTGTGGGGTTTGGGCTGCAGATTGGTTGGTTTGCACAGGAAAGTCACATTTGCAGTCATTGGCTCTCTCTACAAACTGACTAGCCCTGAGAGGAACAGTCGTCCCCTCATCGATGAGTTAGATGTTAGAACAGCAAGAATACAGAAAATAAGAAAATATAGTTAACACAAAGCTTAGGAGGTGAAGAGAAGGAAGGTGGGCAATAGAATGTGAAAAATGAGAGGAGAGAGAGAACACGGGTCAGCTCATGGAAGACTTTGATGAGGTTTGGGCTTAATTGTTCAGTAATGAAGAGTTTTGACAGCTCTTGAGCAATACAGTGGTATCTTTGACCTGCATTTCAGGCAATCATTTTGGTCAGCAAAGAGACTGATACTGATTGGTGAGGTATCATCACTGGAGATGTGGAGACCAAGCAGACCATCGTAAGTGTTAGTGAGAAAGATGACAAGCGGCTTGAGTAAGAAAGAGGTGGCTGGGATGGTGTTGCTATTTAGTTGCTAAGTCATGTCTGGCTGTTATGTGACCCCATAGACTGTACCCCATGGATAGGCCTCTCTGTCCATGGGATTTTCCAGGTTAGATTACTGGATTGGGTTGTCATTTCTTTTTCTAGGGGATCTTCCTGACCCAGGGATCAAACCCAAGTCTCCTGCATTGGCCTGTGGATTCTTTACCACTGAGCCATAAAGAACCCGCCTGCCAATGCAGGAGAAGCAGGTTCCATCCCTGGGTCAGGAAGATCCCCTGGAGAAGGAAATGGCAGCCCACTCCAATATTGTTGTCTGGATAATCCCATGCACAGAGGACCCTGGCAGGCTACAGTCCACAGGGTCTTAAAGAGTCGGACATCAGTTAGTAACTAAACAACAACAACGTTAGGTCTTGACTGACCCCTGTGGGAACGAGAGGGATGCAATTACCTGTTGATACTCAGGTTGCATATGAAGTGTGGTGGTGCCATAACCAAAGCAGGGTGTGGTAAGAGGTGCTTGGTGGAGAAGATGAAGACTTCAGTTTGATGCTCACCAATTTTTCTAGGTTTGAAAGACCCAGGGTAAAATTTTTAGTGGCAATTGAATTTACAAGTCTGTAAGAAGTCGTCGTTTTTTTTTTAGCTACAAAGCATGCTGGATCCTAGCTCCCCTACCAGGGATTAAACCCATGCTCCCTGCAGTGGAAGCATGGAGTCTTAACCACTGGACCGCCAGGGAAGTCCTACAAGAAACTGTACTGTTCACAGAGTACTGTTGGTAGCAATTTAGAGATAAAAGGATTTGGAGAGGAAAAGCCAGGCATAGACAGACTACAGAAAAGAAGTGGGAAAAATCAATTGTTTCCTTTGAGAAAGACTGTAAGGGAGGGAACAGAACTTTGAGAGTACTAAGGGAAAAAAATGATCTCCAGCATGAAGAAGAAAGCAAGGCTGAGTGCCATGAGGGGACGAGGATTGGTTAGGAGCACAGAGAAGGTTTGGAATATCCACCATGGAACCAGAGACTCGTGGTGCATAGGCCTGCTCCAAGCTATTTTCATTCACGGAACCTCTAGTAGCCTTGACTCCTTGGGCCCAGGTGAGTTTGGAGACTTCAAGTGTGTATTGGCTTTAAAATAGGCTGTTGATGCTTCAGCACGGCTCAGCCTCCTGAGAGACACAGACGGCAGATTCTGGGTGGAGCCAAGCTGACAGTACTGAGGACTAATGGTCTGAAAAAATAGAAGCATCTGGAGAAACTTGAGCTCTACCCTGGATGGAGAGGAAAAGGGGTGAAGGCTGTTGGAGCCAAAGATATAAGGACATTGTGAGCTCCGACCCTTCTGCTCATCCATACAGTTTAGGGCCTCCTGGATGATGGCAAAGTTCTCAGTGAAGAGGGGCACTAAAATCATTGAGAAGTCATTTTATGTTTTATCTTTCTCTAAGTGTTGGAATTTAAAATGAAAGTGTCCTGTTATTGTTCAGTCATTAAGTTGTTTAATATCTGACTTTTGGTGACCCCCTGGACTGCTGTATGCCAGGCTTCCCTGTCCTTCACTATCTTCCAAAGTTTGCTCAAGTTCATGTCCATTGAGTCGGTGATGCTACCTGAAAGTGTCCTAAGTGACACATATTTCATCCACAGTTAGAATTTTACCTTACCTTACCCTATTAAAAAAAAAGCTTACATTTTGAAACATCATTAACCTTTTCCTAGCCCATAGGATTCTTTGACCATTTGGTAATCTAGGCTGTTCATTTGCAAAAGGTAGTTTAAATATCGGAGAAGGCAATGGCACCCACTCCAGTACTCTTGCCTGGAAAATCCCATGGATGGAGGAGTCTGGTAGGCTGCAGTCCATGGGGTTGCAAGCTCCTGTTACCTTCTTGTGAAACAAAAACAAAAACAATGACTACTTTCTCAGTTTATTTCCTGAGGGGATCAAGCAGCCTCCAGAGTCACTGAGCCAGCAAGGAGTGGTTCTGATGCTGCTGGCATGGCTTTATGGTAAAGGGAGAATTAAGCCAGTGCTATTGGAAAGCCGTTGGAAAGCCATCAGCAGTTTTAGTGACTCTGATGGTTCCCTGGGCCCTTTCTCCCTCCAAATAATGCATCAGCTCTGAGGACAGCATTCCTTCCAGTGGCTCTATACTTCGAGTTCTAATTCTTTACTCTTATTTTCAAATCTAGTTCTTGAAGGGGAAGAAAAGAATAGGAATGCTAGATGCAAAATTAGTTTCACTGTGTCATTGTCCTTTCGCTCAGGTGTGGGTGCACAGGTTTATTAATTGTAGGGTAGATTCTTATTGTATCGTACTGCAGAGAAGGCACTGGCACCCCACTCCAGTACTCTTGCCTGGAAAATCCCGTGGATGGAGGAGCCTGGTGGGCTGCAGTCCATGGGGTCGCTAAGAGTTGGACACGACTGAGCGACTTCACTTTCACTCTTTACTTTCATGCATTGGAGAAGGAAATGGCAACCCACTCCAGTGTTCTTGCTTGGAGAACCCCAGGGACGGTGAAGCCTGGTGGGCTGCCATCTATGGGGTTGTGCAGAGTCGGACACGACTGAAGTGACTTAGCAGCAGCAGCAGCAGCAGCTGATGATTGACCTTAGAAGACATCCATCGAGCATTTGCTCTTGGCCTCCTAGCATGACCTTGACTCAGTAGAATCACAGCAAAACCCTTATAACAGATCACTGTTCTTCCATTATTATCCTCCTGGACATAAAGTGAATTTGATTGCCTGTTTTATGCTCCATATGTGTTCTTTGTGTGTTTAAAAAAATCTGTTGTTTGCAAGGGCCATTTGAACATTGAGAAATAGTAATATTAAGACTGGTGCTAAATCAACTTCAAAAAGAATTACTGTATAAATGGGCTATGAACATTTTTCTTGCATAAATTGATATTCTGGTCATTTTGGTAGGTTTTCCTGTTGGTACAGTTGTTTATATGTAACGGAGTGGAACTGTTTCGTGGATGCTAGGCTTAATCTCAAGTGCATGTTATCATTTACTTCTCAAACACAGCTGTGAGTATCCATGTGCCTGGTACCAATATTTAAAAATAGACTATACAGGCAAAGCTGTCCGTGAGTCTACTGTCAAGCATGATGATATTTTAGAGGGATCTCCTAAATGCACCGCTGCACCGGGTCAGCTCAGACAACTATTGTGATGCCTCAGATGCTCTGAAAGCTCCTGTCTTATAAGTTCTGGTGCTTAGTAAGGTTGGTCATGTTGAAGGTCGGATGGCTATGACCAGTGCTGTGGCTGTGATTCCTATTGGGGGCATTTACTAAAGCACAGAGACAGGTAAATTATACCCAGGTCCTTTCCTGTTGGTTAGCAGCAGTGGTTGAACGAGTGTGTGTGGAAGCCTGTTCCTAGTCCTGTTGCTTCTAGGGATGTGTGTCTTCCGGGAGGTTCATAGCATCATCTGATGTTGTAGTCATCATCAGCTGAGAATGCTTGTCTTCAGCATGAATGATAGTGTTGTCTGCTCTGGCTGAGGGGCTGTGACCACAGGCTTTAGTTCTACTTGAACAGCACTTCTGTCCAATTGACCAGACTTTAAGAACTGACATGTTTTCTGCAGAGGGGGAATGACCTTAATCCCATCCTAACTTTGTTGTTTTTACTGTCCTGGTGTTCTCCAGGAACACTAATAGGAGACTAAGGGTATTAAAGGAGGGAAGCAGATGCCTTCGGCAGTGGCTCCGGGATAGAGGGGGTGGGAATGGCAGGGTCCTGACCCCCTTCCTGCAGCAGATCCCAGCGAGCGCTGCCATGTGCCACCTAGAAGGAGTGTGTCTACTCTGAGGCCCCAGACGCTTTCAGACCAGCACTCACTTTTCACTGAGAAAGTGGGTGGCATAGCTTGGAGAAGAGAAAGTGGATTCTTAGAAGAATAGGCTTTAAAAATAATAGTTTAGGTTTACTCTTTTCAGAAATTGATCACAGCCCATCATAAATCATGTTGGAGACTCAGGAAATGATTACCATTTGTCTTGGCCTAACATCCTTTGGAGGAGACGCCGTACTCTCACTGTTTCATAATGTGTAGCACATGTTTACAGCGTTCTGTAATTTACTCTCTATTACAGACTATTTAAGAAAAGCAGCAACGCTCTCCCCTTTTTGCCCACAAAGCAGAATAAAGAAGGCAGGGGTAGCCAATCGCTAGAGGAAAATGGCCCATGCATAGACGTTGCCTAATGAATTCTCAAGGAATAAATGATGTAAAGCAAAAAGAAAAATCGAGCAGAAACATAAGTAGTTGAACATTTTCATGATGTGAGCTACCACAAACCTGTGATAAATGACCTATTCAACTTTATATTAGTAATACCAAACAACCTGGGCACCATAGTTAGTAGTGTATAAAGTATTTTCACAGCTATTCTTGCATCAAATACAGTGCAGGAAGATGAAATTGTGTGGTCTTAAACAGATTCTTACCCTCTTCCTGCCAGTGAAACTTCTCCTCCTGAGATCTGCCCGTCCCTTGAAGAAGATAAGCTCTTCCCCTCACGTTTTGCCTGCTAGACCCCTGACTCTGACTTAAGAGAAACTAGGAGTGTCTGACGCAAGGTTTGCACATCTGCCACCATCTCAGAGGCACCCCACACCATCTTTCACTGCAGGCATCTGATGAACCTGCCCTCCAGGGACTCTGCTTTCTCCCAGGGCTGCCCAGAGATCTGTGTAGTGAGCCATGTTTTCTGGTTTGCTGCGGGAAGTAGCAGAAGGTACTTTCTTTTAGATTGGGAAACATTTAATGGTGGTCAAATTACTGATAGAGTTTGAATGAAGACTGCCTTCAAATCATCGACTTTCCATTTCCCTTGATGGCTGTTGATATGGAGTGAGTCATCTTCAGCTGGTAGAAGGTGAGAATGTTGAGATCTTTCTGTTTATGTTTTCCAGATGCTCAGCAGGGCTTGCATTAGTGAATTTCTCTCAGTGACCAAGGCTGGATCCATTGGAAAGTGGGAGGGGATGCAGCCCCGAGAGCACATTGTCATCATCATTCTCTCTTTATGTCCTGGGGAATTTTATTTTTAACTGCGCCAGCTTACGTTTCCTGCAGCTATAAAAGGGACCATATTTTAAATTTTTAATCACAACCTCTGCCCACAGAAATTATCTGTTATATTGTCCCTAGGAGAAAACACTGCCTTTCTTTCTTTGTTTTTCACTTTTTAAATTTTTTTGCAAGGGTAAGATTATGTTAACACTGTTCCCATACCCACTACTATTTGCACATTTCTTCACTTGAATCACAAATAAGTAGGCATTTCTGGAATTACCACATTGGTAAACTATATTATTCCAAAAATAATGAAATCCTTCAAGTAAGCTACCTTCCTTTCTCTTGAGGTTGGTCTCTTTTTGTTTGTTTGGGTAACTACTTGTATGTTCATTTTAGACAAGGTGTTTAATGCTGGTTTTGTTTTTCTTATTATGAGTCCAAAGTTCTAGGTGATTGAAGCCAAATCAGAAAATGCTTCAGTGGTCATGATAATGTGAATAACGTGCAAACAGGAGAAAAACCTGTTTGAGAATTTTCAAAACAGGAATTCGGTCCAGCAAACATGAAGGAGAGTAAATGCCAAATTCCTGCCAGTGTGCTTGGTACAGAAATATTCAGTCCCCAGAAGTGGTCACTGCTTCTCTGGATAGTCTCCGACCACTCTACAGAAGTCTTATTTGCAAACGCTTTAATATCAATGATTGAGTAAAATTTTATATTTTTTTAATCACCAGAAACATATTTTCTGACAGATGTTCTTCTAAGCAGTGTTTTCCAGCAGCTGCTGTTTTGCTAGTTCACTGTACGGTAACAAACTTTGATAGGTTTTTGATGGGGTTATATATTTTATTGGAAAAATTCTTTCAATTTATTTAATATCTAGAAACTTGTTGACTCATTGGAAAAGACTCTGATGCTGGGAGGGATTGGGGGCAGAAGGAGAAGGGGACGACAGAGGATGAGATGGCTGGATGGCATCACTGACTTGATGGACGTGAGTCTGAGTGAAATCCGGGAGTTGGTGATGGACAGGGAGGCCTGGCGTGCTGCGATTCAGGGGGTCACAAAGAGTCGGACACGACTGAGTGACTAAACTGAACTGAACTGAGAAACTTTAGAAAACTTAAAGATACGATTTACAGCTTCAGCAA
This sequence comes from Bos javanicus, assembly GCF_032452875.1. Classification (NCBI taxonomy): domain Eukaryota; kingdom Metazoa; phylum Chordata; class Mammalia; order Artiodactyla; family Bovidae; genus Bos; species Bos javanicus. Next base: position 51,184,788 of record NC_083871.1, read on the forward strand.
ATGAATGGCTAGTATACATTTGTTACTGTAAGGCTACAAATAGAATCTTTACATGTTGACATCTAAATTTACCCTGAGAGTAGAAAAATGCATTCATTAATGAGGGCAAAGCTTATCAAGTCAATAGCTCAACAGTATCTTCTCGCTGTAAATGTGGTGTTTGAGAACACATCATTGAACTTACATTAGAACCAATTTCACGTATTAAAAAGTGGTATTGAAATAGGATTCTATTGTACTTTTTCTAGGTCTTTGTATTTTGCACTGTAATCTTTTAAAAATATCTCAAAGGACTGTATTATCTATGTCTTCTCTATTGCTGGAATGTCATATTCATACGCATTTAAGTGTTGGATGGTGAGTTCATTTCCATCAACTGACATGATAAGTCGCTTTTGCTGCATGTGTAGCATCTCGTGAGCACACCCTCAGTACACGGAGGAGTGTCTAGAATAATGGACCCTTAGGAGCACAGGACATTTGCCTTAAGGATTATGATGCAATTGAAGAGGCAGAATAGTTCTAAAGGTGTGAATGCACACATGAACACAATCACCCAATGTACTAGAAGCTTGATAAATGCCTTGGAGCTATAACTAACATGGTGACTCGACTTGGTACTGGCCTCTGACTCCTAACTTCTCATTTCTCTAAGGAGATAGGCTAAAGGATACAAAAATAAGCAAAAACTTGGAAGCTAGAAAGAATGTTATCATTAGTAAAATGGCATACATTGAAGGTGTCTCAGACCATAAAGAGTCTGCCTGCAGTGTGGGAGACCCAGGTTTGATCCCTGGGTCAGGAAGATCCCTGGAGAAGGAATGGCAACCCACTCCAGTATTCTTGCCTGGAAAATCCCATGGATGGAGGAGCCTGGCAGGCTACAGTCCACAGGGTCTCAGAGTCGGAAATGACTGAGTGACTTCACTTCTTCACTTCACTTCATTATTTATTACACACACGCTATCTTCCGGACACCGAGCCAAGTGTCTTCCCTGCGTTATTTCATTTAATCTTTCAAAAAAACAGTGACGACTTCCTGGGTTAGGTATTCTTTTATGAAACCAGAGAAGACCCAAGGGAGTAAAGTAACCAGCCTGGGTGTATATACCTTGATCGCTGAGCCCACTCTCAACAGATGCACTCCCCATAACCCAAAAAATAAAGGAATATCTGCTTGGTAGAATGTTGAGATGAAGGAGAACTGACTCACTTCCTGGGTCCCTGTGATGCCCTCTCAGGAGGTGGACCTGTAACTTGGAAAGAGCCAGCCCACTCCTACCTCCTAGGATCTGGGGAGGTGAGGGCAGGCTGGGGGATAAGTAGGGAGTTGCCAATTGAAATCCCTTCTGTGACACAAAGGAGAAGTGTCAGAAAGCAAGATTGCTGCAACAACCAGAGAGCTTATCTGGGCGTCCAGGCTACTCCCTGATATTCTCTCAGGACTGAGGATGCCAAAGACATGCCCTCATACCTAGGGAACAAGTTCAGCCAAAGAGACTCCTTGTCCTTAACACGCAGGGTTGGGGCCACGCAACAGGAGCCATATCTCTCGCAGGGGCCGTCACTCTTCTCAACTGAAAGCAGCATTGCAACGTAAATTTGCACCCGTCTGCTCACTGTTCACCATATTCGAGAAGAATTTTAATAGCAGTTCAGATGGAGAGTAAAGATACTCAGGGAGCTTCTACCTACCTGCTTATGGTTAAAAACCAGATCTGGGTTGACTCCCACTGATCCAAAGATGGAGTCAGCAGATACTAGGAAAATAAAAAGAAAAATCTGTAAGGCCTATGAAGAGTTTTGCAGCGTAGAACAAGGAAGATAACACTTGAAATGCAAAGGAACAACCTCCATCTGACAAAAATTAACATGAGAAGTAAATTTTAGAGAGTAATTTTTAGAGAGCATCTGCTTTGTGTCTTAAAATTCAAGGAAATAGAGGCTCTGAAATTAGACTGAATGGTGGGTAAGCCAGATTGTGATGGAGAGACAACTGCTACAAAGCTAAGGGGAAGAAATCTCAGAATGGAGCCTGTATCTTGGAGGCTGGAGAGAGCCCTGGCTGCACCCCTTCTAGCCACACAACCCTGGACAAGCGCCTTGCCCACTCAGTGCTTCATTGTTTTTATCTATAGTGTGAAGACAGCAGTACCTACCTAATATGGTTGTCATGAGAATTTAAAATGTCCTAGGGAAATGAAAATATATGTTAGAAGTGAGAGGGGAACAAAAATTGGCACTATAAAAAAACCTGAATCCAGTTTTGAATTTCCCAGAACCCGGAGGAAGGGATTAAAGGGACAAAATAGAAATGAAGATACATGTATGTGGAGCATAGAGAATGGAGATCTGCTGGAGAAAAATTGATGCTCCTCAGAAAGGGCTCAGCAGTAAAAGTCTCCACCTGCAGTGCAAGAGACGCAGGTTCAGTCCCTGGGTCAGGAAGATCCCCTGAAGGAGGAAAAGGCAACCCACTCCAGTGTTCTTGCCTGGAAAATCCCATGGACAGAGGAGCCTGGCAGGCTGCAGCCCGTAGGGTTGCAGAGAGGTGGACATGGCTGAGCATGCACTCACGCAGAGAAGACTAGAACAAATGAAATGGATGGCTGTAACCAAGATGTAGCGGAGTGTTTAGATGAAAAAGCTACATGCCAGGATAATACCAGCCAACACCAGGAATAATCTTAAATGTTATTTCTTAATTTTAAGGATGGAGAAAGAATCGACTTAATCAGGCAGAAAAACAGGTGGCTTACGTGAAAGGGAGAAAATCCTCCTTGGCTTTGGACTTGCTCCTGTGTACTATTGGATACGGAAGGAATCTTAGGATGGCCCCTTGAGAATGTTTTTACCCAAACAATGTAAATGTAAGAAGGAAGTAGAAATCATCTAAAGACTGGTACAGATAGAAAGCATTCCCATCCAAAAGCTGCTTGAAAAGTAAGTGACCTAGAGATATGCGTAGTAGAGAATAAGCATAAAAATACTTGAAATAATGGTAGAAAAGTGTAGAGATAAGCAAGAAATTGGTTATTCTTATCCTTGACTGGGGCATCAGCATACTTAGGAGAATCTTGGTAGACTTACTGAATGTGTTGGACCAAAACCCAGTGTTTGCAGAGTTATATAGATGATTCTGACGAGCAGCTAGGACTAAGAACTACTGCTTTAGCAATTTTAATCAGTGTATGTACTATGCAGAGATAATTAGAAAAGTGGGAATATTTCCAAAGATTTGTCCAAAGTATCTTTTTATTCTCAAAGTTAGGCTAATCAATTTGAAAATAGAAAACTGTAAGATATAAAAGCAAATTTTAATAAAGGAAAAGATACTTTCCATGGCAAGAGTTAATTTTATGAAAAAGGCCCTCTGTTTTCAAATGTGTTTCTAATTTATACATGATTTCAATCAAAGTTATCATTGTTTTACTTTTTAGAAGTTTATACGTCTCAATCTCATCTGGGACAATAAACTGTTAGCATCGCAAAGAAATTTATAGAAACATATTGTGAAGGAGGCTTGTTCTTTTGGTGGGTGGCACTTAATAATACAAATTAAAACTTTTGTACTGGAGAATTATGGATAGAAAGATAAATGAAATAGAATAAAATATATAAACAAGACCCAGTATTATAAAAGTAAGGCAATTCATAATAATAAAAGGATTTGTTGTTCACTTGCTCCGTCGTGTCCAACTCTTTGCAACCCCACGGACTGTAGCCTGCCAGGCTCCTCTGACCATGGAATTATCCAGGCACGCATACTGGAGTGGGTTACCATTTTCTTCTTCAATATAACTAATAACATACCTCAAAATACATGAAGCAAAAGTTGACAGAATTCAAGAGAGAAATAGAGAATTTCATAATCACAGTAGGTTTTAATATCTCTCAGGGGAAATTCCAAATATATGTAAAGTTTTGGAAAAAAAGAAACTTCTGTGTGACAAAGACAGAATCACAAAATTGGAAAATGAGTGGCATTAAAATACAGCATCAAAATATTTGAAATATAGCTAAAACCATGTTTGTATGAAAATTGAGAGCTTTAAATGCTTGTATTAAAAAGGAGAAAGATATACAAATCGGTGGCCTGAGATTCTACTTTAAGAAACTACAAGGAGGAGAGCAAAATAAACATAAGTAGAAGGAAAATTTTTTGTTGCTAAATAGCAGCAATGAGAAAAGTACAAAATATGCAATAGAAAATTAACAAAGCTAAAAACTGGCTTGTTGAAAAAAATCAACAAAATTGACTTATTCCTGATTAAAATAAGCAAGAACAAGAGAACACAAATAACTAATTTTTGTTCTTGTTCAGTCGCTCATCCATGCCTGACTCTTTACGATCTCATGGACTGTAGCATGCCAGGCTTCCCTGTCCATCACCAACTCCCAGAGCTTACTCAGACTTATGTCCATTGAGTCCATAATGCCATCCAACCATCTCATCCACTGTCGTCCCCTTCTCCTCCTGCCTTCAATCTTTCCCAGCATCAGGCTCTTTTCCAATGAATCGGTCCTTCTCATCAGGTGGCCAAAGAATTGGAGCTTCAGCATCAGTCCTTCCAATAAATATTCAGGACTGATTTCCTTTAGGATGGACTGGTTGGATGTCCTTGCAAGTCCAAGGAACTCTCAAGAGTCTTCTCCAATACCACAATTCAAAAGCATCAATTCTTCAGCACTCAGCCTTCTTTATGGTCCAATTCTCACATCCACACATGACTACTAGGTAAAACATAGCTTTGTCTAGGTTGGTCATAGCTTTTCTTCCAAGGAGCAAGCATCTTTTAATTCCATGGCTGCAGTCACTATCTGCAGTGGTTTTGGAGTCCAAGAAAATAAAATCTGTCACTGTTTCCATTGTTTCTCCATCTATTTGCCATAAAGTGATGGGACCGGATGCCATGATCTTTGTTTTTTGAAAGTTAAGTTTTAAGCCAGCTGTTTCACTCTCCTTTTTCATCCTCAGCAAGAGGCTCTTTAGTTCCTCTTCACTTTCTGCCACGAGGGTGGTGTCATGTGTATATCTGAGGTTACTGGTAGTTCTCGCAGTAGTCTTGATTCCAGCTTGTGCTTCATCCAGCCTGGCATTTCACATGATGTACTCTGCATATAAGTTCAATAAGCAAGGTGAAAGTATATAGCCTTGACGTACTCTTTTCCCAGTTTGGAACCAGTCTGTTGTTCCATGTCCAATTCTAACTGTTGCTTCTTGACCTACATACAGATTTCTTAGGAGGCATGTCAGGTGATCTGTATTCCCATCTCTTTAAGAATTTTCCACAGTTTGCTGTGATCCCCACAAAGATTTTAGTATAGTCAATGAAGCAGATTTTTTTTTTTCAATTCTCTTGCTTTGTCTGTGATCCAACGGATGTTGGCAATTTGATCTCTGGTTTCTCTGCCTTTTCTAAAACCAGCTTGAACATCTGGATGTTCTTGATTCACGTACTGCGGAAGCCCTAACTTGGAGAATTTTGAGCATTACTTTGCTAGCGTGTGAGATGAGTGCAATTGTGCATTAGTTTGAACGTTCTTTGAAATTGCCCTTCTTTGGTATAGTAATGAAAACTGGCCTTTTCCAGTCCTGTGGCCACTGCCGAGTTTTCCAAATTTGCTGGCATATTGAGTGCAACACTTTGACAGCATCATCTTTTAGGATTTGAAATAGTTCAAATGGAATTCCATCACCTCCAGTTGCTTTGTTTGTAGTGATGCTTCCTAAGGCCAACTTCCTTCACCAATATTAGGAATGAAAAAAAGTATTATCACTACAGATCCTACAGACATTAAAGTGATAGTAAGTGAATAAGGTGAAAAACTTCAATACCCCTAGAGGAATTGGTCACATTTCTTGAAAAATAGAACTTACAAAGTTGATATAGGAAGAAATAAAATTCCAAATGGCTGTATATCTGTTTTTATAATTCATTATAAAAAACCTTCTCCTAAAAACAACTCCAAGCTCAAAGGTTGCACTGATAAATGCCATCAAACATTCAACAAATAAACAATACTAATATATACAAAACTTATCAGAAAATGCAAAAGGGAGCATCATGGCCCAAATCATTTTTTTGCAGTTGTTGTTGTTCAGTCACTAAGTCATGTCCGACTCTTTGCAACCCCATGGACTGCAGCACACCAGGCTTCCCTGTCCATCACCAACTCCCAGAGCTTGCTCAAACTCATGTCTGTTGAGTCAGTGATGCCATCCAACCATCTCATCCTCTGCCCTCCCCTTCTCCTCTTGTCTTCAGTCTTTCCCAACATCAGGGTCTTTTCCAATGAGTCAGCTCTTCTCCTCAGGTGGCCAAAGGATTGGAACTTTAGCTTCAGCATCAGTCCTTCCAGTGAATATTCAGGATTGATTTCCTTTAGGGAAAGGAAAAGGAAAAGGATCAAAACAAAGGTTTGATCTCCTTTGTATCCTAGGGACCCTCAAGAGTCTTCTCCAGCACCACAGTTCAAAACCATCAATTATTCAGCACATAGCCTTCTTTATGCTTCCAGCTCTCAGAGATCTGTACGTGATAGCTGGAAAAAACCACAGCTTTGACTGTACAGACCTTTGTCCACAATGTGATGTCTCTGCTTTTTAATATGCTGCCTGGGTTTGTCATAGCCTGTCTTCCAAAGAGCAGGTGTTTTTAATTTCATGTCTGCCGTCACCATCTGCAGTGATTCTGGAGCCCAAGAAAAGAAAATCTGCCACTGTTTCTGCTTTTTCCCCATCTATTTGCCATGAAGTGACAGGACCAAATGTTATGATCTTCATTTTTTGAATGTTGAATTTTAAGCCAGCTTTTTTACTCTCCTCTTTCACCTTCATCAAGAGGCTCTTTATTTCCTCTTTGTTTTCTGCCTTTAAAGTGGTATCATCTGCATATATGAGGTTGTTGGTATTTCACCCAGCAATCTTGATTCCAGCTTGTGAATCATCCAGCCCAGCGTTTTGCGTGATATACTCTGCATATAAGTTAAATATAATATAATATAAATATATATATACTCTGCATATAAGTTAAGATTAGAAGTATCCTAATCCTCAAACTAACAAAGAGTTTTAAAAAATAAAGAAGGAAAATATGGACCAATCTCTGTCATAACTGTAGACACAAAATCACTACTGCTGATGGGAATAAAATTGACAGACTCCCCACTAAAGAGGAATTTGGTAATGTATTTCAAAAGGTCTTCATTATGGTGAGCTATAATACCGCTATAGTACTCTATATAGAAACCTATATAGAATGCTATATAGAAATCTATATGCAGGTCAGGAAGCAACAGTTAGAACTGGATATGGAACAACAGACTGGTTCCAAATAGGAAAAGGAGTACGTCAAGGCTGTATATTGTCACCCTACTTATTTAACCTATATGCAGAGTACATCATGAGACACGCTGGGCTGGAAGAAACACAAGCTGGAATCAAGATTGCCGGGAGAAATATCAATAAACTCAGATATGCAGATGACACCACCCTTATGGCAGAAAGTGAAGATGAACTCAAAAGCCTCTTAATGAAAGTGAAAGTGGAGAGTGAAAAAGTTGGCTTAAAGCTCAACATTCAGAAAACGAAGATCATGGCATCCAGTCCCATCACTTCATGGGAAATAGATGGGGAAACAGTGGACACAGTGTCAGACTTTATTTTTGGGGACTCCAAAATCACTGCAGATGGTGACTGCAGCCATGAAATTAAAAGACACTTACTTCTTAGAAGGAAAGTTATGACCAACCTAGATAGCATATTCAAAAGCAGAGACATTACTTTGCCAACAAAGGCCCATCTAGTCAAGGCTGTGGTTTTTCCAGTAGTCATGTATGGATGAGAGAGCTGGACTGTGAAGAAAGCTGAGTGCTGAAGACTTGATGCTTTTGAACTGTGGTGTTGGAGAAGACTCTTGAGAGTCCCTTGGACTGCAAGGAGATCCAACTAGTCCATTCTGAAGGAGATCAGCCCTGGGATTTCTTTGGAAGGAATGATGCTAAAGCTGAAACTCCAGTACTTTGGCCACCTCATGCAAAGAGTTGACTCATTGGAAAAGACCCTGGGAGGGATTGGGGGCAAGAGGAGACGGGGACAACAGAGGATGAGATGGCTGGATGGCATCACTGACTCGATGGACGTGAGTTTGAGTGAACCCCAGGAGTTGGTGATGGACAGGGAGGCCTGGTGTGCTGCGATTCATGGGGTCACAAAGAGTCAGACACGACTGAGCGACTGCACTGAACTGATAGTACCTCTGTGCCCACTTTCTGGAGAGATTTTTTTTTTTTTTTAATCACAAATGGATGTTGGATTTTGTTAGAAGCTTTTTCTGCATCTATTGAAATGATCATATGGTTTTTATTCAATCTATTGATGAGGGATATCACCTTAGTCGATTTGCAGATATTGAAAAATCCTTTCATACGAAAATGGTTTTATCTTTTAACCCAGTAATTCTATTTCAGTGAATTTAATATTCCCACATTTTACCTGCAGGTATGTTAGAACAGTTGAAAGTAAAGTAAGTGATAAACTAAGATTTTTTTTTAGTATATAAGGATTCATATGTGGAATACTATTAAATATTGATATAGATCATTGAAATAGGAACTGTTTAGCAAACTAAATGAGAAAGTTTACTTGAAACATACTCCCTTAAGTCCTTGATAACTGTTTTCGGTATTAAATACATGCTTGTAAAACATAAATTGTAGAGTACCAGGAAATCTTAATAGTGACTACTTTCTGGTAATTGAATCATGGATCTTTTTGTTCCTTTTTTTTCCTTTTATTATATTTTCCAAAGTTTAGCAAACTGCATTTTAAATCAAAATGTAGAGTATGTCAAGTATGCTTATAGGTTTGGATAAGCACACTTACCTTTTTTTTTTTTTCTATTAACATTGAGTAATAATGCCTCTTTTATAAAATTTAAAATTGTTTTTTGATATGGAAGTTTTATAAGTCATTGTGCATGACTAATCCCAGTAATAGAACCATTATTTCTGCAGCCTTAAATAAATAATTGGTATACATGGGGTTTTAAACTGGTAGCTCATTGTTAGAGACATAAAAGGCATGGTTTTAACTGTCTAGCAGTTGTAGATAATCTGCCTGCCAGTGCAGGAGATCCAGGAGACCCTGATTCATTCCCTGGGTGGGGAAGATCCCCTGGAGTAGGAAATGGCAACCCACTCCAGTTTTCTTGCCTGGAGAATCCCATGGACAGAGGAGTCAGGCAGGCTATATAGTCCATGGTATCGGAAAGAGCTGGACACGGCTGATCAAATGCACAGAGGTAAAGATACAGCAGTTCGCAGCAATTAACTGCCCAGGGCAGAGTTGGCAGGTTGGTTCATCTGTGCTCCAGTTCTGATTGATGGATGGTGACTGCCTGGAGAGATGTATTAAGATAAATAGGATTTATCCTGGATTCGGCTTAAAGTGTGTTGAGAGTGTAATAATGTCTACTCTAAGCAAGAGAGCAGAACAATGAGGCATGATGTGCCATTCTTGACCTAGTTAGGGAATAAGGGTAATCTTATTTTTACAGTTGAATGTGGGCCGTATTTCTAGCTGAGATGAACACTGATGGTTATTTGCAAGGTGGTTAAGTGGCAGGCAGGGTCATAATAAAGGACTGACAGATTACTTCTGGCTCTGGTTTCTATGAAATCAAACCATTTCACAGATACTGTTAGAATGGTCTACTTGCCTGTGAGAAAATAGATCATTTATTGAAGTATGACTTCCAGATTTTAACCTCAGGCACCAGGTGAATCTAAGTCACTCATAATATATGGTTCACAATATTTATTATGTATGTAACTGGCATGACAATTTCTGCACATCCAGATTATTTTGTCCATGAGCAGGTAGGCTGTTGTGGCAGCTCCATGACATCCTCCTCCTGCCTTGCAGGCAAGTTCATGACATGCCTTCCTTTCCTGTGTCCCATGTGTGTCTTGCCACATATCAGTGATGTTTGAAATGTGCTCACTGGACTGATTACTCAGACTTTTTGACATTCTTTAGTCCAGAAAGTTACATTTTGTTCCTGGCTAGTGAATTTCTAAGCCTTTGTAATCACTGAAGGGCAATGAATGTCGTTCTCCAAAAGACTGTAGCTTTCACATGGTTGTTCCACCCTACAGTCCACTCAAGTACTATGTATGCGTGTGTGTGTGTTCACATGCACACACACTGTGTATGAATGTGTAAACTCACTCCTAGAATGACATTTATTTGCAGGTAGGATTTTTTTCCGAGTCGGGCACGACTGAGCGACTTCACTTTCACGTTTCACTTTCATGCATTGGAGAGGGAAGTGGCAACCCACTCCAGTGTTCTTGCCTGGGGAATCCCAGGGACGGGGGAGCCTGGTGGGCTGCCATCTATGGGATCGCACAGAGTTGGACACGACTGAAGCAACTTAGGAGCAGCAGCAGCAGATAAATTCTCATGTTGGCTGCTTGGAAAAAAATTCCATCCCTCTTGATATTGAATAATAGTATTTCAGGGTTTGAGAGGAGTGTAGCAGTTTAGAAGCAGACGGCCTTCTTAATTTTTGAGACTCTGCACCCACCCCATTTCTACCATTTCAGCCGATGTTTGAAACGCTGCCAGACAGATTTCACAAATCCAGTGCAGCCTATTATTACTTTGGAACAGCTTTGACCCTTAAACATTCCTTTTTATAATGGCAATAATTCTATTCCTTGAGAATAATGAAAATAGTTAAATACTTCTGTAAAGATGAAATGACTTCAGATATTGAAAGATTTATCATGCTTCTATAAGTCTTTTGAGCATTCCTGTTTTCTTTTTCTATTCAGTTCTATCTTCAGGTCCTTTTTGTATTGATCATTCTTTAAATATTTCACCCAGAAGTGAGCCCAGTAGTCCAGAGATTGTCTGCTTCTGATTGACAGATCTTTTCTGTTCATGAAGCCTGATGTGGAGTCTGGATTTGCGGTGTGGAGGGGCAGTGTTCATTTCTGGTTCACTCCTGGAAGGTAGTGTTGATTGCAGGCCCAAGTGGGTTTCATACTTGTTTCAGTGTTTCTACTCAAGCACTGCCTCACATTAATCACTGTGAAAGTCCATCTAGTCAGACTGGGCTCATCGTTTGAATCATCCCTTGTGCTTGCGTATCACTGGCACCCTTGGTAGCGGCCCCTGCCTTGTGTAGGCTGGAGCTGAAGACCGAATCCCTCCGCAGTCTTCTTGCACTTAGATCTGTATTAATGCTAGTGGGTTTTGGTGGTTTTTTTTTTTTTTAGTTTTCAGATACTCAGTGCCTTTTGATAATATGCTGCTTTGGGGGAAAAGCATATTTAGGAACCATTTTTTTTAATTGGATTGTATTTTGCACTTATGTAGTACTCTCTGAAGAATGAATCTTGAGGGGAAAAAAAACGTGTAAGTTTGATTACATTATGTTGGTGTATGGTCAGCAACTGTGAAAGTACATATAGAGCATATGGAAAATTTAATTACTTAGAATATTGTCATATTTTTGTCTTTCAAACTTCATTACTATTTCTTTGTATTGATCTGAATAATGTTGTAAGCAGTAATAATTTTTGAAGCCCTTTCTACTATTCCAGAATACTCTAGTCATAAATTACAAAATGCTTCAGAGTAGTCTTTAAAGTAATACTGCCTGGGTTGAATACTAGCTCCTGTTGAAATGACCTTAGGAGAGGAAGTTAATCTTTCTAAGCCTCAGTCTGCTTGTCTATAAAATGTGAATTGGAAAAGTGGTTCTCTCCTGAACTTAATTTTAGGAGAAAATGAATGGGAAACATCTTGCAATAAAAAATAAGCTCTTAGTAAAATTTACCTTTTACTAATACTTTTTAATGTTAACAAAATCATTCCAGCTTTTCAGAAGACAAATAGAACTGCCTTATGATCCAGCAATCCAACTGCTGGGCATACACACTGAGGAAACCAGAATTGAAAGAGACACGTGTACCCCAATGTTCATCGCAGCACTGTTTATAATAGCCAGGACATGGAAGCAACCTAGATGTCCATCAGCAGATGAATGGATAAGAAAGCTATGGTACATATACACAATGGAGTATTACTCAGCCATTAAAAAGAATACATTTGAATCAGTTCTAATGAGGTGGATGAAACTGGAGCCTATTATACAGAGTGAAGTAAGCCAGAAGGAAAAACATAAATACAGTATACTAATGTATATATATGGAATTTAGAAAGATGGTAACAATAACCCTGTATATGAGACAGCAGAAGAGACACTGATGTATAGAACAGTCTTTTGGACTCTGTGGGAGAGGGGGAGGGCGGGATGATTTGGGAGAATGGCATTGAAATACATATAATATCATATATGAAACGAGTCGCCAGTCCAGGTTCGATGCACAATACTGGATGCTTGGGGCTGGTGCACTGGGACGACCCAGAGGGATGGTATGGGGAGGGAGGAGGGAGGAGAATTCAGGATGGGGAACACATGTATACCTGTGGCGGATTCATTTCGATATTTGGCAAAACCAATACAATATTGTAAAGTTTAAAAATAAAATTAAAAATATAAAAAAAATTTTTTAAAGATAAAAAAAGACAAACTAATGTGATGTTTGTCAATATGTTCTAAAATTAATTGGTGATATGTTGTAATTGTGACCTACGATTCAAGTTTTTAGGGTCCCCCCCCCAAGAGGATTATATGCTGTAGAAAAAGCTGAATAGCTAAAGTACTTTTCCTTTTATTTTTGCTAATTGAGTCCAACCTACTTCAGTTGATCTTACAAAACAATGAAAGCCAAAAGTAGGAACTCTGTATGTCAGATCCTCCATTAATAATGGCCATGTTTTTATTTTTTGCTTACAACTTTCTCAGGATTCTATATAACTTCAGATTCTGATGAAATTATGTTTTTATTTATCAGTGGTTTAAGAGTTTGAGTCTGTTTTTATAATTATAGTTAGCACGTGGCTTCATAATGACTCATTTCCCTGAAATGCATTTCATTCTCAAGTAATTCTGATGCATAATCCAAGAAGTTATCTGCACATTCAGCTATTCCTTTTTTTTGGGAAAGGGCTCTTCAAACTCAGTATTATACACATTTCAAGTCCTTTTTATTACACAGTATCCTTAAATATTAATACTTTTATATTGATCTGCCCTTATTAAAAGTAATGTGGTACATTCAAGATTAAGAACTCTGCTACAAAGAAAGATGTACTAAGAAAGGTAGACTTCTTACAATAATGTTAAAAGAAATACTTCCATAGTTGAAAAATGAGAACCCCTGCTTAAAATGTAAGTTTCAGCAGGGGACCTATATAATAATAAATATGGATGCTAAAATGAGGACCAAGATGCCAGATTTTCAGAAGAAATTTGAAATCCACATTTGACTTTTAAACTCCTAACCCACATTGAGGGTATAAAAAATCTAATTGTTGGAGATTCAAGAGAGAAAGGATTTTTATCCAGGGGCATTTCTCTGGAGAGAATGCTGTGCATCCTGCCCCATCTAGTTGCTTTTCCCTTCATCTCAGGAAGAAGTAGTTTAAATTGGTTGTTAAAATGTAAGTTTCAGCCGGTAAGGCCAGTTTATCGACTGAACCATTCAGGTAGAGGGCTCCTGTTCCCCTCACTTCCATCTTCATCCTTTACCTCTGGTCCCTTCCAATCTGGAGAGGATGAAAATAACTAGGAAAGACAGGGAGAAAATTGAATGAAAGAAGACAGGTTTTCTTAAACACTTCCTTCCCAGGTGGTGCAGATCCTAGCTGGGGAAGAGAAGCCATCATACCACTGAAGTTGCATATTCTAAAAACCAAATTGAGATTTTTATATTTTAAAGTGACTATAGGTATTATTGGAGAGGGCAATGGCACCCTACTCCAGTACTCTTGCCTGGAAAATCCCATGGACAGAGGAGCCTGGTAGGCTGCAGTCCATGGGGTCACTAGGAGTCGGACACAACTGAGCGACTTCACTTTCACTTTTCACTTTCATGCATTGGAGAAGGAAATGGCAACCCACTCCAGTGTTCTTGCCTGGAGAATCCCAGGGACGGGGGAGCCTGGTGGGCTGCCGTCCATTGGGTCACACAGAGTTGGACATAACTGGAACGACTTAGCAGCATAGGTACTATATCAGATAGAAATGATTAGAAAAACCGTGGGGACTATCCCAAGTGTTCACTCAGGGGTGGAAGATGAATCACCACATTGAATAAAAATTAAAAGAAAAAAGTTAGGATAAAAGGAAATTGCTTTTGTAATTGCATCTCTAAAATAATACTTATTTAGTGCATTGATTATATAATTGAAGAATCTAGAAATACCAAATGTTTTTTGACTTACAAACCACTTTGATTTTTTAAGTTTAAAATAATCCTCTGAAAGATAGCTTAAATTTTATGGTGAATTGGACTTTTCTTAAATTATATTTTCTAATCTGGTAATAGGAAAAGAAATGTTACGTTTTCTCACTTGTCATTTGCATTCGTGTTTATCTACTTGTTGGCTTGCTGATAGTGGTCTTAAAATGGAAAAGTTGAGTTGGTCAGTGCAGTTGGTTTAAATTAAGGAAATGTATGTAATATTTCTTTAGAAAACATCTTTGACATTTTGGAAAATTAAGCTTGATTTATTGAAAAGTAATTTAGTTTTTCCACTGGCAGTGGCATAGAATAATTTTTTTCTAGTAGCTATTCCGAATGACCTGAGTTAGGAAAACGTTGCTCATTTTCAATATATTCCTAATACTATTTTCCTGCTATTTTCCATTTTATGCAAAGGCCATTGTAGGCTAATTATAGAAAATTGCATTTAGTGCCAAGTGGATGTGAAATTAACTTTGACGCTGATGGACTGACATTTAAAGTAAAATGAGGTTACATTCTTTCCTGGGATTCTATGAACTATATTTTAATGTCCTTCAGTTATGAGAAGACATTTGCATCTTCCTAATTTTCTGGGGTGTTTTTTTTTTTTTTTTGGTAGTTGGTCACATTTCGCAAAATGTGAATGTTGTGATTTTTGACATTAAAAAATTCATGAAATATTTTCTTCAAATATTTATAAAATTCTTTCTGACTATACAAAACTTGGAGATTTATATTTTGTGACTTAACATGGTGAAGATTATGTGAAATATAAGTTCTATAAACATTATTTTGCCTGTTTTTTATTTTTTATTATAAAAATTATTTTAATTGTTGATATTTATTTTACTTTAAATGAGAAAAGACTGCACCTAAAATTCAGAACCTTGAAGGGGTCTGCATCATGAGAAAAAAACTGTTTTTGCATCTTTTGCAATTTAAAAGACTATATTCTTAAAGGAAGAACTTTTGAACATAGCTTGGCAGACTGGCCAGGGTTTGAGGTCACAGTCTCCTTACTTCTCACCACCTGACATCACACGTAAGCCATGACTCATGACGGTTGTGAATACCATTTGGAGCAGTATCTACAAAACTTCATATAAATATTTTTCTGTATATTTTCATTTCTTTTCCTGAATACATTCCTCTGATTTTGTTCTAGGCTCGAAGGAAGGAGGTATTTATCCAGGAACGGTATGGGAGATTTAATTTAAATGACCCATTCCTGGCACTACAGAGAGACTATGAAGCAGGTGCCAGCGATAAAGAGAAGCCAGTTTGTACCAACCCCCTCTCCATCCTCGAAGCAGTCATGGCACACTGCAGAAAAATGCAAGAAAGGATGTCCACACAGCTGGCTGCTGCTGAGAGCAGACAAAAGAAGGTATTGAGACTTTCCAATAGTCTTTCTTCCCATAACACAGTGTAGAATGAGGAGACCACTTCCGAGGTGGTGGTTTTGTTCTTAAATGCTGTATTTTCAGGAATGCAAAATACCGACAAATTATGGAGACCCTTCTCAAATGTAACTCAAAAATAACACTAAATCATAAAAGAAGTATGAAAAATTATGTTTCTTATAATAGTTACTATGATGCTTTCATTAAAATAGGGATTTTTGGAGGGAGAGTCTATTTCCTAATGCCCTAAGGCATGCTTAACTGCTCAATGGGTGATCCAGTAATGCAACCAGGACTGATCATATGGTAGCATCCCCAACTTTCTTTATCTAGCTTCTGTCTCTTATATTTCTTTGCAATTAGAAATTATTATTATTTTTTAATGAAAATAGTATGAGAATAGAATGAAAGTTTGCTTAGTATAATGCAGTCTCACAACATGTCATTTGAAGTTCTGGTTCGTCTCAAACTCGCCTCTGGGGTCTGAGTGTCTGCTGCAGACCTCCAGGCTCCTGCTCACATGTGTTTCATTAAAACCAACCTCCTCCGCCTGCCTCACCTCCCCCAGCAACACAAATACACATTTATTGCACTGAGCACATGCTTCAAAGAGTCCTAAGCGATGAAAGCTTTCTGTGATCAACCATAAGGAAATAGAAGTTTAAATTTTTTGTCCTTCTGATACACTGCTGAGACGACTGATTCCCTTTATTTGAAAAGAGTGAGGAAGAAAGAGAAGGCAATGATGTCTGGTATGATTAGGATTAAAAGTAGTATGTTCTTCCAACCATTATTAAAACATAAAATAAGTCTTCTATTTGTCCTTTTCAGAGAATTTGTTATAGCTCACATTTAACACCTGATTAACAGTTAACCTGAATGCACTATACTATATAAATATTTATGATGCTGTCATTATAAATTAATGACTGTGTGGGCTTTCTCCCTGTAATTATTTCTTTGCAGTAATATATATTTGCTGGTGCTCTGGGATAGGTGTTGAATAAAATCAAACCTTTGCTCAGTATGCACATGGTAGAAAACTAAAGCATGAGTAAATAATAAAGAATAGACGGTCTTCCCTGCATGTGAGACCGAATCACACCGTTTTACTCTGGGCTCTACATACCATCTACAAAGCCCTGCAGACCACCACTGAGATCTCTAGAGCTTTTCAAAAATCCCCACAAACCACATAAGCTAAGAGCCAGTGTGTTTCCGTTGATGTCACTAAGGCTCACTTGTATGTCTTGGATGAGACACATTTCAATTACACTCTTAATGTGTCAAATGAGCTATTTCATAATAAAGTACGTCTGCTGGGGTTGTGCTGTATTATCAAAAATCAAGAAAATATTTTGTTTTTGTTGTAGTTTTCATCCAATACATACAATGCATGCTTTACCAAATTTTACTTCAGTTTTGCATTTTATCTATCATTATAAGAGAGGAAAAAAAGTTGAATCAAAGCTTTGAGTTCAATTCTGAGTTGAATCAAAGCTCTTATTATCTAGTTGATTTTTTTTTTTTTAATCAGCTTACATCCTGTTTGTTTCTGAATGCCTGGGTTATTTCCAACCTGGCTGGAAGTGAAAGGAAATTGTTTCTGTCCTATGGGTCCTGAGAGGCTGGTATGGAATGAGCCAATGATCTGTCTCCCACGTATTACGGAGACACAGAGGTCCTTTATGGCCACATTGACTGGCTGTGCCGTCTCAGTGAAGGGTCTTTCTGAATGGCAGTGCTACCTTTTGTCCCTAAAGGATATTCTATCCAGTAGCCTGTAACGTGTGAGGAGAGTAACTGTTTGTACTCTAATCCTGGATCTTTATTTATGAAGAAAATAAGATAACATAGCGGCTGATAAGACCAGAGTCATTTCAGCAATAAAATTACCTGTCACCTTTACTCTTGAGAGTAAATATAGTAACCAGACATCGTCAGGTCTCTTACATGTAGAATAAATGGCAGCTTTAGAAATCTAAAAGCATTAAGACACAGAAATCCTTTATTTTAAATGAACCCAGGTCATCAAATCACTGCCAGAGCAAAAGTCAGGGAAAGCAAAGGTCCGATTATCTTCAGTTCAAGTATTTATTATCTGACATGGGCAGAGCTCTGTGGTGATTCTAAGACATTTGGCCTGAACACTGCTCTGCTTGGCCTCTCTAGGCGGGAGAAGCTTAGCACTCATTCATGCATTGGTTCCTGCTGAGACTACTAATAGGAGGGTTAACTGGTAATTTGCCTGCCAGGAAAATTTGGGCAAGAGTCAATTTGGCAAATGGACTGAGCCTCAAGCCACTTTGCATAAACTAATGGGTAATCATCATGGGGAAATTTGCCTCTGGTAATATACCAGTTAGAGGCAGTAACCCAGGTGGTTATTATTTGGGTTTTTACTTTTTATCTTGTGCATCATCTGGTGATACAGCTTCTGTTCTAATTTATTTTCAGTCATTTTATTCATACATAGTATAATTTCTAGCCTGGAAATAGAAAACATCTTTTAATTTGAGCAGAGCTTATAAAAGAAAAAAAGCAAAAATAACAACCAGGAAATTCAGAAGGGGGCATTTTTTTTCACCAGAGGAAAAACTCAAAGTAGTTCTGTGTATTAGATAGAGCTCCTTCTAGGTAGGGCTTCCCTGGTGGCTTTGCAGTAAGGAATCTGCCTGCAATGCAGGAGATGCCGGTTCTGTCCCTGGATTGAGAAGATCCCTTAGAAAAGGAAATGGCAAACCACTCCCGTATTCTTGCCTTGGACCTCCCTTGGACAGAGGAGCCTGGCAGGCTGCAGTCCATGGGGTCGTAAAAGAGTTGGATATGACCAAAGCGACTAAAAACGAAACAGAAACAACCTCTTAGGTGGCAGCTCAGCACAGTGAGGTCAGTTGCATAACAGTAGATGCATCAGGCAGAATGTGTAGTCACAAGCAGTTCCAGTATTCATGGAGTTCATCGGAAAGAGCATTTATTTGTTGGCTACCAGCATGGTAGAGCATGGCTGGGGGAACTCGGGGACCAGCTCTTAGCAGCCAGCATCTCTGACAAATGCTCACTGTAGATCTAATCTGCAGTGGCTGATCCTTCTACTGAGCTGGATACTGAAGCTGGCTGATACCAGACGCACCACTGCCATCACTGCTCTGGGTCTTGGGTGGTGCTTCCCCTAGCCCTGCTTCTTTGCGTCACTTGTTTCCTAATTGATGCCTAAGAGTAGGTGCATTTGATTGGCCAAGCTCAGGCCACATGCGTTCTCCTTAGCTACAAGACCAGGAAAGCAACTATTGGCTGTATTTTAACTACTACAGGAGAGAACCATCAGTGCAAAGTTCCCCTGACATAGAAAGGAGTCTCAGCTGTTAGTCAACCAAAGAAATGATGAATGCACCAGAAAAGAGCAATGAAAACATGTTTTATTTCATATGTCTCTTTCTTCACATTGTAAATAATTGTAATTCATTTTGCTATTTGTACTCAGTGTTTTGTGCTTCATGGTTATAACATACAAATATAATTTAATTTTACATTGTTTTCTAGACTTTTGTTCAAGGATAACATGGTAGAGAAACATCTAAAATAACATTTTTAGGAAGAGTATATCAGCTTCTTTGTACATGAGTGATTGTTTTCAACTCCTTCCTGAGTCTGTTTTTGTATAACTCATTATTACAGTTCAAAATGCATTTTGACTCCCCAGGGAGCACTGTAGAGCAAGCATTAAGGGGAGCTGGAGACTGAGATCTGCAGCTTTGAGCCAGGACATGTAGGGGAGAATAGTTTCCCTTATCCATGTCTTCTCTTGAAACTCTAGATCAAGAGGAAGGGGCAGATGAGAAGTGCAGAGCCTAACAGCCGACTGACTGGTTGTTACAGCTCCAATAAGGAAGAAAATCTCCTGCATCTTACTGTTATGTACTTGTTTACCAGGACTGGGCAGTTGCCGGTGGGGGTGACCCTGTAGAAAAGAGGAAGAGGGTGCAGTGAGTGTTAAAAGATTTGAGGGAGCATTAAGAAATATGATTAGATGTCATAAAAGTGTTTTGTGATTGTGACAGACATGCAGTCTGCTTTCTCCTTTTACAAATGACCAGAATTGCTTTCCTCTCTCTTTTCCACTTCGAATTAGAACTAATTGCCTTTACATTGCTGCTCCGCTCCCTCCTACATAGTTTTCCCTTTCATTCTGGAAAAACAATTGTTTGGTGCCTCTTCATTCATGGCTCCCAGTCTGGGTGCTATTCTTGGAGGAACCACCCACTTTCTCACTACCAGTGAAGCTGTGTTGGCTCTTCTAAGCTCTTCCATACAACTTGCTGCTTTTTTGCAAAAGGCTTTGGTGATACTCAGAGAAGGCAATGACACCCCACTCCAGTACTCTTGGCCTGGAAAATCCCATGGATGGAGGAGCCTGGTGGGCTGCAGTCCATGGGGTCACTAAGAGTCAGACACAACTGAGCAACTTCACTTTCACTTTTCACTTTCATGCATTGGAGGAGGAAATGGCAACCCACTCCAGGGTTCTTGCCTGGAGAATCCCAAGGATGGTGGAGCCTGATGGGCTGCCGTCTGTGGGGTTGCACAGAGTCGGACACGACTGAAGCGACTTAGTAGTAGTAGTAGTTGGTGATACTGCTCCATGCAAAATTTCCCCTGAGCCATTACTTGAAAGTGGTTGTGAGTAGATATAAATTGGACAGTAGTATAGCAGAATCAACTGGAACTCGGTAATCTTTATACACAAAGGGCATGGTTCCTTCATAATCACAATTGAATGCAGTTGAATTGGGGAGAAAGTCTGTTCCCAGCCCTAACCATCAGGTCCACAGACCCTGGATCACTGCTCAAAATTGTCCCAGATTTGGCCTTTGAGAGCCCTTTTAAGCTACTCCTTTTGATATATTCCCATAATTCCTATAGCACATTCTTATTACAAAAGGATTTTTTTTTTCTTACAGGCTATCATACACTTGTCTTATCCCAACCCCTGGGATTAGCTATTACATACAGGAGCTGTTATTTTCATTCCTTTCTAATGGAAAGTAGAAGTGAATCTAGAGCTAGGAAATTATGCATACTTATAATATTCATAAACATTTTATATACACACATATCTGTATCTTCATTTATCTGTAGTGAGTTCATACTTACTGACACCTCTGATTTTAATCCAAAGGGTACATTCTTATCCTTTATTTAGAACTAGCTCTTCCAACAGTGAGAAAGCTGTCAGCTATTATACTTCACTATATTACTCATTTACTGCAGCCTAGAACCCACAGGGCTTCCCTGGTACCTTGGCTGGTGAAGAATACGACTTCAATGCAGGAGACCCTGGTTTGATTCCTGGGTCAGGAAGATCCCCTGGAGAAGGGATAGGCTACCCACTCCAGTATTCTTGGGCTTCTTTGGTGACTCAGATTGTAAAGAATCTGCCTACAATATGAGAGACCTGAGTTTGATCCCTGTGTTGGGGAGATGCCTTGAACGAGGGCATGGTAACCCACTTCAGTATTCTTGCCTAGAGAATACCCATGGACAGAGGAGCCTTAAGGGCTGCGGGTCCATGGGGTCACAAAAGGTCAGACACGACTGAGTGACTAAGCACAGCGCAACACAGAACACAGAATCCATAGCACTGTAAAAAAAGCAAAAATGCAAACCTGAAATTCACTATTGTTTATCCCCTTTAAAGAGATATTTACATTAAATCTCACTTTAAAGTAAAATTTGCATAAGTGCACAAATTGATGTTTTAAAAATGCATATACTTGTGTAACCTGTACCTCTTAAAAGATAGAAAATATTTCCATTACCACTGAAAGTTTCCTGGAGTATCTTCTCAATAATTATCTCCACCACTTCAGGCAGCCACTGAACACGCCTCTGATTTTTTTTTTTTTTTTATTGTGGATTAGTCTTATCTCTGTACTGCAACTTTAGGTAAAAAAGATGACTGCAATGAAATAATGAGCCTTCTGTGTACAAACTGTAAGTCTTTCAACTTTGTTTTTATTTATGAAAATTGTCTTGTCTGTTCTAGATTGTTTGCATTTCCATGAAAGTTTTCTTTGAAAGTTTTCAGGGATGAAATTTCATTGACCTTTAAATATGTTGAGAATTGACATCTTTAACAATATTGAGTCTTCCAATCCATGATTATAGTATTTCTCTTGATTTGTTGAGATCTTTGTGGTTTCTTTCAGCAGTGTTTTATTGTTTTTAGTTTAGTAGTATTAAATGTCTTTTGTTAGGCTTATTTCTAAATATTCGGTGCTATAATAAACACATTATTTTTGACAAACATTTGTTGCTAGTGTGCAGGTACTCAATTGATTTTTGCATGTTGACATTGTATCCTGTGATCTTGCTAAACTTGCTTATTAGATTTAGCAGTTGTTGTGTATATTTTATATGATTTTGTAGGTAAATAAGCATGTTATCTGTGAATAAAACCCATTTTAATTCTTCCTTTCCAAATTGCCTACCTGCCTTCCCCTTCTCTTTTCCCCATCATTTCACTGACCAGAGCCCAGAACCATCAGAACAATGTTGATCAGAAGCAGTGAGTGAAGACTTCAAAGGCCTTTCCTTTCCTTAGGGAGAAAACAGGCTGTTTAATGGTTAAGTATGATGCTAGCTGTGCTTTTTTATAGATGTCTTTTATCTCATTGAGGTTTCATTCTATTCTTTATTGAGTAGTTTTTATCATGAATGGGTTTTGAATTTTGTAAAATGGTTTATCTGCATCTATGGCTGTGGTCATGATTTTTCTCTTTATTTTGTTAATGCGATGAATCTTACTAATTGCTTTTCAAATATTAAACCAACTTGGATTCCTGTAGTTAACTTCAGTGGGTAACCTTTTATCATTCTTTTTAAATATTACTGGATTCAGTTTGCCTGTATCTTGCTGCAGAGTTTTGTTTCTGTGTTCACGAGTGGTAATTTTTCTGTGAATTTTAAAATAATTCTTTTGATATGAAAGTAATTCTGGATTCATAAAGGAAATTGGAAGTATTCCCTTCTCTTTTTTGAAAGAGTATATATAGGTTTGGTTTTGATGTTTGGTTGAAGTTACCCTCATATGAGTTGAGGGTTTTCTTTAGGGGAAAATTTTTATTTGTAAATTCAGTTTCTTTTGAAGATATAAAGCTATTCCATTCTTTTACTCCATCTTATGTCAGTTCTGAAAGTTGTATGCTTCAGAGGAATTTGATTTGTTGAATGTTTTGACACAAGGGTTTTCATCATTATCTTTTTAATGTTCATTTCATAGTGTTACCCCATCCTTTATTCCTGTTATTTGTGTTTTTTTATATCTGTTTCTTAATCTGTTTTTTTTTCCTTTTTTTTTTAAATTTTATTTTATTTTTAAACTTTACATAATTGTATTAGTTTTGCCAAATATCAAAATGAATCTGCCACAGATATAAATGTGCTCCCCATCCTGTTTTTTAACAATGTTAATGATATTTTAGATTAAAACCAACTTTTGGCTTTGTAAATTTCTCTCTCGTTTGTTGTCTCTTGTATTTTCATTGATTTCTTACCTGTGCTATTTCTAACCTTTGTTATTTGTTTCTTTTCACTTTGTATTTTGTTCACTTTTCCTAACTTTCTAAGGTAACACTTAGATAATTAATTTGAGACAAAACTTTTAAAAAAAATTTTACTGAAATATAGTTGACTTACAATATTGTGTTTAATTTCTGCTCTATTAGCAAAGTAAAACTCAGTTATACAGTTATATTTTCATTTTCATATGCTTTTCCATTATGATTTTACCACAGGATATTGAATATAGTTCCTTGTGCTGTACAATAGGAATTTGCTTATCCATCCTATATATAATAATTTATATTTGCTGAGGCAACGCTCCCAGCCTCCTCTCCTCCCTCCTTGGCAAGCACAAGTCTGTCCTCTGTGTCTGTGAGTCTGTTTTTGGTTTGTAGATAGGGTCATTTGTGTCGTACTTTAGGTTCCACATGTGAGTGACAGCCTATTGTATGTCTTTTTCTTTCTGACTTCCTTAACTTAATGTGATGATCTGTAGGTCCATCCATCCATGTTGCTGCAAATAGCTGAGGCCTGGCGAGCTGCAATTCATGGGGTTGCAGAGAGTCGGACACGACTGAGCGACTGAACTGAACTGAATAATTAGCAGTAACAAGCATCTTTTCATGTGCCTGTTAGACATCTGTATGTCTTCTTTGGGAGACAACTCTTCTAAAGCAATTATCAATGTAATTTTCTGTGTATTTTCTGCTTTATCTGCCTTTGAGTACTCCTTTTGCACTACATCCAACAAACTTTGATATATTATTTTATTTTCAATTAGTTCAAATGTTTTCTAATTTCCCTTGTGATTTCTTCTTAAACTTCTGTACTATTTAGAAGTGTGTTTTAATTTTGAATTTTGGGGTGTTATTAATATCTTATTGTGATTTATAATTTAATTCTCCTGCGGTCAGAGAGTATATTCTGTAAGATTTTAGTCTTGTAATTTTTTGTTGGTTTTTAATAGTGCAACGAGTGTGTCATCTGTAGTCCTTGGGTGTTCTGTTCCATAGCATCAGTCAGGCCAGGTGTTTTCCATAGTATTATCCACAGCTACTATATTCCTGCTGATATTTCAATCTAGATCTTTAGCAAGATATGATTGTTATTAGAAATTTGTTTATTTCCCCCTTTACTTCTGTCCGATCTCGCTTCATGTATTTTAGAGAATAATTCAGCCATCATCTATAATGTAGTTTCTCTGTATGTAATGTGTGTTTTTCTCTGGCTGCTTCAAGGTTATTTGTTAGTTTTGTTTTCATTGGTTTTACTATGATGTCCTAGTTATGGTTTTCTTTATATTTATCCTGCTTTGGGATTTCTGAGCTTCCTGGATATATATATATATATATTTTTTTTTAAACCAAATTTGTGAATTTTGGCCATATTTTCTTTTAATATAGTTTTATTCTATTTCTGGAAATCCAGTTCTGTGGAATTTAGACCACTTTATATTGTCCTACAGTGAGATGCTCTTCACTTTTTCAGTTCACTTTTATTGTTTCTCAAAATTGGATACTTCCTTTTGCTCTGTTTTCAAATCATCGGTTTTTTTCTGTGCTTTTTTAATTTTCCTCTTTCAAATCTTCTATTAAGCTCATTAAGACATATTTTTTCCATTTTAGATATTATTCTTTTATAGATTTTCCATTTGTTTCTAGTTTCCATTCCTATGCCAAGACTCCCATTTTGTTCCATCACCACGACCGTGTTTTCTTTGAAAATGGCTGCTTTAGGGTTCTTGTCTGCTAATTTCAGTAGAAGTCACCTTAAGCTCAGTTTCTATTTGAGTACATTTATCTTATGGATCACTTAAAACTTTTTTTGCATGTCCAATAATTTTTTAATGCATACTAGACATTGTGGATGATGTGGTACAGAGACTGTGGAGTCTGTTATCTTCCAAAGAGTGTAAGTAGTTAACCTGATTAGATTCATAGTCTAAACTCTGACTTTTTGCAGTTGGCGATAGCTAAAATATTTGCTCATTTCTGTTAGTCGCTCAGTAGTAGCCTCTGTGATTAAGTTTGGACTCTCTCCTGTGCTTGCATGCTAAGTCATGTCCATCTCTTTGTGACCCTGTGGACTGTAGCAGCCAGGCTCCACTGTTCATTGGGTTCTCCAGACAAGAGTACTGGAGTAGGTTGCCATGCCCTCCTCCTGGGGATCTTCCTGGCCCAGGGATCAAGCCCGTGTCTCTTGCATCTCCTGCGCTGGCAGCAGGTTCTTTACCAGTAGTGCCACCTGGGAAGCCTGGACTTTCTCATACAAACGTGTAACTCAAGAGTCTACCGGTGACACTGGTGAGGGTAGTTGCAGCAGCTTTCATTTCATCCTCTGGCTCCTCAGGCCAGCATCAGGGATGCTTTGTGCTTGAGCTCTTGTTGTCAGTGCTGTCAGGACAGGGAATAGCCCTCACCTGAAAAGCTGTCCATGGCACCCCACTCCAGTACTCTTGCCTGGAAAATCCCATGGACAGAGGAGCCTGGTAGGCTGCAGTCCATGGGGTCGCTAAGAGTCGGACACAACTGAGCGACTTCACTTTCACTTTTCACTTTCATGCATTGGAGAAGGAAATGGCAACCCACTCCAGTGTTCTTGCCTGGAGAATCCCAGGGACGGGGAGCCTGGTGAGCTGCCGTCTATGCGGTTGCACAGAGTCGGACACTACTGAAGCGACTTAGCAGCAGCAGCAGAAAAGCTGTCCAAGGGCAAATCTCATCCAGTGCTGTTGGTTTCTTTCTAACGGGAGGGTATACTCCTTTCCTATTTCTGTCAGTTTTATTGCTCTCCAGAGTCTTCAAACAGGTATTTTCTTAATATTGTTTCAAGGGTTTATCATTATTATCTGCATGAGTAGGTAGTCTAATAAAAGTTGTTTCACCATTACTGATAGTGAAACTTTCTCTGATGTACTTTGTATTGTTGTAATTACTGTCTGACTTATAAAGACATCATCTGTGTGTTTAGTACAGTCCATTCTCTAGCTCCTTGTTTGCATGTAAATGTCTTTTCACAGGGAAAACACTGAGCAAAACTGATGTTTTGAAATAGCACAAAGCTAACACTTTTTAGTGCCACACACAATGGTAAATACATGTGTTGCCTTGTTTAATCCTGTAATGTAGTCACTATTTTTCTTCTATTGTGCAGTTAAAAGAACCCTCCTTCAGAGGGAAAACTTACCAAGGTTACACAGCCAAGAAGGTGGGATTAGAACTTAGTATTGTACTTCTTGGCTTCCCAGGTAGCAAGTGGTAAAGAATCAGCCTGCCATTGAGAAGATACAAGAGATGCAAGTTCAGTCCCTGGGTCAGGAAGATCACCTGGAGTAGGAAATAGCAACCCACTCCAGTATTCTTGCCTGGAGATTTCCATGGACAGAGGAGCTTGGTGGGCTACAGCCCATGCAATCACAGAGAGTCAGACATGATTGAGCATGCACGCATGCTGTAACTACACTTCTTACTCTTTAAAACAGAAGAACTTTATTTTTGGGTCAGAATAGTCAAGGACATTTTTTAAATATAAAAATTATTTTTTGAGTTTTGGAGTACATTTATGTGCTTATTGGAAGGAGCAGATAGAGAGGGGGATGTTTAATGTTGATACAGAGCAGTGTGGTCACTAATGGAGCAAGTCAGAGGTGACAGGAATAATGAAGTTAATTGTTGAAGAAAGTCTGACCTTCAGCAGTTGGAAACATCTTTCCCTTAGAGTGAAAGGAAGGATGAATGGATTGATATGGCCATAAAAACGCTTAAGGGAGGAGACAGGATGTGCAGGGAATGAGTTAGTCTGAATGTTCTTGATCAAAGAGTCTGTTAGGGGAGACTGAGAGTCACTTGAGTTGTCATTGGGTGAAGTATTGGGGAGAATGACAGAGGTTTAAATATCCCCTGAAATAGTAAATGGTAGAGGAAGCTAAACAGAGTTAGGTAGAGTGATTGATGATGGGGGCTCAGAACTCAGTTGAGTTGGGAGCCATGTGTAGTAGGCACATCAATTATGTGATTTTCTCTGTGCTCTGCTATCTGTAGTGAGATTAAAAGATGCATGTTTGTCTGAGATAGGATTTATAAGGCACGAATGATGGAAGAACACAGATAAAAAAGACTAATGGCTGCTTTTCTAGAAGTATAGTTTTCTGTTTAGATACCTGAGATTAGTTGAGTTGATTAGATTAGAATTGAATCTTTAATTCGATTCTAAAATGTAAGAGATGGACGTTGTTTCAAAAATAGAGTGAGACGACCCAGTATAGAAATACCATGGGCTGCATGTGTGGTGGGGTGAGGAAAACTTGAAACAGTTGGAGCCGTAAATGAATGCCAGGATCCTGACACTGACCCACTGGACCACGTCAGGGAAATCACTGACTTGTCCTCCATTTGGCTGTTCTGTAAAGTGCAAGTGGCCCTTCAATTCTAGAAGACAATGTTTTTTTTTTCCACATCGAGGTAGGTTATGAAAATCATATATTTTAAAAATAAGATGAAAATTGACCTGATTTGTGCTTTTTTCCTACATTGGTTGCTATAAGAATTTGGAAGGGGGAGTAATACAAAACCTATTGAATATTTTCTCTATACTTCTAACTTTCTGTATGTCTTCCATAGCAACTTACTTTAATGCATTTAGAAGAATTAAAAGTGCTTTAGCTATGAATAAGTTCAACTTTCTGTGAGGCACCCAGATGAATAAAATACAGGTATAAATCAAGTATAGGACAGCACTATTGTTCTTCAAATATTACCTTATCTACTTATGAAGTCAACCCCCAAATTTCATATACAATAGAGTGTATGTGTATGGACAAGTGTCTCTGATTATTCTTGGGGAATTATTTGGATTCCTGATCACCTCTTTATAGGACCTATTGCAGTGCTATTCAGTGACTTCTTCAAAGCCAGAAGGATCCCCAAATAAATGAATAATGCCTCTGACTGTCCACTGGGCAGTGAGCCATTCTTTGCTTTTGGTCTCATGTCTGACTAAGGGGGATGGAGGAGTGGATTTAATGGTGAGGAACAGGAACACATTCTCAACTGATGGGTCATGCGAGCATTTCCTGTCTCTGTTATTGATTACTTAAAGCCAAGTTAAATAATTACTGTCTCTCTTGAGAGTATATTTGTGTTTAACCTCTGAGGATAGGTGAGTTCTTTCCATGTCTTTAATTGGGTAGATCTGCTTTTACCTTGATGATCTGTAAGCCCCTTTATGGGCCACCATGAAGACATTGTCTCTAGTTGGGAAGACAAGGCATGTGGACCCGCTTGGCTGCTGCAGCCCAGCTTGAGATGTATCCCTCACAAGCACTTCATGGTGCATTCCCTGGAGAGAAGTGAGAAACTTGGGTGAAGATGTTAGAATTGTATCTGTGTATCAGAAAGGCCCTCCCTCGGTTGTTTGGAAGATTGATGTTTCTATGAACTGTGTTAATTTCATTAATTCAGACACAGTAGCAAAGAAGACAGAGTCCCTGCCCTCATGAGTCCTGTTCTAGTTGGGGGTAGGCAGGTGCCAACCAAAGGGTGATTCACTAAAGGATGGAAAGGACTGTCTTCCACAGGGTGGTGAGGGCAGCCTCGCTGTGAGGGTGACAGTTGAGCAGAGGGCGGAAGGAGTAAAACAGCCAGGCTTTTGTGCCATTGGGTGTTTTGGTGCTTATTAGAAAAGCCCAGGTGGAGGTAAAAAGGTTTTTAAAATCTCCTTCTCTGTGCTGATCAACTAGGCAAATGTTGTTTTGAGAAGCCTAAATCCTAGGGTTTAAATCCTGCTCAATGAGCAGACAGACCCTCCTCCTGAAGGAAAAAGTGCTCTTCTTTCCAGGCAGATGCAGCCCCAGGCCTGGGCAGACAATGGTGAGAGCTGGATTTTGGTTCCTCTCACCCTTGCAGTACCCTAGTCCAGCATTCTTGCGTGGAGAATCCCATGGATGAGGAGCCTGAGGCCTACAGTCCCTGAGGTCACAGAGTCAGACATGACTGAGCATCTGAGCACCCTTGCAGCCGACCACCCTTGTGCAGTACACAAACTCCTCGGTGCAGGAGCCCTGTGTGATGGGTCATGGTGGAATTTCTATGCAGACAGACAAGACCAAAGACCCTGAGGCAGGATGACGTTCAGGAAACATCAGGGAGACCAGTGTCATGGGACCCAAGTGGGCAAAGGGGAACTGAAAGAAAGGAAGTCAGACTTGGGGTTCACTGATACTGATTATATTTTTTATTTGTTTGGTTGCACCACATGGCATTTGAGATCTTAGTTCCCCCACTACTGTTGGAACCTGTGCCTCCTGCAGTGGAAGCACAAAGTCCTAACCATTGGACAGCCAGGGAAGTCCCATGACTATATTTCTAATATTTCTTATATATGAGTTAAAATAACTTTCATATATGATTTTACATGACTCTTCCAGCAAATCCTCACTTGTAACCTCAAAGTAGATTGCCAAAAAAAAAAAAAGCTAAGTAATATGATTAGCAAGCATAGGAGTTTAGAATTTAACTGAAGTCCTCTGTTTTCAGCACTTTTCATTTTACAGTGCCTCAAAGATTAGTAATTCTAAGGCATTAAACATTAAAAATAAAAAGTTCTCTACCAGAGTTCTGTTTTTACAGAAGCAGACCTTTCTGAACTATGTGTTGTGATTTGAAGCATCAAATTACCCTTCTCCTTTTCTATAGTTAACTTACATTAAAAATTTTTTCTGTTGCTATGATTGAGATGTTTTTTATAAAACCATTAACATCTATTTTATCATTTTAATGAGTCTCTAAAATATTATCCATCATCTCCCAACTCATTTCAGAAATCTCACGCCTTAGCTAACCCAGACCATACAGTTGTTATAAAGTTTAATACAAATCTCTCCCCATCTTTGGCTGAAAAGAATCCTCTGCCTATTAATCAGGGTTGTCCTGTGCATTTCTTTCAGCTGGAGATGGAGAAGCTTCAGCTCCAAGCACTTGAGCAGGAGCACAAGAAGTTGGCTGCCCGCCTGGAGGAGGAGCGAGGCAAGAACAAGCACGTGGTCCTGATGCTGGTCAAGGAGTGCAAGCAGCTCTCCGGGAAAGTCCTAGAGGAGGCCCAGAAGCTGGAAGAGGTAATGGCCAAACTGGAAGAGGAGAAGAAAAAGACCAGCGCGTTAGAGGAGGAACTCGCCACGGAGAAACGAAGAAGCTCAGAAATGGAAGCTCAGATGGAAAAGCAGCTCTCGGAGTTTGACACGGAGCGGGAACAGCTTCGTGCCAAGCTGCACCGAGAAGAAGCACACACCACTGACCTCAAAGAGGAGATAGACAAGATGAAGAAGATGATCGAGCAGCTGAAAAGGGGAAATGACAGCAAACCCAGCCTCTCCCTCCCCCGGAAGACAAAAGATAGACGTTTGGTGTCCATATCTGTGGCAACAGAAGGCCCAATGACAAGATCTGTTGCGTGCCAGACAGACCTAGTGGTGGAGACTGCTGAGCCCCTGAAGAAGTTGCCTTTGACCGTGCCCGTAAAGCCTGCCACGGGGAGCCCCCTAGTCTCCGCCAGTGCCAAGGGGAATGCCTGCCCCAGTGCCGCCTCGGTCAGACAGGGTATCGAGAGGCAGGTTTCCCACGGTGACTTGATAGGCTCCTCTCTGCCCACTGTCCCACCTCCAAGTGCAAACAGAATTGAGGAAAATGGACCGAGCACCGGCTCAACACCAGATTTAACCAGTAGCCCAAGCCCACTACCCAGTGCAGTTTCCCCGGCCTCCGGGCACACGCCCGCACCGCCTCCGCACAGTTTACATTCACCGAGTGCCAGCGCGCCTCTACATCCGGGTCTGAACCCACGCATCCAAGCGGCTCGATTTCGATTTCAGGGCAGTAATGCTAATGACCCAGACCAAAATGGAAACACCACCCAAAGCCCTCCATCCAGAGAAGTCTCTCCTACAAGTCGTGACAACCTAGTGGCCAAACAGCTTGCTCGGAATACTGTGACCCAAGCACTGTCGAGATTTACAAGCCCCCCGGCGGGAGCACCCCCGAGACCTGGAGCGTCCCCGACGGGGGACGTTGGCACCTACCCCCCGGTTGGTCGAACCAGTTTAAAGACTCCTGGTGGGGCCCGAGTTGACAGAGGAAACCCTCCTCCCATCCCTCCAAAAAAGCCAGGGCTCTCCCAAACTCCTTCTCCACCGCACCCCCAACTCAAGGTTATCATGGATAGCAGCAGGGCCTCCAGCACAGGGATCAAAGCTGATAACAAAACTG
The DNA here is from genome assembly GCF_032452875.1 of Bos javanicus. Taxonomy (NCBI): domain Eukaryota; kingdom Metazoa; phylum Chordata; class Mammalia; order Artiodactyla; family Bovidae; genus Bos; species Bos javanicus. The sequence continues at coordinate 51,216,400 of NC_083871.1, forward strand.
TGGCTTCGCCTCCTTCCAGTTTGCCACAAGGGAACAGGGTAATAAATGAGGAGAATCTCTCTAAATCTTCCTCCCCTCAGCTGCCACCAAAACCATCCATAGATTTAACTGTGGCACCCGCAGGCTGTGCCGTTTCAGCCCTGGCCACATCTCAGGTGGGTGCCTGGCCTGCTGAAACCCCTGGACTGAACCAACCTGCATGTTCAGAAAGTTCCCTTGTCATTCCCACCACCACTGCCTTTCGCTCTTCCATAAACCCTGTTAGTGCCTCATCCCGTAGAGCAGGTGCCTCTGACAGCCTCCTGGTAACAGCATCAGGTAAAGGGATTGAAATGTTATATCCTTCTTTAAGAATGTGGCCTGTTCTCTCACTTGCCTTCATTTCCTTCACATTGCCTTAAAACTTTTTTTTTTTTTAATCTGATACTTTTTTTTCTATTTCTTTCCCTTCTTTTTTTTTTGTGTGTGATTTTCTTTGAAGGCTCCAGGGTATGGTGATTCATCTTGCTATATGAATTGCGGTTTTGTTATGCTGAGTGCTTTCTTCTTTTAAAAATAACCTGAAAGCAGTGGTTTGGAGCACACGGAGACCATTAATTTAGAGAAACTGAAGCATTTCCATGGGAGGAAAGACTCATCTTTCTTATAAAATATTTATCTCACAAGATTTCACTATTAGCCATCTCCAGACAGCATGTGTTCAATTCTACCCCTTCTGAGATGGCTTATTTGAAAGAATGCTTTCAGGTAGTTATTAACACTACAGTCTACTTTGGGTTATCAAATTGATTAGAGGCGTTCTGTAATTGGTATATTCTGTGTTTTAATATCAGTTTGGTGTTGCCTTTTTTAACCTCAAAAATAGTGTGTGTGCTTATAAACCTCTATTCGAAGTTTACTTCAAAAGTTGTTTTACTTTGTTTAGCGCTAACACTTAAGCACAGATGGGTGACATAGCACGTGCGCTGTATTGGAGGTTTCCATTGCAGATGTGGTTCATAAAGTCACTGAATCTGGGACTCTTGAACAACGAGTTGATGAAGAACTAGATTTTTCCCTTTTTGTTTTATAGTGCTAAAGGAAGCATTGCTTTTTATTGGCATTTCTGGAGAAGGCAATGGCACCCCACTCCAGTACTCTTGCCTGGAGAATCCCATGGACTGAGAAGCCTGGTGGGCTGCAGTCCATGGGGTCGCTAAGAGCCGGACCCGACTGAGCGACTTCCCTTTCACTTTTCACTTTCATGCATTGGAGAAGGCAATGGCAACCCACTCCAGTGTTCTTGTCTGGAGAATCCCAGGGACGGGGGAGCCTGTTGGGCTGCCGTCTATGGGGTCACACAGAGTCGGACACAACTGAAGCGACTTAGCAGCAGCAGCAGCAGGTCTTCACTGACTAAAAGTGGCTCTAAAATAATGTTACAGTGCCAAAGTTTTGATGGAACTTTGCAGGGTCTCTCCTGCCCCAGGATGTTGGTGCTTAGCAGAGGCTGTTGGATCTGAATGAGAGAGAACTTTTAAGAATTAAAGGAAGATTTGAGCTGTGTTTTTTTTTTAAGATTTAGGGAGAAGCATAGAAATAAGAAAAGAAGGTAGCACTGTACTTGCTAATTATCAGGTAGTGAGAGCAGTGTAACAAGACTGCTTGTTACAGTTATAAGCTGTCTCCTAAATAGTCAATTCCTTGAGATGTTAGGTTCATACATTAAGGGGCAAAATTGGAAATTGGAAACAGCATGGATTTGATGTTAGTTAGGTCTGCATTGGAATCTAGGCTCTGGCATTTACAGCTCTGTGTTTTGGGTGATTTTTCTTGAACTGAGCAAATTTTCTCATCCTTCATATGGAGCTTATGCTGTGCATATTGGGGAATGTGGCTGTTAGGATTTAATATCATAACATGCAAAGAATGTGGTATTGAGCTTAGAGCAGCATGACTGATGAATAAATAGAGGTACTATTACTGCTTGTATTTTGAAAATTTGCTTTAGAATTGACTTCAGTGTTGCTTTGTGATATCTTATTTTTTAATCCAAAATGGTACTATTGAACTGGATGGCCTTTCTCACGGCCCTTTTCCAGCAAGTTAAATCTACCCTCAAAGGAGGAATTTTTGCTACTATTCAGGAGCATCAGAGAATGTGCTGTATGGACCTAAGGTACTCACAGAACACAAGTTCCAAAAATGTTTGGAGCCCTGGCAGTGCTGTTGACGTAAATGCATGGACTGTGAAACACAAAACACTACCTGTGATATGTAAATTTTTTCACTTAAAAAAAAAAAAAAAAGCCATCTTTGCTTTGTACCCTGATGCTTTGCCAGTGGCTGCCTGGGTCATTACTGTGCTCCAGGGTTCAGCTCCTAGAGCCCTTTGGTTTCAGTGGAAAAGCTTTAAAATCAGGATCCATGACTGAAGAATGTTTTGTCAGCAGCATGTAAGTTAACCTCTGGAGTCATAGAATTCTAGTCCATTATATATTCACCAAAATGACCTGTCTAGGATTTTGGATAAAAGAATCATAGCTCCTCTGAAAAAAAAAAAAAAAAAGCCCTTGCTCGTGTGTAGAAAGCAAGAGAGAATAAATTGTAGAACCAAAGAAACAGCAGTCACAGAAGATCCACGAAACTGGTTCCTCATTTGCTCTTCTCTGATTTTGCAGTTCGACCACTGCAAGGTTACCTTTGGTGGCATAACAGCCTTCCATGTCATTTGATTAGAAGATGTAGTTTATTAGGAAAAAGGAGGCAGTGGAATTTGTTTAGGTATCAGCAAGCATTTGCCGAACATCCAGTCTACTAGGGGAGATAGAAATGTTATTATAGTTGCATAGTTGGGGTGTTTAACTCAGCTGTGGATGTAGGTCAACAGAAACTTTGTGAATAAGGTAGAAGATTTCAACTCTCTTTCCACTTAGATGCCCCCCTTTTGGCTGCCATGCCCATTGCAACTTGGGAAGCACCAGAGTGCCCTCCATCCTGCTTCTTAATCTGCCTCGCCTGGGTGAGCATGTACCTCTCCAAAGCATAGGCTCATTGAAGGGTTTTCATCTGGTCAACAGTTACTAGTGTCATTATGATCAGAGTAGGAAACGGGGACACATGCACCTCCTAGATACCTGGGGGATGTGTGCTCCAGGGTCAGTGGTGAAAAGAGCACTGGGCTGAGTGTAAAGAGGCAGTGTTAGTCCATTTCTGCTCCTTTCTAGGTATTACCCTAAAGAGCAGATTCTCTCTGAGTCATTAGTTTTTTCATCTAAAAATGAAAGCACTGAACCAAAAAAGTAATAATAGTTCCAAACCAAAAAGATGTGTTAAACTTGCCTGTTGAATTTTTCAAGTAGTAGTTCACTACCTCTCCCTTCTTGGAATTCTGGATCCCATTATCTTTGAAACCCTAAAAATCTACATTTCTACATCCGCTTGTATCTATGATAAACAATTATGATTAAAGCACTGAAGAGAATTGCAATGACAAAGGATATCACTTTGATGAATTGTTTTGTACATTAACTCAGTTAGCCCTTTTAGAGCCAAATGTAAAATTTTTAAAGAACACTTTATGGCCAAGTGTTAACAGTTTTATTATTTAAGTAAAATTTAAATAATTCAAAATGTTTAGAATTTAAAGTTCCAAACAGATTAGAACTTCTTGCTGCTCCTGAACTTGTCACACGGACACATTAATTGTTAGATGAACAGAAGCCTAAACCAAAAATCACTCCGGGCAACTGAGTTTCCATACCCTTGAAATTCTTTTTTTTTTTTCCTTTTTCTTAAAAAAGTTGTTTGATACATTTTATTTGATTTGGTTCAGATTTTTTTCCGTAGGTAAACATGCATTAAAAATATTCTTCTCCATGTTTGATTGGCTTAAAGACTAAGTCAGAAAATGAGATCCCTCTGAGCTATGAATGAGATTAACCTTCTCCACACTCTGAAGCTGATGCCGGAAGCTGTTCTCAACTCCTCTGCTATTGCACGTTCTGTCTGTTCCCTTCATCACTGCATGTTCTGCAAGATGCTCACTTGTACTAATGTTTGCATATGACACTGTAGCTGAATGACATTTTGCTAGGGTCATTAAAGTAGCTATATGACTGCAGGTCTGTTCAGGCATTACTTAACCATTACTTAACCAGTCAACTAAATATTATAATTTTGATCATTGTGGGGAATTTCACATGAACAAAGTCTCATGGTGAAGTTTTATTTTTCCCATATTTATAACAGGATTTATTATAGTAATTTAAGCTTCCTGAGCCTGGAGAAAATTGGAAGTGGTAGTGGAGATAAAAAATGTACTTAAGAATACATTTAAGAATTTTTAACTTTAAGAATACTTGGTATTTATAAAGCGATTTTCATTTTTAAAGACTTTTTCAATATATTTAAAAGAAGAAAATAAGAGAATTGATATATATTCTTCTGGAGTCTTTATATTACAGAACTATAAGATTCTTGGGTGGTCTAAAGATTGAGAAATTTTTGAATAAAATATTTTGTCTTTAAGATAGCTTAGCATTAGAAATCAGATTTCCCAGGAAATTATATCCATAATTGAATATTTCCATAAAAAAACAGTTAAAATATATTTATATTTTAATTGTCCCAAATGGCTAGAATCATCTGAAAAAAAAGAAAAATGAAAACAAAACTCAAAAGAATGGCAAACTATTTAATATGTACCTGTTCATATTCCTAAAAGGATATGGAGAACTGAGGACCGCCCCCACCCCCGGTTTGAGTTGGAGATACTGAGGGAGCGAGGGGACGGGGCTGGAGGTTGGGAGGAAGGAAGGCGGGGGAGCTGGACAAGCAAGAGTGTGGGGTGGTCCCTCCTGTTCACAGAGAAGCACATGCCAGTGCCCTCGGATTGCCTTTGTGCTTGCTTTGCAGTCCAGGTTTCATACCTGGGTATTTATAATTTCTCTGTTTATTATCCATTTCTAATAAGTACTGATTTAATTTTTGTGGGCTTGTTTTTTTGTTTGTTTTTAAGAAAATACAAAAGGTAAAATGTACCAGAGAGGAGCCTTCTTGTAAGTATGAAGTAAAAAATGTTACTTTTGTAAGAAGAGCTAATGAATATCAATGGGAAAATATCATAGAGTTTAGATAAATATCTAATTTTATGAGCATTTGAATTTTAATGTTATTATAGTCTGAGTAAAAGCAATAAATTACCCAGAGATCCAAATAATTGAAGATGTAATATCCAGTTTCTAATAAGCAGTCAGTTTCATTTGTAGAAACTGCTTTGGTGTTTTTCTGAAGAATTTTTAAAGTTCTGAGGAATACTTTGATATTCACCTTTTTAATCTTTACTGAAATAATTTAAGGTCAGTAATTTAAGATTCAATGATAAGTTTATTATGTATTAATATAACACCCATGTACTCAGAATATTATCCTGGTACCGAGGTAGTAAAGATGCATAGTAAAGGAATATCATTGTATCTTAACTACAGAGACTGTTACTAGACAGATGTAGAAAGTGTACCCCAGGAGTGAATATGTGCACACATACCCCCATATACACATCAACTTTACTTTCAGATTTTTGGGGCTTTACTTTCAGATTTTAAGGAAGAAGGAAAAATGACTTATTTTGAAAGTTAACTATATTTAAGCCTAAAATACACTAAATACCTATATATTACATTAAATAAACATTTTTACTTTACTGTTTTTACAGCCTTTTGATCAAGGAAGAATTCAGAAAATTTTCCATGCTATATGCAGCCGACTTCACACACTTAACAGATTCTCTTCTAAAGCTGCTAAATACTGATGAGAAATCCTTACTATGATAACTCTTATGACTTTTGTTAAAATTATATGGTAGAGTGTCCTGTTTTGTTAGCTGATTAAAAGTTTTTGGTACAAAATGTGAAGATGGCCAGATGATATAGTCTTCCTTTGTGTATTGAGTATTTGTGCTGGTATATTCTATGTATGTTGTGCTTCTATTAGTTCTTAATACTTAATAGCTGGCCGCCCACTATTTTTCTTCCCAAATAAGGGAATTCAAAGAATGTAAATATTCCTTCACGGTATTTGGTCCATCTCAATGGTTTATATAAAATTTATAAATTAAGTACCTTGGAAACGTTGTAGAAAAAAGGAAATTTTCTGTTTTTTAGAATTATTTCTGTCTTGTGCCTAAAGATATCTTTCAGTTAATAACAAAACTGAGAAAATCTGTACATAGTTTTAAAATTCAGTTTGTTTTGGAATCCTGAGGAGGAGCTCGAACTTTTAAAACAAGACAGCCTTCTTGTTTCCTGAAACCAATCACCACTTTAACACTTATCTGTACAAGACTGACAACTAAAAATAATTTGTCACTATGTATATTAATTTAACTAGCAACAGATATAAGATTGAAATAACAGTACAGATGTATGCTAAAGTAAATATTAACAGATTGGTCATATTAGAAACCACTTAATCCTCTAGGGGTACGTGTTCATGTGTCTGTGTGTGTGTAATTTGGAAAGGAATGGTTAATATCTGTCTCTTATCCTTGCTCCTACTCTCTAACTAGGGTCACTTTAACCCACAGGCTGGTCACCCTCCCTAACCCCTTTGCTAATGAGTGGTGGTCCTGCCCCCCTGGCTGGCAGGCCCACCCTTCTTCAGCAAGCTGCTGCCCAGGGAAATGTCACTTTATTATCAATGCTGCTTAATGAAGAAGGACTGGACATTAATTACTCCTGTGAAGATGGCCATTCTGCCTTGTATTCTGCTGCTAAGAATGGACATACAGGTAAAGATGGTACCTTCTTACTTCACTGTATCACCCTCTTGCAAAAGGATGATGAGTTAAAAGCACTGTAGCCATTATTATGAGCAAAATTATTATTTCACATTTTCTCTTCCAGGTGAAATAAAAAACTTTTTTTTTATATGATTTAAAGTTTTGTAAACATTTAAAAATCCAATTTGGACAGTTCAGTAACAATGTAAAATTTTGCAGCTAGCAAAAAGTTGTCTTTGTTTTATGCACAGTAAAATGTATTGTGTGCCTAGAAGTTTGGGGTCTAGTAACTGTAAAACACATTTTGAATAAAGCCCCCATCTGTGATCGCTTTGGCCAGGACAAAATAGCCCTAATTTTTCTCTTAGAAATGGCTGATGCCTGTGAAAGTAAAGCCGTAGGGCTTTAGCATATGCTGCAGTGAGGGAAAGTTTTAGTAGTTAGGAAAGATCAGGGGTCTGAAATTGTTCTGTAGTTAGAACCAATTTATAGTTATTTGAATTTTTTAAGAGAACTGAGAGGTTGTGCAACTATACACGACATATTGATGAAGTTGGGGAATTAATCTTGTTCCTTAAAAAGCAAATCTTATAGTCAAATATACTAAAACATAACAATAGTGCAAGTAAAGACATGATCTGATGGCAAATGCAAAGTTAGATAGTAGGCATATATAAGCCATGTGATCCTTGATGAATTCACATAATGTGGCTTTCTTGGAAGTTTCAGAGCTTCAGTGTGTTCCAGTGGGCTGCATAGAAGATTCTAGGGAACTACAGTATGAGAACTCATTATTTTAAAACTGTTTTGGAGTACTTCTTCCAAAGTACAGTAGGAATTTCCTCTAATATAGAGAAATGCAGTCTAGTAAATAACATGTGGAACATAGGTCTAAGTGGTATTCATGCTTGAGTCTGGTGACTTTCTAGAGGTTCTCCTTAATATTCATTCAGGGAGTTAAGTCTAAGATGACCACAACATGAAAGCATTTTAATGATTAAATTAAACACCAGAAAGTAAGATTTAACTATTTAAATACCAAGAATGGTATTTCAGTTTAGTCAAAGAATTTTATTTTCCATCCAGTAACATTTTTTTCTGGGATTGTCTCATGGAAAAACCTGGTAAAACATTCTCTGACATACGACTCTCCTTCCACTCATCAGTCACTCTTCCCCCGGGCGCCCCCCAAAAATGAAAGAAACCTTGTCTTAGTTTATGAGTCTGGGGTATATGATCCTGGGGGAAAGAGGCTTCTTTTCCTTCATAATAGCCTGTGGAATCTTATATCGACCCTGAAAGAAATGTCAGATGAGCTGTGCATGAGAGAGGTCCCTTGGGGTTAGTATCTGTCTACAGCCTGTATAGAATTTGGCTCATGGTGAATCTAAGTGGGAAATTAAAATGGCTTTCTATTAAAATCCATAGACTGTGTGAGATTGCTGCTGAATGCAGAAGCCCAAGTCAATGCTGCTGATAAAAATGGCTTCACACCCTTGTGTGCTGCAGCTGCTCAGGGACATTTCAAGTAAGTGATGCTCTTAATCCCTTTTTTTCCCTCTCATGAAAAGAGCCTCTTTATGATTTGCACATATATTTTAGTTCTGGCTGAATGTGTAAACTAGTACTTAAGATCCTTTGGCAAGTAAATTCAACTAAACATCTTTGAGAATTTAAATGCAAAGGAGGATCCTAAATTTGCTCTTCTTAATAATAGATAGTTGTATATTGGGAAGTGAAGAAGAGGAATATGCTGTTTCCAAACCTCGTGTGAATGAACTTGCTTCCGAAGAGGAAGATTATTTTTAGCCTATCAACATAAAGTCATCCCTCCTGTCTGTGGGGGATTGGTTCCAGGACCACCCACAGATGCCACAATGCGAGAATACTCTGAGTCTGTTATATAAAATGCTGCAGTATTTACATATAATTTACGCACATCCCCCTGTACACTTTAAATCATCTCTGGTTACTTATAATACCTAATACAATGTAAATGCTATGTAAATAGCTGCGAGCATGTGGCAAATTCAGGTTTTGCTTTTTGTAACTTCCTAGGATTTTTTTTCCAAGTATTTTCCATCTGGGGTTGGTTGAACTCACAAATGTGAAACCTGCACATACGGACAGTCAACTGTGTATGTGGTTATGTAATGGATTGTTACACACTTCATTGTTCACTATTTTCCACCACCTCAACACACACACACGTTATTTATTATTATAAATTGTTCGAGTATGCACCTTGCTTTATCATTTTTAAAAAAAATTGAAGCAGGAACTTACATGCTTAAAGAAGTTAGAGCACAAAATCAAAAAGAGCCTGTAATTAGAATATACATAAGTTTAGCAGTGATTTCTTCAGTTGCTTAAATAAGTCAGTTGAATAGAGAGATAACTTTTTGTAATCAAGTGATATTTTAATAATATTGATAGAATATAGCTAAATTGCTTTCTTTGCCTGTGCTGAAATGGTAGTCTGCGGAGGATGAAAGCTGTTTTCAACTTTTAACTCTTACTATCCGGACAGAAATGTTTCATTAACAAACATTAATTAGCATTAAGCAATTAACAAATCTCAGAATTCTTGACATAAGGTTTTTCAGTTTCACACTGCTGTCATTCTTTTGTAAATATGAATTTTTAAAAGTTCAAAATGCATCCTTAATATATGTATTACTTTTTTTCTGCATGTTGAACATATATCTCATCACTCTGAATTTATTATTGCTGATCAGAACTATTGATTTTGCTGCCGCCTTTTTGCATGTATTCTGAGTCCTCCAGGAAAGATTCTTCTTCTGGACTATCCTTTGCCTTTCCTGCCAGTAGGCAATCTGTAGGGCTACTTGCTTGGATAGTGTAGCAGTCATGGGAATGGAGGCACGGATGGATTTGCAAAAAGGGAGAACCCCGGGGAAAGGCAGGGAGACTTGGTTAATTTAAATGTATATGAGATACACATCAATATGTAACTTATTTTTTCTAACGTATAAACAAATAGAATGTTGCCAGAGGAAGCCAAGAGAAAGCTTGCCTCTGAGCAAAAACCCAAAGATGTTCATTGCTTCTTCATTGGGTTATGATTTATTCCTCTTTTCTAAATTTATTCTCATCTAATTTTGCAAACTGTAGTCAGTTCCTAAGTGCCATGAAGTCTTGAATTCACCTCATTGCTGTCCTTCCTGATTCTCGGGGCAATGTATTTCTGCTGAACTGTGTCTTTTTTCCTTGTAAACTAGCCCCATTGCAGGGGGGCAAAACAGCCTTTGCTGCCTTTTCTCCCCCAAATGGCCCTTTCCTCCGTCTCCCTGCCTTTTATAGTGGAGGCACATGGTGCCCTGCTGTCTGCGCTATTTATAATTATTTTCTCAAGTGAAAATCTCAGAATGACTCAGCAGCCTGACTCTTTTCCAGGTTCAAACTATTTTGAACCACAAATAATATATATGTCAAGCACAGTTAAACATATTCCAAGGACTCTACTTTTATAGGTTGTTTACAGAGAAGTGTCAAAGCTTGATCAAAGCTGTTGTTTTAAATTTTCATGGGAGTAATTAAAATATCTTCCAGCCTTCTTAAAATAGTATCTATATAATAAGACCAGTAATAATTGAGATTATATATATATAATAATTCATGTAATAAATAAAGATGCAGAATTCCTCTAGCAGTATTTGCTTTTTTTAATATCTTGGTCAGGTGGTACTTCAGACGTCAAACCGAGTTTGTATATAATTAATCATACTGTTGTGTTTAGGTGTGTAGAATTATTAATTGCATATGATGCTAATATTAATCATGCTGCTGATGGAGGACAGACACCTCTATACCTGGCCTGTAAAAATGGAAATAAAGAATGTATTAAACTCTTGTTGGAAGCTGGAACTGACCGAAGTGTAAAAACCAGAGTGAGTACCTGTATTTTGTATTTTGTCCTCTAATTACAATATGTCTCCAAACTCTGCAGTTCAAAAAATAAAATAAGTTAAAATACAGGTTGCTTTGTTTTGTTTAAAGTTTTGTTTTGCTTTGAATATGTTGGATCCTCATGGTCTGACCTCTGTTTATCTGATTATTCAAAGCTTGTTAGTTAGCCTTTCTTTTTAGAGGTAGTCGGTGTAGTACCAGGGACTTGTAAGCCATCGACAAAGGTCAGCTGTCATTCATTGAGTTGTCGTCATCATCCACAGTAGTGCTCACTTGTAATGTGTATAAACAGGAAGCAGATTTGTGGCAGGACAGTGCCCATTGGCAGGACTTAGAGGAAGGTTATTTGTGCTCACTATTCCTCACAGAGCTGACTTTTGTTTTTGCTGAGATTATGCAGCGTCTCACAGAGTTCAAGGTCATTGTTTAATTTGCCTCAGAACTTGAAGCACTGTGTGTGGAAGTCCAGTATGGAACCTAATAGGTTGAAGTAGCTTTGACTCCGTCCCACACAGTCCTGCTGCCTGCTGTACAGGGTGCACAGGTGAAGCCGGATTTAGAAATTGAAGAAATGTAGAGTCTGATTCACAAGAACAGTCCTTTGATACGACTTCTGCCTCAGCACACAAAAATGCATTTGAAACAAGTTCCTCCATTCGCCCTCCCAAGTTGGCCTTTATCATCCTATCATGATAGACTTGAAGACCAAGAATCAGCCCTTCACACCCTAACATGCATTTCTTCAGTGGGGGCCCATCTAAGGGCTGGCAGGTTTATGGGACCCACTCTTCACTGGGCTCAGGAATTTTTTTCCTGCAGTTTCCCAGGAGGTTAAAAGTATAATAATTACCACCCTATAGCATATTCATGATGAATGACAAGTGTAGACATCTTAATTGCCAAAGATTATCTGAACCTTGGATTTCTTCTGTTAATAGAGAATTAACTATACTGTGCATCCATTTCACAGGAATCACCCTTAAAATTTTCTAGGATAGAAAGGTATATTGTATATTTTAAGGTCACTCTTAGATACTGGATTTTCTTAAGTTTTCAAAAGTAAACTCACAAATAATAGTATAATAGGAATGTAATATAAGCTAGGTATAGACATTTTCCATTGAGTCCTAGGGCTAGAGCTTTTTTTCTTTACTTTCTATTTATTTTTTGAAAATCTGAGAAAATAGTCCAGTGTTACTCTTATTCATGTTGTTTTATATATTTAAGAAATCTGTGGTACTACACATACTTACGGAGGAGGCAATGGCACCCCACTCCAGTACTCTTGCCTGGAGAATCCCATGGATGGAGGAGCCTGGTGGGCTGCAGTCCATGGGGTCACTAAGAGTCAGACACGACTGAGCGACTTCAGTTTCACTTTTCACTTTCATGCACTGGAGAAGGAAATGGCAACCCACTCCAGTGTTCTTGCTTGGACAATCCCAGGGACGGGGGAGCCTGGTGGGCTTCCGTCTGTGGGGTCGCACAGAGTCGGACACGACTGAGGTGACTTAGCAGCAGCAGCAGCACACATACTTATTGTAAAATTCTACCTTATATATGAAAAAGGAATGAATTTTACATCAATATCTGAAAGAAAAGTAAGTAGTGCAACATAAAAATTGAAGTCACATCCTGTAAGTTAGAGAACACAGAAATCCATGCTCTCAAACTAATTGTCGATGAACTGAATGAAATCTTTAGAAGTACAGAGGCTCCAAAGTACAGAGATAAACAGCATAATTGATAAAGGACCTTAAGGGAATAATTAATTATTTCTCACAATTTTTAATAAGAAATCAAAGGGGAATGAAGGATTTTAAGTTTTTCTGAAATGATTACGTGGCCTTTGTAATATAAGGAAGGTCAAGAGCACTTACACTCTATTGCCTGATTAAGGCTGATTCCCAAGGACAGGTATCCACAGCCCAGCAAAGAACAAGCTATGAAACACTTTGCCTGCGTGGGATATTCCCAGGGACTATGTGATGTTCCAGCTACTGCCAGCCATGGTCTTGCCTTAGCCAAGTTGATTCTGATGATGTGAAGTACAGAACCAGAGAAAAAGCCACAACATTCAGGAAGAGCTTTAGCAAATGATCAGATGACTCAGTCTAAATGTAGATTGTTACCATTTATTGTCTCTTTTCCTCTCTGTCTTCTACCCCATTATTTTTTTTTTTTGAAGTGTACTATCAATTCAATTCAGTCCAGTTCAGTCACTCAGTCGTGTCTGACTCTTTGTGACTCCATGGACTGCAGCTTGCCAGGCTCACCTGTCCATTACCAACTCCTGGAGCTTACTCAGACTCACGTCCATCGAGTCGGTGATGCCATCCAACCATCTCATCCTCTGTCATCCCCTTCTCCTCCCAACTTCAGTCTTTCCCAGCGAGTCAGTCCTTTGCATCAGGTGGCCAAAGTATTGGAGTTTCCAGCATCAGTCCTTCCAATGAATATTCAGGACGGATTTCCTTTAGGATGGACTGGTTTGATCTACTTGCAGACAAAGGGACTCTCAAGAGTCTTCTCCAGCACCACAGTTCAAAAGCATCAGTTCTATTCATTGGAAAAAATTTAGTGTAGCAGTATGAAATACCAAATGAAAAAAAAAAAATAGGCTAGAGGGAAAATAAAACCAAAATACATATCACAGAAATAATCATCAATTCTTTTATGATAGTCTTAAAAATCTAATGAAGATGGATACCTGAGTAGAAGGCAGACATCTCTCTATATAAAAATGAGAGACTACAGAGGTTTGTGACATTGTACAGCAGACAGGGATCAAGACCATCCCCATGGAAAAGAAATGCAAAAAAGCAAAATGGCTGTCTGGGGAGGCCTTACAAATAGTTGTGAATAGAAGAGAAGCGAAAAGCAAAGGAGAAAAGGAAAGATACAAGCATCTGAATGCAGAGTTCCAAAGAACAGCAAGAAAAGAAAGCCTTCCTCAGTGATCAATGCAAAGAAATAGAGGAAAACAACAGAATGGGAAAGACTACAGATCTCTTCAAGAAAATTAGAGAGACCAAGGGAACATTTCATGCAAAGATGGGCTCAATAAAGGACAGAAATGGTATGGACCTAACAGAAGCAGAAGATGTTAAGAAGAGGTGGCAAGAATACACAGAAGAACTGTACAAAAAAGATCTTCATGACCCAGATAATTACGATGGTGATCTCACCTAGAGCCAGACATCCTGGAATGTGAAGTCAAGTGGGCCTTAGAAAGCATCACTACGAACAAAGCTAGTGGAGGTGATGGAATTCCAGTTGAGCTATTTCAAATCCTGAAAGATGATGCTGTGAAAGTGCTGCACTTAATATGCCAGCACATTTGGAAAACTCAGCAGTGGCCACAGGACTGGAAAAGGTCAGTTTCCATTCCAATCCCAAAGAAAGGCAATGCCAAAGAATGCTCAAACTACCGCACAATTGCACTCATCTCACACGCTAGTAAAGTAATGCTCAAAATTCTCCAAGCCAGGCTTCAGCAATACGTGAACCGTGAACTTCCAGATGTTCAAGCTGGTTTTAGAAAAGGCAGAGGGACCAGAGATCAAATTGCCAATATCTGCTGGATCATGGAAAAAGCAAGAGAGTTCCAGAAAAACATCTATTTCTGCTTTATTGACTATGCCGAAGCCTTTGACTGTGTGGATCACAATCAACTGTGGAAAATTCTGAAAGAGATGGGGATATCAGACCTCTTGAGAAATCTGTATGCAGGTCAGGAAGCAACAGTTAGAACTGGACATGGAACAACAGACTGGTTCCAAATAGAAAAAGGAGTATGTCAAGGCTGTATATTGTCACCCTGCTTATTTAACTTCTATGCAGAGTACATCATGAGAAACCCTAGACTGGAAGAAACACAAGCTGGAATCAAGATTGCCGGGAGAAATATCAATAATCAAAAGTCTCAGATATGCAGATGATACCACCCTTATGGCAGAAAGTGAAGAGGAACTAAAAAGCCTCTTGATGAAAGTGAAAATGGAGAGTGAAAAAGTTGGCTTAAAGCTCAACATTCAGAAAACGAAGATCATGGCATGTGGTCCCATCACTTCATGGGAAATAGATGGGGAAACAGTGAAAACAGTGTCAGACTTTATTTTGGGGGGCTCCAAAATCACTGCAGATGGTGACTGCAGCCATGAAATTAAAAGACGCTTACTCCTTGGAAGGAAAGTTATGACCAACCTAGATAGCATATTCAAAAGCAGAGACATTACTTTGCCAACAAAAGTCTGTCTAGTCAAGGCTATGGTTTTTCCTGTGGTCATGTATGGATGTGAGAGTTGGACTGTGAAGAAGGCTGAGCGCTGAAGACTTGATGCTTTTGAACTGTGGTGTTGGAGAAGACTCTTGAGAGTCCCTTGGACTACAAGGAGATCCAACCAGTCCATTCTGAAGGAGATCAGCCCTGGGATTTCTTTGGAGGGAATGATGCTGAAGCTGAAACTCCAGTACTTTGGCCACCTCATGCGAAGAGTTGACTCATTGGAAAAGACTCTGGGAGGGATTGGGGGCGGGAGGAGAAGGGGACGACAGAGGATGAGATGGCTGGATGGCATCACTGACTCGATGGACGTGAGTCTGGGTGAACTCCGGGAGTTGGTGATGGACAGGGAGACCTGGCGTGCTACGATTCATGGGGTCGCAAGAGTCGGACACGACTGAGCGACTGAACTGAACTGAACAGAGGGGATCAAGATTTTCCTTAGAATAGAGTTTGTCAAACTTCAGTGCATCAGAGTTGCCCAGACGGCTGGTAAAACAGAATGCAGGGCCCCACCCCTTGAGATTTCTGATTCAGTAGTCTGGGATGAGGCTCAACAATTTACATTTCTAACAAGTTCACAGTTGGTGCTGATGGTGCTGATCAGGGAACCACACTTTGAGAACTGCTACCCTAAAAAAAAAAAAAAATTCTGAGTCTGTTCTAACAACCAGCTAAATGGATGATTGGGGCTTCAAAGTAATATGTTCTAGAGAATGGGCCCAATATTTTAGTTGGAACAGTTTCTAAGCTTGCATTTACCAGTGTCCATCTGCAATCCCAGAGAGGCCCATAGAGACCGATAGATAAAGTTATTTGACTTTGTTTTTCCTTTATGTCTGCCTTTTCCATATTATCTAGAATCTTTCCTTCTGGAATCAGCGGCATAAAATTTTAAGATGACTAGAATTAGCACACTTCCCTATAAGTAGAGTTGGCTTATTATACTTGGATATAAATTTTTAAAAATGTGTATGCTGAAGTTCATTCTTTCATAATATTAAGTTGAGATTTTGTTTTACCATATATAATGCATATTTACCAGGCTGGGTATTACTAACTCACTCCAAATGGTTGAGTGTTAAGAAGAAACTCTTACAAAATAGCAGACATGAGTCAGAGCTATGGAAAAAGCACTAATTGACAGAGGTCTGAGAGAACCTAGCTCATCGATGATATTCAGGATTGGAATGCCTGCTTTTCCTGTCTCAGTGGTCCATGGCCAAGAATATTTAGATGTGAACTTTAAATAACACTGCTCTCAACATTCATGTTGTAATCAACTCTTTCCCCCTGGTTGTTTTATTTTCAGGATGGCTGGACACCAATTCATGCAGCCGTGGACACTGGTAATGTGGACAGCCTCAAGCTTCTTATGTACCACAGAGCCCCAGCCCATGGAAACAAGTTGCAGGAGGAGCCCGGGTTGGCCATCTTAGACTTGGATCAAGAAGAAGAGCATCATGAAGGCATATCCAAGCCTGTTGTTCCTGCAGACCTCATCAACCACGCTGACAGTGAAGGCTGGACTGCTGCCCATATTGCTGCTTCAAAGGGTTTTAAGGTGTGTCTGGTAGCAGCTGGCCTCATTATACAGTTGTAATTTGGTGAGTGGCAAAGTTGGCTGCTGTTGGCTGAGTGTATTTTGCTTGACTAATTGGAGACTGAGCAGCACTATTTTTGGAAATGATCAGCTTCCAGTAAGAACCCACTACATTTTTTGTCCAGCAGATATTTACCATCAAGCGTATATGAGATGTCATAAAAATCAGTTTGGAGTTTGTTAACAAATGTGGGAATAATTCCAGACATTTTATCTCATTAAAATTAGGAAGAGAAATTGGATATTGATTGAGGCCTCAAGATTGTTTGAGTTAGTACCAAGGCCATGCAATAATTTTGAGGGAGAACCAGGATTCAGGTACACATGTTCTGTACTCTCAACTCCCTCACTATGCACTCTCTGTGCTGTCTCATGATTCATAAGAGAGAGTTCTAGATTTCACTCATTAGAGAAAGATTGTGATTATTTTTTTTTGAAGACACGACTCTTTTCTTTATTGAACTATTACATTGATAAGAATCTATCATAATGTGATTATTAAAGAAATAACATGACATAGGAAGCCATCCATTCATGCTTCTTTTTCCATTTAAATCACTTTAGCAATATTGCTTTAACAATGAAAAGCTATCAGGAAGCTGGGTGCAAGGCATTATGGAAGCTAACATTTGTAGGAATCATTTATGTGATTAGGTAACTCCTAGTTCAGTGGCAGGAGTGCAAAATACAAGACAAGCATAGGATAAGAGAAGCACAGAAAATTTAAAACAAGGATAGTAGACATGTATTTGAAACAATACAAAAATGTAAATTCTTATTTTTTGCAAGACAGAATGCATGTATTTCAGGGAGCAGAGCTGTGGAATATTAGGCTCAGAAATGACTCATTCTGGAGGAGATAGAAATGATTTTGGCCTTGCAGGCTGGGTTACATTTGTCACCCATCACTGGGAGAGGAGAGTAGTTCAGATGCAGGGAACAGTAGGAATGGTATGGAAGTAGAGAGGCTCCAGTTGAGCTATGAAGAGTGGTGAGAAGACAAGACTAGGAGTTTCATAGTATGGCACAGGCCTTCGGTGATGCACTGAGTTTTATTTACTAGACAGAGTAAAACTGTTGAAAAGTTTGTACAAAGGAACAAAAGAATCATCTCTATAGTTTAAATTGCTTGATTGAGCAATGACATTTAGAAGATTTGGGATTATGAGAATGTTGATGGCAGGGAGAGAGACTAGGTGAAAGATGATGAGACTGGTAGAAATCATAAGAGAGGTCACAGAGTAGAAATGTCCAAGAACTGCAGACAGATTAGACGCATTGAATGAATGGGATGAATAGAAGGATCATAGTTACGTTCCCAGAAAGAGGAAAGAAGAGGTGTTGTTGTGATCCAGCAGATAGAATGTGGGTTTAGGCATGCTGAATTTAATGCTGGGACGTGTTCATCCAGATGGAGATATCTGGAAATAGCTAGAAATGTGCATTTGGAGCTCCTGGTTGGTAACTTCCTGTGTTATGATCTAGAGCAGAAGCTGTTCATCTTGGACTTGGGTGTTTTTGAAACAAGTGAGAAGCAGGAATGAGTCAGTCCAGTGTGGAGGTATTGCTTGGTAGTAGTAGTTTACTCCCGATTATCCTTTAAAAAAAAAAAAAAAAAAAAACCTACAGTAATTATATGAGCTTGATATTTGTGTATTGATTTGAATGGAATGCAATGACATTTGACATAAAAGTACTTGGAAGGCAAAGATGGGAAATATGAAAGGCTTAAATTTGAATAGGCATAAGTAATCTAGGACAGTGAATCTCATTTGATGGAGAAAATGTGTGTTGCAGTGGTGGTTTTTTACTTACCTCCCTCTTCTAGAAAATCTCAGAGTATAATGTGAAAGGTTACTGACAATGGTAGGCTGTTCATACGCTCAACCTGAAGGCAAGAAAAAAAGAATATGAAACCTGAGCATCACTGAGAGGAGCTCTCCCTCCAGGTTGAGTAACCCTTTAGGGTGGGGGCTTATGGTGCCACTCAGCTCCTCCTTTATGAACTCCTCATTAGGCTTGGTGGTTTCATGGCTGAAGATGGTATCTTCATGGATTCCCAGGCCCTTGGCAACGTGGATGCTCTGTCAAGGGAAATAGAATTTCTCATGTCTAATATGACTCTTCCAATAGTCTCTTATTTTAAGAATTTAAGATAAATTTTGAATAAGAAGAGAGATTTTAGAAAGTAAGCATGGCTGACAACATTGACACACTGCAAAGAAAAATAATAGATTAAAATAACAGGCTTTTTTTTTTTTTTTTTGCCCTGGAGTAGATACTTTGTCTTCCAGGCTTACTTCTTCATTACAATTAGGACATTTAAACTATGGAACTTCCCTGGTGGCTCAGAGGTTAAAGCGTCTGCCTCCAATGCGGAAGACCCGGGTTCGATTCCTGGGTCGGGAAGATCCCCTGGAGAAGGAAATGGTAACCCACTCCAGTACTCTTGCCTGGAGAATCCCATGGACGGAGAAGCCTGGTAGGCTATGGTCCACGAGGTCGCAAAGAGTCAGACACGACTGAACGACTTCACTTCATTTCAAACTATGGAGAGATGAATAGACATTGGGAATGAAGACCAGATTGCCTGGTTTCATTACTCTTCACACGATACCACTCAGCCTGCCTTCCTAGTCATGGGTATTGGAAGATATTTTTGCATCCTTTGCCTAATACAGTGTTTATGTCGTGGCTGAGATAGTTGTCCAGAGAGGTAATCTATTCACAACTAAGTTGCTAAGAGTAGTTTTCAGAAAAAATACATTACAATCCTGAGTTAATCATTGTGTGGGTGAAGAGATTCTACACTGACCACAGTAGGGCTTAAAAGATGTATGTTTTTTTTTTTTCTACCATAGCATACATGTGTCCGATCTACATAAGGTAGTAGCGCATTGTTACCCAAGAATATCACTTCAGTTTCCACATGTTTCTCAACTGACAAATGTGGGATTTTGGAGCTTGAAGACACATAGCTCATCTATTCCAACCCCCTTGCCTTGCAGATGAAAAAGTTTCAGTTTTGGGAAATCGCATAACTAATTCCCCAAAGTCAATTCATAGAAGATCAGGTTCCTCAGTCAGTCCTTTTTCCACTTAGTTCTTGGTCTTTTTCCCAATGACTAAGCAATTTATAATCACCATTTGGTCTTTGGTAACCAGCGTAGCTCTCTCTAAAGCTGGTCTGTGACTACTGCACGGCCGAACTCGTCACTGAGGATAAACTTGTTTTCATCACTCAGTGTGCGTAGATAGAAGAATTTCTTAGTGAAACTCTGTGTTCTGTCATGAGAACTTTGACACATCAAGTTCCTGCAGCAGAAATAGATTAGGGAGAGTATCTGGATTTGAGCATCTGGTTGTCAAAGCTCTCATACAACAGATTCTTAATTTGAGGGACTCTGCATGTTGTAAGTCCAGGAGTAGATTATAACTCTAGCTTACATATTGCCAAAGGCGGAAGCTACCTATCACTCCTGTTCTTACTCAGTCTTTCTGGGTTGTTTAACATGTTGATTCTAATGCAGACCACTCCTTGGCTTCCACAACACTGCCCCTTCCTTGCTTCCCTTCTGAATTTGATGATCAGGCTTTTTCTTTGTTTTTTTTCTGTTTTTTCTTTTTTAACCCTAGGAAACTCCCAAGCCATCCTAGCTGCCTAGTCCTATTTTTAAGAATTTATCCAGTCTTTCAACTTCAACTGTGGCTTCTACAGTAACTCTTCCCAAGCCCAGATCTCCCACCTGGCTTTTTACCTGCTTTCCAGTCATTTATTTTGCACCATCCTAGAGGTCATCCCTAAGCAGGCCCGTGGTCCTCTGGTCAGGCAGTGGTCCTCTTGTTGCCATCTTTATGCTGTTCTCGCATTGTTCTGGGATTGTAGACTGACTGATGCCTTTTTAGCTCTTAACCAGGTGAATCCCAGGCATTTCCTCCCACATTCTAGCATCCGCCCTAAATGGATGGTCTGCATGAGGTGTGTATCTTAAGTGCAGAGGCCCACATAGAGCCCTACAATGTAGATTTTCTCTCCCTAGGTCATGCCTACAAGGAAGAAAAAAAATGATAGGAGTCCTTAAAATTCTTTCTTGTCACAGAGAGTTGGGTACCTGGCTAGAAAAGACAAAGACAGGATAATTTGTGAGGTTGGACCAAATCTTTGGGACTAGATGCTAATCATGGTAAATAGAAATCCAGTCTTTGGAGTCTTTTATTTTTTGTGCTTTTGATTCTCCTTGACTATTTTCCCCTTAATTTTTATAAGATTATTTTTGAAAAGGCCAGATTGACTCAACTGTGTGTAGACAAAGGAAAGGCTCTTTTTTAAAACCTCATTCCAGAATGTCCAGTGCAGAGCGTTGCACACTTGCTTAATTTAACCACCAGTGACTCACTGACAGGATCCTAAAGGATTCTCACATAAACTTGGCCAACCAGAGTTGTGCTCCCACCCCTCACTGAAGAGCTGCACTTCCAGTGTTTTCCAGTGTTTTCCACTGACACCTTTCATGGATCTAATTTGACCCTTTTTCTGCTCTCACTCTATACTTTCCCCCTTGAATGATCTTACTGGTCCCCAGAATATAATCTGTAGAGGTTCCAAAATCTTCTCTCTAGCCACTTATTCACATCGTCAGTCCTTTCAGGAAGATCCTGTGTAGGAAGCCCACGATTTACAGGGCATCTCCTTGATAGCCCAGTTGGCCCAATACAGCCCTTGTGGATGCCCATCATCCCAATGGAACCATTAACAGTGCCCCCTTTTAC
The DNA here is from genome assembly GCF_032452875.1 of Bos javanicus. Taxonomy (NCBI): domain Eukaryota; kingdom Metazoa; phylum Chordata; class Mammalia; order Artiodactyla; family Bovidae; genus Bos; species Bos javanicus. The sequence goes on from NC_083871.1 coordinate 51,237,748, forward strand.
TCCTAAAAGTGTCTTAGTTCAGACAGATGTACGGTAACCCTATTGATGGCCATTGCTATCTATCTATCGTGGTGATGGTGGTGTTTAGTCACTCAGTTGTGTCCAGCTCTTTGTGACCCCATGGACTGTAGCCCGCCAGGCTCCTCTGTCCATGGGATTTCCCAGGCAAGAATATTGGAGTGGGTTGCCATTTCCTTCTCCAGGGGATCTTCCTGACCAGGGATTGAACCCATATCTCCTGCAAGTCTCATGCATTGCAGGTTGCTTCTTTACTGCTGAGCCATCCAGGAAGCCCTACTGATGGCCATATTCGCATTTATTTCCACCAAACAGCTCCATGAGGATGTGTCCCCAGACTTCTGTGTTTATAATGCATCTCTGTTCCTCCTCTCTTAATCCAGTAACATCATCTGACATTTGTGTCTCTTGCTCCATCTTCCTAAGTTACTGAGTTCAAATGATGGATACAATTCTAGATTTTATTCCTTTATAAATGAGTGCATGAACAAAGAGGAGGCTGTGTTTTTAAACACATTCCAGGATGTCCCTCTGGGAGCCCTCATCACAGGCTGTCTGAACTTGCATAGGCTGCTGTGGTCTCCCCATCTCCAGTCTCACCACCTCCTTTATGCTGCTTTGAGAGGGACCTTTCTAGTTGGTCGTGTATTTTACCCCTCATCTTTCCAAGGATAACTGATCTTTCTGTCACTTCGAAGATGAGTGCCAGCCCTGTACGTGACAGTCAGGTCCCTTCCAGCTCTGGCCTCAGCCTCTTTGCACCAGCACACTCCTGGCTCCTTCTCCCCTGTGCTCTCTGCTCGAATCCTGCAGACATCCTGTGCTGTCTCCTCTCCCTGCCTTTGCATCTGCTGTTCCCATTACCCCAAATGGCCCCTTCTGTCCTGACCCCTCCCTGCCTGGAAAACATCTCAGCTTAGGTCTTGGCTTCCAGGAGTTCATTGCTCCCAGGGTACCTCTTCACACTTCACTTAGGGAGCTTGTTCTTTACTGGAATTATTTATATACCCGCTTCCCTCTCCACTGCCTCCAAAAAAATCACTTTCATCATTGTATATATTGTGCTCAGCAGCCTCTGGCCCACGGGTACTAAACGTTTGTTGAATCAAGGAGTAAATGAGTAAATTTTATGACAGTTCTCTCTTAACCGGTCTCCTTCCTGTCACTTTGTTTTTCAGTATGTCTTCCAAACTCACTAGTTGGTTTTCAGAACTGAGTTGATCACGGCACTTGTCTACCCAGACGTATCCTTCTGTCTCCTGCAAAGAGTCATGCTCCCTCACCCTCAGCCCTTCCTGGCTAACTCCAGCCACCTTCGTCTCCCCCCTAAATCTCTGCTTCCTCAGCTGTTGTTACCCATCGTGTTGTTTCTCCATCTCCCCTGCTCTGCCCAGCAGTGGGCACAGCCACATCCCAAGGTTGTTCCTGACGTGGGTGCTGGACCTCACCTGTGCATTTGCGGACTGAATTCCCTCCCACTCCCTCTGCCCAAGCTCAGTGTCTCAGGTTTCCTGCCCTGAGCTGGATCTTATCTCTAGCTCTTTGGACGTGAGTGTTCTTCTTAGTCTACCTGGCACTGGTACCTTTCTTCTCAGCTCTTAAAGGCCACTGACAGAGGTGGTTCATTGACCCTAAACATCCCTTCTCCCCTCTTCTACAATAACAAACCTCTCAGAGTTCAGCCCCAAATAAAGACTACATTTTCCAGCTTCCTGGAAGATGACCATGGCTGCCTACCTAAGTTCTGGCAATTGGGATGTGAGTGAAAATAGAAGCCGAAACCAAAGCCCACTGTCTTTTAAAGTTTCTGCTCGCTAGAGACATGTATCTATGTTGTGGTTAATAGCACTTTAACTTAGACTTAGTCATCTGGACTACTTGCTCTACATCCCTTGGAATAGTCTGCCCAGTTTAGGTCCCCTGAGAATCCGTGTCCAGAAACAGCAGTTGGCATCACAGCATTTGTTCTCTTCGCTCAGATCCCACCCATCAGTGAGAGAGCTTAGATGTTTTTCTCTACCTTTCCCGCTTCTTCTTCTGCTGAGTAAAACTTTGCCCCTCACTTCCATAGGCCCCCTTTCCTGCATGTTTTCCTCATGACTCTTGACAACATGTCATGTTTCTGCCGGAGAAACAGAACTGTTACCTTATTCATCGTCACAACCCTGGGGTCTTGACACAGCTCCTGGCATGCAGGTGCTTAGTTCCTATTTCATAACGTTGTGAGGTTTGATGAGCACTAAATACACATGCAGTCTTGTAACGGTGCCTGGCGCTTAGCATGTGCTTGAATAGTTTTTGTAGCTGCTGTTGTTAAGTGTCGGTTAGGTAAAGTTCTCATCTTCTTTGTGTTCCCCATGGAGCTCAGCAGAGTGCTGGGAAACTCACAGTTGTGGCCCCATTTGGATATGCCTTATCCTGCTGTCTTTCTGACATTCTGTGCTTCCTTATAGAGAAAGCCACTGCTTAGATTATTGCCTACTGATCTGCCTGACTATAATAATTATACACAACCCACCTTATAGGTGGACTTGAATCTTGCAAATTTTGGTTGCATCTTTTATCATTTCTGTTTCTAATTTGAACTAACATCACCTAGAATTGTGACATTTGTTGATGTGCTATAATTCCTCACCACTTACTTGAATACTTGGGCTGTTTTCTAATTAGTGATGATTATGTTGATTGTAACAAATACAGCAAGCTAATAAATATTGAGAGTGTTCTATGTGCCAAGAATATAAATTACTAGCTTTTCATTTAAATCACCTAACAACCTTTTGAAATATAGATATATGAGACACAGATAAGGAAACTGAAGCAGAAAAATGTTAAATAATTTACCAAAAGTCAGATAAAAATCATTTATATTGGCAGGATAAGACACCAGGTCTGTTTTACCTCTAACCTGTTTTTGCTACAAGTACTAACTTGTGTAATAAATGTATTATTTCTGTCTCTTATCATCTGAGAATTCATGAAGTTTAGTGCTCAGATTTCATTCTGCTTGAATCTTTCATTTGAGTCAATTTCATTAACTCTCATGCATTTACTGATGTTGTACAAATTAGTAATATCAATGGGATAAAAACTATTATTTATTTATTTGGCTTAGTTTTTAGTTCATTTCTTAGCTTAGTGATTTTTTAAAACTTGAACCCCAGATCTATGAAAGCCAGACTTGATTGTTAGAGGAGATTCCTCCAGCCTCGACAGCAGCAGTGATAAACGCTGTCAGTTAATCCCTTTGCAGGCAAACAGATTTTCTTTATTCAAAGGTCCTCTGGCTCAGCTCCTCCATTTTGCAGGTACCGAGGCCTTGTCTCCCATCCCCTCAAGCATCCAAAAAGAGCCCCTATATTAAATCAGCACTGGCTTCCTTTTCATATTTCACTTACTTGGTGATCTCAGCTTACTCTTTTTCTTTCTGACCCTTATGCATTCCTTGTATTTCCTCGTGGACTATGATTGCATTTAAAATATGTTTAGGAGGCAATAGGAAGCAACTGGAACTCAGATATACTCCTGGGGGGAGTGGAGTTTGGTATAGCCACTTTTAAAATCTCTTTGCAGTATACACAGATACAGAATGTGTGCATACCCTGTGCCCCAGCAGACCGACTCTGTATGTATACCCAATAGAAATGTGTACCTGTGTCTGCCAAAGGACACGTATCAGAATGTCCATAGTAGAACCCAAATGCCCACCAACAAGAGTAGAGATGAACTGTGGTATATCCATGTGATACACAGTAATTTTAAAATAGGATGAATTGAATTATAACTATTCCTAATACATGTATGAATTTTATAGTATTATGGTGATTGAAAAGAAGCCAGATATAAAAGTGTACCTGTAATATGGTTCCATTTATATAAAACTCTTAAAACAGGCTAAGTGGACTTCCCATCTTAGAAATCATAATAGTAGCTGCCTTTGTGAGGAGAAAGGAGGGATTAGTGGTTGAGATGGAACATTAAGGGGGCTTCCAGAATACTCCTCCCACAAGTATGTTCACTTTGTGGTAATTCTGCAAGCTTCACACTTATTTATGTACTTTTCTACATAGATATTATGTATGTATTTTCCTTACATCAGTAAGGAAAACATGTTTTATAAAACACACAAAAAAGTATCTTACAGCAAGATTAGGGAAAGCTGTTCAGACTCCTAGTTTACTGTGTTGTCAAAAGTGAAAGTCTGCCCAAAGCCTGTGTGTGTGTGTGTGTGTGTGTGTAAGTGTGTGTGTACGTGTGTGTGTACGTGTAGGGAAGTGATGAAAAGAACAGTGCTTGTTTTGGTTGTTAGTTCCTTTTCATGGTTTCTGGTTTATTCCATTTTGTGCTTACTTTGATGGGAAATCAGGAGACAAATCAGGAAGTAATAGAAGTTGAAATAGCAGAGCTCCTTGATAAATATCCCAATGTAGTATCCTGCCATGCACTTACTTGAAAATGTTTGCATATATATATATTGTCTGTCTACCACTTTGAATCGAAAAACTTTGGAAAACCAAGACCTTTCACCTCAAAGGCTAGTGATACCTTTTGAGTGGAGACTCCCTGGAGCAATACAGAAGAAACTTAAAAAGCAAGGGCACGTAACTTCCATGTCTATTGAGAGTGTTTTTCTAAAACCTCAGTCAATATGGTATTTACATATAATTTTCAAATAAAAAATAAGACAACATAAGATCCAAAATATATTTGTGGTTACAAGGACTCTGGGACAGAATTTGAACTCTGCACTTTTATGACCAGGAAGACAATACCTGGTCTAGAAGACAATGCTGGGCATTCGGTTGTAGCAGAAGTCTTTTTGTATTTCCAGATTACCATAAAAGGATACTGTCTGCCCAAGTCTTTTTTCCTTAATGGCACTCTGCAAACTGAGTGATTAGTCAGCCAGTTTTTCTCTTGGAACCTAAGAGGCTGTTCTAAGAGCAGCAGTGTTTTGATCCTGTGAATCACATGTAAATGAAGCCCTCTTTGCTTTTTACTTGGAGACAGTGTTTAGATTAATCTGTATATTTGGGTTGTTGGAAAAGAAATAAGCTTTCTGATCGAGAATTCCTGATTGGCTTGCCACAGGTCGCTGAATCTTCCCTTGGAGTTTTCACTTGAGTTGATTCATTTGGACAGGAGGTAATGGAGTTCTTGTCTTCACAGAACTGCCTAGAAGTCTTGTGTAGGCACGGAGGGCTGGAGCCGGAAAGAAGAGATAAGTGTAATCGGACCGCACACGATGTTGCTACTGATGACTGCAAGCACCTGCTGGAGAATCTGAGTGAGTGCCTGTGCAGCTGCGCGGCTTGTCCTGCATCCACAATGCAGGGGCCTCTGGGACTGTGGGGAAGATGCTGATGCAGCTTCAGTTTTCTCATTCTCTTCTTAACTTCCATTCAACACTAGCTGCTATAGAAACACTGATTATAAATGGGATACTTTTATTTTTCCATGTAGAATGGCTTTTTACAGAATTACTGAAACAGTGCTAGCTCTTTCTAGTCTTTGACCTTGGACAATATTTAATAATCATTGCTTTTTTTCTTCTGACTTAGATTATCTTTCTAGACACGAGACTAGGAAGGTACAAAAAAAAAAAAAATCATGGCCAACTAGTTTGCTATTAGCTGTCTGTGTGAATGTAGGCAGGTCAGTTATCTCTCAATATCTGGTTGCCTGCCTGTCTAGGAAGATAACCTTTTGATTCCATTGTAGCTCTAAGAGTATATGCTTCTCAGCACATGCTGTGAAAGTTTCACTTGCGGGTGTGTGAATATGGAGTTCTCAGTTCATTTCAGTCGCTCAATTGTGTCCAGCTCTTTGTGACCCCATGAACTGTAGCATTCCATGCATCCCTGTCCATCACCAACTCCCGGAGTCCACCCAAACTCATGTCCATTGAGTCGGTGATGCCATCCAACCATCTCATCCTCTGTCGTCCCCTTCTCCTCCTGCCCTCAATCTTTCCCAACATCAGAGTCTTTTCAAATGAGTCAGCTCTTCCCATCAGGTGGCCAAAGTATTGGAGTTTCAGCTTCAACATCAGTCCTTCCAGTGAACACCCAGGACTGACCTCCTTTAGGATGGACTGGTTGGATTGCCTTGTAGTCCAAGGGACTCTCAAGAGTCTTCTCCAACAGCACAGTTCAAAAGCATCAATACTTCATCGCTCAGCTTTCTTTATACTCCAACTCTCACATCCATACATGACTATTGGAAAAACCATAGCCTTGACTAGACAGACCTTTGTTGGCAAAGTAATGTCTCTGCTTTTGAATATGCTATCTAGGTTGGTCATAACTTTCCTTCCAAGGAGGAAGCGTCTTTTAATTTCATGGCTGCAGTCACCATCTGCAGTGATTTTGGAGCCCCCCAAAAAATAAAGTCAGCCACTGTTTCCACTGTTTCCCCATCTATTTGCCATGAAGTGACGGGACCAGGTGCCATCTTAGTTTTCTGAATGTTGAGTTTGAAGACAACTTTTTCACTCTCCTCTTTCACTTTCATCAGGAGGCTTTTTTTTTTGCATCCAAGTACTGCATTTCAGACTCTCTTGTTGACCATGATGGCCACTCCATTTCTTCTGAGGGATTCCTGCCCACAGTAGTAGATATAATGGTCATCTGAGTTAAATTCACCCATTCCAGTCCATTTTAGTTCGCTGATTCCTAGAATGTCAACGTTCACTCTTGCCACCTCCTGTTTGACCACTTCCAGTTTGCTCTGATTCATGGACCATTCATAGGAACATTCTAGGTTCCTATGCAATAATGCTCTTTACAGCATTGTACCTTGCTTCTCTCACCAGTCATATCCACAACTGGGTGTTGTTTTTGCTTTGGCTCCATCCCTTCATTCTTTCTGAAGTTATTTCTCCACTGATCTTCAGTAGCATATTGGGCACCTACCGACCTGGAGTGCTAGATCAAATGAAATAGTCCGACCTCTTATGTCAGGATGATCACTCACCCCATCCAGTCAGCCAGCCCTCTCAGTAGTTGGTCTTGAGCCTACATTCTAACACTGAGACAGAAAATGAACAATAAACATAAGAAATGATTCATTATATAGTATGTGAGATGATAATATGTGCTACATAAAAGACCAAGAGTGATGGGGAGTGAGAGGGTAGGTTTCAATTTTTAAAATGATAGGCAGGTAGCCTCACCACTAAGACATCTGAGCAAACACTTGGAGGTGAGGAAGGGGTAGCTCTGAGACTCTCTCAGGTAAGAACTTTCCAGGCAGAGTGTCAAATGGACTGATGCCCTAACAAGTAGGAGCCTATCTGTGTGTTTGAGGAACGGCACTCAGGGCTGAATGACCGGGTTGGAATGAGTGAGGGAAGGAAATAGGAAGACAGGTCAAAGAATTTACAGGAGGGCAGGAGGGTGGAGCCATTTGGGGGACTTAAGGTAGCTATTTCAGTGTTTGAGCATAGGAGTGATGGGACCTGGTGTACATTTTTTTTTTAAGAATTTCTGTCCTTTTTTAAATTTAGGAACATTATAAGCAATCCTACCCTATTAAAAAAGATATTTGTTAGCTATTTCATGATAGAATTTGCTTTTATTGACTTAGACATAAGTGAGTTTCTAACTAATAAAACATTGTAAATCAACCATATTCCAAAAAAATTGCTTAAATGGTTACTAAGAAAAGATAAAATCAAAGGAATCTCATAATAATTGTAAAAGCGAATCCTGGCAATGTCCCTAATAAGAATGGTGTACATTATAACGGTGTCTCTAACTGCTTTGTCAACCATCAACTAGGAAGTCACAGGCCTAATATAGCCAGTAATGACGTCTCAGTTCAGGATCGTAGTAGATAAGGACATGTGGGTTCTGGATATAGCTAAGGATAAGCCAACAGAACTTCCTAATCACTGACTGTGAATTACGAGAGAGGGGATTTATGGATAACGCCCAAGATTTTCAGCCTGAACAACTGGCAGTATAGCTTTGCCCTCAGCTGTCAAGGGAAAGGCTGTGGGTGAAGCTGATTTTGTCGACAAAAATCAGGAGTTACATTTTGAATTATGAATTTGAGACATCTTTTAGGGTGTCTCTGTAGGAGGTATCAGATAAGCAAGAATTCTGAAGATGGGTATGAGCTGGGTTTACATATCTGAGAATCAGCAGTCTAGAGATAGTTTTTAAAGTCATGGAACTGGATTAGGTTATGAAGGCAGTGAACACAGATAAAAAAAATAAGAGAAATAAATGAGCCTTGCCAGACTCTTTTATTAAGAAGTCTGCAAAATGGCACCCCACTCCAGTACTCTTGCCTGGAAAATCCCATGGACGGAGGAGCCTGGTAGGCTGGAGTCCATGGGGTTGCGAAGAGTCGAACATGACTGAGCGACTTCACTTTGACTTTTCACTTTCATGCATTGGAGAAGGAAATGGCAACCCACTCCAGTGTTCTTGTCTGGAGAATCCCAGGGACAGCGGAGCCTGGTGGGCTGCTGTCTTATGGGGTTACACAGAGTTGGACACAACTGAAGTGACTGAGCAGCAGCAAACAGGGAAGGGGCCAGCAAAGGAACAACATTAGAGGATGACCAGTGAAATGTGAGGAAATCCATGAGGAGTGAATTGAAGAGCAGAGAGATCAGTTATGTTGGAAGCTGTTGAGTAAAGACTGAAAATAAAATCTAGTAGTTGGTCATTTCCCCTTCATGGATCACAGGCTTCTTGTGGTGAAAGGGCTTGCATAACTCAGTGAAGCCATGAGCCTTGCCATGCAGGGCCACCCAAGATGAATGGGTCATAGTGAAGAGTTAAGATAAAATGTGGTCCACTGCAGGAAGAAGTATTTTTTGCCAAGAGAAGCCAATCAACAGTATGAAGAGGCAAACAGATACAACACCGGAAGAGGAGCCCTCTGTGTGAGAAGGTGTCCAATATGCTACAGAGGAAGAGCAGAGGGCAATTACTAATAGCTCCAGGAAGAATGAAATGTCTGGGCTAAAGCAGAAATGATGCTCAGTTGTGGATGTGTCTGGTGGTGAAAGTAAAGTCTGATGCAGTAAAGAACAATATTGCATAGGAACCTGGAATGTTAGGTCCATGAATCAAGGTAAATTGGACATGGTCAAGCAGGAGATGGCAAGATTGAACATCAACATCTTAGCAATCAGTGACTGAAATGGACAAGAATGGGCAAATTTAATTCAGATGACCATTGCATCTACTACTGTGGGCAAGACTCACTTAGAAAAAATGCATTAGCCCTCATAGAGTCCAATATGCAATACTTCGGTGCAATCTCAAAAATGATAGAATGATCTCAGTTCATTTCCAAAGCAAACCATTCAACATCACAGTAATCCAAGTCAGTGTGCCAACCACTGATGCAGAAGAAGCTGAAGCTGACTGCTTCTATGAAGAATTACAAGACTTTCTAGAACCAACACCAAAAAAAGATGTCTTTTCATCATAGGGGATTTGAATGCAAAAGTAGGAAGTCAAGAGAGACCCAGAATAACAGGCAAGTTTGGCCTCAGAGTACAAAATAAAGAAGCAGGGCAAAGGCTAATAAGAGTTTTCTTAAGAGAACACACTGGTCATAGCAAATACCATTTTCCAACAACCCAAGATATGACTATATGTGGACATCACCAGGTGGTCAATACCAATATCAGATTGATTGTGTTCTTCACAGACCCAGATGGAGAAACTCTATATAGTCAGCAAAAAAACAAGACCTGGAGCTGCCTGTGGCTCACATCATGGGCTTCTTATTGCAAAACTTAGGCTTTAATTAAAGAAAGTAGGGAAAACCATTAGGCCATTCAGGTATGACCTAAATCAAATCCCGTATGATTATACAGTGATGGTGACGACTAGCTTCAAAGGAGTAGATCTGATAGAGTGTCTGAAGAACTATGGACAGAGGTTCATAACATTGTACAGGAGTTAGTGATCAAAACCATACCAAAGAAAAAGAAATGCAGGATGGCAAAGTGGTTGTCTGAGGAGGCTTTACAAATAGCTGAGAAAGAAGAGAAGTGAAGGGCAAAGGAGAAAAGGAAAGATATACCCAACTGAATGCAGAGTTCCAGAGAATAGCAAGGAACGATAAGAAGCCCTTCATAAATGAATAGTGTGAAGAAGTAAACAATAGAATCGGAAATACCAGAGATCACTTCAAGAAACTTGGAAATATCAAGGGAACATTTCATGTGAGGATGGTGCATGATAAAAGACAGAAATGGTAAGGACCTAACAGAAGCAGAAGAGATTAAGAAGAGGGGGCAAGAATACACCAAAGAACTATACAAGAAAGGTCTTAATGACCCAGATAACCACGATGGTGTGGTAACTCACCTACAGCCAGACATCTGGAGTGTGAAATTAAGTGGGCCTTAGGAAGCATTACTACGAGCAAAGCTAGTAGAGGTGAAGGAATTCCAGTTGAGCTATTTAAAATCCTAGAAAATGATGCTGTTGAAGTGCTGCATTCAATATGTCAGCAAATTTGGAAAACTCAGCAGTGGCCATAGGACTAGAAAAGGTTAATTTTCATTCCAGCCCCAGAGAAGAGCAATGCCATAGATATTCAAACTACTGTACAGTTGCCCTCATTTTGCATGTTTGCAAGGTTATGCTCAAAATTCTTCAAGCTAGGCTTTAAGAGTATGTGAACCGAGAACTTCCAGATGTATAAGCTGGATTTAGAAAAGGCAGAGGAACCAGAGACCAAATTGCCAATATCCTTTGGATCACAGAAAAAGCAAGGGAATTCCTGAAAAAGCATCTATTTCTGCTTCATTGAGTATGTTAAGTCTTTGACTGTGTGGATCCCAACAGTTTGTTAAAACTTGTTAAAGAGAGGGGAGTACCAGACTCCCTTACCTGTCTGCTGAGAAACCAGTATGCAGGTCAAGAAGCATGAGTTAGAACCGGACACAGAGTAGTTGACTGGTTCAAAATAGGGAAAGGAGTATATCAAGGCTGTCTACTGTCACCCTGCTTATTTAACTTCTGTTCACAGTACTGGGCCTCCCAAGTGGCGCTAAAGGTAAATAACCTGCCTGCCAATGCAAAAGACATAAGAGGTAGGGTTTCTATCTCTGAAAGAGGGCGTGGCAACCCATTCCAATGTTCTTGCCTGGAGAATCCCATGGACAGAGGTGCCTGGCTGGCTATAGCCCATGCGGTCACAAAGAGTCAGACAAAACTGAAGCACCTTAGCTTGTACACATGCAGAGTACGTCACGCAAAATGCTGGGCTGGATGGATCATAAGCTGGAATCAAGACTGCCAGGAGAAATATCAATAAGCTCAGATATGCAGAGGATAGAACTCTAATGACAATGGCAGAAGGTGGAGAGGAACTAAAGGGCTTCTTGATGAGGGTGAAAGAGGAGAGTGAAAAACCTGGGTTAAAACTCAGCATTCAGAAAACTAAGAGCTTGGCATCTGGTCCTTTTGGAAACAGTGAGAAACTATTTTCTTGGGCTCCAAAATCACTGTAGGCAGTGACTGCAGTCACGAAGATGCTTGCTCCTTGGAAGGGAAGCTGTGACAAACCTAGACAATGTATTAAAAAGCAGAGCCATCACTTTGTCCATAGAGTCAAAGCTAGGGTTTTCCCAAAAGTCATGTATGGATGTGAGAGTTGGACCATAAAAAAGGCTGAGTGTCAAAAAATGGATGCTTTCTAGCTGTGGTCCTGTGGAAGATTCTTGAGAGTCCCTTGGACTGCCCAGAGATGAAACCAGTCAATCCTAAAGGAAATCAGCCCTGAATATTCACTGAAAGGACTGATGCTGAAGCTCCAGTATTTGACCACCTGATGGGAAATGCCGATTCATTGGAAAAGAGCCTGATGCTGGGAAAGTGAAAGTGAAAGTTGTTCAGCCCTGTCTGACTTTTTGCAACCCCATGGACAATCAGTTCAGTTCAATCGCTCAGTCATAGCCGACTCTTTGCGACCCCATGAATTCCAGCACGCCAGGCCTCCCTGTCCATCACCAACTCCCGGAGTTTACCCAAACTCATGTCCATTGAGTCGGTGATGCCATCCAGCCATCTCATCCTGTGTTGTCCCCTTCTCCTCCTGCCCCCAATCCTTCCCAGCATCAGGGTCTTTTCTAATGAGTCAACTCTTTGCATGAGGTGGCCAAAGTACTGGAGTTTCAGCTTCAGCATCAGTCCTTCCAATGAACACCCAGGACTGATCTCCTTTAGGATGGACTGGTTGGATCTCTTTGCAGTCCAAGGGACTCTCAAGAGTCTTCTCCAACACCACAGTTCAAAAGCATCAATTCTTTGGCGCTCAACTTTCTTCACAGTTCAACTCTCAATCCATACATGACCACTGGAAAAACCATAGCCTTGACTAGATGGACCTTTGTTGGCAAAGTAATGTCTCTGCTTTTGAATATGCTATCTAAGTTGGTCATAACTTTCCTTTCAAGGCGTAAGCATCTTTTAATTTCATGGCTGCAGTCACCATCTGCAGTGATTTTGGAGCCCCCCAAAATAAAGTCTGACACTGTTTCCACTGTTTCCTCATCTATTTCCCATGAAGTGATGGGACTGGATGCCATGATCTTAGTTTTCTGAATGTTGAGCTTTAAGCCAACTTTTTCACTCTCCTCTTTTACTTTCATCAAGAGCCTTTTGAGTTCCTCTTCACTTTCTGCCATAAGGGTGGTGTCATCTGCATATTTGAGGTTATTGGTATTTCTCCCGGCAATCTTGATTCCAGCTTGTGCTTCTTCCAGCCCAATGTTTCTCATGATGTACTCTGCATATAAGTTAAATAAACAGGGTGACAATATACAGCCTTGACGTACTCCTTTTCCTATTGGGAACAGGTCTGCTGTTCCATGTCCAGTTGTAACTATTGCTTCCTGACCTGCATACTGGTTTCTCAAGAGGCAGGTCAGGTGGTCTGGTATCCCCATCTCTTTCAGAATTTTCCACAGGATATTGTGATCCATACAGTCAAAGGCTTTGGCATAGTCAATAAAGCAGAAATAGATGTTTTTCTGGAACTCTCTTGCTTTTTCCATGATCCAGCAGATGTTGGCCATTTGATCTCTGGTTCTTCTGCCTTTTCTAAAACCAGCTTGAACATCTGGAAGTTCACAGTTCACATATTGCTGAAGCCTGGCTTGGAGAATTTTGAGCATTACTTTACTAGCATGTGAGATGAGTGCAATTGTGTGGTAGTTTGAGCATTCTTTGGCACTGCCTTTCTTTGGGATTGGAATGAAAACTGACCTTTTCCAGTCCTGTGGCCACTGCTGAGTTTTCCAAATTTGCTGACATATTGAGTGCAGCACTTTCACAGCATCATCTTTTAGGATTTGAAATAGCTCAACTGGAGTTCCATCACCTCCACTAGTTTTGTTCACAGTGATGCTAAGGTCCACTTGACTTCACATTCCAGGATGTCTGGCTCTAGGTGAGTGATCACACCATTGTGATTATCTGGTTTGTGAAGATCTTTTTTGTACAGTTCTTTGTATTCTTGCCACCTCTTCTTAATATCTTCTGCTTCTGTTATGTCCCTACCATTTCTGTCCTTTATTGTACCCATCTTTGCATGAAATGTTCCCTTGGTATCTCTAATTTTCTTGAAGAGATCTCTAGACTTTCCCATTCTGTTGTGTTCATCTATTTCTTTGCATTGATCGCTGAGGAAGGCTTTCTTATCTCTCCTTGCTATTCTTTGGAACTCTGCATTCAGATATCTTTCCTTTTCTCCTTGGTTTTCACTTGGCTTCTATTCACAGCTATTTGTAAGTCCTCCCCAGACAGCCATTTTGCTTTTTTGCATTTCTTTTCCATGGGGATGGTCTTGATCCCTGTCTCCTGTACAGTGTCACGAACCTCCGTCCATAGTTCATCAGGCACTCTGTCTATCAGATCTAGTCCCTTAAATCTATTTCTTACTTCCACTGTATCATCATAAGGGATTTGATTTAGGTCATACCTGAATGGTCTAGTGGTTTCCCCTACTTTCTTCAATTTAAGTCTGAATTTGGTCTATAGAGTCCATGAAATTCTCCAGGCAAGGATACTGGAGTGGATAGCCTTTGCCTTCTCCAGAGGATCTTCCCAACCCAGGGATCGAACCCAAGTCTCCCTCATGCAGGCATATTCTTTACCAGCTGAGCCACAAGAGAAGCCTGATGCTGGAAAAGATTGAAGGCAAACAGAGCAAGCAGTGGCAGAGGATGAGATGTTTAGATAGCATCACTGACTCAACAGACATGAATTTCAGCAAAGTCTGCGAAATAGTTTAGGACAGAGGAGCCTGGCATGCTACAGTCCTTGGGGTCACAATGAGTCAGATAAGACTTAGCAACTGAACAACAGGTTGGTTAGTTAATGGAAAAAGAAGAAAAGTTTAAGAAGGGGATCATAAAAATAACATATTTTTAAACATTTTGTTTTAATTTAAAACACACCAAGTAATTCTTTCATCAACTTCTAGGTGAAGCTCTTCATATTAATATGGTTCTCCTGATTGAAGTGCCATGTATTCTTACTTGAATAGATCACACCTTTAATGTTTCATCTGTGGTTTCTAGTGTTTGAGGAGTTAAACATATTTATGAAGCAAACTAATGACAATATCTGTCTCAAGACATTTAAATTTTTTTCTAATTTTATTTAGACGTCTCATCCATGTCACATTAAAAACTTTTATAGCAGCTCCTTTGTTCAGTTTTAGAAGTGTTCTGATTTTCTAGAAGTAGGAACTCATTTCTTCAGTATCTGGAATATTTAATTTACTAATTAGGGTTTGTGTTCAACAGACATGAAGATTGGGACTAAACACAAGTGGCTTCTGCACATAATTCAGTTCATGGGAACAGAAGTGCATGAGTGCTGCCCACCTGGGGGATACGTCAGCTGGTATCACAGAGAGATTGGAAGGATTATTTTAAAAGCTTCTTCTGTACTGTTCACCGTTTATCAAGTACCTACTAGTTCTTGTAAGATAGTGTGTTAACAGATAATGTGTTATACTAGTAGTGTATTAAAGCCCCTCCAAACACAAATTCATTTACTCTTTATAGCAACTCACTTGTGCCTTCCTTCCATTTTATAGAGAAATTGGGGCATAGAGCACGTAAGGCAAGGGCAGATGACTAGTAGAAGGTGATCCTGAGGCCAAGCCCAAAGCCTGTGAGCCTGAAGCCACTGTCCTCAGCACGCTGACCTATTCAGCAATAACCCCTCTTCTTCATGATGTTTCCAAGGAAGGTGAGGAGAGAGGGCAGTTGAGAGTTCAGGGTCAAGAGAGGGCTCCAATTTTCTCTGACACTTTTTGAAAGAATATGAGAATCTTGCCCAGCAAAGGAATCAGGAAGTAGAACCGGCCAAATAGACAAAGATAAAGAGCTCAAGCAACATGATTCCAAAGAAACTATGAAGAGATTGGGAGACCAAAATTTACTCCAATAAACAAACATTCATTCGATGTTTAAAAAGGACGGCTGTCCTTTGCTTTGTTTTCAAAATGTTTATATCTGTTTCTTTTTTGTGTAAAATTTTTGCTGGTTTGCTTCCTATCAGGATTTCTTTTCCCTAATTTTTTTTTTTTCTTCCAACAGATGCTCTTAAAATACCCTTAAGGATTTCAGTGGGTGAGACTGAACCAGGCAACTGCAGTGCTGATGACTTTGAATGTGAAAGCACAATATGTGCTTTAAATATTCGCAAACAGACATCATGGGATGATTTTTCAAAAGCAGTGAGTCAAGCTCTGACAAACCATTTCCAAGCAATCTCTTCTGATGGATGGTGGAGCCTGGAAGACATGACGTTTAGTAGCACCACCGACTCCAGCATTGGGCTCAGTGCAAGCAGTGTGCGATCCATCACCTTAGGTATCAGCAGTCCTGCAATGAAGGGAAAGTTAAATTTCTGGGTTTATTTATGTTTACGGGCTCCCTAACCTGATTCATAGTTCATTGATTAAATACATTCAGAGCTCACTTGTGGCAGCTGCTGGCGCTGGAAACCTCGAGTGTTCATAATGCAGCCATTACATAATGTTGCCTGTTGGTACAAAAATGCTTTTACACCTCAAATAATACCCAGAGAGTGAAGAATATGAAAGCCCTTGATGAGGCTTTGTGATTGCACTTGCTGTTTTGATAAATGCAAGAAACTAACCACATTGCAGCTGCTTGCTAATGCACAAGCTCTGAACACAGCTCCAAGTTTGTACTTGGACTGCGCCAGAGATGCAGAAGAGCAGGAACACCTTACCTTCAGGCGAGAGTTAGAAGAAGCACTTTAATGAAGAGGTAGTCAAGCCTCCCACTTGGGAGGAGTCGGGGTGATAACTGGTTGTTTCTGTTTGATGGGACTCTGAAGAATTTAAAAAGATAAGATTTGCCTTCTGGTGAGCATAATACATGTACTATAAATGTTAGTTGTCCTGGTTAGTCTCTTTCCTGTTGAACTCGGAGATCTGACATCTATGGGGAACCTCCTGTGGTGTCAGGACTGTGCTGGGAGCTATATTTATATATAGACCTCACTGAGTCCTTACAGCAGGCTCATTTACAGATAACTAGTTACAAGATAACTTGCCTGAGGTCACACGGCTAAGGAACAAAGCAGTTAATTCTCAAATCCCAGTCTGTCTGATAGGAAAGTCTGTGTATTTTCAATAGCACCATGTTGCAAAAGAAGAGTCAAGATTGAGGAAAGGGCAGGTCTCAGCATGTGATTAATGTATCAGCTTGTATTAGAAAGTGTTTCATTCTGTTCAGACATATACCCTACATCACTCTGAAAATATATACATCCACTCATTTTTGAAGCAGATTATTCACCATTTAATTTTATGGATTGTTACGATCTTAAAATGATTATTACAGAATTATTATATCATTTTAGAAGTACATTTAGAAAAGGAAGTCAAATGATTCTCAGGACCTCATTTGCCCACAGGTGCAGTGTTATTTAAAGTGTGGGTCTGCCCAGGGATCTGTGGTTCTTCTGACTTCCAATAAATGAAGTCAGTGCAGCCCTGCTTTGAAGGAAAAGGCCCTCCGTCATCAGCGCTTATCCGGCTAATCCGGAAACTGGGGGAAGGCAGGTGGTTGTTCACCGTCAGATCCATGTACTTCTGTGAGCAGCGGGTGCGAAGGCCAGTCTGTTCTGGTGTTCATTATTATCCCTGAGTACTTGGGAACCCAAGTAGCATTTCGTATCTAAAAAAATCATTGAGTTCAGTGGGCTAGGTCTTTAGTTTGGTACCTGGCTGTGGCCACTTGATGATTGGTGACTACAGGCATACCTCAGGGATACTACAAGTTCAGTTCCAGACCACAGCAATAAAAGTTTCCCAATATAAATCAAGTCACATGTATTTTTTGGTTTCTCAGTGCAAATAAAAATTACTTACAATGTACTGCAGTTTATTAAGTGTACAGTAGCAATGTCTAAAAAACTATACATACTAAATTAAAAACTTTTGCTAAAAAGTGCTTGCCATCATCTGAACCTTCAGCAAGTTATAATCTTTCTGCAGTAGTAACATCAAAGATCACTGATCACAGATCACCATAACATATATAATGAGAGTGAAAACATTTGAAATATTGTGGAAATTACCAAAAATGTGACACAGGCACAAAGTGAGCAAATGGGCTGTTGGAAAAATGGCACTGATAGACTTGATGCATGCAAGATCAAGAACCTTCAGTTTGTAAATAACAATAACTGCAACATGCAAAAAAACAAAGCACAATAAAAGGAGGTATGCCTCCATAATACTGTTATTATGTGTGTATATGAGAAACTGTACTGTATCAATAACCTAAGCTGGATTAAAGGGACCAAGGGCAACAGAGAAACAGTGAGTTACGGGTGAGCTATATATGCATTTTGGGGGCGTGCAGAGGACAGGCATTTAGGAATTGATCTATGGAAGGAAGGGATGAATGTAAGTGCTTATGACTGCTCCCTCCCCAGAATGGACACTTACAGAGCGGGGCCGTTTTTTCTGAGCAAGAGTGAGCAGAGAGCCCAGACTGTGAAAGGTTTGATATATTCTGAGCCCCTGAAGTTGCCTGTGAATCCAAAAATGTGTTGGAAAGGGTGTCAGGGACCAGATCATAAAGGATCTCTGGCCTCATTCAACGTGCTCCAGCTTTGTGAAGCAGGCACTGGAGGAACCATGGAAGGGTGTCATGTCCTTTGTTCTTAAAAACTACACCCTGGACATATTGTTTATATTTGCATTCTCGATTTTGTTCAATCCCTATAGCTTGCAGGCCTCCCACTGACTGTCAGTGAAAGTTATGCTGGAGTTAACCCTTTGTGTGACCCTTTCCATAGTCTGTGTCTCTGACAGTCCAAGCTCTAGAGTCCTCTAGGGTCTCACACAGGAGAGTGTACATTGACTCTTATAAGAATTCCTTTTAAGCGTCTCTTGATATTTCCTTTTACCTTTTTTTTTTTTAATTCAGTTTTAATTAAAAAAAAAATTATACATGTGTTCCCCATCCTGAACCCTCCTCCCTCCTCCCTCCTCATACCATCCCTCTGAGTCGTCCCAGTGCACCAGCCCCAAGCATCCAGCATCGTGCATTGAACCTGGACTGGCATCTCGTTTCATACATGACATTTCACATGTTTCCTTTTTTTGAACTAGGAAATGTGCCATGGTCAGCAGGTCAGAG
The DNA here is from genome assembly GCF_032452875.1 of Bos javanicus. Taxonomy (NCBI): domain Eukaryota; kingdom Metazoa; phylum Chordata; class Mammalia; order Artiodactyla; family Bovidae; genus Bos; species Bos javanicus. The sequence continues at coordinate 51,256,445 of NC_083871.1, forward strand.
CTTCACCCAGTCCCCATGGGACTTCATGAGAACGAATAAAGCAGAGCAGGTCACTGTGCTTTTGTCAGGTAAGGGTATTCCAAACTGAGGCGATGTTGAGAGTTTGCATCATGAGTGTTTCATGATTCATGATTTTGTCCTGTGTCCCCAAGCCATGCATGCATGACTCCCATTACTGAGTAGTTAGATATTTTTTGAAATATTTGACTAAGGAGAAGAAAAATCAAAAGCCATGTTTTTGACACCTGTGATGATGTCTGTTCTGATCACTGATTGCTGCAACTCTGATTGCATTTCTCATTAGGAAAAAGCTGATGTGCTGATAAGAAAGTGACAGATACCATGTTAAGAGAAGTGTCTTATTGCTGTCAAGTACAGCATATGACGAATGTGATTATTATGGTACAAGCTAATCTTCAGTGAGCATCTACTGTGTGCTTGGTCCTGCTGTTTACAGAACATGACAAGTATAAGTTCATGTAATCCTTACAACAGCGTAATTAAGATAGGTATCTCTGTTTATCCTCATTTTATGTATAAGGAAGTTGAGGTTCAGAGAGATTGATGTTCTTTTCTGAGTGTGTGCAGCTAGTAAGTAGTATAGGAATTCTCAGTTTCCCAGCCCTTAATGCTAAAAGGCTACTGATTTTATCATGTATTTCCCAGGTTTGGGAATGGAGCTTTTAAAAATTCAGTTTCAACTAATAAAGTTTTATTTGATTATTTGACCTAAGTTTTTTTTTTTTTTTTAAAAAGCCTGAGACCATTCCAGAAAATTCCTTCAGGCTCGAACGCCATGTTGAGAGAGTGGCAGGCAGCACACAGAAGGGGGTGGATGTGGGGGTCAGAATTTGGGAATGCACCTGTACATTGATGCTGGCAAAGCTAGAACTTCTGAGGATTGGTATTATACATGGCTTATAAGCAGTAGAATATTGAATCCAGCAATCAGAGAAGATACAAGCTACAGTGTTGGAACCTGGATGTGAAGGTCCTGGTCGTGATTGACAGGGGATAGGTGGGCTCCCCCTGGGGGAGTTCAGGCCAGCTGAGGAACTCTTGGGAGCCACGGCAGGGGCTGTTTCTCAGCCAGTCCAAGGTGTCAGCATTTTCACGATGGTAAACGCACACTGGTTCCTCTTGGCCACATGTCAGCTCTGCCTACAGAAGTCAATAACCATCTTGTATCTTACATTCGGCTCTGTTAGGTTTTGATCATTCTTACAGTTGACATGAAGAGCCCATCTTCCTTCTGTGTGTTTCCTTTTCTCAGGGCCTCAGGAGGGCTGCCTCAGTAGTGTGACCTACGCGTCTATGATCCCTCTTCAGATGCTGCAGAACTACCTCAGACTGGTAGGTGGACCTGCCAGGTGGAGTCTTACGCTCCTGGCCCCAGTGAGGATTAGTTGGTTGCTCAGTTTTACGTTGAGAGCTGTGTGAGCCCCTCCTTCCCCTGTGCTCTGAGCTCATGACCTTTCCAGGGCCCCCTCCCTGGAAAACTGCTGGTATCTTGCCTGGAAATTGCTGGGACCGAGAGACTGCATGTAACCTGCCAACTTTTATAGTTTGGGCAGGAGGAGGGTGTCTTTTCCTAACAAAGACTTGGCATCAAGTAATTGCTCATTAATATGGAAGAGAATGACTGTAGCTATCAAGATGCCTGGCTGTAAACCTACTCAATTTAAAATTAAGTAAATATGCTAGCGTTAGTATTATATTGGTTTGCCACTTCAACAGAAGCAATTATAGCTTGGACAGTACAGAAGTTTATTTTCTCAAACACAGGAGTCCCAGCATATGTGAGGGGCCCAGGGAGGCAGAAGGTGCAGGGTCTCAGGGTCTCAGTTCCATCTCTCTCCCAAGCTCCTCGCCCTTAGGGGTCATGTGTGGGCTTGGTCAGTCAGTCAGTGCTCCCAGGGTCCAGCCTGAGGGAGGAGAGCCAGGAGGGCAAGTCCCTGCCTTTCAGAGAAGCTGCACACACCCTTCCTGCCCAAGGAATTAGACACGTGTTCACACCAAACTGGGAGTGTGGACTTGCTGGGCAACCAGGCATTCAGCTAAAACTGTTATTAAAAGGAAGTTCTGTTATTAAAAGGAAGAAGGGAATATGATTATTAGGAAAGAGTAGCAAATTCTAGATACAAAATGGATAGATTTAATGCTTTGCATTTGTCCAGTACTTATCATGTGCCAGGCAGTATGAGGTAGCCAACACTGTCCATCTTATAGACCAGGAACCTGAAGAAGCAGAGAGGTAAGAACATGCTCAAGGCCATGAGCCACTTACCACAAACCAGTGAGTGATAAAGCCTTGTGTCAGCAAGTCCCTGACACACACATATGTCTCTGCATGTGAAATGCATCTCAAACTAATATTGAAGGTATAAAACATTGAACCATCATCTTGCCTTAATTTGGAAAGCTTAAAAAAAAAAAAAATGAATGGCTTTGACTCTGACCCTTTACACAAGTTGTTTCCATTAACTGAATTGACGTCTTTGATCCTGATGGAAAGAAGTTTTCAAAATCTTTCCATTGATCTAGCTAGGTTTACCACTGGGATTGACCTTTCTAAAAACAGCATATAAACATTCAAAGGCTTCACAATTTAGGAGACAGAGTGTCTTCTAAATCTGATACTTTCTCCGCCCACCCCACCCCCAGCCCTTCTCTCTCTCTCTCTCTCTTTTTTTTTTTGCTATTTGCTCCTCTCTCTATGAAGGATCAAAGAAAGCCTGAGGGTTACATGGAAACGGGAAAGAAAGCTGTCTTATTCCTTTGCTTCAGTGAAGGTTAAAGTTATGTGACCAACTGGATTTCAGGAATGTGAGTCTAGGCTCTCAGTAATATCAGTGGGTAGAATCAGGGCTTTTCAATCACCTGTTGAGATGATAAAATGACTAGAAAGGTGATGCAACCAGATTACAACTGTACATTAGTCTTGACTGACTGGCTCAGTCAAATGGAATTTCTGCTAGTCATACTGCATGCGTGCTAAGTCACTTCAGTTGTGTCCGACTCTTTGCAGCTCTTTGGACTGTAGCCCACCAGGCTCCTCTGTCCATGGGATTTTCCAGGCAAGAATATTGGAGTGGGTTGCTGTGCCCTCCTCTAGGGGATCTTCCTGACCAAGGGATCGAAGCAATCACTTTAAAATTTAAAGTGACCCTGGTGGCTCAGTTGGTGGAGAATCTGCAAGCCAATGCAGGAGATGTGTGGGTTTGATCCCTGGGTCGGGAAGATCACAGAAGAGTTGGACATGACTTAGCAACTAAATAAAAACAGGCAAGGATAACAAACACATAGTCATTGTGACTGTTTCTCCTTCTTTGCGTACATGCTAAGTCACTGCAGTGGTGTCTAACTCTCTGTGACCCTATGGACTGCAGCCTGCCAGGCTCCCCTGTCCATGTGATTCTCCAGGCAAAAATACTGGAATGGGTTGCTGTGTCCTCCTCGATTCTCCTTCTATAAAAGATTATAAACCCTTTATGGAGATTGGCCATCTGTGATGTATTCTTATATCCTGTTTAGTTATTTAATTTGGTTGTTATTTGTTGAGAAGCTCCTAAATGCAGGCAGTGTTTTAGAAACTTAGGATATAGCTATGTATAAGCTGCATTCCTTGACCTCATGGAGCTTACACTGTAAGCTGTGTAAGTATGTGTACAGTATCTGCCCCAGATGGATAAATACATCTGTAACGTGATATCCAGTACTAATTATAAGTGTAACGAGAAATAGAGCAGATAAGGAGGTAAAGAGCTAATGAAAGGGGTGGCAGAAAGAGCTTTTGAATGGAGTTATTAGGAGAAATCTTTCTATTATGATGCATAGACAGAAAACTAAATGAAGTGAAGGTAGAAGCCTTGAGGAGGGTATCTGAAGCAGAAAGAACAGCTGGTACAGATGTGTCTAGGCTGGCAGTGAGGTTTGAGAGATGACCAGAAGCCAGATCATGCAGGACCAAAGCAGGGACTTTGAATTTTATTCCAGTTATGATAGGAAGCCGCTGGTAGGATTTGAGCTAGAGGAACATACACCACAATAACTGAAGTGTTGACAAGCTATACAGTAGACATGGAAACCTAGTAATACCCGAGTTTTGAGTATTTATTTTAAACATACCTTGTTTTATTGGACTTTGTAGATACTGCTTTATTTTAATTTTTTTTTAACAACAAATTGAAGGTTTGTTGACAGTCCTGTGTGGGGAAGTCTGTTGCCACTATTTTCCACCAGCATTTGCTCATTTCCTGTTTCTTATGGTAATTCTCCCAATATTTCAAATTTTTTTCATTATTAGGTTTGTCATGGTGATCTGTGATCCATGATCTTTGATATTCCTACCACTACTACTGGCTGAAGGCCCAGATGATGGTTAGCATTTTTTAGCAATAAAGTCTTTTTTAATTGGGCTTCCCAGGTGGCACAGTGGATTAGGGTATGCACATTGCTTTTTAAACATTTAATAGATGACAGTATGGTGTAAACATAAATTTTATTTAAAAAAAAAACACATAAATTTTATATTCACTGGCAACCGAGAAAGTCATGTGACTTGCTTTATTGAGATACTTTACTGCAGTGGTCTGGAACCAGACCAGCATGCCTGTGTATGCCAAGCTTTGTTATAAGTATATAGATGGTTTCCTTTAATCCTTCTATGAGATGGCTACTTATACCAGTTACTCTCATTTTAAAGGTGAACAGACCAAGACTATTTGCTCAGGATCCTCAGGGAGAAAGTGGTAGCACCTAAGGAATGGAACCTAGGCTGCCTTCCATTCTTATGCATGTTATCAGAGTTTATACTAGTTATTAATCTATTGGATTAGACATAGTTGTAGTAAACGGTTTTACTGTATGTGTGTGTGGTTAGGGCTTCCCAGGTGGCGCTAGTGGTAGAGAACACGCGTGCCAGTGCAAGTAGACGTAAGAAACACGTCTTCCATCCCTGGGTCCGAAAGATCCCCTGGAGAAGGAAATGGCCGTCCACTCCCGTATTCTTGCCTAGAGAATCCCATGGACAGAGGGGTCTGAAGGGCTACAGTCCATAGAGTCTCAAAGAGTTGGACCTGATTGAAGAAACCTAGCACGTGCTCAGTCACTCAGTTGTGTTCTGCTCTTTGAGACCCCGTGGACTGAAGCCCGCCAGGCTTTTCTGTCCATGGGATTTTTTCCTAGGCAAGAATAGTGGAGTGAGTTGCCATTTCCTCCTCTAGGGGATCTTCCTTACCCAGGGATTGAACCCACGTCTCCTGCACTGGCAGATGGATTCTTTACAGCTGATCCATGTGGGAAGCACAGTATGTGTAAATGAGGTAAATAGAATTCATGTATTGAAGCACTCATGCAGAAAACCAAATGGAGTGAAACCTTTAAATCAGACTTTTTTTTATTTAAATGATGTTAATTTTATATATTGTTCTTTCGCTGAATAGTTAAAGAATACAAGTGCATTTTAAGTCTCCATCCTTGAGTTAATAAGGAGGCATTTAATTTAATTGAGTTTGAATCGCTAATAACTTATTAGTTGAATTTTTTTATCTCAAACTTTTCTCTAAGCCAGTTTGCAACTTTTATTAGCTTGTTAATAACTCCATAATTTAATAATTCAGTGACTGTGAATAACTATTAAAGTAGAAAAATACTTGAGTAGATCAGCCTTATCTGATACCTGTTTTTAAATGTAGAACTCTGAATCCCTATGAACACGATTCTTGAGAATTACATTGACTGTCCACTTCAGTATGTGCCATGCTCATCATCAAGAATCGTCACTAGGAGGTTCTACTTAATCTTCATATAGTCCCAAAATAAATTTGCTATATTCCCATAGAAATGATGCTATAAATGATGGCTATATATCTTAACATTGCCCATAAAAGCTTATCAGCCCCTTTTCAGGGCATGGAGGGACAATACTGGGTCAGGTCCTAGTGGAAAACCTGGGGCAGGAAGAGTTCAGGAGTGCTAGAGGCCAGGTGATAAGGGGGAAATTATATCTAAGAGTTATATCTTACAGTCTTTTTAAATAGTTATATACCCAAGTTACTACTTTTGTGCTAGTGTGTAATGGCCTGTCTTTATTCAAAGTTAGTAACCAGGTCTGATCTTGGCTTTTATGGTTTCCATAAGCTCATTTGTTCATACTGTTCATGGGGTTCTCAAGGCAAGAATACTGAAGTGGTTTGCCATTCCCTTCTCCAGGGGACCACGTTTTGTCAGAACTCTCCACCATGACCCGTCCGTCTTGGATGGCCCTACAAAGCATGGCTCATAGTTTCATTGAGTTAGACAAGGCTGTGGTCCATGTGATCAGTTTGGTTAGTTTTCTGTGATTGTGGTTTTCATTCTATCTGCCCTCTGATGGATAGGGATAAGAGGCTTATGGAAGGTTCCTACTGGGAGAGACTGACTGAGGGGGAAACTGGGTCTTGTTCTGATTGGTGGAGCTGTGTTCAGTAAATGTTTAATCAAATATTCTGTTGATGGGCGAGGCTGTGTTCCCTCCCTGTTGCTTGACCTAAGGCCAAACTATGGTGGAGGTAATGAAGATAACGGCGACTTCCTTCAAAAGATCCCATGCATGCACTGCTGCACTCAGTGCCCCCAACCCTGCAGCAGGCCACTGCTGACCCACACCTCTGCCGGAGACTCCTGGACACTCACGGCAAGTCTGGGGCAGTCTCTTGTGAGGTCACTGCTCCTTTCTCCTTGGTCCTGGTGTATACAAGGTTCTGTTTGTGCCCTCCAAGAGTCTGTTTCCCCAGTCCTGTGTGAGTTCTGGTGGTTCTATGGTGTGGTTAATGGCGACCTCCTCCATGACGGCTTATGCCATACCCAGGTCTCCTGCACCCAGAGCCCCTGCGGCAGGCCACTGCTGACCTGTGCCTCTACAGAAGACACTCAAACGCTTCTGGCTCAGTCTCTGTGGGTTGGGTGTGTGTTTTGTGCCCTTCCCAGGTCTAAGAAGCTCAGGCAACCAGGTGCTTGGCAAATCACCTCCCCAGTCTCGGCCGCTTGGTTTCCCGGACGTGCCGCGAGAGCACCGTCTCAGGTGTGCTGTGTGTCTCCTCTGGAGAGCTGATCTCAGGTTGCGGCCCTCCTGGTGGATGTCAGGCATCCAGGATCTCAGGAAGACAGGTTAGCAGCTGGGAGCCTGCTCACAGTTTGGTGGAAGATGTCACCTCTGGGGCTGAGATTGTAGCAGCCCCTTGCCTTCCAGCTCTGGCTGTCACAAGCCTGCCTCTCTACCTCCTGGCGGGGAGGGGCTGGTATGCAGCCAGCTAGCATGTATGCATATGAGAGTTGGATTATAAAGAAAGTTGAGTGCGGAGGAATTGATGCTTTTGAACTGTGGTGTTGGAGAAGACTTTTGACAGTCCCTTAGACAGCAAGGAGATCCAACCAGTCCATCCTAAAGGAAATCAGTCCTGAATATTCATTGGAAGGACTGATGCTGAAGCTGAAGCTCCAATACTTTGGCCACCTGATATGAAGAACTGACTCATTGGAAAAGACCCTGATGCTAGGAAAGATTGAAGGCAGGAGGAGAAGGGGATGACAGAGGATGAGATGGTTGGATGGCATCACCGACATGATGGGCATGAGTTTGAGTAGGCTCTGGGATTGGTGATGAACAGGGAAGCCTGGCATGCTGCAGTCCCTGGGGTCACAGAGAGTCAGACACAACTGAGTGACTGAACTGAACTGAAGCTCATTTTTGAAAGCATATAGTGTGGGTGTCTCTCTGTATGTGAACTGGAATTTTTCTTGAATTCCATCATTCTTTGTACCTATTCTATAAAGAGAGACCTCAGCAAATGCCTAAAAACACTAGCATGAAAGACCCCCGGCTTTGGTTATGCCTGATGCTGGATGTTCCAGTATTATTTGGGGGGATTCTACATGAGTAAGTTGACAGTAACTGTATTCTCTGTGGCTCTGAAGTCATATATAAATTAGTTCTTTAAAATTAAGTTTTCAGAGAGGTTGTAATGAAAGTCTTAGCTATAAAGCATGACCCTTTAACCTATAGCCATCCCAGTTTCATTAGCTCCGTAAAGACCTTTTATTTTTCGTTCTTTTTTGAGTTCAGCATCTCAGCACAGCTTGGCCTAAAAACTGTCTCAGGTAGTAGAAGCTTTTCCTCAGACAAGTGAAACTCTGACCAAACGTGAAGTTGATTGCTTTAAAATAATGCCACGAGTCTGAAAACACATTGCAGGTGCCACATTGGCTGTAACAGGACGACAGCCCCTCGGGTAAACTCCATTCTGCAGAAAAACACTGTGGAGGGAAACAAAGATAGAGGGATAGATGGGCCTTTGTGAAGGTCATTGTCTCCATTTATCCAGAATTCACTTGCCTCACAAAGCACTAATTGGCATGTGATGAGAGCTTCCTGAATAGGCTCTGAAGACACAAGAATAAAAGGGATTGGTACCAATTGTGATAACAAGCCCTGTGTCCCTTTACTAATAGGCAGAAATGTCACACTGTAAGCACGCACTTAGAAGATAAATCTGGGGACTACAATTCACCTTTTAGAAGTTGGGTTTCAAAAAGCAGATCTCCTTTCAACATAGTTAAAATATTTACTACCCTCGCCTCCCCTAATCTGTTTACCTTCCTGTCTACCTATCTGTCTATCTTTAGAGCTGCCCTCTGCTGGAAGCATGGAGCATGTGTATTTTTTAAACCTCAGGCCTTGCTATTTGGAGAAATAACATGGTAACTCTAAAACAGATAAATATGTTTTCTTGGCATAGTTTTGCATGTTTTCACCAGTTTAAATATAGCAAGGGGCTTCCATAATCAATTTTTCTGTTCAGCTCTTAAATGGTAACCAACACAACTGTATCATTTGATGAGCTAGAACAAAATATCATTCACAAAAAAATAGATAATGCGTGAAATAAGTAGAAACCCACTAATAGGATGCTTGCATTAGAATGTCTGAATGATCTAGAAGTCTTTTACCTTGATTTACTTACTGAATTTATTTATCTATATTCTGGAAAGGATGTAAGACTGTGTGAACAGACATGCTTACTACTAGTGAATGGCCTTTCAGTAAAATTTTTCTGTCTTTCCTGAGAACCAACAGTCTGAGAACAAATGAGGTGCTGGAATTGAAGACGGCTTATCTGTGAAGTTGGGTCTCTTGCTGTTACATGACTTCAAAGTCAATCTTAAGAAAATGTAGGCAGTTTGACAGGATGGCTAAACTTGTTTTCAAAAGTGAGACAAGATTAAATAGCAGTATTGGTTGAAAATCTCAGTGGACTTCCCTGGTAGTTTAGCTGGTAAAGAATTCGCCTGCAATGCAGGAGCCCTGGTTTGATTCCTGGGTCAAGAACATCCACTGGAGAAGAGATAGGCTACCCACTCCAGTATTCTTGGGCTTCCCTGGTGGCTCAGCTGGTAAAGAATCTGCCTGCAATGCAGGAGACCTGGGTTGGGAAGATCCCCTGGAGGAGGGCATGACAACCCACTTCAGTATTCTTGCCAGGAGAATGCCCATGGACAGAGGAGCCTGGCAGACTACAATCCATGGGGTCACAGAGAGTCAGACACGACTGAGCGACTAAGTGCAGCACACAGCACAGACTGTTCAGTAAACCTTGAAAATCTGTGCCTGTTTCACTAGTGTGAAACTATCCATTCTTGGTGAGAGAATTTCTACCCAGTAATTCATGGCAATTTGGGATTAATTTGGAGAGCTCAAGATTTCTGCTTTAAAATTGCACCTGCCAAGCAGCACCTAACACACAATTTCCCACTAAAGTACTTTTAAAAAGGGATAAAGCTTCATAGTAACAGAGAAAAATAGAACTGAGGTCTTCCTTGGGCAAGAATCTAGAAAATTTTTTCACTAACTTGAGGAGCAAGAGATTGTCAGGTTTATTTATTTGAGGCCTACCTGAGATGAGATAGGAAAATATTGTTATCTTTCTCTTATCCATCTTTACTAATGATTCAAAAAAAAAAGCAAGATTTACTAGCAGTTAGAAAATTGAGCATACCTCCTTCACTGCTTCTGCTTTTGGCAGCACCATGATACTTTGCTCCACCCCGGCAGCACAGGTCCTTCCGCAGCTGTTCAGAGGTTGGATCCTAGAAATCCCTGAGCAGAGATCACGGGCTTTGATGAGACTGTGCTGCATCGGGAAGCATATTCTATCTGCACTCTCAATGGGCTGGGTACAGGAGCATCCTGCTTCCCGGGTCTGCAGTTCAGCTCATGCACTTGTCTCCCAAGGGAAACAGCAGGACCTTAGTCCACAGCAGCCAGTGCTGGATCCTGGAGTTTAACTAGAAATGTTAGACACCAGCCTGCCATCCGTCTAGTGACCTAATTCAGCTGGAAGATCAGTGGGCAGTGAGTGAAATCAGTAATGGTCCACACATCCTGCTTTACTGCAGAATTCTTCCTGTCGCTTCACAGTAGATAAATACCCATGACAACTTAACATTATACTATGGAAGAATACTGCAGAAAAGAACAAAACCTTCCTGAAAACTGAGAAGAACACAGCTTAAAAATAACTTTTAAAAAAAGAACAAAGAACTTTGGGCGATTATGTTCATTCTCTAGAGGATGCAAGGAGGTAGATTGTGAAAGCAGAGCAAGAAAGCCATGGTGGAGGGCAGGATAAGATGAAAAGGAAAAGGGTTGGAAAGCAGATGGATGAGGCAAGGAGCTCAACAAAGAACAACCCAAAATGCAATGGCCTCATTGAAATTGTACTTGAGATCATAAAGAGCAGAACAGAGGTGGTACGAGAAAGTTCCATTAAGGGTTGTGAGTGTAGAAGAGAAGGACAGAGTTAGGGTAATGATGAAGGGACAGGTGTCCTCACAGAGCACAGCAAGGGAACTTAAGCCTTACAGGTGTGCCTTAGAACTAGAAGAGGAGAAATTAACAAAAGCATAATGGAAGACAAAATTTCCAAGCTGAAAAAAGTTTGCACATGTCCAAAGGATTTACCCTATTTCATTTAAAATTGGAAGAAAGAGACCGTAACTAGATAAATCTGGGCAATGGGCAACAATTTTTAATGACAAGAACAATCTGTGTATCCCCAAGCTTCCCCCCTATCACATAGGTACAAATGAGAACAGACTGTGCTGTAATAATTCTTCTTTAATAAAAGCTTACCCCTGAAGTCTTGTGGTGCCACGGCCTCACTACCTAGAAGCAGAGCCTCAGCTGAACTCTCTGGGATGTTATCTCTCCTGTGTCGTTGAGGGAGGCCCTGTCCCAGGCTTGGTCCTGGCTGGCACCTTTACCACTGCTTGGTTTTCAGAGTCGCGGTTCCACGGAAAACAGCCCAGGCCAGTCGCTGCTGAGCTCAGCCTCTCATTTTAGGATCCTGATGTTTGTCAGGCAGCTGCAGCCACTGCCATTCTTCTTCCAGACACGCTAGTCTCTCTGTTGCTGCCCTACCCTCACTGTGAATCCAACTCTTCCCTTTTTTATTGAAGGCTTAACAGTGGTAGAATAATATTTAAAATAAGATGAAATCACTGGCGGCTACCAGGTAAATTGTCTTTCAGAGCCTAAAACTCAGTCCCCAGTGCAACCTCAAGGGGCCCCTTTAGGATCACTTCCTTCCTCAGCCCATTGTCTGACACCTAGTGGTCAAGCCTGGTTTCCCTTCCCTTCCTAGGAGTTTGTCTAAACATGTCAGGGTCTCCTGGGAGGCCAAAGCTCAGGTCTTAAAGGCCCCAGGTAAGGAAGGAGTTCCCTTTTCCTTCCATACTAAGGGCTTTCCCTCAAGCCTTCCTTTCATATCTCAGAATCTGCCTTTTCCTGTAGGATCCAGGGGCATAGTCACTGTCTTCACGAAAGTCCACTCTGGTCACCCTCTAGGATGTGACCTTCCCTGTTATATAAAAGGGACAAACTGATCAGAGCACAGCAGAGCAAAGGCAGCACAAGGATACACATCCATGTCCTTACGTCGTCCCATCGCAGATTAAAAAGAGAAAAAAGACCTGTCGTGTCTTAACACATTTCTAAGTCTGGGTGGCTCAATCTTCAGTCCTCGTATGAACTTTGTCAACGGTACTGGTTAGGTTGGTGCTTCACTTGTGTGGGTCCTTTTCTGCCAAACCTTTCTAGGAAGAAACCTCCCCAGCATGGGAGCACAGCGCTGGATTATGGAGGTGTGGGAGGCTGATCTCCACCCCGATTTCACTCTAAACATCATTGCCCTTGTCCTGCGTAAAACATCATTCATTGACTTTCCATCTTAGCACCCACTACATCTCCACCTGTTCTTAATTGAGATATTTTTATACATGGGGATAAAGAGTTTTTAAAATCACTATAGGCTTCCAGGAAGGAGACTTTTTATTTTTTTAACAAAGGAAAAGTGGTCAGCCAGACTCTACCTAGATTTCTGAAATTCAGTGGGATCATATAAAGAGTTGATCCAAGTATTTTATTCTCATGAAGATGTCCTTTATGTAAAAAGTCAACACAAAGGTATTCTCTCATATACAATAGGTGTAAAAAGATGGCACTCCTGTATGCTTAAAAACCAAATACATGCATATCAACTGTGCAGAGAAGAAAACTGGAAGGAAACATGAACCATATTATAGTGGTTGCTTTGGTGATTTTTATTCTGCTTCTTTATTTTTCTTTGTGTTGTCTAAAATTTCCTGAAAAACATTCACTGCGATTTTAACCTCTGAAAAGTAAGAGAAGCATTGGGAAAATTTGAACTAAAGAGCATCTGTAAAGGATAATAATAAAAAAAAATTACAGAATATCTATAAGGGACAAAATACACTAGGAACTGTGTTCCCAGGTAGTATACTGAACCTCAGTGTAGAAAATGGAGGAAAGAAAGGAGTATACTTTTTCAAAGAAGGCCCTCTCTTGCTATAAACATGTAAATACTGTGTAAAATTCAGAGAAGGCAATGGCACCCCACTCCAGGATGGAGGAGCCTGGTAGGCTGCAGTCCATGGGGTCGAGAAGAGTCAGACACGACTGAGTGGCTTCACTTTCACTTTTCACTTTCCTGCATTGGAGAAGGGAATGGCAACCCACTCCAGTGTTCTTGCCTGGAGAATCCCAGGGACGGGGAGCCTGGTGGGCTGCCGGCTGTGGGGTCGCACAGACGACTGAAGTGACTTAGCAGCAGCAGCAACTGTGTAAAGTGTAAAATACTATGTTTGTCAGTGTTCACATTAAAATGAAAGGCTATATGCCCAGTGAATGAAGCCAATCCCTAGAAAAATACTTTTAATCTTTTGAAAGGCGGAAAACAATCAGAAAGGATATTCTACACAGTGTAAATAAACCAATAATTTAATATTTATCTTCTAATAGTTTTACCAAGATCTTCTCTGGGTTTATTAATAGGTCGAGCAATATCATAATGTCATTTTCCATGGCCCAGAAGGGAGCTTGCAAGACTACATCGCCCATCAGCTTGCACTCTGCCTGAAGGTATGGGTTGACCACATACCCTCTCCTTTTCTTTGAAAATTCGAAAGAGTTCAGAACTAACCACACTCTTCTTATCACAGCACAGACAAATGGCTGCAGGATTCCCCTGTGAAATAGTGAGAGCTGAAGTGGATGCTGATTTCTCCAAGGAACAGCTAGTAGATCTGTTCATCAGTAGTGGTAAGACCATCTCAGCAAACTGAATTGTGATAACCAAAAGGCATGTTTTGTCAATTAAGCCATTGCAAGGAAAAAATGTTGTGCTTAGGGATAAATTTAAGTAGACTGTTCAATTATGCCGCAGCTATGGGATGAAAACTGGGAACCCTGGTGACACTTGTAAAAAGACACTTATGTACGTGTCATTGCATCTGTTCTGCATCCTGCATTCTGTTTATAAATTATCTGTTTGAAGTGTAGTATATAACTGGCACTAGAGGATACCAAAGGAGGCAGGGTGGTGGGAGCAGTCCACCTTAGTGAAACTGTTGTATCATTGGTGCAGTTTTGAATTAATTGCACGGTGGTAATAAGCGATCGATTTTTTAGTAAATTTTATTATTCATAAATTCTGTACAACAGAGCACCCCTTGTTGTTGCGCCTGGGGTGCACTGCTTCCTCCACTTCATTCTTAGTATGCCATTAACCAGCACTTTGCTAAACACAAACCACGCATTAACTAACTCATTTGGACTTCCCCGGTGGCTCAGCAGGTAAAGAATCCTCCTGTAATGTGACATGGGTTCCATTCCTGGGTCTGGAAGATCCCCTAGAGTAGGAAATGACAACCTGCTCCAGTATTCTTGAGTGGAAAATTCCATGGACAGAAGAGCCTGACGGGCTACAGTCCAAAGGGTCGCAAAGAGGCAGACATGACTAAGTGAGCACACTCGGTCTCCACAACAGCCCTATGCAAGTTGGGTTTTTTCCCCACTCTGAGAGATTCTAGTTTAGTTTGTCTGAAGTGTGGAATGGGCACCAGCATTTAAAACCTTTTTTTTTTACTGGAGTTATAGTTGATTTACAATGCTGTGTTAGTTTCAGGCGTATAGCAAAGTGACTCTGTTATACGTGTACAGGGACCCACCCTTTTCTTCATTCTTTTTCCCGTGTAGGCCATGATAGAGTACTTACTTATTTTTGGCCGTGCTGGGTCTTCACTGCTGCATGCGCTGTAAATAGTTGCAGTGTGAGGGCTCTCTTGTTGTAGCTCGCAGTCTCTAGGGTGCCCAGGCTTCAGTGGTGGTGGTGCACAGGCTTAGTTGCCTCCTGGCATGTGGGATCTTTCCTGGCCAGAGATCAAACCCATGTCTCCGCATGGGCAGCTGGACTGTCAACCACTGGACCACCAGGGAAGCCCCTTGAGTCGGCATTATTATCTCCATTTCAAAGGTGAGGAAACAGGCATGAAGAGCTTCAGTAACTTGCCACAAACTACACAGCAGCAGAACCGTGATTTAAACATATTAATTAATGCAGCATTTTCGTGAATTCCCCATCTTAGGCTCCAGAGCTTAACACCCCCATCTCCAGCGCAGGCACAGTTAGTATAACCCTGTAGAGTATAAATGACTAGTGAAACAAAACTGCAATGGAGCAGCCTCTGGTCTCTATGGGCTCAAAACCTCAGAGAACCTGGGGATGGGGTGAAGGAGAGAGGTGGTTGTGAGCTGAGTTAGGATGCAATAAAGTGCAAATTCAGGTCTCTTCTTTAGGGGAAGGGGCAATTTTCATCTTTGGACCTGTGATCAAGGGAGATATCCTGTAGCTGGTGACCAGGCTGAGGAAGATGGAAATTACCAGGAGTTCTAAGCCAAGAAATACAATTAAGAGGCAATTTAGAGACAGACTGAGGAGTCCACAGACATAGAAGCACATTTTGGGGACAGGAAAACTCCACCAGAATCTGAATGTTGGTGTAGTGCCCAGGCGATTCTTTGCCAGAAAGTAGTGAGAGTAAGTGACAGAAAACTGTTTTCTCTGACAATACTAATAAAAGCTAATGTTTATTAAGCTTTGTCTCTGGTAAGCCCTATTTGGGGCTTCCCTGGTAGCTCAGACAGTAAAGAATCTGCCTGCAATACAGGAGACCCAGATTCAATCCCTGGGTCAGGAAGATCCCCTGGAGAAGGTAATGGCAACCCAGTCCAGTATTCTTGCCTGGAGTATTCCATGTTTAGAGGAGCCTGGCAGGCTACAGTCCATGGGGTCACATAGAGTCAAACACAACTGAGTGACTAACACACTTAAGCCCTATTCTAACCTCCCTGGTTTATAAACACTTGAGACAAGAGGTTAAGTGCTGGCCCATGGATGCCACAGCGAGGACACAGCAGTGCAGACATAAACCAAGCAGTCAGAATCCTGAACCTGACCTCAATCACTGCCTGCTGCTGCTGCTCCTCAAAAACTCATCTGCGCCCCCCATTTCTCCCCCTTAGTTTTATAGCAAAAACCCCCTACACTTTTTCAATATTCAGTCTTCATTTCAGAGTAAGAAATTAAAATATGGTGTGTCTTGTCCTATCAGGGTAAACAGCAATTAGACTGAACTCTGTTCTAAGCTTAGCTAAAAAAAAAAAAAAAGGCTGAAAACAGTGAGTTAGGTCAAGAAGGATGCTAAGGTGACCAGCTCAGCGTTTCTAAATCTTTGAGGAGCACCTTTCTAAAAATAACTCTTCTTCCTAATTTCCCAATTCAGTGAGTCTCTTGGCCCCCACACTTGGAACTCAGGTCGCGTTGGCAGACCTGAAAACCTAAATGCCCACACGTGCCGTAAGCTACACAAAGGAGTGAAGCAGGCTGGTGGGGGCAGGAGGGAGGGAGGCCTGTCCCTATCTCCATGAGAACAGCAGCTCTCAGCTCTAAGCAGCTGAGTGGAGATGCAATTTCATGGGTTTTGTGACTTGCAGGAAGAAGCAAGAAACCTAAGTTTTATGTGAAAATTTGGGAGTTTGTTCTTCAGTGTTTTCAACTATCTTAATTTTTAAAGCTATGTTAAGACCGTCTAGAACCCCCCAGGTCCTCTGATTCACGAAGCACTCATTCCTGTCACACAGCCAGTCCATGGTCGCGTCCTGCCAAGTGGGCCTCAGTGGGCCTTTTTCATCCATCCCCGTCAGGACCATCGTACTTCATGCCTCCTTTTACTCTGTCTTGTCTACTTACCTGTAAGTGGCTGCTCTGCCCTCCTTTTCTCCTCCCTGAACATCCTTCACAGATCACCAGACCCCTGATTAGAAGCTCTTCGTGATTCCTGTCCATTCTTCCATCGCCCACCGAACAAAGTCAGTGCCACTCTGTCTTCCATTCTAGGACATTGTTCCACTTAATCTGTTCATTTGACCTTTTTTAATTTTTTGAGATATAACAGTAAGTGCAAGGGATACAGGGTGTTGATATGATGCCCAAATATTACAAAATGATTACCACTGTATCATTAGCTAGAATTTCCATCACCTCATATAATTACCATTTCTTTCTTGCAGTGAGAACATTTACTGTCTACTCTCTCAGCAATTTTCAAGTATATAATAAATACAGTATTAACCCCCCCAAACTTACTCATCTTATAACTGAAAGTTTATATCCTCTGACTGTATCCTCCATACTGTTTTCCAGCCTTCATCTAGAATTACTCTGAAATTTCATCTAGAATAAACACACAAACTTTCGTTTTCCCCACCCCCTACACACACACATACCATGACTACCGCATGGCAGGTTCCCAGTAAAGTACTGTGTTGTACATGACTAGTTAAAATAAGACATGGCAGTCCCTGTTTTAAATACTCTGAAGTGAAGTGAAGTCGCTCAGTTGTGTCCGACTCTTTGCGACCCCATGGATTGTAGCCTACCAGGCTTCTCATTCCATGGGATTTTCCAGGCAATAGTAATGGAATGGATTGCCATTTCCTTCTCTAGGGGATCTTCCTGATCCAGGGATTGAACCCGGGTCTCCCACATTGTAGCAGACGCTTGACCGTCTGAGCCACCAGGGAAGTCGTACTCTAAGGACACCCCAAATAAAGGCTTGTCTGATCTCTCCAGATATGACAACTACCTCTGATGAAGAGCAGTAAGCTTTGTTTACCTCTGAGTCCCACCCAGCTATAGTTCAAGGCAGTGAGGCTTATTTGGGCTTTTATGTTCACTGACACATAGTATGAGCTCCTTGAAGGCTAGGAATGTAGCTTTTTCTTCTATTTCACTTTGTACACTGATTGCCAATAATTACTTGTTGAGTGAATGGCTGAATCTCCTAATATAAGAAATAGGCAAAGAAAAATGGAATGTTAATCACACTTAGTTGTCAGCAAGTAGAAGAGCTTGCTTACAGTGAAGCTAGAAAGAAAAAAGAGAGTGTAGGAGTTGTTGAGGCTGTACTTGATGACAGGACATAAAAACAGAATGAATTGGATTTCAGAAAGGTTTTCAAATGATAGACTGAGTCCAAAAAATCTACTCTCTTATGTAGGGAATAGTATAGCATCTCCACGTAGTAAAGGATTTTTATTCTGTATTTGGCTCAATAATTTACAAGTATCAAACATCCTTTTTTTTTTTTTTTAATAGCACAAATAAGACACAAACACAAGACTTCTACCTGCTAAGACCTTGAATGCAGTTACCCGTTAGCAAGCGGAGCATATTGGAGGTTCCTCATTCGCCTTCTTCCCCGCATCTAGTCAGTCCTCGTTCCTCTTGAATCTATTTCCCCTATCTCATCTCCACCTCCTGCTCTCCAGTCCACCTGCCACCTGTCATCTCTTGCTCAAGGGACTGTGGCACTAACCCTTCTTGTTCTTCTGCTCTCTCTCCTTTCAGAAGCCCTCTGCAGGCTTCCAGAAGGTTCACCCTAAAATGTAAAGCTGCTCATGACAATTTCCTACGATTATACTCTAGTGTCCCCAGAATAGACACTGGAGGTCTCTGCATGTCATGTCAGGAACACTGCAGTCTGGCTTCAGATCTCTGCCTCGCTGCTGTCCATCCTCAGCTTCTGAAACTCCATCCATTGTCACCGTCATTTTCACGGCAGCAGGACCCACTGCTCTTGACAGGTGGCCAATGAGGAGATCATGGGGAAGTACATTGTGAGTAGACGGGGACACCAGAAACTCCTGAGGCAGTACCAGGGAATCGCAAGTGAGCCAGAGGGAAGGATCTGGGGACAGTGTGGTGTCACTGTGTGTCGTGCAGAAAGCCCTCAGCAGGGAATTTTCTTTTGTGGTAAAAGAAAGGGTGATGAAAAAGGACAGAGTAAAGAAGGCAGAGATCTGGGTTAGAGAGAAGGAGCTTCAAGGCTATTCTACTTAAGCTTTTAGAATACTAATGGGATAGAAAATATCTATCCCCTAGTCTCTCTTTTTTTAACCAAGAAAGTAAATTGATTGAATAATACAACTGCCATATGAGGATGTGCTGATTCATAAGGTGTTCTAAACATATTCCTAGTTTTTAAACTTATTTTCTAAAAAAAAAAAAAAAAAGTTTAAACTACATAGATTTAGCTGGAGACATTATTTTGCCAACAAAGGTCCGTCTAGTCAAGGCTATGGTTTTTCCAGTGGTCATGTATGGATGTGAGAGTTGAACTGTGAAGAAAGCTGAGCGCCGAACAATTGATGCTTTTGAACTGTGGTGTTGGAGAAGACTCTTGAGAGTCTTCTTGGACTGCAAGGAGATCCAACCAGCCCATCCTAAAGGAGATTGGTCCTGGAAGGAATGATGCTAAAGCTGAAACTCCAGTACTTTGGCCACCTCATGCGAAGAATTGACTCATTGGAAAAGACTCTGATGCTGGGAGGGATTGGGGACAGGAGGAGCAGGGGATGACAGAAGATGAGATGGCTGGATGGCATCACCGACTCGATAGACGTGAATCTGAGTGAACTCCGGGAGTTGGTGATGGATAGGGAGGCCTGGCGTGCTGCAATTCATGGAGTCGCAAAGAGTCGGACACGACTGAGCGACTGAACTGAATTGAGCTGACTGAAGAATGTTGAGCTTTCCTCTTCCAATGGGCATAGCACATACATTTCCATATATGTTCCTGTCTATGATTCTGTAGAAGAAAGCCAGTGAAAAGAGACAGAGAATGAATAAAAGAAGTGTATGAGCAACAAAATACAAGAAGGAAGAGTAGCAGATTTTTAAAAATTACTAGTTTTAAGAATCTAAAACTTACATGGATTCTGAAATGGTACCAGTGAAGACAGGAATGTAGAACAGAAGATCAGTTCAAGAAGAATGACATAGCACTTATACCTGCAATGGATATTTTGTTCATTTTAAATAACATCTTCCTCCTCGTATTGACTTTTGTGAGAAACTGTCATGTCACATGGAGAAGGCGATGGCACCCCACTCCAGTACTCTTGCCTGGAAAATCCCATGGACAGAGGAGCCTGGTGGGCTGAAGTCCATGGGGTCGCTAAGAGTCGGACACGACTGAGCAACTTCACTTTCACTTTTCACTTTCCACTTTCATGCATTGGAGAAGGAAATGGCAGCCCACTCCAGTGTTCTTGCCTGGAGAATCCCAGGGACGGGGGAGCCTGGTGGGCTGCCATCTCTGGGGTCGCATAGAGTAGGACACGACTGAGTGACTTAGCAGCAGCAGCAGCAGTCATGTCACATGGCTCAGTTATTTGGTAAGGAGGGTGTGAATGTGTATTAGAATGGGTCGAACTTCTCCTCAGTATAAGGTATTGAGTTAGGTTAGCAAGACAGATATTTTTTTAAATTACATGTGACAGTAGTAGTAAGAAAAAAAAAAATAAACACTCATTTGGTATTTTAAAACAATGCTTAGAATTCCTGAGAAAACTTTCTACTTCCAAAGAAATAAAGATGGAATTACTGTAATAATATCATATGTAATTGAAGTCTACATAAATGAGATTTCCTCCTTGGACCCTACATTGCTAGAGGCTCTTTGCAGACCTTTCCCTTGCTTCTCCTCTGGACTCAGAGCATCATCCCCACAGAGCCTTGTTTTAAATGGATGGTGTAAAACATGGGCCACGTCCATCCCCAAAGAGGAGAGTGTGGACTTGGCCTCACCTTAGACATGGAGTGATTTGGGTTTAACTATAAATGTGATACATTATTTTTAAACCAGTGAGTCTTGCTCTAGGACTTAGCTATCCAGAACTTTGAAAACAAAGGTGTGCAAAACTGAACTATAGCCCTGAGCCTAGCCCAGGAGATATCTGATTAAGATTATACTGATCTCTGGGGAGGAGCAGAGATGATACACCTATCAAGTTAGAAGAAAGAAGGACTAAAAGAGATAGTTTCAGAAATGGGGTTTTGAATTAGCAGAGGACAAAGGGAATTTAAATGGTCAACTTTCCCACAACAGGCCAGAAGAAATCTCCAGATATAATATGGCATGAGAAGCCATCTTGTGTCTCCTAAACCCTGATCAAAGGCTGAATAATCCTTCAAACCCAAAGGTGTGATGAGTTTTTGCTTCTGTGGTTGGTTAATATTATAGAAATGAATCCATGTTAAATAACTTGAACTAGACATGCTATGCTATGCTATGCTATGCTAAGTCACTTCAGTCGTGTCCGACTCTGTGCGACCCCATAGATGGCAGCCCACCAGGCTCCCCCATCCCTGGGATTCTCCAGGCAAGAACACTGGAGTGGGCTGCCATTTCCTTCTCCAATGCATGAAAGTGAAAAGTGAAAGTGAAGTCGCTCAGTCGTGTCTGACTCTTAGTGACCCCATGGATTGCAGCCTAACAGGCTCCTCCGTCCATGGGATTTTCCAAGCAAGAGTACTGGAGTGGGGTGCCATTGCCTTCTCTGTGAACTAGACATGCTAATTCACAACTAAAGTGAAATTTACATTTGGACGAACTTGTTTTAGGATGTTGAACTTAGTGGTCAGATGGAGAAGGAGGAAAAATTGAACATACGCAATCGGGAGTGTTGAAGACAAAGGTTTTCACCAAAAAACAACCCAGTCTGTTTGACCTGGATCGATACCTTAGGGGAGACCGATATCAACAAAATTGAGATGGAAACCCAACCCAACTGTTGCGAACAGCACCCCATGTACTTTTTGTCTAGGGCACAAGCTGTGCGTTAAATATGGGACAAATTGAGTCACTCGCTATAAATACAATCCTCGCTTATGGACCTGGGAGAATGAGTTGGCTTCTTTTTCCAGGAGTTCTCCTACAATCCTATAAACTCATTTATCTCCAGCTTGAATCCTTCCTTGCTGCCTCCCTCCTCTGGTCCAGCCCCTGCTGGACATCTCAGGAGAGATGCCTCACTCATCAGACACTCAGGCTTGAGACATAGCCCATCACCACCACCTCAAGTGTGCTCCCGCTCATGTGCTCTCTGCCTTCATTCACTGCATGGCTGCTCCTCCAGTGAGAACTTCTGAGTTGCCTCTGATACTCCCTCTCTGCCCCTCTCTCAAGACAGTCAACCACTGAGCTTTGTTATTGTTCAGTCACTGTCGTGTCCAACTCTTTGCAACCACATAACTGCAGGATGCCAGGCTTCCCTGTCCTTCACTGTCTCCCAGAGTTTACTCAAACTCATGTCCATTGAGTTGGTGCTGCCATGCAACCATCTCATCCTGTCACCCCCTTCTCCTCCTGCCCTCAGTCTTTCCCAGCATCAGGGTCTTTTCCACTGAGCTTTGCTCACTCATCTCAGAATACCCTTTTGTTCTGAGCCTTGGCCCTGGAGGAGGCTCCTGTTACCTGCTGTCCTCACGTCAGCAGTAAGAGCCTGTAGATGTGTTCTCTTGTTTCTTTACTCTCCCATCAATTCTACTCACCATAGCAAGATCTCAGAGGAGGAGCCAAATCATGTTTCCCCCCCGCCCTTAAAGATTTCCACTGATTCCCAGAGCTGGTAGTTTCTCCCTTTCAGCATGACATCCCGGGCCTCCCACTTTGCATTTGTGGCTGGCTTCTGAGACTTCATTTCAACCAGTTGCATGCAGGCTGCCCATGAAACGCCAGTGCCCCAGGCCCAGCACTGATCGACTGCATCCCGGCCTCTGGGGATGGATCCCAGGTGACTGCAGAGTGTGGCGCAGAATGAGGACACTGCCTGCCACCCTGCTGCCCACAGATGGGGCTCCTGGATTCCACCACACTGATGTGGCTTTCCCCCGAGCTCCCAGCCCATTCTGGAGGCCTGGGTCAGCTTTGAGCTTGCCTTCATGCCACTCTTGAAACTACTCTAACCTTAGTTTGAGGTTCCAGTCCCTTCAAGGACTGAGCTCTGCCTAGAGTCCATTCTCCCACCTGTGCCATTTCTTAAACCTAGAAAGCCTTCTTCCAATCTATCAAGATGCCATTCTTCATAATGGGTCCAGTTTAAAATGCCGCATTCCCCCAGTTAGAATCAGTCACCTCCAGCACTGTGCCATAGTGCTTAGCACAGTACACAGGCAAGGGGCAGTGGAAGACACTGTTGAGATGCAATTACATGTTCCTGTAGGCACGTTCTAGCTGAACGCACAGCTTCAAAGCTGTTAGAACTAGCCAAACACGTCCCTGGTGGCTCAGTGGTAAAGAATCCGCCTGCCAGTGCAGGAAATGTGGGTTTGATCCCTGTGTCGGGAAGATCCCTGGAGGAGGGCATGGCAGCCCCACTCCAGTATTCTTGCCTGGAGAACCCCATGGACAGAGGAGCCTGATAGGCTACAGTCCACAGGGTCACAGAAGAGTTGGGCATGACTGAGCAACTAAATAACAACAAATTATGTGTTCCTGCAGACACATTCTAGCTGGATGTAGCAGCTTCAAGGCCACTGGAACTAGCTGTACACTTAATCCAGATCAAGGGAAAACTGGAGACCTTCAGTCCTTAGTTACAGAAAGCAGATACATAAGCCATTCAGCCTTTTTTTTTTTTTTAATCAATGGTTATAAAAATTTGTTAGCTTATCATTATTCTTTTTAAAAAAACTATTGGTTTATCATGTGTACTTAGTGGCTCAGTTGTGTCTGACCCTTTGCGACCCCATGGACTGTAGCCTGCCAGGCTTCTCTGTTCGTAGAATGCCCCTATACAAGAATGCTGCAGTGGGTTGCCATGCCCTCCTCCAGGGGATCTTCCTGACCCAGGAATTGAACTAGGTTCTCCTGCATTGCAGGCGGATTCTTTACCAGCTGGGCTGGTAAAGCCATCATACTTCCATAATAAGTGTAGTTCTGAAATAACACGTGACCCTGAGAAGCACAGAATGTGTTCGTGCTCTTTATTGAGGAGCCGCGTTGAGGGGACGTGGCACATGCCAAGTGCTAGTGCACCGCCCCCACAGACAACTCGATGGAGAGGCAGCCCGTTTTGTTTCTGGTCTTTTCGTTTTTAAAGCTTTGTAGCATCCAGAAAAGTTATTTCCATCTCAGAAGAGATTAATTTACAGTGTTCAAGGAGTTCTCTTGAAACTGACAATGCATTTGTGTCTAGAGTAACACAGAGGCGGAGTGGTTATAATGTCCTATCATAAGTGTTTGTGGAAAGTGGAACTACTTGACAGAATCACTGCTGAGTATTCTAAATTGATCTTTTCTCAAGGTTAGTTTAGCTAAGACTCAGGCATCTTAGAATCTTCTAAAATATTAAAAGGTGATATAAATTTTTTATTCTTTGCTATCTAGCAAGTATTATAGATGTATTTCAATTACCGGATTAACATTTGAGTGCTTAGCAGGTGCCCAGGCAATCTTTCAGTTACATTTTATCTACCAATTTGTCTAATACATATAATAATAATACTCCATTTATGCAGTTCAGGCCCCCCGTCTTTAGTGTGAGGACCCCTAAAATAAGAATCACAAGACCCAGATTATGGTCCTTCCTTATCACTGTTTCTGAAGCCTTCGTCAAATCTCCTTAACATCTCTGAGATCTATGAAATGAAAGGAGGGATCTGCTTGTCTCTGAGGTCCTGTCTCCATAATTTTATGAACATTTTACATATGTGTAATTTAAAGGATTAAATTTATTAAAATAAATTTAAAGTGTTCAATCCTCATTGAAGGATTTTGACCCTTTGTATTCTGAAATATCCATCTATAAAATACATACTACCTATTTTTATAGATCAATGAATAATTTAAAATAAAATGATAACTTAGCCACTGACCAGGTCACAAAATAGAACATCTCTAGCTTCCAGAATGGGCCCACGTGCCACACCCTTGTTCACAAACCCTTCCTTCTAGAGGTAGCTGCTAGTCTCGCTTTTGTCATCATTTCTTTGCTTTTTAAAAACAGTTTTACTGTCTACGAATTCCTAAAGTATATGTTCATGTTTTAAAGTGTATGTTTCATGAACTGTAAATGATGGTGTCATATCGTTTGTATCCTTGTGTGATTTGTTTCTTAATATACCGTTTGTGACCGTCTTCCGTGTGGCTGCTTGTAGCTACAGTTTGTTCATTTTCAAATCCATTGTAGGAACGTACTTTCTACTCTGTTGTTGGTGGACATTTGGGTTGATTCCGTTTGGGATCTGTTACGGAACTAGTTAATGTTGGGTCGTTGTGTGCAGGGGTATCCTCAGCTGTATTCAGTAATTTCAAACTGTTTCCCAGAGTCTTTATACTTTCCCAGCTATGTCAGAGCGCCGTGTCACATCTTTGCTAACACATAAACTTTTACAAGTTTGTACATTTCTGTCATTTTATGTTTTAATCATTGATCATTTAATCACTGATACATTTTAATCATTGAATTTCTGTTTTGACCCCAGCGTGTCTGATCCCAGTGAAACAATCTCCTGCTAACAAGAAAATCATCGTCATCTTAGAGAACTTGGAAAAATCTTCATTGTCTGAGTTACTGGGGGACTTTTTGGGACCTCTGGAAAATCACAGCACTGAAAGCCCCTGTACCTTCCAAAAAGGTAAAGATAGTGGAGAGACCACCCCAAGAAGCCAGCTGCTTTAAGAGCTTTCTAATCTCTCTGTCCCCTGGAGCACACGTTACGCTTCATGGCCGTCTTTCCTTCACTTGTTTGGACTTGTTCCCTGCTATGGTTTCCTGATGTTGGACTGCTGCTTTGGTTTGTTTTAGGAAACGGAATGTCTGAATGCTACTACTTTCATGAGAACTGCTTTCTGATGGGAACAATCGCCAAGGCCTGTCTCCAGGGCTCCGACTTGCTGGTGCAGCAGCATTTCCGCTGGGTACAGCTGCGCTGGGACGGCGAGCCCATGCAGGGGCTGCTGCAGAGGTTCCTCAGGAGGAAGGTTGTGAATAAGGTAACAGACCACACACAGCCCATTGTTGGGAGAGGGTCCTTGACATTCCCTGGCATTGCTGTCAGGCAACCTGGGCTTGAGCTCTGCCACTTACTGTGTGGCTTCTGGCAAGTAAAAATCAATCCCTGGGTCAGGAAGATCCCCTGGAGGAGGGCTTGGCAACCCACTCCAGTATTCTTGCCTGGAAAAATCCTTTGGACAGAGGAACCTGGCAGGCTGCAGTCCATGGGGTCATAAAGAGTTGGACACAACTGAGCGACTAACACTTTAAGGGTTAAATAGGATAATGCATGTAAAACTCATAGCAGTACCTATACTATGTCAAGTATTTTTAAAAAAACAAATAGACGTCCCTGATGGTTCAGTGGTTCAGACTCTGAGCTTTGAGTGCAAGGGATGCAGGTTTGATCCTTGTTGGGAAACTAAGATGATGGGGGCCCCCCCTCCAAAATAAGCAGATAGGTTTTACTGTTTTAATTAACCATTCTCAAGGGGTCTCCCTGAGTTTAAATGCTGAGACTAGATTAGAAAATTAATCATTCTTCTTAAGGAAAAGCTACTGTTTCCTTGGAGCCTTCATTATCCATCTACTCAATCTAGTTTTAATATTTGTTACATTGCATTATAGTAACTTTTAAAAAGTCATATGAAAAAATTAGAAATCTCTGTTGACACATTTTTAAGAAGAATAATCACTTTTAGTGATTTTTCATAGTAAATATTCTTCATTCTATCAAAATAACAAAATTAATTTAGTGTACTTACCAAATTGAGCACATTATTCTCTAATGTCGTATTCTTAAATTAGGCCAGTAGCTAAGTGTCTGGGTGGATTTGAAATAAAAGAGCTCGATTTAGCAAGATTTTATTGTTTAATCCTGCACAGTGGGCCACACTGGGAGGACAGGATCTTCATTGTATCAGCAGAGGAGTTTAAGCTGTAGGTAATATGACACCCCACTGTTAGCTGCTTCACACACAAAAAGAGGCTTTTTTCCCTTACATAACCAGATGCCTTGCGGTAGGTGTTGCTGATGTCCATTCACACCGTGATGCCAGGTCCCAGGTCTGGGTGAATCTCTTGGCCTCTCTTCAGGACTGCCTGGTTTCTGCAGGGCTTCGGGCACCACACCCTCACACAGACTTGTTCACAGGTAGGGAGCAGGATGCCGAGCTGTTCGAGAGGGAACTTAGGCTGCTTTTGCCTCCTTCTTATCAGGGGGAACAGCATCTTTTTCTGAAACTCCCAGAATCAGAAGACTTCCCCTTAATGGTTCATTAACCAGAACTGGTTTCATGCCCACCCTTCTGCCATAGACCTTGGCTAGAGCTATCTTCCCAACACCAGAGTGCGCCACCAAGTTCCTGAACGAAATCGCTGTGTCTGTTGTGTTAGAGCATGTGAATGTACATGCAGTCATAGAGGAGGGCTGGGGAGGGTGGTGGAGGGAGAAGGGTGCAGCGGGAATGCTGTTGGTAATTCAGTGACAGTCCCTACTATTGGTGATTTCAATTAGTACCTGAAGTTCCTAATTGAATCAGAAATCGTCTGCCCCAAGCTCTGCTAAAGTCAGTTGCCTGATCATAAATATATGCTTTTGACCAAAGCACATCTATTATATGACCTCAGCCAATAAGAAGAAAGGTGAGGTAAAGACAGTCATGGGTTTTGTAGCTTTTCACATCAGTGATGCTTCCATTAACTTTATCACTATTAATATTTAAATCTTACTGCTAAAAAACTCACCTAAAGAACTGCAAAAGATACCAGTATTTTTCTTAAAGACTTTATTATTTTTAGAGCAATTTTCGGTTTACAATAAAATCGAAAGGGAGATATAGAGATTTCTACCCATTGCTCCTCAAATATGCATAGCCTCCCCCATTCTCACCAGAAGGCTGCATTATTTCATCAAGGAGGAACCTACCCTGACACAGCAAAGTGCCTGGTTTATCTAAGAGAAAAACATGGAATGCTTCACCAATTTCTGTGTCTTTCTTGCGCAGGGGCCATGCTAATCTTCCTTGAAATCTTTCCTAACCCTCTCCCTCTTCCGGCTCTCTGGTAAACATAGTTTGAAAACGATTGATTTTACTTATTTTGAAAAGAAAGTTCTCTTCAAGCTCTACACTTTCCTCCATTGTGCTTGAGGATGGGCAAGTGGGGTGTGCTGTAAGGAACAGAAAGTGGGGAGGAAGGGCAATGTGTTTAATTTACCAGGAGTCACTTCAAGTAGGTTAATAAAATGGATTCCTGGGGTAGGTGTACGGTGGGAATGAAGACAACTGCAAAACAACAGAAATCGTGTAACTGCAGGATGGAGCCAAATAATGGGGGTGCTTAGAAGCACGCTGGCATGTGATCAAAATTTCTTCTTCCAGTTTCTCACAGGAATAAAAATAAACGTATTTTTTGGAGGAGACAAAGCTTCTAGTATTTAATAAAAAATAATTGTACCTTTAGTAGGAAATTGAAAGCGAAAGAAAGCGTTGGTCACTCTTTTGTGTCTGACTCTTTGCAACCCCATGGACTGTAGCCCACCAGGATCCTCTGTCCATGGAATTCTCCAGGCAAGAATACTGGAGTGGATTGCCATTCCCTTCTCCAGGGGATCTTACCCACCCAGGGATTGAACCTGGGCCTCCTGCATTGTGGGCAGATTCTTTACTGTCTGAGCCACCAGAGAAAGCCAAGGAAAGTAATATTCATCTATTAATTGTAGCCATGATCTCATTTTCACTGGAAGACTATCAGAAAAAGTGGGAGAAATATGATCCTCTTTTGAAAAAATGGGATATTATAACAGATCCCAAATCCTCGTGTGACACAGTGATGTTACTTTAATGAAGCTGCTAGAATTACTGAACCACTCTTGCATTTTTTTCTATGCCAAATTCTGTCCCTTGATGTAGGATATACAAACATTCACATATTATCCTCAGTCTTAATATCATAATTCCTTGGTAAAGTAGAGATTTACATGAATGTGTTTCTTATAAAAATAGTTAATTGCTATATCTGACTTCTAAATATTTGAGAGATTTCTCTTCGTAGTTTATAAATCTTTGTCCTTTTGTGAATCCTCTGTAGTACCAAAAAGGGGCTCTTGTATAAGATATAATTCTAAAAAGAGCTGCTCCCATTCAACCGTGTGTTACACAGCATTACTTAAACTCTTCACTTTTAAATCAGAAAACATGTCTTCATGCTAGCATAGTTGTGTGCATTTTAAGGTAGCATTTTAGCTGAGACTTTCCTTCTAGGGAAATTAAAAATAAGACAAAAGTGAACATGCCATAGATTCCAATATGCCATCTTATCACTTATCCATATTAAAATATTTAATGTCATTTTTATGTCATTTATTCAAAATCCTTTTTTGAACACCTACTATTTGCAAGTCCTTGTGAGATATTCTGTACACATGTGAAAAATGATTTCTTCCAGCACTGATGTTTAAGAATTCATCCAAGTGAGACACCTCATCCAGGGTGTCTCGCTTCGCTGTCACGTCTGCATCTTTTCATTTGATGTAACAAACTGCAGATCTGTATTTCACACTAACACACACAACAGGGTATATTATTAACTAATCCCTCTTTCACCCACCCCAAGTGAAGGTAAGACTAGATTTGGCTACAGTTTTGTTTTATAAATTTTTATAGCTTTAATTTCGAATGGTTAGAAACAACAGGACAATGAGCACTGTGCTAACCCAAGCCCCTGTCTTCCTCCTCTCTGTCTCCAGTTCAGAGGTCAGGTGCCCTCTCCCTGCGACCCCGTGTGCAAGACGGTCGACTGGGCCCTGGCCGTGTGGCGCCAGCTCAACTCGTGCCTGGCCCGCCTGGGCACGCCGGAAGCACTTCTCGGGCCACAGCATTTCCTGTCTTGTCCTGTAGTCCCGGGGCACGCCCAAGCAACAGTGAAGTGAGTGTCATCAGTCCTTCTTTGCCTTTAAAGTATTTAAAGTAGAGCCCTGGCCAGGTGGGAGTGTGTGAGAGTGAGAAAGCTATGCCACTGCTATCGTCAACATGGGAAGTGGAGCCCTGCCCTCTTGTCAGAGGACGACCATGACTTGTGTGTTGGGCAGTTCCGAAGGAAACAATTTTTGCTAAGACTAGATAGATCATAGGTTTTGTGGCTTGCTGTGCAGTGTCTCCTGAGGAAGGCCCACATAAGAAATTCAGTCAAGTACCCTGTAACCAAAAAAATAAAACACATTCTACTGATGAATTGAAAAGCTTGCTCTTTTATTAATGATACTTATACACTTACATGAGTAGTAGCTCAGATGGTAAGAATCTGCTTGCAATGCACGAGGCCCGGGTTCAATCCTTGGGTGAGGAAGATCCCCTGGAGAAGGGAATGATACACACTCAAGTATTCTTGCCTGGAGAATTCCATGGACAGAGTAGACTTATAAACTTACTATATTTTCCTTTGTAGCAGCTTATAAAAATAGACATACATATAGGAAGGTTAATGACATAGAATATCAGAAGGAAGTTGAAAGGAGGAAGGAATTTGTCACCGTCCGACTTCCTTAGTAAGGGTTCTGTGATTCGCTGTTAGATTTGATTCTGTATTTTCTGGCATCCTGGGCAGAAATCTATTTTGGAAAGCAAGGGATGCAAGTAAAATGTCTTCTCTATTGTAACACAAACTATCAATTTAATAACAGTTAATTGAGGGAGGAGTACTGTATTAAAAAAATACATAGTAATTTCTTGTTAAAAAGCAGTACATTTATTCATATAATTACCCGATTCTCTCAGTATCATGATTACATCTGAGCCTTTTTTGCCCCTGACATCCAGAATCTCAAGATTCTTAGGAGCCATATTTGGTTTTTCCTGTCTGCAGCACAGTCATTGTCAAAAACTAGAGGCTCTGAGACTTGTACCCTATTTGCAAGCTGACAGGTTAGCCTGCTGGGTGCAGGATGCTGGGTCAGAGGCCCGCTCCTCATCACTCAGAGCCCAGCCGCAGCCCAGCCATCTGAACCGTCTGCAGTGGTTTCCCCGGCTCCTCAGGTCCCACAGGGTGATGCGTAGCAGCCCAGGTGGATGCTGGCTTTAGCAGCAAAATGTGGAATCACCCCATCTTCTAATGGGGGATGCTGGTAAATCTGCCCACCCTTTGCCCTGGAAGGAACCATAACTTTCATCATCCTGGTCAGGAAACAATCTGCCCTCTGCTCCAGAAGGAGACATTATCTCTACTTCCCAAGTCTGTGTACACTGCTAACATCCTTGAAAAGACAATCCAGGAAAACAGCTGACACGAGAATACAGAAATGCCATGGAAACTTATCTCCCAACAGCCGTATTAAGGAACTGCCTTTCTAAAATTTTCTTACTTTTTTTTTTTTTTTTTTAGCCAAAGCTTATATCTTTACCTCCTCAGCACCTTTAGGAGTAACTGTTTGCTTTTCTTTTTTTTTTTTTTCCCGGAATTACATGTCACTCTACATTAACAGAGAAACTTGATACTAGGTAATAGTTTTAACAGTTCCTATTCTAGGTGATATAGTTTTGTCTACAGCTTTTAATGCTAACTGTTTTTTAATACTACAACAAAGTATAATCTTTTTTGAAGGAATTTTGATTGGCATTGAGTGCTCTAAATTTCAATTAAAGCCCTGCAACAGCTACAGCTATTAATGCAGTCCACCTGAGGCAGTGGCTGGTTGACCCCATCCCCTCTCTTTAGGGCTCACCTGCCATGTGTAGACACCAAGCCCCTGCAGAGCAGGAAGATTTAATTTGCCAGTGATCATAAAATGTATCCCAATTTCAGAAATACTAAAAACATATGTATCTTAGTAAGGGAAATGGCAAATAAGTTTAAGCTATTTAGACACAGACTTTCAGGAAATCTTTTTTCCTCCAGATTTCTTTAGTCTGTAAAGTTTTCCATGTATTTTTCCCTTTCCATGTATTTATTTGTGCATTCATTTATTCAGCACTCTAGTGCTCCAGGATCTTACAAAGAAAAACAGAAACAGGTAAACAGTTTCATTAGAAATACATTGTTATTTGTAAAGCACATTCAAACTGTTTTGGTGTTAGATAATTTCACTTATTCTGAAACAACCTGGGAAAGGTAGCCTATCCATAGAAACCCTTAGGCTTTGTTCAGGGTCTTCAGCTCTGTCCCGGGTAGAGTTGTGTGTGATTCCTGGGAGCCTGGGTCCTAACTGTGAACCCTCTCTTGGAAGGTGGATGTCTAAGCTATGGAATGCTGTCATTGCACCCAGAGTTCAAGAAGCAATATTGTCAAGAGCCTCTGTGAAAAGACAGCCCGGCCTTGGGCAAACAACTAAAAACCCCAGCCAAGGGCAGCAGGCTGTTGTTAGAGCTGCTCTCAGCATTTTGCTTAATAAAGCTGTTCTGCATGGCTGTCCCCTCCAGAGAGCAGGTATGTGGGTTTATGCTGGGAGGAGAGGAAATTCGCTATTATGTAATGCTTGCTTGAACTGGCTTTTAGGGAACTCTATTTTCTCTCTTTGTAACCAGTGAGATTATCTCCATGTAATGGATGTTACACAGCACTGCTTTAAAACTAACTCACTTGCTCTCTCTTAATTCCTGGCTCATGTTTAAATACCAGACTTCAAAGTAATGTTTGCTGGTTGACAAACCCCTGCTTGGGTATGATAGGCCCCTGATTTTGAAGAGGCTATTTCTTTAAGTGTTAGACATGTTGGATTTTGCTTGACTCTGTGTAACTGCGCTCTTGCTTCTGTCCTTCTGGCAAAATGTGGTTTATGTTGTTTCAGAGCTGGACCAGCATACAGCTGATTTCAAAGGAGGAAGCTTCCCTCTGTCCATAGTTTCAAGTTACAGCAGTTGCAGCAAGAAGAAAGAGAGTGGTGCCTGGAGAAAGGTGAGCACCAGTCCTCGCAAGAAGTCTGGCCGGTTCTCTTCACCCACCTGGAACAAGCCAGACTTGAGTGAAGAAGGTAAGGGGGGCAGGCATAAGACGTGTGTACCCATGAGGTGGTTTATGAATGCCAGTGTGCTTTATGTGTATTACTATGCATTCAACAAAGCAAAATTTTGAGGATTTCAATGTGTATTTTTCATGGAATAAAGCATGTGGTAGGTACATTCCACAAATAGTTGAGAGTCCCCTACCTGAAAAAAACCATTCATAGTAGAATTCTGAAATTAAATGTATCTTTACCATGTTAATGATCATCTGCTTTTCAGCAATTTGATTTTCTTGGGATCCACACAATTATGTAATAAAAGCTGACACATAAAAAGAAAGAAATAGGCAAATGTGCATTCAGAAGTGAACCTTAAACTTTTAGAAGTATGTGTTATTTGATTATAGACATATTTAATACCAGTTTAAGGTGTTTATAAGTGAGTCAGCTTTACATATTTCTTTCTACATGAGATGTATGCCGTGTACCAAGTTTTCTTCTAAACACTAGAAATAGAGCAGTGAAAACAGGAGATAAAAATCACTCCCCGACAGAATTTCATTCTAATAAATTATTAGACCTGTTCCTTATGGCTTTGATATTAGGATAATCAGTTGTTTAAAATATCCTCCCTCAGTTCAGTTCAGTCATGTCTGACTCTTTGCCACCCCATGGACTGCAGACGCCAGGCTTCCCTGTCCATCACTAACTCCTGGAGCTTACTCAAACTCATGTCCGTTGAGTTGGTGATGCCATCCAACCATCTCATCCTCTGTTGTCCCCTTCATCTCTCGCTTTCAATCATTCCCAGCATCAGGGTCTTTTCAAATGACTCAGTTCTTTGCATCAGGTGGCTAAAGTATGGAAATCAGAGCTTAGCATCAGTCCTTCCAATGAATATTCAGGACTGATTTCCTTTAGATGGACTGGTTGGATCTCCTTGCAGTCCAAGGGACTCTCAAGAGTCTTCTCCAACACCACAGTTCAAAAGCATCAGTTCTTCAGTGCTCAGCTTTCTTTACAGTCCAACTCTCACATCCATACATGACCACTGGAAAAACCAAAGGTTTGACTAGATGGACCTTTTTTGGCAAAGTAATGTCTCTGCTTTTGAATATGCTGTCTAGGTTGGTCATAACTTTTCTTCCAAGGAGCAGGTGTCTTTTCATTTCATGGCTGCAGTCACCATCTGCAGTGATTTTGAGGCCCAAGAAAATACAGTCTGTCACTGTTTCCACTGTTTCCCCATCTATTTGCCATGAAGTGATGGGACCGGATGCCTTGATCTTAGTTTTCTGAATGTTGAGCTTTAAGCCAACTTTTTCACTCTCCTCTTTCATTTTCATCAAGAGCCTTTTTAGTTCTTCTTTACTTTCTGTCATAAGGGTGGTGTCATCTGCGTATCTGAGGATATTGATATTTCTCTTGGCAATCTTGATTCCAGCTTGTGCTTCATCCAGTCTGGCATTTCTCATGATGTACCCTGCATATAAGTTAAATAAGCAGGGTGACAATATAAAGCTTTGATGTACTCCTTTCCTGATTTGGAACCAGTCTGTTATCCATGTCCAGTTCTAAATGTTCCTTCTTAACCTTCATATAGGTTTCTCAGGAGGCAGGTCAGGTGGTCTGGTATTCCCATCTCTTGAAGAATTTTCCACAGTTTGTTGTGATCCACACAGTCAAAGGCTTTGGCATAGTCAATAAAACAGAAACAGATGTTTTTCTGGAACTCTCTTGCTTTTTTGATGATCCAGTGGATGTTGGCAATTTGATCTCTGGTTCGTCTGCCTTTTCTAAATCCAGCTTGAACATCTGGAAGTTCATGCTTCACATATTGTTGAAGCCTGGCTTGGAGAATTTTGAACATTACTAGTGTGAGAGTTGAGTGCAATTGTGCGGTAGTTTGAGCATTCTTTGGCATTTGCCTTTCTTTGGGATTAGAATGAAAAGTGACTGTTTCCAGTTCTGTGGCCACTGCTGAGTTTTCCAAATTTGCTGGCATATTGAGTGCAGCACTTTCACAGCATCATCTTTTAGTGTTTAAAATAGCTCAACTGGAATTCCATCACCTCCACTAGCTTTGTTCACATCCTCCCCTAAAAGATATCATATTTGAGTAAGAATGAAAAGATGTTCCAACCTCATATGCATTATGGATCTCTGATACATGTAACTAACTTTACGTCTTCAGGAGCCCCTTGTACCCCACACTAAATGGCAACTCACTCCAGTATTCTTGCCTGAAGAATCCCCAGGACAGAGTAGCCTGGCGGGGTGCAGTCTATGGGGTCACAAAGAGTCAGACATGACTGAAGAAACTTAGCAGGCACGCACACATGGCAGCTTTACAGCAGTGGGGTTCCTAAGTGAAAGGAATATGATGTCTAAAATCCTAAACAGTTGCTTTTGTTACCATATTTTTCATATGGCAGATTGTATTGATTTTTAATAAAAACTAATGCGATTTTAACTATATCAATACATGCCAGAGTTGTGTGATTACCCTAAGTATGTGATCATAAGTTATGACTTAAAGTCACGTAAGTAATAAGTTTTAAAGTAATTGAATGGATAGTCACTGAAAAATATATGTAAACTCTCATTGTAAAGGTAAGTGTTATTTATACTAGGATACATTTTGATCTCCGAGGCTTGCCCTTACTTCCTAAAGTTAGAGTGTTTGCTCCAGGGAATAAAATCATTAGACTGTAGCCCCCCAATAGAGCAAAGAGACTCCCTCAGCTGGCTTTCTGTAACAAGGATTATACCTGTTTATCCTTGGAAAGTATCCAAAAGAGCTTGACAGTGAGGACTGTCGTCTCCATTTACAGATGGCACAATTGAGACTCAGATCCCTTTGATCACCTGCTCCAAACCACTGCTCCTACAAACGGGGGGTTCTGCAATCCATGTTTTTGTTTCTTATGAGTCCAGTGCTGATTTCTTCAGTCTGTGCCATTCATAATAATCCTGGTACTCAAATAAGGACACCTATGCAGGCTCTTCACTGTGTCACTTCCAAGTTCATTAGAATCCCTGTAGGATTCAGGACCAACTGCTTTCCTGAGCTAAGTGAGTACCTAAACAGTAAGCATTGTCAATATATATTGCAGTACTGTAGATTTGTCAGACAAAATCCATAAGTGAATATGAACTTTAAACAGTATTATGGAGATAAATCTAACTTGTAAATATATAATATTTATTAGTTGCAGAACTAGTGGATATATCAAATGTTCCTTCAAACACAAAAACTTAATTGAAAGGTGAATAAAACTGTATGCAACCATAGTTTGACATCAACATAGAGATTTGCAAAACGCATTGGCCAGGGTTTAGGTGAATAAACCACTGGTTGGTTAACAACCAAAGGTGGACATGCCTCTAGTTTTAATTTTCTTTATAATAGTCACCTTGTCCAATAATTGCACTTCATACAAAATTATTACAACAGTGTTTGGGTTGATATTTTTGGACATCATTGTTTTAAAAAATACCAAAATAGAACTCTCTTGCATTCCATGCAGACCACTAGGGAAGCTCATAAAATTTGATAAAGACACAGCCCTTTTCTGTCCTGACCTAAACCAGGGAGACCTAAACCTGAGATGATGGTCACTGCTTCTGGAGGGCAGAGTCCAAGCTTAGGCACTTCCGTGCTAATTAGGGAAAAGCTACTAATTAATGCTTTCTGACAGTAAGGACAAAAGTGTGGATGAGGAAATGTACAGACCTTCTGATGATCTGCTTTTAATCGGGATATACCAAATTCGACAGACTTCTCAAAATCATTCTTTAATCTATGCTAGCACCATTCATACAATTTTAGAATCTACTCAGAAGCAGCTGTATTAATGCATTTATAAAATGTAGAATATTATAGAAAGACATTTTGAATCTAAAATGGTTTAGTGTTTCTCAAACTTTTGACCATAAGCCACAGTGAGAAATGTATTTTAAAGCTGGACCAGTACACACAGACCTATGCATTTGCATGTCTCTGTAAATGGATACCAACTTATATATTTACTACATACAAGCTGTGCAATCCGGTGTTTCCTATTCTGTTTTTTTTTAAATGGGTTGAAATTTGCAGTTAGAAAAACATTGGTATGATATGCAGCGTTTGTTTTAATGCTGTGACTTTTTGTTTACTTTTCCTATTTAGTTTTCTGTAAAATGCAAAGCAATCAAAAGTTGTTTCTATACCTGCACTGTAATACATCATGGGGCCCACACATCAAAAACTGTGTTGGGTCTACACAGTCAGGATCCCTTGGAAGGCAAACAAAGGGATTACCATCTTCAAAAGGCAGGTATTAACCCTCTTTTAGGCACTTGGAGAACAAAGGCCTAAGGTTGTTGGGACTTGCCTGATTAGAATAGGATGCACTGATGCAAGTGGAGTTTAGGATTCCTGAATTGAGCCTCAGGTGGTGTGAGTTGTATTGATTTTAGTCATAAATATACATGAGGTCTTTGCGCATTCCCTAGGCTTCCACAGGGCCTCAAGAAATGGATTTAATCCAAAAACAATATGAAGAGACTATTTCTTTTAAATACAGAGTTCAAGATCAGCAGGGACAGTCTATGGAAATGACTGCTTTTTTTTCTTTAAACAGGTATCAAAAGTAACACTATATTACAGCTGAATTGTAACAGGAATGCTTCGCTGTCAAACCAAAAGTAAGTTTCCCCTGCAGATTTAACTCATAACAAACAGTACACATTCTCATCGTGTGTGTGCTAAGTCACCTCAGTCGTGTCCAACTCTTTGCCACCCCATGGACTGTAGCCCGCAAGGCTCCTCTCTCCATCGGATTCTCCAGACAAGAATACTGGAGTGGGTCACCCTGCCCTCAGGGGATCTTCCAGACCCAGCAATCCAACCCTCATCTCTTATGTCTCCTGCATTGGCAGGTGGGTTCTTTACCACTAGCGCCCCCTGGGAAGCATTAGTCTGTGCAACTGTTATGCTGTGAATATAATTTTTTAAAAAGCAATAGAGGTAATTCAAATGCTAGTATTAAGCTGAAATCGAATGAATGAAATCTAAAAAAAATACAAAGCCTATTTTGCTTTTAGTTTGGTGAAAGATTAGAAATATCATTGATTTGATTTTGTATCAAGTTTGATATTATTAATACAGTTCACAAAGATATGGTAAAATCCTGTATTTGTGAACTTTTAAACAGGCTTTAGAGGACTGATGATTTTAATGACAGAGTTACAGAAACATAACATGACTTACTTTTTTTCCTCATGCTGCTGCTAGGGAATTGTCAATTATGCTTCCAAATTTATAAACTGAAATAAAGATTTATCATAGAATAAAAATGCTTAGCTAGTTTATAAATAGGGCCTTGTATAGCCAATAAGTTGTGTACCCTGTAACTTGGCAGGTGACATTTAGGACCCTGGTTCACAGAATTACAAGAGGGGTAGGGGGTCAATGAATCTGTCACATGCTTGTTTGTGCCAGGCCCACTGTTAGATCTGTTGCATTCAACAGCCTATACAGTATTTGTAATAACCCTATGATGTAGCACAAGGCATTTGATAGAGAGAAGGGAACCCAGGAACTGAGGTGTTGAGTACAAAAAAGAAACCCAACCCATGGTCACGTTGCCAATAAAAAGTGATAAATTGACATTTACTCCATTGTCACACTGCCCCCCACACCAGCGTGTTTAGTGTCATCCTTGGGGACAGCGAAGGAAAGGGAAGAGTAAGGAGACTGGAATATTGTAAGTCAAAGTGGATTTCTTTGTGTAGTAACATTTTATCCTATTGAGAATTCTGACGGGGAGTTACCAAAATCAGATGGGAATGGGTTGTTGTATAAAGTGACATTTATGGATGCCTTTAAAGGATGTTAAAAACTTTTTTGCTCCACAAATCCCCCAGAAAGGGGTCTAGGTTTCCATATTGGAAGTTGGATGGTTGCTCTGGGTTTGAAAAACTCTTTTCTGAAATCTGTGGTAGGTCTTTAGAGAATGATCTGTCATTGACCTTGAATCTGGATCAAAGACTCTCTCTGGGTTCGGATGATGAAGCAGATCTTGTCAAGGAACTTCAGAGCATGTGCTCTAGCAAATCTGAATCTGATATAAGCAAGGTAAGCAGGACACAGTGCGGAGGGCCTTGAGTGGCTCCCCCAGCAGCAGACAGACTTCTTGGAGCCACATCATAGCTCTTTCCCTGAGAGAAATCCCTTATCAAATAGTATGACTAAAGCTCCAAATCAAAACTTCCATTACCTTGCTTAAAACACTTATACAACAAGGGAGCTCTATTTAGCACAGCTTCTCTGAAAAACCCAAAGTGAAAGCTGCATGTGGTGTGTTACCACAAATTAAACCAATACCACCTTTTCCTTTCCATATCCCTAACTTTGGCCGTCACCAATCAGTAAGAGCACGGCAGCAGACTTGCATTCTGCGGCGGGGAACAACTGTACTTATAAAATAAGAAAAAATAAGTAGCCTGTGTAATTTGCTTAAACTGTGAAATTTGAGATCCAAAGATGGAAATCAGTGACCCAAAATCTTGAAGCATTAACAGCATCAAGTTCAACCTGTTTTTGCACTCTGATATCTGCAGCAGTTTTTTACCACGCTTCCTTGATAAGGGCCTTTTGCTTGAAAGGGAGCAAAAGAAGGTAGTTATAACTTGTGCAGGTTCTACCCCAAAACTCACCTGTTGTATTTGGACAGTCTACTAGGGATAAAGAACTCACTAGCTTATTTAATCTTACTGGAAGTGAGTCGAAATAGTTAACCCTGGAAAAATAAGGTTACAATGAAAAATCTTGCAAACGTTATATCCTTTCATTTTGTGCCAAGTATTTTTTTTTTTTTTAAATAGGGCTTATCTGGTTGTCTTCTTATGACTTTAAAAGACTCTTTTTTTTTTCCCTTAGAAACTGTGTCTCATGCATTTGCTGTTAGTTTCACATGAAAGCTTAAAGTCCTTATGTGAGCATTTTAGGACCTAAGCTTCTGACAGTAAGACAAGGACCACACTTCTCACTGTGGGTTTTCCACAGTGACTTTACATCTTACCTTGAGTATGTCACAGTTTACCTGTGAAAACATGACTTGATAAATTGTGTATTTTCCAGATTGCTGATTCCAGGGATGATTTAAGGAGGTTTGATAGTTCAGGAAACAACCCTGTGTTTTCAGCAACTGTTAATAATCCAAGAATGCCAGTGTCACAAAAGGTAAGTGTCCCTTTTCCCTCCAAAATGGGACAAAGAAGGATTGTTGTAAAATTGACTTTACAAATCTTTCAATGTGCGTTACAAAGTTACTTTTACACTATAGCAGGGATATAATCAGGATAAAGGTGTAAGTGTTCACTAGGTAATCAAGGTTAGAAAAAAGTACTGTTTGTTTGGCTAATAGCTTGAAGGAATCACATAGAAAAGCATTACTTCCCCCTCTTCTATTTGATGCCAAAAAATTGGATTCCAAAATTTTTACTATCTCTTCTATTTGTTTTCACTAGTTTATGCCAAACCTAGAACTAATGTAACGTCTCTCTTCTTTGCTGTATTTTAAAATGGAACATTGAATTTCTTTTGAGTACCATTTTCAAAAACTGGAGTTAATGCTGAGTGATAACAGAAAAATCTACACATACATAAAGATTTACCTCTGATTTACTTGAACTTCCCATACCATGCATGTTTCAGAGACAGAATGTCCTTTGCAAGCAAATCAGAATGAGCCAGGATTCCCATAGAGTTCCTTACCCTCTTGAAATAACTTTTATGATTGGTTAATAAATGCCAAAAGATGAGATGGCCCAGTATGGTACTACTGAGTGAACGGAAACAATAAAAATACTTCTTACCCAGTAGTGCTTTTTTGAGGCGGTCCATTTTGTAAGACGTATTTAATAATGTGTGGTGTGCTCACCAAGCTATGTCCACTGTGGTTCACGTCCCCTCACATGGCAGCTAACACAGACCTGTGGGGAGAGGGAGTGCAAAGAGCAGGATTGAACAGCGAGCGTGGTGAGACTATCCCATTATTAATCCTCCTCTAACAGCCTGGGCTCCTGGCTTCAGTAGCTTTCAGTCCTGACTAGTTTCCTGTGAAGCTGTGTGTGTTGGGGGAAATATTAACAAGGCTGGGGTCTTATATAAAAACATACAACATGACAATCTACAAAGAAGAGCATGGCCTGTGTGGCTTACTCTATATAGTATTTGTTCCTCTCTATGATTCCCCCCACCCCTAATTAGGAATGGCTTAGAAGCACAGCAAAAGCATCGTTGGGAACAGATAAGAATGACTGAGGAGGTGACACCTGGGGTCCCTGCTGATAACTCTGGTTCTGGATGGAATACATTTTTGTTCAGGGGCTGTCCCTGAACTATGGTTCAGAACACGTTCCTTGGGCTCGCCTTCTATTTCTTTGCCCATTGAGCATTCTAAGGACTATTCCCCGATGATCAGTTGTTTTCTTAGAACCTGCCACCAGAGGGCGACGTAGTACTCATTTGGCATTTGCCAGATTCCTGAAGCCTTCACAGGCTCAGGCCTTTTCTATCCTGATAAAGGCAATGAGCATTTCTTGGTTAGATGCCCAGTTTCTTCTGTTATCAGGAAGTAATTCCCTTTAGGAGGAAAAGCTCTCTGTGTTAGCTGAAATCATTTTCTCCTGTGTGGTCAGAGAGGGGCCTGTTAATCAGGCAGCTTGTCAGCCAGCCTTCTTAAACAGAAAAGCCCATATTTACATAAATACATATTTAAGTCATCCATAGAATATATAATAATAAATGTTTTCTTCTTATGGAGATGAAAATTCAGTCCCCTAAAGCAGAAATTCCCATTTTGGTAGCATCATGAAAACTATTTGAGGATTTGTTTTTTAATCCCTTGTACCCAGACCACATGCCCTAGAGGTTCTGATATAATTGGTCTAAAGTACAACCTGGACGTTGGAGTTTTTAAAAGCTTGGTGACTCTCATGTGCAATCAGGGCTTAGACCTGTTCTGTAGCACATACCTTTGATCCATCATTCGCATTTTCTACCCATTTCTTTCCAAATTATGTCCTTGAACTTCACGTAACTTATGTTACATATAACTTACTATTTCAGACCATCCTGTACACCTCCCCATGTCCGTGTCCACCCTTCCTCCTTCCTTACTTCACCACTCACTTGAGTTCTGCAGATTGGTAAACATGAAGGGGGACCTACCCAAGTGAGCTCACGATCAGGGAAAACGCTGTGAGTAAAAGGTCTTATTGCAGCATCATGAGTTGCTCTTACCTGTCCAACTGTGTTTCCTCATGGGCAAAAAGAGGCCTGGACCAGGTGATCAGAAGGGTTCAGAAGTACTCGAAGAATGCTAGCATGCAGTTTCCAAGAATTAAAGATCTTGAGCTCCCTAGTTATAGATGCATCACCAGGAAACAGTTCACTACTGCAGAAGCTCCATTAGCACAAGGATGGTGCCCTTTTACATTCTCTACTGTGAGCCAAGCACCAGGAACAGTGCTTGTCTGATAAACATTCAGAATATGTGAGTAATAGTTCAGTTAGATCTAAAGGCAGAAAAATTCAGTGACACACTCAAGGTATATTGCATTGTAGAACTGCTTACAAATAGTTGGTTGGAGTAGTCCAGTTTGATTTCCTCAGGCCTAAGACTTCATACAACTTCTGTTGAGGAGGAGACTCCAGATTCAGGCACTAGTTTCACTGACTCTTATCTCTGGCACCACAAAGGACCTAGTGGAGATCAGACCGCGAGTCTACAGGACATTAAGCATTCAACTTCTCTCCTGTCTTCCCCCCACCACCCCCCCCATGAGAACCTATGTTAAGAGAGAAACTCATACAGAGAGGAGAAAGTTAGTACCGATCACAGAAGTTGGGAACAATGTCAAATTAAGCTGTTCTGTTTTCCTTTCTTACAGGAG
The DNA here is from genome assembly GCF_032452875.1 of Bos javanicus. Taxonomy (NCBI): domain Eukaryota; kingdom Metazoa; phylum Chordata; class Mammalia; order Artiodactyla; family Bovidae; genus Bos; species Bos javanicus. Next base: position 51,299,062 of record NC_083871.1, read on the forward strand.
GTCAGTCCTCTCAGCAGCCATCAAACAACCGAATGCAGCAACAGTAAATCAAAGACTGAGTTGGGTGTTTCAAGAGTTAAATCTTTTCTTCCTGTTCCTAGAAGTAAAGTCACCCAGTGTTCCCAGAACACCAAAAGAAGCAGCAGCAGCAGTAATACAAGGCAAATAGAAATAAACAACAACTCAAGAGATTTGGAACCTACACAAAAATGAACAAGTAGAAAAATCTAGCAAATAGGCCTGCCTACAGTATTCTCATTCTTCTGTATATTTCACACAGAAACCAAGGACAACAAGATGTAAATACCTTTAAATGAATCAAATGTTTTCACTGCAATATAAACGATGAGTGCGGGACCACTATTCAATTTTTTGTAAAGAATGTATTTATAACCAACTTTTTTTTTTCAATTCTGTCAAATTGAACTGCAATACCAAGAAGTTATACCCACTTTTCAAGTAGTTTTATAATAGAAAAGTCATAATAGTTTTACTCAAGATGTTCAGGGGTATTAAAACAACTGTGTACTGTATATCTATACATATGTACATATGTACATTTAAGAAAGCTATGCATCATTGCATACTGCATTAAAAATGTGTACAGCATTGGCTTAGATAACATGTATCATTTTAAAGAGATCATAATTTTATGTTCACTTGATGAGAAACGACTAGAACGGGGCAATAACAAATCATTTCTAAACAGTTACTTTTCTTAAAAGCCATATTAAGTATTTTGCCTGTTAAACTCTAGTTTTCAGTTTCAAAACTTTTAATGGTTGCATCATGTATATTTATGCTTATGGGTTTGTGTTATGACTCCTGTAAATATGAACTTATATAATGCAATAAAAGTGTTATCTTTCTTACAAAAGTTTTGTACCTAAGTAGATATAAAAAAGAATAACTGTAAATGCTTCAATAAATAAGTTAACTCCCTCTTCTAGTGGCACAATCGATATTTTCTAGACTTTCTTCTCAAATTACTAATGACATAACTAAAAGTTATATGCCTTGACACCAAATAAAATATTGAATTAGTGAAATAACTTGGCTGTAGTTTTTATTGCTTTTAGTAGTTTATCCATGCAAAAGATATTTGTATTCAATTTAGAGCCATTTAAACTTGTCCTCCATGTTTGTATTTCAGTAGCTATTCAGAGAAGACTTTTGTTACAAAGTATTAGTTGGTTTAAACTAGAATAAACATTTCAGTGGAGCTCTTGGAATGAAGTGCTCATTGAAAACAAATTTTTCATACTTACCAAAAAAAGTATAATTATATACCAACAATCATTTGCTTATCTTAGAGTATTTAAAGTCCTTTCTTAGCCAGAATGGTTATTTAAAGTATATACATGTGCATGAAAACTATATTACATTTTGCAAGTATCTTTAAAAAAATGTATAGTGAAGTGGAGGAAGAATCAAGGAAGAGATCGGTTCCAGTACCTGTCAGCCTAGGCTTCATCTCTGCCATCCTTGGGTGTACAGCATGGACCTTGTAACAGGAAGTAGAACTAGAGCAAGGGACTGAGGGTAAGTAGGAGAGAGAGAGGCTGGAAGAAATAGTCTTAGGCTTGAACACAATAACGCCTTTGAGCTGGACTTAAATTCTTGGTGCCCTGGTGGTATTTGATACTCTCAAGTGTTTCACAGAAAGACATTAATCCTGGGGACAAAACTCAATGCTCTCCATATCATAGATCAACATACCCAGATTGAGGTGGCTCTGGGGCATGTTGTCCTGCTAAAATACACCTTTGATTATATTGAATTTTATTTTTTTAGTGATAAGGCATTGTTTTATATTGGCAATTTTTCTGAAGATATAGATCTCATTATGATAGTCAAGGACCAGAAAAGAGAAAAAACAAATTCGCAATACATTATTAAGATGACATCTAGTAACCTATCCATATAGTTTTGACTGGTTAGTAATTCAACACATATACTTACATAATTGGATAGTAGACTGCAAGATGTCTAAAGAGGGCATTTAGATTAGGAGTTTTCAAAATACACATGAAAACCTGGTAATGGGTCATTTTATCAATTTAGGTAATCACAACTACCATTTTTTGAAAATAGAATAGAAAAGAAAATATCAGAGCACATCATGGTATCACAGTCAATAAAAGAATTTTTTTGTGAAGCTTTTGTTTAATTGTGTAGATACATGGATGTAAGCACTGGACTGTGATGTCAAATATAACTTTCTGTGGGTCATGGCCACAAGTCTTTGAAGCTCCATACCATTAATGGTGACGGTCAGGGTGCTTCAGGGGTAAAAAGGTCTTTGGTGTTATACAGCCTTGTGACTGAATTAAGCACTAACATTTATTAGCTGTGTGACCTAAGACTCTCTGACCCAGATTCCACAATAGTTACGTAGGATCATGACAAGCCTACAAGTTGTCCTTGAGCATTAAATGAGGTAACAATACAATGTTCCTAGTTACCTCCTCGCACATAAAAAGTAATGAATTATGTCCCGTAAGTCTTTGTGGCATTCCAACATCCCATCAAGTTGTAATAAACTCACAAATACTAACAGCTGTATTATGAGCATCAGATTCTACTAGAGTTGTATAAAACACCTAATTAAAAGAAATACCTACTTGGAAATTGATAACTATAACACATTAGCAAATTGTATTTTCCTTTTATGTTAACTTGATGATGAGCTTCTAAATATACCTAACACATTTTGCAGTTGCAAAAAAGAAGTACACATGTCATAAAATCTGATTATTCATGAAAAAAGCCAATTTTTATAGAAAAGGCTGAACTTTCATAATTTTTTTTCCTGTGCAGTCAATACTTAATGCAAATTAAGTTCAGTTGACTAGACATAGCCAACACCTGATTTAGGCATTTATTCCTAACAACTATGAGCTATTACACAAAACTTTCTCTATGAAGTTATGTGATACTTTCTGAATTTGATCCCTTTTGTAATATTTTTCTCAAGAGAACATTCCACAGATGTGAAAGCAATAAATTAGTGAATAGATAATCCTGTTAGTTTGGTTTTTACTACAAATAAATAGTTGTTATAGACCAAGATGCCATTGTTAATTTGAGAAAGAGGACTATGGAAATACATGGAGAAAGGATATCAGGTACATACCTTATCTATTCTGTCCTTAATATAATAGATATTAGAAGATAACATTGACTTATCAAGCCAAGAGCTGCAGTTCTAGCCAGAAGGCTAAGATACCATGTAATATCTTTGGTTTCAATGACTTCATTGGGGAAAAAAAAAAAAAAAATGAGGATTATTCTTGTTCCAGAAAGAAAAGCACAATAGGAAAATCAGAAATCCTGACAGTTGTTCCTACACATTCTGATACTTTAATAACAGTATCAGCTAAATAAATCCCCCTGAAAAAAGTTACTTGGGTTATATTTTAAGGAAATCAGGAATGTATCAGAGAAATTAAGAAATCAATTATTTTACAACTGCCCTAAAAACAACAAAATACCTAGGAATAAATCTAACCAAGGAGGTAAAAGACCTGTACACTGAAAAGACAGTAATGAGAGAAACTGAAAAGGGCACAAATAAGAGAGATTCTGTGTGCTCACAGATTGAAAATTCAATACTGTTAAAATGTCCAACTCATTCTATGAGGCCACCATCACCCTAATACCAAAACCTGACAAAGATCCCACAAAAAAAGAAAACTACAGGCCAATATCACTGATTAACATAGATGCAAAAATCCTTAACAAAATTCTAGCAATCAGAATCCAACAACACATTAAAAAGATCATACACCATGACCAAGTGGGCTTTTCCCAGGGATGCAAGGATTCTTCAATATCTGCAAATCAATCAATGTAATACACCACATTAACAAATTGAAAAATAAAAACCATATGATTATCTCAATAGATACAGAGAAAGCCTTTGATAAAATCCAACATCCATTTATGATAAAAACTCTCCAGAAAGCAGAAATAGAAGAAACATACCTCAACATAATAAAAGCTATATATGACAAACCCACAGCAAACATTATCTTCAATGGTGAAAAACTGAAAGCATTTCCTCTAAAGTCAGGAACAAGACAAGAGTGCCCACTTTCACCATTACTATTCAACATAGTTTTGGAAGTTTTGGCCACAGCAATCAGAGCAGAAAAAGAAATAAAAGGAATCCAAATTGGAAAAGAAGAAGTAAAACTCTCACTATTTGCAGATGACATGATCCTCTACATAGAAAACCCTAAAGACTCCACCAGAAAATTACTAGAACTAATCAATGATTATAGTAAAGTTGCAGGATATAAAATCAACACACAGAAATCCCTTGCATTCCTATACACCTATAATGAGAAAACAGAAAGAGAAATTAGGGAAACAATTCCATTCACCATTGCAAAGGAAAGAATAAAATACTTAGGAATATATCTACCTAAAGAAACTAAAGACCTATATATAGAAAACTATAAAACACTGGTGAAAGAAATCAAAGAGGACACTAATAGATGGAGAAATATACCATGTTCATGGATTGGAAGAATCAATATAGTGAAAATGAGTATACTACCCAAAGCAATTTATAGATTCAATGCAATCCCTATCAAGCTACCAACGGTATTCTTCACAGAGCTAGAACAAATAATTTCACAATTTGTATGGAAATACAAAAAAACCTCGAATAGCCAAAGCGATCTTGAGAAAGAAGAATGGAACTGGAAGAATCAACCTACCTGACTTTAGGCTCTATTACAAAGCCACAGTTATCAAGACAGTATGGTACTGGCACAAAGACAGAAATATAGATCAGTGGAACAAAATAGAAAGCCCAGAGATAAATCCACGCACATATGGACACCTTATCTTTGACAAAGGAGGCAAGAATATACAATGGATTAAAGACAATCTCTTTAACAAGTGGTGCTGGGAAAACTGGTCAACCACTTGTAAAAGAATGAAACTAGAACACTTTGTAACACCATACACAAAAATAAACTCAAAATGGATTAAAGATCTCAACGTAAGACCAGAAACTATAAAACTCCTAGAGGAGAACATAGGCAAAACACTCTCCGACATACATCACAGCAGGATCCTCTATGACCCACCTCCCAGAATATTGGAAATAAAAGCAAAAATAAACAAATGGGACCTAATTAAACTTAAAAGCTTCTGCACAACAAAGGAAACTATCAGCAAGGTGAAAAGACAGCTTTCAGAATGGGAGAAAATAATAGCAAATGAAGCAACTGACAAACAACTAATCTCAAAAATATACAAGCAACTCCTACAGCTCAACTCCAGAAAAATAAATGACCCAATCAAAAAATGGGCCAAAGAACTAAATAGACATTTCTCCAAAGAAGACATACAGATGGCTAACAAACACATGAAAAGATGCTCAACATCACTTATTATCAGAGAAATGCAAATCAAGACCACTATGAGGTACCATTTCACACCAGTCAGAATGGCTGCAATCCAAAAGTCTACAAGCAATAAATGCTGGAGAGGGTGTGGAGAAAAGGGAACCCTCTTACACTGTTGGTGGGAATGCAAACTAGTACAGCCACTATGGAGAACAGTGTGGAGATTCCTTAAAAAACTGGAAATAGAACTGCCTTATGATCCAGCAATCCCACTGCTGGGCATACACACTGAGGAAACCAGAAGGGAAAGAGACACGTGTACCCCAATGTTCATCGCAGCACTGTTTATAATAGCCAGGACATGGAAGCAACCTAGATGTCCATCAGCAGATGAATGGATAAGAAAGCTGTGGTACATATACACAATGGAGTATTACTCAGCCATTAAAAAGAATACATTTGAATCAGTTCTAATGAGATGGATGAAACTGGAACCTATTATACAGAGTGAAGTAAGCCAGAAAGAAAAACACCAATACAGTATACTAACGCATATATATGGAATTTAGAAAGATGGTAACAGTGCTCGCTTCGGCAGCACATATACTAAAATTGGAAAGATGGTAACAATAACCCTGTGTACGAGACAGCAAAAGAGACACTGATGTATAGATCAGTCTTATGGACTCTGTGGGAGAGGAAGAGGGTGGGGAGATTTGGGAGGATGGCATTGAAACATGTATAATATCATGTATGAAACGAGTCACCAGTCCAGGTTCGATGCACGATACTGGATGCTTGGGGCTGGTGCACTGGGACGACCCAGAGGGAGGGTATGGGGAGGGAGGAGGGAGGAGGGTTCAGGATGGGGAACACAGGTATACCTGTGGTGGATTCATTTCGATATTTGGCAAAACTAATACAATATTGTAAAGTTTAAAAATAAAAAAAAAAGAAAACAAATAATGGACACAAGCATAAAAAAAAAAAAAAGAAAAAGAAAAAACACTTGACAAAATTCAACATCCATTCATGATGAAAACTCTTACTGAATGGGTATAGAAAGAACACATGTCAATGTAATAAAAACTATCAATGACAAACCACAGTCAATATAATACTCATTGGTGAAAAGTTGAAAGCCTTCCTGCTAAAATACAGAACAAGCGAAGGACACCCACTCTCACCTCTTCTATTCAAAATATTGAGTTGGCTAAAAAGTTAGTTTGGGTTTTTTCATAACCTCTTCCAATAGTATTGAAAGTCCTAGCCACAGCAATCAGACCACAAAACAAAAATAAAAGATATCCAAGTTATAAGGGAAGAAATAAAATTGTCATTATATGCAGACGATGAGATACTATATATGGAAAAAGCTCTAAAGACTCCACACAAAAACTATTAGAAATGATCAACAATTTCAGCAAGGTAGAAGGATATAAGATTAACACATAAAAACTGGTAGCATTTCTTTACACTAACAATGAAATATCATTAAGGGAATGTAAAAGAACAATACTTTTTAAAATCACACCCACCAAAATAAAGTATTTAGGAATAAACCTAACCAAGAAGGTGAGAGGTGAAAGAATTATAAGAACTATAAAACATTAATAAAAGAAACTGAAGATAATTCAAAGAAATAGAAAGATACCCCATGCTTGTGCATTGGAAGAATTAATATTGTTGAAATAGTCATACTACCCAAAGCAATCCACATATTTAATGAGATCCCTACCCACTCCAGTGATTTGGCCTGCAGAATCCCATGGACTGTGCAGTCCATGCAGTCACAAATAGTCGGACATGACTGAGCGACTTTCACTTTCTTTCTGTCAAATTACCCATAACAGTTTTCAGTGAACTAGAACAAATAATCCTAAAATTTATATTAAACCATAAAAGACCCCCAAAATTGCCAAAGAAATCCTGAAGAAAAAGAGCAAAGCAGGAGGCATAAGCCTCCCAGACTTCAGACAATACTACAAAGCACAATAATCAAAACAGCATGGAATTGGCACAAAAACAGACGTATGGACCAACTTTCTGAGAGCCCAGAAAGAAACCCACTCCCCTATGGACAATTAATCTTTGACAACAGAGGCAAGACTATATAATGGGAAAAACAAAGTCTTTTCAGCAAGTGGTTTTGGGAAAGTTGAACAACTGCATGTAAATCAATAAAATTAGAACACACCTTCACACCATACACAAAAATAAATTCAAAATGACTTAAAGACTTAAACCTAAGATATGACACCATAAAATTCCTAGAAGGGACCATAGGCAAAACATTCTCTGACATACATCATATCAATATTTTCTTAAGTCAGTCTCCGAAGGCAATAGAAATAAAAGCAAAAATAAACTTTCAAACTTTTGCACAGCAAAGGGAACCATAAACAAAATGAAAAGCCAACCTATAGAATGGGACAAAATATTGTGACAAATTGTGAAAATATTGTGCAAATGATGTGACTGACAAGGGATTAATTTCCAAAATATACAAACAGCTCTTACAGCTCAACAAAGAAACAACCCAATCAAAAAATGGGCAGAAGACCTAAATACATATTTATCCAAAAAAGACATACAAATGGCCAATATGCCCATGAAAAGATGTTCAACACTGCTAAATAATATTAGAGCAGTGAAAATCAAAACTACAATGAGGTACCACCTCACCCTGGTCAGTATGGCTATCATTAAAATGTCTTGGTCCACTGGAGAAGGGAATGGCAAGCCACTTTAGTGTTCTTGCTGTGAGAATCCCATGAACAGTATGAAAAGGCAAACAAAATGTGACACCAAGAGATGAGCCCCCCACGTCAGTAGGTGTCCAAAATGCTACTGGGGAAGGGCAGAGAAATAGCTCCAGAAAGAAAGAAGAGGCTAGGCCAAAGTGAAAACGAAGTTCAGTTGTGGATGAGTCTGGTGGTGAAAGTAAAGTCTGATGCTGTAAAGAACAATACTGAATAGGAACCTTGATTCATGTTAGGTAAATCAAGGTAAATGGGATGTGGTCAAGCAGGAGATGGCAAGAGTGAACATCAACATTTTAGGAATCAGTGAACTAAAATGGACAGTAATGGGCGAATTTAATTCAGATGACTATTATATCTACTACTGTGGGCAAGAATCCCTTAGAAGAAATAGAGTAGCCCTCAGTCAACAGAAGAGTTCAAAATGCAGTACTTGGGTGCAATCTCAAAAATGACAGAATGATCTTAGTTTGTTTCCAAGGGAAACCATGCAACATTACAGTAATCCAAGTCTATGCCCCAATGACAAATGCCAATGAAAGTGAAGTTGAACGGTTCTATGAAGACTTACAAGACCTTCTTAAACTAACACCAAAAAATATGTCCTCTTCATTGTAGGGGGTTGTAATGCAAAAGTAGGAAGTCAAGAGATATCCACAATAACGGGCAAATTTGGCCTGGGAGTACAAAATGAAGCATGGCAAAGGCTAATAGAGTTTGGCCAGGAGAATGCACTGGTCATAGCAAACACCCTCTCCCAATAACACAAGAGATAACTCTACGCATGGACATCAACAGATGGTCAACACCAAAATCAGATTAATTATATTCTTTGCAGCTGAAGATAGAAAATCTCTGTATAGTTAGCAAAACAAGAACCAGAGCTGACTGTGGCTCAGATCATGAACTCCTTATTGCAAAATTCAGCCTTAAATTAAAGAAAGTAGGGGAGACAACTAGACCATTAAGGTATGACCTAAATCAAAACTCTTATTATTTTACAGTGGAGGTGGCAAATAGATTCAAGAGATTAGATCTGGTAGACAGAATGCCTGAAGAACCATGGATGGAAGTTCATAACAGTGAGTGGGAGGTGATGACCAAAACCATCCCCAAGAAAAACAAATGCAAGGAGGTTAAGTGGTTGTTTGAGGAGGCCTTACAAATAGCTGAGAATAGAAGAGAAGCAAAAGGCAAAGGATAGAGGGACAGATACACCAACAGAATGCAGAGTTCAAGAAAATAGCAAGGAGAGATAAGAAAGCCTTCCTAAGTGAATAGTGAAAAGAAATATAGGAAAACAATAGAATGGGTAAGACTAGAGATCTGTTCAAGAAAATTGGAGATACAAAGGGGATACATCTTTCATGCAAAGATGGGAATGATAAAGGACAGAAAGGGTAAGGACCTAATAGAAACAGAAGATATTAAGAAGAGGTGCCAAGAGTACACAGGAAAACTATACAAAAAGGTCTTAATGACCTGGATAACCACAATGGTGTGGTTATTCATCTAGAACCAAAAATCCTAGAGTGTGAAGTCAAGTGGGCCTTATGAAACATTACTATGAACAAAGCTAGTGGAGGTGATACAATTCCAGCTGAGCTATTTCAAATCTTAAAAGATGATGCTGTGAAAGTGCTGCATTAAATACATCAGCAAATTTGGAAAACTCAGCAGTGACCACAGGACTGCAAAAGTTAGTTTTTCATTCCAGTCCCAAAGAAGGGCAATGCCAAAAAAAGTTCTAACTACCATACACCTGTGCTCATTTCACATGCTAGCAAGGTAATGCTCAAAATCCTTCAAGCTAGGCTTCAACAGTACATGAACTGAGAACTTCCAGATGCACAAGCTGGATTTAGAAAAGGCAGAGCAACCAGAAATCAAATTGCCAACAACTGCTGGATCATAGAAAAAGCAAAGCAATTACAGACACAAAAATCTACTTCTGCTTCATTTACTACATGAAAGCCTTTGAGTGTGTGGACCACAACAAACTGTGGAAAATTCTTAAAAGAGATGGGACTACCAGACCACCTTACCTGCCTCCTGAGACATCTGTGTGCAGGTCAAGACACAACAGTTAGGACTGGACATAGAACAATGGACTGGTTCAAAATTGAGAAAGGAGTAAGACAAGGTTGTATATTGTCACCCTGTTTATTTGACTTACATGCAGAGTACATCATGCAAAATGCCAGGCTGGATGACTCACAAGATTGAATCAAATTGCCTAGAGACATATCGACAGCCTCGGGTATGCAGATGATACCACTCTAATGGCAGAAAGTGAAGAGGGACTAAGGAGGTTATTGATAAGGGTGAAACAGGAGAGTGAAACAGCTGATTTAAAATTAAACATTCGTAAAACTAAAGCCAAAGAATCGGTGCTTTTGAATTGCGGTGCTGAAGAAGACTCTTGAGAATCCCCTGGGTAGCAAGGAGATCAAATCAGTCTATCCTAAAGAAAATCAATCCCAAATATGCATTGGAAGGACCAATGCTGAAGCTGAAGCTCTAGCACTTTGCCCACCTGATGCAAAGATCCAACTCACTGAAAAAGACCCTGAGGCTGGGAAAGATTGAAGGCAATAGTAGAAGGGGGTGACAGAGGACAAGATGGTTGGATGGCTTCACCGACTCAATGGACATGAGTTAGAGCAAACTCTGGGAGATAGTGAAGGACAGAGAAGCCTGGCGTGGTGCAGTCCATGGGGTCACAAAGAGTCAGACATGACTTAGTGACTGAACAACAACCACGAGGTCTACAAATAAAAAATGCTGGATAGGGTATGGAGATATGGGAACCTTCCTACTCTGAATATGGGAATGTAAGTTGGTACAGCCACTACAGAAAATAGTATGGAAGTTCCTCAGACAACTAAAAATAGAATTACTAGGTGATCCAGCAATCCTATTCCTGTCCATATATCCAGACAAAACTATAATTAAAAAAGATACATGCACCTCCATGTTCATTACATTCACAACAGCCAAGATATAGAAACAACCTAAATGTCCATCAATAGATGAATGGATAAAGAAGATGTGGTCCATATATACAACAAAATACTACTCAGCCAAAACAAAGAATGAAATAATGCCATTTGCAGCAACATGGATGCACCTACAAATATCATAATAATTGAAGTCAAAACCGCTCACATAGAGAAAGACAAATACCATGTATCACTTATGTGTGAAATTTAAATTATGACACAAACGAACCTATCTGTGATTTAGACACATACTCACAGACATACAGAACAGACTTGTGGTTGACTAGGAAGGGGGAATTTGGGGGAAGGATAAAGTGGGAGGTTTAGGTTAGTAGATGTAAATTATTATATACAGAATGGATAAACAAAAAGGTCCTAACGTACAGAGAACTATTCTCAATATTCTATAGTAAATCATAATGTGAACGAATAGTAAAAAAGAAAATATGTATGTATATGTGTATAACTGAATCACTTAGTTGTACAGCAGAAATTAACACAACATTCTAAATCAAGTATGTGTGTGTGCGTGTTAGTCACTCAGTCGTGTCCAACTCTTTGTGACCCCAGACTGTAGCCCACTGGGCTCCTCTGTCCATGGAATTCTCCAGGCAAGAATACTAGGGTGGGTTGCCATTCCCTTCTCCATAAATCAACTATACTTTTAATTAATTAATTAAAAGCAGAACTACTATATGATCCAACAGTTCCAATTCTGGGTATTTACCTGGAGGAAAAGAAAATACTAACTCAAAAAAAGTATCTGTACCTCCATGTTCAGTGCAGCATTATTCACAATAGCCAAGCTGTGGATAACCTAAGTGTCCATCTATGGATGAATGAATCAAAGAAATTGTGGTAGATATAACAATGGAATATCATTCAGCCATAAAAAAAGAAATAAATCTTGCCAAGGCACCATAGATGGACCTTGAGGGCATTCTGGTAAAGGAAATAAGTTGGAGAAGACAAATATTATATACTCTAACTTACATGTGGAATCTACAAAATCAAACTCAGAAAAACAGAAAAAAGGTTGGCAGTTGCCAGAGATAAGAGCTGAGACCTTGGGGAAATAAGTAAAGGGGGTAAAAAAGTACAAACTTCCAGTTATAATATAAATAAGCCCTGGGAAGGTAATGTACAGCATGGTCCTGTAGTTAACAATAATGTATTATATATTTGAAAGCTGCTGAGAGAGTAGATCTTAAAAGTTCTTATCTCTCTCTCTTTAACACATACACAACGTAACTATGTGAGATGAAAAATACGTTAACTAAAGTTATTGTGGTAATTGTTTCAGATTGTGTACATATATCATTGTGTTGACATTAAATTTACACAATATTTTTCATAAATTGTATTTCAAGAAAGCTGGAAAAAATCAACTCAGCATACTTACTAAATATAAAAAAAAAATCAAAAGATCATCTAAATAGATTTAGAAAACTATCTCATAAAATTTAACACCGACCCACGACAGACACTTTCAGGAGACAAGGAACAGAAGGTAACTACCTCAACCTGTGAAAGGACATTTAGGAAAAACCAACAGCCAATATCACACCTAATGGTGAAAAAATCATATACTCCCCTAAAATCAAGAGAAGGTAAAGATACTCTTACCACTTTTACTGAAAATAGGTACATACAAAACAAAGCCCTACATATTGAGATGGAAGAAGTTAAACTGTCATTATTTGCAGATGACATGATCATATACATAGAAAATCCTAAGGAATCTAAAATAGAGCCTCTGTAACTAATAAGTGAATTTAGTAAGCTCCAACATATAAGGTCAGTGTACAAAAAAGTCAATTGTATCTTTATATTTTACAAATAAGCAAAAGGAAAACAATGTCATTTACTATAGCATCAAATATATAGTATACATGTTATATATTATTAATTATATATTTATTATATATAAATATATATTAATTTATTATATATTATATAATAAAATATAGGGATAAATGTAACAAATAAGTATAAATCATATATGCTGAACAATACAAAATATTGTAAAATAAATGTAGAGACACAGCATTTTAGTGGCTAGGAACACAACATTGAGTCAGTTTGTCTCAAATCTATAGATATAATGCAATCAAACAAAAAATCCCAGGAAAAATAAAGAGAGAGAGAGAGAGAAAAGGTGACAAGCTGTTTGAAATATATACCTGCCCTTTTAATCTGGAAAGTTCTGGTGTATACATTTGGCCCTCTGACCTGGAAACAACATACAAATAACTGCCACTGGTTTGGAGAATTTTCTTCTCTAAATTCCTTTGATTTCTGGGCCTCTGTGCCAAGAGGCCATTTACAATCAATGTTCTATTTTCTGCCAGACAAATCCTTCAAGGAGTGTTTACGTCAAAATATATTTTAGCTAAAATATTTTTTAAAAGCAAAAGCAGCTTGAGTTGGTCTTGTCAGATCAGCTTGTTGTTTAGCTCTTTCAGACAATTTATTCACTTTACCCTGGAACGTTCAAGACTGGCCACATAAGGAAACAGGAACCAGCATAAGATGTAGCATAAGTTGCATGGTGTCATTTGAGAGGTGAGGCAAGCTTTGCCTGCTCCACTCTTTCTCATCTCTAAACTGTCTTAAGATGTGATATATATTGTGGCATTTTGTGCTTTAGTAAAGAGAATACCTGAACTGAAGTAAAAAAATTCCTGTTGTACCCCCTTGAGTGACCTGTATCATCAGCCTTGTGACACCTAACTTTCCTTAGCTTAGGCTTTTGATTTGGAATGAAAGTAACTTCTAACTCCAGAAATCTTTGCTTCTATAATTTATCAAGTACCTCAAGTAACCTCAGATTAGTTGTTTTTCTTTTATTCTTCTCAACTGAACACTGAGGGCTGGCACCAGAATCCCTACATTTAGTTGGAAGGAAGCTATCAGATAGGATAAAGGACAAGGGTCCCTCAAAATCAAGTGATGCCCTAGGTGCCCGGTGCTGGGAGGGGAACAGTCAAAGACACCATGCTGGTACAGGAAGTGAGGAAGAAGCAAAAAATCCAAGAAGAAAATACACAAAAGCTAGAAAAGTAGACAGTGAAAAAGAAACACAGGCTGAAGATTGACGTTTTGGTGAAGAGATACTTCATCCAGCTAATCCTAGCTGAGTCCAGGAACTCTAAATGAAAATGAAATGTGACAAATATTTAATATCAACCAAACACAAGGTACTCTGTTTCCTGTAGACAAAGATGATTCATACCTTACTCATTTCTTTTTACCTCCAACACCTAGTACTACTGTATAGTAGAACAATAATAGGCATATAACTATTTCACAAGAACTGATAAAAATATGATATGATGGTGGACTAGACTAACCAGGAAGCCAAGTTCAGTTTAAAATCCTCTTAAGAAAGTATGTAATGGCTTCTTATCCTCACCACCACCACCACCACCATAGATAACAATGTTTTTCATTTGGGATTTTAGAGGTCCTTGAGTTCATGGTATGGATTAGACTGATAATAGTAAGGCAAAGACCAAAGAAAAAGAACTGGCAAGTGGAAAGTGTGAACCATCAGCCTGTAAACACCCTGCTTATCCATGTTCCTAAGCATCCAAATGAGGCCCCTTGCAATGGCTCTTCCCTCTAAACACTGGCTTCTCTTTCCAATCATGTTTCCTAGTGGACCCCCAGTTTTTTGGACTCTGGAGTTCTGCCACCCTTTCTTTGGTCTTTTCTTCCCTACTTCCATCATTTCCTGCCCACCCAAGTTCTTTTCCCTTGCAGAAGAGAAGTCTTTAGTATTTTGCAAAATTTTCATGGCCAATTAGTTTAAACTTCAAAAGCTAAAAAGTATCCATCTAAAATGGCAAAAGAAAAAAGAAAAGATTATTTACTACTAAATTAGATGTTTATTGATCTAAATATATTTATGATGGGTACTGTGTTAAATCTCATATACTATCCCACCTAACAGATTGAGAAACAGTATCATATTTTATTGTATCATATAGTTTATAATATCAAGAGTTTTGACTCTGTATATAGACTTGGGTTTGAGTAACAACTTCTTCATTTACCAAGAATGATGTTGGGGAAATTACTTACATTTCTGACTCCAAGTTCCTTATCTGAATAATGGAGATAATACTTAATTCATAGCATTTTATAAAGATCAAATGAACTGATGAAAAGTAAATACCACTGAGAATCTATTATATGGTCAAAACATTAGAAAGTGTGATCTTAAAGTTCTAGACAAATTCAGCTGAGCAAACAAAAGTCTATGGGTAAACAGATGAAATTTTATCTGCACAGATAAAATTTGTAATAATTAAACCTTACGGTTCAATGGAGAGAACAAAGGATTGATCAGAACTTGAGAGAGATTTCATAGAGGATCTTGATTAATCCTTGGAACAATTAAATCAAAGGTCTAGGGAAAGACAATAACAAATTAAAGGACTATCCTGAATGACACTGAAAGTTTCTTTCAATCATGACCTACCTGACTCTGTGACTTAAGGCTATGACTGAAGTTTTTTGATGTTTCTAAAGATGGATATTGTGGACAGAAAAAAGTTACTTGGGTGATTTCATAGTTTTTAATCTTATTTTCTATTTATACATCTAGTACGTTTTAATAATCATTTTTATAAAGACTGTTAACTACTTTGGAGCCTGTTATAAATCAGTCATGCACAACTCTTAGGTTTTTTGGTAAATACCAATAGCTACCTACAATTAAAGGTGGGTAAGGGATAATCAGGGCTTCCCTGGTGGCTGAGACAGTAAAGGATCCTCTTGCAATGGAGGAGACTTGGGTTTGATCCTTGGGTTGGGAAGATCCCCTGAGGAAGGAAATGGCAACCCACTCCAGTACTCTTGCCTGGAAAATTCCATGGACTGAGGAGCCTGGTAGGCTACAGTCCATGGGGTTGCAAAGAGTCAGACACAACTGAGTGACTTTGCTTTATTTCACTTTCACTTTCAAGGGATAATTACTTTCCTCAACCTCACTATCAGGTGATTATGAAAGAATCTTAGATCAAATTGTGCCTCATATTTAACATGTTTTAAAAAAAACCTTCATTAGAAAGTAAACACCAAGAGTTCACATAACTCCTTTTCAGAAGTTTGGTGACATCTCAGCTTTCTATCACTTGCAGGATCTAAAGTCTTGCACGAAAACATGGCAGGGTACAAGGACATGGAACTCACCTCCTCCCACAAATACATCAACAATGTATTTACAAATGGAACAGCCCTCACAGAACACCTACTGAAACCAGCAGAAGACCTCAAACATTTGAAAGGAAAAGAAAGATCTCCACACAATCAGGTAGGATGAAAGGAAAAAAGGAACAAGAAGAAGGATAGGACCTGCATCTCTGGGAGACAATTGAAAAAGAGGAAATGTTCCTGTACCCTGAGAAGCCCTCTTACTGGCAGGAAGAATGGTCAGTATAGGTCAATATAGACAGGAAGTTTCAGTGGAAAGAGCAACAACTGGTTTACAGTAGGCAGAACAGAGAGAGACCTGTACAAATGGTCCCTGCCACCACCCTGCAAGCTCCAGCTTGAGATGGGTGTGTCCATTGGTACAGGCCAGGGCTGGGTGCTGGAACTCAGGGTTTAGAGGACAGACCCAGGGAGAGAACCGCTACTGGCTGTGCAGAAACAGCCAAAAGGGGCTGGAGAGTGTAGGCCACAACTAGGGGTGTTCACAGAAGAAGCCCAGAACCACCACAGAAGCAAAGCACCATTGTTAAGTGGTGTGTGAAGGGAGGGGAGGGGCTGCCATTATAGCCTCTTTTTCCAAGTACCAGCCCCTGCCACAATGTGGACTCCCCGAGAACTTGCCTCAGCCACCACTTTGGGGCACTCCTGCCTCTGTGGGCTCTCACACCCCAGCTGCCACCTCAGCCAGCTCTGGGAGCAGATGCCAATGGGTTGCCCACTCACAGAGGTGAGGCTGAAACCACAGGTGAGCCCCAGGAGCCACATGACTTAGAAAGCAGGGCTAAAATCTCTCCCAGAAGGTTGCAAATTTACACTTCCAACACCAGCTTTGTAGATTCAACATCTGTAAGACATCCGAGCGGACAATGGGGGCTGCCACAGGGCATGTGCATGGGGGCTGGGCTGGGCCAGAATCTGAACTGCCTCAAGAGCTCCCACAGTGGGTCCAGGTGCTCGACTACTACAGTCCCAGGACATGACTTTAGTGGATCCGTGCTAGTAGACTTGTGAAAACAACAACTGAGGGACACCAAGGCCAACCACTGGCATTCTAAGGTTGAGATGGGGCCAACCGATGGAGCCAACAACGGTGTGCCTCGTGTATCAGCGCAACGAGTGACAGGTGACACAGCAGAGCACACTCGCTGGTAAACAGCTCTAGCAGAGAAACACTCTGGCTCCTCTCCCAGTGGGAGTGCTCTATTCTCATCTGCCTGGCACTGCAGCTCAGAAACAGATCTGGGGGCTTCCACTCCAACAGCTAGGGAACAGATCCAGGCAACCACAGAGCAAAAAGAAGGACCCAGTCAATAACCAGGGCAGGCTCTGATCACCACAACACCAGTCACACCTCCTACAAGGGGATAATGTCCAGCATACACCGAGAAAAGAACTGGCAGGCAAGTACACTAAAACAGTCCTCACACCAAAAAATATTAAACCCACACAGGCTAGGGCTACACAGGATACTCCCACATAAAAACAGCCCTCTAGGACCACAGTGGGAAATTGTTCCTCCTAAACTCATACAGCAAGAGAAATTTAAGTAAAATGAAGAAGCAGAGAAACTATGCCTAATTAAAAGGTCAAGAGAATTCCCCTGAAAGAACAAACAAAACAGATTTCTTCAATTTAAAATTCAATGAACTCAAAAAGGAGATAATGAAAATACTATAGGGACTAAGAAAGTCTGTCAACAGAAATGCAGAGTACTATAAAAAGAAACTAGGAGAAAAAAAAAACAGGAAAAATTTCAGCTGAGATGAAAGCTGAGCTAAAGGCATTGAACAGCAGAATGAATAATGCAAAAGAACAAATAAGGTTCCTGAAAGATAGAATAAGGGAAATCACTCAATCAGAATAGTAGACAGAAAGCCAAATGAAAAAAATGAAAGCAATATAAAAGACCTGTGGGATAATAAAAAGCACGTCAATCTATGCATCACAGTGATTTCAGAAGAAAGAGAAAAGGAGACTGAAAACATATTTGAAGAAATTATGGCCAACAACTTCCTAAACCTTAAGAAGGAAATATATATCCAGGTACAGGAAGCACAGAGGGTCCCAAACAGACCTACACCAACACATATTATAATAAAAATATCAAAAGTTAAAAATAAGAGGATTCTAACCTAGAGGATTGGGATGGGGTGGGAGGTAGAAGGAGGTTCAAGAGAGACGGGACATATGTATACCTGTGGCTGATTCATGTTAATGTGTGGCAGAGACCAGCATAAATTGTACAGCCATTGTACTCCAATAAAAAAAAAAACAAGAAAAATAAATACATTTTTTAAAAGAGAGGATTCTAAAGGCAGCAAGAGAAAAAGAGTTTAAATACAAGGGAACCCTATAAGGCTATAAGCTGATTTACCTACAGAAATGGTTGCAGACCAGAAGGGAGTAGTAAGATATATTCAATGTCCTGAAAGGGGAAAATCTGCAAACTAGGATATTCTAACCAGCAAGATTATGATTCAGAGTAGAGAAAGAGAAAGAATTTCTCAGAAATGCAGAAACTAAAAGAATAAAGTAATACCAAACCTATCCTAAAGGAAATGCTGAAAGGTCTTCCCTAAACAGAAAAGAAGTAAGAATCTATATAGAAAAGAGAAAAATACAACTGGAAAGTAAATCACTTAAATAAGCCAGTAGACAGAAGTGAAAGCAATGATAACCACAATGGGCAACAAAAGGATGAACATGAAGATGTAAAAGAGGACATCAAAGTAAGAAAATGAAGGGCAGAGGAGAATAAGAAAATATAGATTTTTTTTTTCCTAGAATGTGTTTGAGTCTATACAACTACTAGCCTAAGGCAAGTAGATATAGGAAGGTGTAAATGTACCTGAAAAAGAGGCTATCCACAAATCAAAAACATACAACATATTCATAGAAATCAAAAAGAACATAAACATAATACAAAAGAAAAGTAAACTACAAAAGGAAAAAGAAAAGGGCAAAAGAAGAAATATAAAATCAACAGACAAACAAGGTTTAAAATGACAATAAATACATCTCTACCAATAATTACCTTGAATGTCAATGAACCAAATGCTCCAATCAAAAAACACTGAATGGCAGATTGAATTTAAAAAATAAAAAAAGCAAGAGCCTCCAACACGCTGCCTACAAGAGACCCACTTTAGGGCAAAGGACACATGTTGATGAAAAGTGAAAGGGTGGGAAAAGATATTTCATGCAAACAAATAAGAAAGTGGGGGTTGCAATACTCATATCAAACAAAATAAACTGTAAAACAAAGGCTATAAAGAAAGATGAGGGCACTACATAATGAAAAAAGGATGGATACAAGGCAAGGATACTACACTCGTCAATGTAATTACACCCCATACAGGAACACCCAAATATATAAAACAAATATTAAATGACATAAAGGGAGAAATGAACCGAAATAAATCAATAGTAAGTGACTTTAAAACCCCACTTACATCAATGGACAGATCTTTGAGACAGAAAATCAATAAAGCAATAGAGATCCTAAATTATATAATAGAACAGTTATACTTAATTGATATTTTCAAGACATTACATTCAAGAGAAGTAGAATATACATTATTTTCAAGTGCACATACCAGGGCACAAAATAAGCCTCAAAAATTATAAGAATATGGAAATTATTTCAAATATCTTTTCCAACCACAATAGCATAAAACTAGAAATCAATAGAAAAATAAACGAGAAAAAAAATTACATGGAAACTAAACAACATGTTACTAAAACATCAATGAGTCAATGACAAAATCAAAGAAGAAATTTTAACATACCTTGAGGTAAATGACAGTGAAAACACAATCATAAAAGATCTATGGGATGCAGCAAAAACAGTTCTTAGAGGGAAGTTCATAGTGATACAGTCCCTTCTTTAAAAACAAACAAACAAACAAAAAAAAACAAGGAAAAATCTCAAATAAACAACCTAACCCACCACCTAAAAGAATTAGAAAAGGAAGAACAAAGAAAATCTTAAGTCAGCAGAAGAAAGGAGATCATAAAGATCAGAGAGGAAAGTAATAAAATAGAGATTAAGAACAACAGGAAAAAATAAAACCAAGAGCTGGTTCTTTGAAAGGGTAAACAAAACTGACAAACCTCTGTTCAAGCTTACCCAAAAGTAAAAAGTCCCAATTAAACAAAATATTAAATGAAAGAGGAGAAATCACAAGATACAATAGAAATACAAAAATCATAATAGAATACTATGAACAATTATTTGCCAACAGATTTTCAACTTAGAAGAAATGGACCATTTTCTAGAAACATACAGCCCACCAAAACTGAATCAAGAATAACTAAATAACTTGAAAAGAACAATCACTAGAAGAAACAGAATCAGTAATTTAAAAAAACTGCCTACAAACAGAAGTCCAGGGCCTGATAGCTTCACAGGTGAATTCTATCATTCATACAACAAAGAACTTATAACTATCCTTCTCAAATTCTTTCAAAAGGCTGAAGAGGAAGGAATACTCTCAAAGACATCCTATGAAGCCACCATCACCCCAATACCAAAACCAGACAAGGATATTATTAAAAAGATAAAAAAGTGAAGTTGCTTGGTCATGTCCGACTCTTTGCGACCCCATGGACTGTAGCCTAGCAGGCTCCTCCGTCCATGGGATTTTTCAGGCAAGAATACTGGAGTGGGTTGCCATTTCCTTCTCCAGGAGATCTTCCCAACCCAGGGATTGAACCCAGGTCTCCTGGATTGTAGGCATACGCTTTACCCTCTGAGCCACCAGGGAAGTCAAAAAAATAAAATTAGAGACCAACATCTTTGATGAATACAGATTTTAAAATTCTCAACAAAATATCAGCAAACTCAAATCCAACAACACATAAAAAAGATCATATACCACAACCAAGACTCATCCCAAGTTCACAAGGATGGTTCAACATATGCAGATTAGTCAATGTGATACACCACATCAACAAAAGAAAAGGCAAAACCTTTTACACATTCATCTCAACAGATACAGAAAACATTCAATACAATTCAACATCCATTCACAATAAAAACTCTTACCAAAGTAGGTATAGAGGGAACATATCTCAACATAATAAAAGCTATCTATGACAAAAGTGAAGCGAAAGTCACTCAGTCATGTCCAACTCTTTGCGACCCTATGGACTATACAGTCCATGAAACTCTCCAGGCCAGAATACTGGAGTGGGTAGCCATTCCCTTCTCCAGGGGATTGCCAACCCACGGATTGAACCCAGGTCTCCCACATTGCAGGCGGACTCTTTACCAGCTGAGCCACCAGGGAAACCAAATCTATGACAAACACAAGCCCATAAAATATTCAACATGAAAAGCTGAAAACCTTCCCCCAAAAATCTGGAACAAGGGAAGGATGCCTGTTCTCACTACTTCTCATCAACATAGTACTGAAAGTCTTAGACATAGCAATCAGATGAGAAAAAGAAATAAAAGATATTCAAACTGGTACAGAAAATGTAAAATTGTCATTATATGTAGACAATATGATATTATATATAGAAAACCCTAAAGACTTCACACAAAATCTACTAAAACTGACAAATGAATTCAGCAAGGTAGCAGGATCCAAGATTAACACACAGAACTTGGTTGCATCTCTTTATTAACAATGAAGTAACAAAAGGTGAATGTAAACAAGCAATCCTTTAAAAAAGCACACCCTGTCTTACACAAAATTGTAAAGCAATTATCTGCCAATTAAAATTAAAAAAAAATTTTTTTTAAACACCTTCCAAATTAAATACTTAGAAATAAACTTGAAGAAATAAACTCCTTCATCAAGGAGGTGAAAGATATATATGCTAAGAACTGAAAACATTAATAAAGGAAATTGAAGATGATTCATAGAAATGGAAAGATAACCCATACTCTTGTATTGGAAGAATTAATATTGTTGAAATAATCACACTACCCAAAGCAATCTACAGATTTAATGTGATCCCTATCAAATTATCTATGATACTTTTCACTAGAACAAATAATCCTAAAATTTATATAGAACAATAAAAGACTCATAACTGCCAAAGCAATCCTGAGGAGAAAGAACAAAGCAGGAGGTATAACCCTCCTGGACTTCAGGCTATACTACAAGGCTGCTGCTAAGTCACTTCAGTCATGTCCGACTCTGTGCAACCCCAGAGACGGCAGCCCACCAGGCTCCGCCGTCCCTGGGATTCTCCAGGCAAGAACACTGGAGTGGGTTGCCATTTCCTTCTCCAATGTATGAAAGTGAAAAGTGAAAGTGAAGTCGCTCAGTCGTGTCTGTCTCTTAGCGACCCCATGGACTGCAGCCTACCAGGCTCCTCCATCCATGGGATTTTCCAGGCAAGAGTACTGGAGTGGGGTGCCATTGCCTTCTCCAATACTACAAGGCAACAGTAATCAAAAACATGGTGGCATTGGCACAGAAACAGGCATATGCACCCATGGAAAAGAATAGAGGACCCAGAAATAAAGCCACACACCTACGGGCAATTAATCTTTAATAAAGGAGGGAAGAATTCACAAAGGAGAAAAGACAGTTTTTATAGCAAGTGGTGCTAGGAAACCCAAGAGATACCTGGAGTAATAGGAACTCTGGCCTTGGAGTACAAAATGAAGCAGGGCAAAAGCTAACAGAGTTTTGTCAAGAGAACATACTGGTCATAGCAAACTCCCTTTTCTAAGAACACAAGAGACAACTCTACACATGGACATCACCAAATGGTCAATACAGAAATCAGATTGATTATATTCTTTGCCGTCAAAGATGGATAAGATCTATACAGTCAGCAAAAACAAGACCTGGAGCTGACTGTGGCTTAGATCATGAGCTGCTTACGGCAAAATTCAGACTTCAAGGGTAGAAAGTAAGGGAAACCACTGAGCCATTCAGGAAAGCAAACCTCTTATGATTATACAGGGGAGGTGATAAACAGATTCAAGGGGTTAGATCTGGTAGATAGAGTGCCTAAAGAACTATGGACAGAAGTTCATAACACTGTACAGGAGGTGGTGATGAAAACCATCCCAAAGAAAAAGAAATGCAAGAAGGCAAGGTGATTGTCTGGGGAGAGGGAGAAAGGGACAGATATAATAAGACATCCTGAAGTTTGAAAACAAATGAGTCTTAGGAAGAATTATGACAAACAAGGCTAACAGAGGTGATGGAATTCCAGCTGAGCTATTTCAAATCCTAAAAGATGATGCTGTTGAAATGCTGTACTCAATATGTCAGCAAATTTGGAAAATTCAGCAGTGGCCACAAGGTTGGAAAAGGTCAGTTAATATTCCAATCCCAAAGAAGGGCAGTGCCAAAAAATGTTCAAGCTACGATACAACTGGGATCGTTTCACATACTAGTAAGATTATGCTCAAAATCTTTCAAGCTAGCTTCAGTAGTACGTGTACCAAGAACTTCCAAAGGCACAAACTGGGTTTAGAAAAGGCAGAGGAACCAGAGATTGAATTGGCAACATTTGTTGAACCATAGATAAACCAAAGGAATTCCAGAAAAACATCTCCTTCTGCTTCATTGACAACACTGAAACCTTTCACTGTGTGGATCACAACAAACTGTGAAAAGTTCTTAAAGATATAGGAATACCAAACTGCCTTACCTAGAAGCAACAGTTAGAGCCTTACATGTAACAATGGACCAGTTCAAAATTGGGAAGGGAGAATGACCAAGCTGTATATTGTTACCCTGCTTATTTAACTTATATGCAGAGTACATCATGAGAAATGCCAGGCTTGATGAATCACCTGCGGAATCAAGATAGCTGAGAGAAATATCAACAACCTCAGATATATGCAGATGATACTACTCTAATGGCAGAAAGTGAAGAGCCTCTTGATGAGGGTGAAAGAAGACACTAAAAGCTGGCTTAAAACTCAACAAGGAAAAGACTAAGATCATGGCATGCCATCCCTTCATGGCAAACAGATGGGAAAAAGTGGAAGCAGTGACAGATTTTTATTTTCCTGGGCTCCAAAATCACTGTGGATGATGGCTGCAGCCATGAAATTTTTTAAAAGACACTTGCTCCTTGGAAGGAAAGCTATGACAAACTGTAACAGAGCAGGATCAGCACAGCCCTTAGCAGGCAGCCATTGCTGTGCCTGATGACTCCCCACCCTGTTACCAGGCAATAAATCTTGCTCAGCCATTGGTTGCTGCCTCAGTGGGGCCTGCCTACAAGCAACCAATTCTCAATGAGAAACCATTAACTGTTCAGCTCTGTTATTGGTCAGTGACGTAGTGGGCCCTCCCCACAAGTAACTGTCAATGAGGGGCATTTAGAGAAGCGATTCAGCAAAGGGTTAGTGGTGTGGTGGTCATCAGGTAGAGAAGGAAGTAAGAGGCAGATTCAGGCCTCCTCCTGAAGACCCTTCAGCTCACCCAGGCTTGGGTCAGTGCTGGAGGCTCCAGGGACCTCACCGAGGCCCTCCACTAGCCTTGAGGAGCGGTGAACCTCTCCCCCATCCCTGTCTCTGCAACTGAATAGCAGTGGCCATATGCCTTGATCGCAGTCTGTGAGACCTGGTCTCCCCATTTGGGCATCCTGAGAAGACTGAGGGCCAGTTGGGTTGCATGCCTGGCTCCCTCAGGGGTGTCAGCTGGGCAGAATGTGGAAACTTGGTCCTGAAGGAGCTGCCAACTGAGATTTGCCTCCTCTTAGCCAGGCCTGAGATCTTGGAGGGTGAAAGTTGTACATTGGAACCATGCCCTTTCTTGTCAAGAGAGAGAATAACATTCATTTTGTATAGATTTACAGGAACATTGTTACCTGACCATGACCAGACCTCAAGATCAAAGGATCTAACACCATGAAGGTAGCAATAACTAACCATGCCCCTCCCTCACCTTTTGCTTTTAAAATGGCTTGCTGAAAGCTTGCAGTAACTTTGGGGTTCTTAGGGCATGAGCCACCTCTTTGTATGAATCTGTAATAAACTTTCTGTTCCAAAGTCTAATGTTTTAGTATCTGTCAACTACAAATTGGCACTTACCAAGAGCATTGACAATGACTGAACAACAAAGGCATTTGCCACCTGCCTCTAAGGAGATTAAAACCAGTGCCTATAGCTGTGGCCCTTCCACAACCCCTGAGGGAGGTCAGGGTGGAGTGAGGCACTCTGTGCTCCAGGGAATCTGGTGGGACAGGTCTTTAGATAGTTGGATGTTTTTAGGAACAGATTTTATGATCTCAATCCTTGCATCTCCTCATATCTAGAGAGGCACTAAATTTCTTCATGGTGACATCAGATCCTCATGACTAACAAAGAAACTTTTGTAAAACAAGTGCTTCCTGATATTGAACTCCCCCTTCACCAAAACCTTATATATTGACCTTCCCCCACTGCCACTTTGGAGCAGTCTCTCAGAGCTATCTGAGATGCTGCCTCCCGAGCAGCAGTCCTCATTTTGCCCCAGATAAAACTTAACTCGCAACTCTCAAGTTATACATCTTATTTAGTCGACATATCGATGGGCCTCGCTGTGTGTCAGGCACATGGACTTGCAATTCAGTAACAAAACCTAGACAGCATATTAAAAAGCAAAAACATCACTTTGCTGACAAAGGTCCACCTAGTCAAAGCTATGGTTTTTCCAGTAGTCATGTATGGATATTAGAGCTGGACCATAAAGAAGGCTTAGCACTAAAGAATTGATATCTTCAAATTGCAGTGCTGGAGAAGATTCTTGAGAGTCCCTTGGACTGCAAAGAGATCAAACCAGTCAATCCTAAAGGAAATCAACCCTGAATATTCACTGGAAGGACTGAGGCTGAGGCTCCAATACTTTGGCCACCTGATAGGAAGAGCCAACTCACTGGAAAAGACTGATGCTAGGAAAGACTGAAAGCAAAAGGAGGGGGGTGGCAGAGGGTGAGATAGTTACATAGCATCATCAACTCAATGAACACGAAATTGAGCAAACTCTAGGAGATAGTGAAGGATAGGGAAGGCTGGCATGCTGCAGTCCATGGGATCACAAAGAGTCACACACAGCACTGAACAACAACAAAACAAATATTTTCCTATATCAGTCTCCCAAGGTAAAAGAAATAAAAGCAAAAGCAAACAAATGGGACCTAATCTAACTTTTATGCTTTTGCACAGCAAACGAAACCATGAACAAAACAAAAAGACCATCTACCTACTGGAAGAAAATATTTGCAAATGATGTGACCAACAAGCGTTTAATATACAAACAACTCATAAAACCCAATAACTAAAAACCTCAAATAACCTAATTGAAAAATGAGCAGAAGATCTGAATAGACATTTCTCCAAAGACATATAGATGGCCAACAGGCACATGAAAAGATGCTCATCATCACTAATTATTAGAGAAATGCAAATCAAAACAAAAATGATGTAGCATCTCACACTGGTTAGAATGGCCATTATTAAAATGTCTGGTGGTGGTGGTGGTTTGTTGCTAAGTCGTGTTCAACTCTTGTGACCTCATGGACAGAAGAGCCTGGCAGGTTACAGTCCATGGGATTCTCCAGGCAAGAATACTGGAGTGGGTTGCCATTTCCTTCTCCAGGGGATCTTCCAAACCAAGGAATGGAACCTGGGTCTCCTGCATTGTAGTCAGATTCTTTACCACCTGAGCTACAAAGGAAGCTCTTAAAATGTCTACAAATGATAAATATTAGACAGGGTATGAAGAGAAGGAAACCTTCTTATGATGTTGGTGGGAATGTAAATTGGTATGCCATTATGGAAAACAGTATGGAGGTTCCTCACAAAACTAAAAACAGTATGACCATCAGATCAGATCAGATCAGTCGCTCAGTCATGTCCAACTCTTTGCGACCCCATGAATCGCAGCACGCAAGGCCTCCCAGTCCATCACCATCTCCCGGAGTTCACCCAGACTCACGTCCATCGAGTCAGTGATGCCATCCAGCCATCTCATCCTCTGTCGTCCCCTTCTCCTCTTGCCCCCAATTCCTCGCAGCATCAGAGTCTTTTCCAAGGAGTCAACTCTTCGCATGAGGTGGCCAAAGTACTGGAGTTTCAGCTTTAGCATCATTCCCTCCAAAGAAATCCCAGGGCTGATCTCCTTTAGAATGGACTGGTTGGATCTCCTTGCAGTCCAAGGGACTCTCAAGAGTCTTCTCCAACACCACAGTTCAAAAGTATCAATTCTTCGGTGCTCAGCCTTCTTCACAGTCCAACTCTCACATCCATACATGACAGGAAAAACCATAGCCTTGACTAGACGAACCTTTGTTGGCAAAGTAATGTCTCTGCTTTTGAATATGCTATCTAGGTTGGTCATAACTTTCCTTCCAAGGAGTAAGTGCCTTTTAATGTCATGGCTGCAGTCACCATCTCTAGTGATTTTGGAGCCCAGAAAAATAAAGTCTGACACTGTTTCCACTGTTTCCCCATCTATTTCCCATGAAGTGATGGGACCGGATGCCATGATCTTCGTTTTCTGAATGTTGAGCTTTAAGCCAACTTTTTCACTCTCCACTTTCACTTTCATCAAGAGGCTTTTGAGTTCCTCTTCACTTTCTGCCATAAGGGTGGTGTCATCTGCATATCTGAGGTTATTGATATTTCTCCCGGCAATCTTGATTCCAGCTTGTGTTTCTTTCAGTCCAACGTTTCTCATGATGTACTCTGCATAGAAGTTAAATAAACAGGGTGACAATATACAGCCTTGACGTACTCCTTTTCCTATTTGGAACCAGTCTGTTGCTCCATGTCCAGTTCTAACTGGTGCTTCCTGACCTGCATACAAATTTCTCAAGAGGGAGATCAGGTGGTCTGGTATTCCCATCTCTTGAAGAATTTTCCACAGTTTATTGTGATCCACACAGTCAAAGGCTTTGGCATAGTCAATAAAGCAGAAATAGATGCTTTTCTGGAATTCTCTTGCTTTTTTGATGATCCAGCAGATGTTGGCAATTTGATCTCTGGTTCCTCTGCCTTTTCTAAAACCAGCTTGAACATCAGGAAGTTCACGGTTCACATATTGCTGAAGCCTGGCTTGGATCCAGCAATCCTGCGTCTTGGGCATATACCTAGATAAACTCTAATTCAAAAAGATAGATGCATCTGTATATTCATAGCAGCACTATTTACAGTAGCCAAGACATGGAAACAACCTAAATGTCTATCAACCGGTGAACAGATAATTAATATGCGGGGTATGTGTGTGTGTTGTTGTGTGGTATGTGTGAACTACACATTGGCCCTTGCCAAGGGTATTTGTCATCTGCCTCTACAGAGACAATCTGGTGCTGCTGCAGCCATTGACCTTTGACATGCACTGAAGGGAGTTCAGGGTAGAGAATGAGACACATTGTGTTCCAGGAAAACTGGTGGAACAGGTCTTTAGATAGATATTTTCAGGAACTGATTTTATGATCCCAATCCTTTCATCTCCTTGTATCTAGAAAAGCACTGAATCCCTTCATGGTGACATTAGCTCCTTGTGACTAACAGAAAACCTTTTGTAAGGTAAGTGGTTGTGCGAACTCTCCCTTCACCAGAATCATTTATATTGACCTTTCCCCATGACCTCTTTGGAGCAGTTTCTCAGAGGTATCGGAGGTGCTGTCTCCCAACTGCAGTCCTCATTTTGCCCCCAATAAGACTTAACTTGCAACTCTCACGTTGTACATCTTTTTTAGCAGACATGTGTATGTGTATATGTGTGTGTGTGTTTATACACACATATATAATAGAATATATCTATATAATGGAATAAATAGTATATATAACTATTTGGGCTTCCCTGGTGGCTCTGATGGTAAAAAATCTGTCTGCAATGTGGGAGACCTGGGTTCAAACCCTGGTCAGAAGATTCCTTGGAGAAGGGAATGCCTACCAACTCTAGTATTCTTGCCTGGAGAATTGCATGGACAGAATAGCCAGTTCATTGGGTCTCAAAGAGTTGGACATGACTGAGAGACTAACACTTTCACATAAATATTTTATGTTATTCCATTATGTATGTAATGGAATAGCACTCAGCCATTGAAAAGAATGAAATAATGCCATCTGCAGCTACATGGATGGACCCACCGATTATCATACTAAGCAAAATAAGTCAGAAAGAGAAAGACAAATACCATATGATATCATTGGGGGTCTTCCCAATCCAGGGATCAAACCCACCCGTCCCACATATTCAGGCTGGATTTAGAAAAGGCAGAGCAACCAGAGATCAAACTGCCAATATCCCTTGAATCATCAAAAAAGCAGAAGAGTTCCAGAAAAACATCCACTTCTGCTTTACTGACTATGCCAAAGCCTTTGACTGTGTGGACCACAACACACTGTGGAATATTTTTCAAGAGATGGGAATATCAGACCACCTGACCGCCTCCTGAAAAATCTGTATGTAGGTCAAGAAGCAACAGTTAGACTGGATATGGAACAAACAGACTGGTTCAAAATCAGGAAAGGAGTATGTCAAGGCTGTATATTGTCACCCTGCTTATTTAACTTATATGCAGAGTACATCATGAGAAATGCTGGGCTGGATGAAGCACAAGCTGGAATCAAGATTGAGGGGAGAAATATCAATAACCTGAGATAGGCAGATGACACCACCATTATGGCAGAAAGCAAAGAAGAACTAAAGAGCCTCTTGATGAAAGTGAAAGAGGAGAGTGAAAAAGTTGGCTTAAAGCTCAACATTCAGAAAACTAAGATCATGGCATCCAGTCTCATCACTTCATGGCAAATAGATGGGGAAACAATGGACACAGTGATATTTTATTTTTTGGGGCTCCAAAATCACTGCAGATAGTGACTGCAGCCATGAAATTAAAAGACACTTGCTCCTTGAAAGAAAAGTTATGAGCAACCTAGACAGCATATTAAAAAGCACAGACATTACTTTGTCAACAAAGGTCTGTCTAGTCAAAGCCATGGTTTTTCCAGTAGTCATGTATGGATGTGACAGTTGGACTATTAAGAAAGCTGAGCACTGAAGAATTGATGCTTTTTAACTGTGGTGTTGGAGAAGACTCTTGAGAGTCCCTTGGACTGCAAGGAGATCAAACCAGTCCATCCTAAAGGAAATCAGTCCTGAATATTCATTGGAAGGACTGATGCTTAAGCTGAAATTCCAATATTTTGGCCACCTTATGTGAAGAACTGAGTCATTTGAAAAGATCCTGATGCTGGGAAAGATTGAAGGCAGGAGGAGAAGGTGATGACAGGATGAGATTATTGGGTGGCATCACCAACTCAACGGACATGAGTTTGAGTAAACTCTGGGAGTTAGTGATGGACAGGGAGGCCTGGCGTGCTGCAGTCCATGGGGTCAGGAGAGTCGGACACGACTGAGTGACTGAACTGAACTGAAAACTTTAGGCGACACAATCATTCTATGAAAAACTAAAGAATTGCCTTTGCCTCGCAAATATGTAAACCAGGATATGAATACAGGTCGCAAGGACCTAGACTAAGCCCCAGTTAAGCTGACAGGATCTGCAAGATTGAGGTGAAAAAAAGTGCCAGTATTAAATCGAAACTGCTAAAAATGTTTCCTCAGCCAAACCTAACATAGTAAGCCTTAATCATCTGAGCAAGCAACTTTAAGATATTCCAACTGCTAACTAATGAATTTACAACAACATTGTAATACCTGTTTAAAAAAAAAGATACCTTATATATGTAAAGCTCATATCTAAGCTTTAAGTAAAGCCATTAGATCTCATTTGTTTATGTCTGTGTACACATTATACAAACAGATGTGACAGTGAAAGATGAACTCCCCAGTTTAGTAGGTGCCCAATATGCTACTGGAGAAGACCAGAGAAATAGCTCCAGAAAGAATGAAGAGGCTAGGCCGAGGAGGAAACAATGCCCAGTTATGGATGTGTCTGGTGGTGAAAGTAAAATCTGATGCTATAAAGAACAATAGTGTATAGGAATCTGGAATATTAGGTTCACGAATCAAAGTAAATTGGAAGTGGTCAAGGTTCATGAATCAAAGTAAACTGGAAGTGGTCAAACAGGAGATGGCAAGAATGAACATCAAAATTTTGGGAATCAGTGAACTAAAATAGACTGGAATGGGAAATTTTAAATCAGATGACCATTATATCTACTACTGTGGGCAAGAATGCCTTTGAAGAAATGGAGTAGCCCTCACAGTCAACGAACAGTCTGAAATGTAGTCAGGTCAGATCAGATCAGATCAGTCGCTCAGTCATGTCCAACTCCTTGCGACCCCATGAATCGCAGCACGCCAGGCCTCCCTATCCATCACCAACTCCCGGAGTTCACCCAGACTCACGTCCACTGAATCAGTGATGCCATCCAGCCACCTCATCCTCTGTCGCCCCCTTCTCCTCCTGCCCCCAATCCCTCCCAGCATCAGAGTCTTTTCCAATGAGTCAACTCTTCGCATGAGGTGGCCAAAGTACTGGAGTTTCAGCTTTAGCATCATTCCTTCCAAAGAAATCCCAGGGCTGATCTCCTTTAGAATGGACTGGTTGGATCTCCTTGAAGTCCAAGGGACTCTCAAGAGTCTTCTCCAATACCACAGTTCAAAAGCATCAACTCTTTGGCACTCAGCCTTCTTCACAGTCCAACTCTCACATCCATACATGACAGGAAAAACCATAGCCTTGACTAGACGAACCTTTGTTGGCAAAGTAATGTCTCTGCTTTTGAATATGCTATCTAGGTTGGTCATAACTTTCCTTCCAAGGAGTAAGCGTCTTTTAATTTCATGGCTGCAGTCACCATCTGTAGTGATTTTGGAGCCCAGAAAAATAGTCTGACACTGTTTCCCCATCTATTTCCCATGAAGTGATGGGACCGGATGTCATGGTCTTCGTTTTCTGAATGTTGAGCTTTAAGCCAACTTTTTCACTCTCCACTTTCACTTTCATCAAGAGGCTTTTGAGTTCCTCTTCACTTTCTGCCATAAGGGTGGTGTCATCTGCATATCTGAGGTTATTGATATTTCTCCCGGCAATCTTGATTCCAGCTTGTGTTTCTTCCAGTCCAACGTTTCTCATGATGTACTCTGCATAGAAGTTAAATAAACAGGGTGACAATATACAGCCTTGATGAACTCCTTTTCCTATTTGGAACCAGTATGTTGTTCCATGTCCAGTTTTAACTGTTGCTTCCTGACCTGCATACAGATTTCTCAAGAGGCAGGGCAGGTGGTCTGGTATTCCCATCTCTTGAAGAATTTTCCACAGTTTATTGTGATCCACACAGTCAAAGGCTTTGGCATAGTCAATAAAGCAGAAATAGATGCTTTTCTGGAACTCTCTTGCTTTTTCGATGATCCAGCAGATGTTGGCAATTTGATCTCTGGTTCCTCTGCCTTTTCTAAAACCAGCTTGAACATCAGGAAATTCATGGTTCACATATTGCTAAAGCCTGGCTTGGAGAATTTTGAGCATTACTTTACTAGCGTGTGAGATGAGTGCAATTGTGCGGTAGTTTGAGCATTCTTTGGCATTGCCTTTCTTTGGGATTGGAATGAAAACCGACCTTTTCCAGTCCTGTGGCCACTGCTGAGTTTTCCAAATGTGCTGGCATATTGAGTGCAGCACTTTCACAGCATCATCTTTCAGGATTTGGAATAGCTCAACTGGAATTCCATCACCTCCACTAGCTTTGCTTGTAGTGATGCTTTCTAAGGCCCACTTGACTTCACATTCCAGGATGTCTGGCTCTAGGTCAGTGATCACACCATTGTGATTATCTGGGTCATGAAGATCTTTTTTGTACAGTTCTTCTGTGTATTATTGCCATGTCTTCTTAATATCTTCTGCTTCTGTTAGGTCCATACTATTTCTGTCCTTTATCGAGCCCATCTTTGCATGAAATGTTCCTTTGGTATCTCTGATTTTCTTGAAGAGATCCCTAGTCTTTCCCATTCTGTTGTTTTCCTCTATTTCTTTGCATTGATCGCTGAAGAAGGCTTTCTTATCTCTTCTTGCTATTCTTTGGAACTCTGCATTCAGATGTTTATATCTTTCCTTTTCTCCTTTGCTTTTCACTTCTCTTTTCAGCTATTTGTAAGGCCTCCCCAGACAGCCATTTCGCTTTTTTGCATTTCTTTTCCATGGGGATGGTCTTGATCCCTGTCTCCTGTACAATGTCATGAACCTCATTCCATAGTTCATCAGGCACTCTATCTATCAGATCTAGGCCCTTAAATCTATTTCTCACTTCCACTGTATAATCATAAGGGATTTGATTTAGGTCATACCTGAATGGTCTAGTGGTTTTCCCTACTTTCTTCAATTTAAGTCTGAATTTGGCAATAAGGAGTTCATGGTCTGAGCCACAGTCAGCTCCTGGTCTTGTTTTTGCTGACTGTATAGAGCTTCTCCATCTTTGGCTGCAAAGGATATAATCAATCAGATTTCGGTGTTGTTCATCTGGTGATGTCCATGTATAGAGTCTTCTCTTGTGTTGTTGGAAGAGAGTGTTTGTTATGACCAGTGCATTTTCTTGGCAAAATTCTATTAGTCTTTGCCCTGCTTCATTCCGTATTCCAAGGCCAAATTTGCCTCTTACTCCAGGTGTTTCTTGACTTCCTATTTTTGCATTCCAGTCCCCTATCATGAAAAGGACATCTTTTTTGGGGTGTTAGTTCTAAAAGGTCTTGTAGGTCTTCATAGAACCGTTCAACTTCAGCTTCTTCAGCGATACTGGTTGGGGCATAGACTTGGATTACTGTGATATTGAATGGTTTGCCTTGGAAACGAACAGAGATCATTCTGTCGTTTTTGAAATTGCATCCAAGTACTGTATTTCAGACTCTTTTGTTGACCATGATGGCCACTCCATTTCTTCTGAGGGATTCCTGCCCGCAGTAGTAGATATAATGGTCATCTGAGTTAAAGTCACCCATCCAGTCCATTTCAGTTCACTGATTCCTAGAATGTCAACATTCACTCTTGCCATCTCTTGTTTGACCACTTCCAATTTGCCTTGATTCATGGACCTGACATTCCAGGTTCCTATGCAATATTGCTCTTTACAGCATCGGACCTTGCTTCTATCACCAGTCACATCCACAGCTGGGTATTCTTTTTGCTTTGGCTCCATCCCTTCATTCTTTCTGGAGTTATTTCTCCACTGATCTCCAGTAGCATATTAGGCACCTACTGACCTGGGGAGTTTCTCTTTCAGTATCATATCATTTTGCCTTTTCATACTGTTCATGGGGTTCTCAAGGCAAGAATACTGAAGTGGTTTGCCATTCCCTTCTCCAGTGGACCACATTCTGTCAGATCTCTCCACCATGACCCGCCAATCTTGGGTTGCCCCACGGGCATAGCTTAGTTTCATTGAGTTAGACAAGGCTGTGGTCCTAGTGTGATTAGATTGACTAGTTTTCTGTGAGTATGGTTTCAGTGTGTTTGCCCTCTGATGCCCTCTTGCAACACCTACCGTCTTACTTGGGTTTCTCTTACCTTCGGCGTGGGGTATCTCTTCACAGCTGCTCCAGCAAAGCACAGCCATTGCTCCTTACCTTGGATGAGGGGTATCTCCTCACTGCCGCCCTTCTGACCTTCAACGTGGGATAGCTCCTCTAGGCCCTCCTGCGCCTGCGCAGCCACGGCTCCTTGGACGTGGGGTTGGTCCTCCCGCCCACCGCCCCTGGCCTCGGGCATGGGGTTGCTGGTTCGAGAGGAGATACCCAATGTCCGAGGTCAGGGGTGGCGATGAGAGGAGTTACCCCGCATCCGAGGTCAAGGGCAGTAAGGAGAGGAGTTACCTCGTGTCAGAGGTTAGGGGCGGTGGCCAGGAGGAGATACCCCACGCCCCTAAGCCCGAGGCCAAGGGCGGCAGCCGGGAGGATGAAAGGCTATATGATCCTATATTACTTAAGGGAGATACATTATTGCAAGGATTTAATCAAATTATTGACAAGTCATTCTAAAGTTGTTTCTGAAGCTTATCGTAGTAATCTATCCTTAAATGAAGATCAAATGTCCCATATCTTAAAATCAGGAGATTATGTATATTAGAAAAGATCTTTTAAAGGACTCCCTCCAATCTAGATGGAAGGGCCCTTATCAGGTTCTTTTGACTAGCTCATGTGCAGCAAAACTGAAAGCAATTGACTCGACTTCGTATTTCCCAACTAAAAAGGGCCCCTGTACCAGGCTGGTCTGTGAAGAGACCTGCTGACCTCAAACTCACCTTAAAGCAATACTTTGATAATAAGAAAACAGCAATGCCAGGACAAGACGATGACGATATCGGAAACAGACGGCTGTCCCAAGATGCTGGACCTGACCTGTAGGATAGTTCATAACGTTTTCTTCTTGGTTTCTTTGACTCTTACCAGTAAATCAAATGTGTTTCTATCATGGGCATGATCTTATGCAGATTTTAGAAATCAATCAAATTGTTGGGTTTGTGGTCAATCACCTGCTTCCAGTACTTCCATTTTACCTTGATGTGTCAGTACTACTGCTTTACCTTGGTGGGTTTCTCCCCTCCGAGGCTCTGATTAGATGGCTCTTAGAAAGTTTATTTTAGAAGAAAGGAATTATATTTCTGTCTGTCTACCAATGATATCACTAGAGGGGATCTACTCACTTGGCCAATCAAATATGCTTATTCTGACCCTGGACATAAATATGAATTTTCTTTTAAGGTTATTCAAGCTCAATCAGAGCAACCAACAAAATTCCAATTAAAAAAAAATGTAAACTCTAGACTATTAGGAGGGACACTTCCTCAGTTATGGGATAGATTTACCTGGTTAACACCAGGCTATGTCATCTAAGCCTAAAGGCCCCCCTATTCTGGGAACAATTAAATCATACAAATATAACCAGAAAATTAGGATGGGTTCCTTATGAAAACTACCAATGTACCATTTCTCTTAAAGACAGCAACTGGTATGGTACAGATTGGGTCAAATATCCAGAAATATACTGGCTGGCACCTAATGGGATTCAATAGCTTCATGGGATTCAATAGGTGCATGGGTTCAGTCTTTGGCCCTAGCTTCCACCAGGATAGCTGCTGCTGCTGCTGCTAAGTCGCTTCAGTCATGTCCGACTCTGTGCAACCCCATAGACGGCCTCCTACCAGGCTCCTCTGTCCCTGGGATTCTCCAGGCAAGAACACTGGAGTGGTTGCCATTTCCTTCTCCAATGCATGGAAGTGAAAAATGAAAGTGAAGTTGCTCAGTCGTGTCCGACTCTTAGCGACCCCATGGACTGCAGCCTACCAGGCTCCTCCGTCCATGGGATTTTCCAGGCAAGAGTACTGGAGTGGGGTGCCATTGCCTTCTCTGACCAGGATAGCTAGGAAGCTGTACTTTAGGATTTTCTTGGGCTCAAAGCCACTTA
Source organism: Bos javanicus (assembly GCF_032452875.1). NCBI lineage: Eukaryota > Metazoa > Chordata > Mammalia > Artiodactyla > Bovidae > Bos > Bos javanicus. The sequence goes on from NC_083871.1 coordinate 51,335,746, forward strand.
CATACAAATTTAGATATGACTTCAGCAAATTTACCACCAATATGAGCCCAGTGAGCCAAGAGATGTGTATTTCACTGGTATGATCATTTAGCAGCTACTTTTGTGCCTTCAGTAGAATTAGAAAATGTTATTTCTCACATTGAAACCCTAAAAAAATTCACTCAGAATGCATTAAATGATAGCAACCAGACTATTAGCCTATTAAATTCTGAGGTCTCTATGATGAGAAAAGATGTCTTACAAAATTGTATGGAACTTGATATCCTTACAACATCTTAAGGGGGCACCTGTGCTATAATTCAAATAGAATGCTGTGTTTATGTACCAGATGAATCCTCTAATGTAGCACATTTAATGACTCACATGAAAAATCAGATTGCTGCCCTAGATGATCCACTTCCTAGTCTTGGTGATATTTTAGAAAAGACGGTCTGGTTCTGCAAGCTCATGGCTTAAATCCCTATTTGCAACTTTGTCAGTTATTAGCCATATTACTTGTACTCTGTTTATTTTATGACTGTTGTTTTTTGTATTACATAATGTATAACCAGGCCTCCAGCCAAAATTAATGGTAGCTAAATATCTTAGATCACATTTATAAAATAATAGTAATAGCGTGATTCTAGGTATGGGAAGAGGCAATAAAGAAAGTATCTCCTGGATCCTGTTTGGTTAAAAGGTAGAAGATCCAGAGAATCTTTCATTATTTATCCATGGGCCTAATCTGGAAATTAACACTTGGAGTGACGCATCAACGAGGACCTTTCCCTGACCTGGGATGAGCCTCCCAGTGCCAAAACAAAATGGTCATGAAATGTCTCCCAAATATGGTTGACTTTATGAACATGAAGAGGGACTGTGAAATGAAAATATCTCCTGACATATCAATAAATAAGAAATGTCACAGCCATCATTGATTTCTGGCCTCCAAGTGTGAATAAGGCCTCCCAAAACTGTGATCCAGCAGATGCCACCACCCCTCACAGTGATTGCTGAGGAGCTTGGGGGGATTCAAGAAGCAGCCATCTGTCACTCCTTAAGGTGAACAAGGAAACAGGATTTGGCCCCAGGTAGCTGAGGTGTATATGAAAGGAATGACTTCAGTGAGCCCAGAGACTTGCATCTTCCCATACACAGAATGCCAAATTCTTTAACTTGACACCTGATCTTTGATGTTCAAACTGCCTGCTCCCTTTGTTGCAAACTTATATATAGGCTGACCCCCGACCCTGCCTCTTTGAAGCAGTTTTCTCAGAGCTTCTGAGATGCTGTCCCCCCGGGCTCAGAATCCTAAACATTTCCACTAAATAAAATATCTCTCTGTTCTCAGGTTATGACTAATTTTTAGTCGACAAAGGCACTTAAAAAAGTGAAAACCATGGAGGCCTTTTAAAATGGGGACACAGGAGTTTCCTAAACTATCACCCCTCTCCCCATGGATGCAGTGAATGAACAACTACACATGGAACAATTTCTTCCCAAAGAAATCCAGAAATTAGCTGAGCGATTCCTACACATCAGACAAATGAGAAAAGCCACATGCAAACTGGTAGAAAAGGGAGTGCCATTAACCTTCCCCCAGCAGACTGCCATACAGTTGGGAGGGAGCCCTCAACTCCAAGCTTCTCCCTGAGAAGCAAAGAGTTTAGACCCCAATCTAGTACTTCAATGTTAAGTCTCCCACATGAGTGAGCCCCCAAAATACCTACCTCTGAAACCTAACAGCTCAGGTCCACAAGACCCACAAGACTCTAACAGCACAAGCATTCACTGTAGCTGTCACCAGGGTTAAGCTCTGAGGGAGCAGCAAAAAATGCCCATTTCCTAGTCTTTCCTTGAATAAAATACATTTGCAGACTTTAAAAGCTACTGCCTGAGGGCCAAAATTCTAATTTAACATACACGTAGGGCTGAATGTGGGCTTCCCTGGTGACTCAGACAGTAACGAACCTGCTTGTAATGCAGGAGATCTGGGTTCCATCCCTGGGTCGGGAAGATCCCCTGGAGAAGGGAATGGCTACCCACTCCAGTATTCTTGCCTGGAGAATTCCATGGACAGAAGAGCTTGTCGGGATACAGTCCATGGGATCACAAAGGGTCAGACACAACTGATCAGCTAACACTTTTCTATTTAATGTGGAATTACTACATCAAATAATTTATGTACATATAAATTATATATCATGTTGACTGAGCGCCTTTCACTACTCACTAGGGGTAAGTGCAATCCTTCCCAGAGATGAGAGAGGCCCAGCAGACACCTTACCCACCACCTCCTTCCTGCCTGCCCCATGTAGCTAGTAGTACCCTCGAGGGAACCAGCACACACACCTGTTCCCCAACTTTTGCAGCTGCCACCTAAAAGATGGGTGCCCAAATTGCCTTAGTTCTGATAGCAAGTATTATAGAAAAGGGAACACTTATTCACTATTGATGAGAATGTAAATTGGTACATATAGAAAACAGTATGAAGGTTCCTCAAAAAACTAAAAATAGAATTATCATATGATTTAGCAATTCCACTTGGGGAATCTTATAAAAAAATAAAATTTATGGATACAGCAAACAGGCTGGTGGTTGTCAGAGGTGGCGGGTAGGGTAGGGGATAGGTGGGTGAAATGAGTGAAGGTGGCCAAAAGGTACAAATTTCCAGTTACAAAATAAGTCAGTGCTGGGGGTGCCATGTACAGTATGGTTACTATAATGATACTTGACTATATATTTGAAATTTACTAATAGAATAGTTCTTTAAAATTCTCTCAGAATGAAAATAAATCATCTCAAAAAGCTTTCTGCACCCCCATGTTTACTGAAGTATTAATTATAATAACCAAGATAGGGAGACAACTTAAGTGACCATTAATGAGTAAATGGATAAAGAAACTGTGGCATATATACACAGTGCCACACTATTCAGCCATTAAAAACGAAGGTGATCTGCCATTTGTGACAACGTGGATGGGCCTTGAGAGGATTTTGCTAAATTAAATAAGTCAAATAGAGAAAGACAAATATCGTATGATATCATGTATGTGTGGGATCTTAAAAAAAAAACAAAAAAAAACCTCTCATCAATATAGAAAAGAGATTAGTGGTTGCCATAAGCAGAGTCAGGAAGTGAAACGGGTTAGGGATGTCAAAAGGTATAAAATTCCAGCTATAAAATTAAACAAGACCAGGAAATGTAATGTACAGCATGGGGACTATAATTAATAATACTCTATTATATATTTGAAAGTTACCAATAATTCTTAAAAAGTGCTCATCAAAAGAAAAAAAGTAATTATGTATAGTGATGGGTGTTACCTAAATTTATTGTGGTCATCATTTCACAATATATCAATACATATACATATATTGATTTTTTATGTGTTAAACCTAAAAACTAAATAATGTTATATATCAATTATATTTCAATTTTGAAAAAAAAAGAAAAGAGAAAAAAATCAATAGCAATTTTATATAGTGGCAAATGAAAATTTTAAAAGATACCTTATTTATAACATCATCTAAATGAACAAAAGTTAGAAATACCTCCAATAAAATATGTATGTAAGGCATGTACACTGAAAACTGTAAAGCAATGTGAAAATAAATGAGGACTCAGAAAAATGGAGAGTTATATACTATGCCAGTGGATGAAGAGAGCTAGTATTTTTTAGATATCCATTCTCCCCAAAATTACTCACAGATTCAAAGCAATCTCCACCAAAATCCCCATTGTTGTTGTGGTTGTTATTGTTGTTTTTAAGATTTTACAAGCTGAATATAAAACTTTTATGGAAATAGGACCAAAAAAAAAAGCCAACCTGATTTTGAAAAGTAAGTCAATGGGGAAAAGATCCTCTTTACAATAAATGGTACTGACACAATTTCATATCAATATGTAAAACGCAAAAAGGTAAAAAAAAAAAAAACCTCAATCCTTACTTTACATCATATATAAAAATCAACTCAAATGGGGTATAGACCTAAATCTAAGAAGCAAAAGCACAGAACTTCTAAAAGAAACTCTAGGCAAAAACCTTTAACTTTAGATTAGGTACAGATTTCTCAGGACATATAAAGCACTAACCATTGAATCTGACTGTTGGCTGCTTTCAAGCTCCACCACTCCCCTCTCCCCCTACCCACATCTGGGCAAGCTGATAAGAAAGCTTGGATTCTCCTTCCTTTAGCACTGATGAGAAGTTCAAATCATGTAATCCCCACCCATACAAACAAATCATTAACCATAGCCCCACCACTTCACCACCATATAACCACAAGCCCTCCCTGACTGAAAGCAGGACTTGCTCTGGGACTTGCATGGGAGCCCACCCTACTTTGCGTAGAAGACCTCATCATATAAGTAATAAACCTTTCCTAGTTTCTTGGATGTGTGTGTGTTCATCAGTTTTGATATCCGAGCCAAATTTTGGGTGGAGGGTTCCAACTGTGGAACCCTCTGTGGGGTGACCATACCACCATCTTATCTCTCTCCCTTTGAGGTGCTAATATTAATATACAACTCACTTAATCCTATAAATACTTACACAGTACTTTTACCTTTAAACCTAATGTTTACCCAAAGTACCTGAAGCACGTTACTGTACCAAGTAATTCTTCATACAGTGTTCATGCCTGGGCACTCATGTCAGTCACGGAAATCTTGTAGTATGTTTGTACACACATAAGCATTCCAGCATAAGCCTACATCTAGGTTCACGTCTACCAACTGCCCCACTTACTGGACACTTGCAGTGGCAACATGGATCATTATTTTGCCCCTTCTCACACTTTCCTTGATATATCAATACTTTATAACCACTTTAGATTTTTCAAAAACGTGGCCAAATTCATGGAAGCATATTGTACTTTGAGGGTAGACCTGAGATTGAATGCCTGCTTTTTAACTTCAAATCAAACTGTATTTCCCCTTGGGAATGGCCAACCTGGATATTGTAGAATCTGACAATATAGTGTCTTTAATGAGACACCAATAGACTTATGGACTTCCCTAGTGGCTCAGCTGGTAAAGAATCTGCCTGCAATGTGGGAGACCGGGGTTTGATCCCTGGATTGGGAAGATCCCCGGGAGAAGGGAACAGCTACCCACTCCAGTATTCTGGTCTGGTGAATTCCATGGATGGTATAATCCATGGGGTCACAAATAGTAGGACTTGACTGAGCGACTTTCACTTTCAACAGACTCATGCTTCCACGTACACCATTTATATTGAATTCCATATGAATGGTGCATTCTTTGGATTGTGAAAAATATCTGCCTACCCAGTACCTGCCATTTATGTCCAAGCTAAGAGCCTGTCCTAAATTAAAGATGTGCTTCTTTGAAGCCCCACACAAGTGACTCATTTATATCAAAGTAAAAGCCAAGAAGTTTGTTGCTAGTATTACAGACAGATGAAGCATGTTTCATTGGAATTTTTTAAAGACTCATAATTTTCTTGACTTTTAATTGATACCTGAATCTCAATGATCTAGTATTTCCATTTTTATTGAAAACTTATTTTAAAAAGGACTTTAACACCCAAAGCTAGAACCTCTAGTTGAGAAAATGAATTCATGCGCTACACCCAAACACGAGGACTGTTTCCCCAGCCCACGAAGGTCTTTCCCAGCTCCTCTCATCACATCCTGAGCTGGCCCAGTTGTCGATGCGGACTGCTCATCATGGCTCACACCAATTATTGTAAGACCCTTCTTTTCGGTTCACTCTTTTCTCCAGTTCACTTCTGCAGTTGCTAGCATATGATGATAACTCCTTTTTAAAAAAGCATATTGGAAAGTTCATTTATGCTAGCAACTTTTATCTCATTTTTCTAATTGATTTCTGCTACTTCTAAGACTTTATTGATTCTTTAACACCACAAGGGTTGACATAAACATACAGAAAGCACTGGAAGTAACATGATATCCAGTATGACTTCTAAATAATAAGGGATTAAACTTCCTTAAACTGACTGGAGAGTTCCAAACTGAGTTAGAAACCTTGCATTCCTCTAGTTAACATTCAGTATCAAAGACAGCACACAACCTCATGACTCCAGACAGAACTATGCTTGCTGTAGGCTACATTTCTATTCCGTGAAAGTCACTGTCCTGATTTTATCAAAGAAAATCAGGGTTAGTCATTTAATACCAAAATATCTAGCCAGCTCATCACTGAATTTGAATTTTAAACAGAGATCATTAAAGACTACTTATAGAAGTCTATAATTTTACAAAATTGGGAACCAATGCCTATAGAATAAGTGATGTGCTTCAGATAATAAAACTACTTAGCGACAAATAAGGCTAAAACTCAGATTTTATGAATCATACTGCAGCGGTCTTTAATCATTATCCTTTCATTTTATCTTCCCCAAAAGCATCCCCTTGATCACTTCTGCTTACGCACACAATTTCCCCTAGGAAATAATTCCTTCCCTTTTCTGTCATGTGGACCAGGCAGAGCTGACGCTCCCTCCAGCATCAAGAGTTGGCATGTGACACAGTTCAGGCCAATCAGAGCCAAAGAACACTCAATTCTAGAACAATGTTTCTGGTTCACACAGAGGTATTATCCCCACTACTAAGGTTGCTGAGAGGATATATTGTTAAGTCTGGAGCTACTGGCAGCCACCTTGCCACCTTAAGGAGCAGGTCTGCCTTAGAATGAAGTCAGCAAAGAAAAGCAGAGAGCACAAGACTGAGCCTTGCTAATAGGGTCTAAGCACCTAATATGGCAGCACCTAAGAACCGTAAGCTCACACTAGTCAGTGAATTCTCATTTTCCTCAAGCCAGTATAAGTGAGACTTCTGTCTCTTGAGATTGGGTTCTAATATAACTTGCAACTATACCATGCCAGACACAATCAAGGATCAAGTTTTGTAAAAAGGAAAGAAAGTCTATCTAAAACTAATCAGACATTCTCTACTCATTGCACAGATCTCCCTTTCCTTTTCAGTGTAATTCTTGATATAATATAGAGAGTTGAAAATTATATTTGAGGGACTTCCCAGGTCCCCAGTGGTTAAGAATCCACCTGCCAATGCAGAGAATACAGGTTTGATCCATGGCCCAGGAGAAACGCACATGCCTCACAGCATCTAAGCCCGTGAGCTGCAGCTATCGAAGCACCTGTGCCCTAGAACCTGTGCTCTACAAGAGAAGCCATCACAGTGAGAAGCCCTGCTTGCAGGAACTAGAGAAAGCCTGCATGCAGCATTGGAGACCCACTGCAGCCAGAAAGAACAAAATTGTATTCTGTTTTGCCTTAATTTTGAAATAAATTAGTCTGTTTACTTATGGGTGCTGGGCCAACTGGAGTGCAGAGAACAGGAAGCAGTGTCTGTTTCTCCACACCATGGAATTGAAACAAGGAAATTCAAGCTAGAGAATATAATAAGAAACCATTTTTAATTGTTTTTTAAAAAAGATTTTTAAAATCTTCTTACAAAACACTATGTACTTAAAAAAAAAAACACAACAATATGTAGAGACAGAGTAGATTAGCCGTTGCTTAGGCCTAGGGGAGACAGAAAATTGAGGGAGGTGATAGCTGAAGGTTGTAGGGTTTCTTTTTGAGGTGAAAAAGATATCTCAAGTTGATTTTGGTTATGGTTACAATACAATTATTAATGCACTAAAAATCACTGAATTATAATAGTTTTAAATGGAACAATTGTATGTTATCCTACATATAGGTGCATTGAAAGAAAGTAAAAGTGTTAGTTGCTCAGTCTAATGGACTGTAGTCTGCCAGGCTTCTCTGTCCATGGAATTTTCCAGGGAAACATCCTGGAGTGGGTAGCTTTCTCAACCCAGGGATCGAACCCAGGTCTCCTGCATTGCAGGGAGATTCTTTACTGCTTGTGCCACAGGGAAGGCCATAGGTGTATTATACTTCAGAAAAGTTGTTACCCAAAAAATGAAATAAAAGTTGCAGTCTAAGGATTATACTCTTCATGGACCATATAGCATTTTTTTCCTTTTAATGTGGCAATAATACTATAAATTTTTATATAGAAAAAAAAAGAGAATTCAGTCTTAACTCTACCAGAGTTTTTCAAACTTTATTTTGATTAAGCCTTCCCCAATGGCTAGTGGGTAAAGAATCCATCTGCAATGCAGGAGAAACAGGTTCTATTCCTGGATTGGGAAGATCCCTTGGAGAGGGGCATGGCAACCACTCCAGTATTCTTGCCTGAAGAATCCCATGGACAAAGAAGCCTGGATGGCTACAGCCCAGAGGGTTGCAAAGAGTTGGACACAACTGAGCAACTACACACTCACAATACAAACAAACAAGCTGGATTGAGAAAAGGCAGAGGAACCAGAAACCAAATTGCCAACATCCATTGTATCATAGAAAAAGCAAAAGAATTCCAGAAAAATATCTACTTCTGCTTCACTGACTACACTAAAGCCTTTGACTGTGAGGATAACAACAAACTGTGGAAAATTCTTCAAGAGATGGGAATACCAGACCACCTCATCTGCCTCCTGTGAAACCTATATGCAGGTCAAGAAGCAACAGTTAGAACTAAACATGGAACAATGGGCTGGGTCCAAATTGGGAAAGGAGTACATCAGGACTATATATTGTCACCCTGCTTATTGAACTTATATATGAGGAATGCCAGGCTAGATGAAGCTCAAGCTGGAATCAAGATTGCCAGGAGAAATATCAATAACCTCAGATATTCAGATAACACCACACTAAAGAGCCTCTTCATGAAGGTGAAAGAGGAGAGTGAAAAAGTTGGCTTAAAACTCAACATTCAAAAAATGAAGACCATGGCATCCAGTCCCATCACTTCACGGCAAATAAATTGGGAAGCAATGGAAATAGTGACAGACTTTATCTTCTTGGGCTCCAAAATCACTGAGAATGGTGACTGAAGCCATGAAATTAAAAGATGCTTGTTTCTTGGGGGGAAAGCTATGATCAACCTAGATAGGTATTAAAAAGCAGAGATCTCACTTTGCCAACAACAGTCCATATAGTCAAAGCTATGGTTTTTTCAAGCAGTCATGTACAGATGTGAGAGTTGGGACCATAAAGAAAGTTGAGTGCTGAGGAATTGATGTTTTTGAATTGTAGTGTTGGAGAAGACTCTTGAGAGTCCTTGGACTTCAAGGAGATCAATCCAAGACCAGTCAATACTAAAGGAAGTCAATCCTGAATATTCTTTGGAAGGAATGATGCTGAAGCTGTAGCTTCAATACTTTGGACACCTGATGCAAAGAGCCAACTCTTTGGAAAAGATCCTGAAGCTGGGAAAGATTGAGGGCAGGTAGAGAAGGGGGCGACAGAGGATAAGATGGTTGGATTGCTATGAGTTTGAGCAAACTCCGGGAGATAGTGAAGGACAGGGAAGCCTGGCATGCTACAGTCCATGGGGCTGCAGAGTTGGACACAACTAAGCAACTGAACAACAACTGCTGCTGCTGCTGCTAAGTCGCTTCAGTCGTGTCCGACTCTGTGCGACCCCATAGACGGCAGCCCACCAGGCTCTGCCGTCCCTGGGATTCTCCAGGCAAGAACACTGGAGTGAGTTGCCATTGCCTTCTCCATTGTGTGAAAGTGAAAAGTGAAAGTGAAGTCGCTCATTCTCATCCGACTTGTAGCGACTCCATGGACTGCAGCCTACCAGGCTCCTCCATCCATGGGATTTTCTAGGCAAGAGTACTGGAGTGGCTTGCCATTGCTTTCTCCGCTGAACAACAATATAGACTAAATCATCTCAGGTTCATTGGTAATGCCACGTCTGCAAATTTCTTGCTAAGGTGGTGCTTCTGGCTGTAGGTAGGATGGATAAGATGGTCATATAGGTTAAGCCATGGTGGACTGGCTCAGAAAGCAAAGCAGTGACTCATTCAGATTCTTCTCCTTGGGGCAAAAGACACTGGTTAAGGTCTCCTAGGGTCAAATTTTAGGGGTACAGAGGTAGAACTGGTCTGGGGTCATGAAGGCTTCTGGATAAGTATCCCATATCTCTCATCACATGCTGTAGCTACTGTATATTCTGCAACCACTGAGACAAATGATTGAAGGTTTGGAATGAGTCAATATAAGATAATATCCTCAAACTTAAACTTTATGGTAAATTTCTTTGGCATATTTTTAACCCTAGGCCTGAGAACTAGCCATTTACATAAACTGTAAAAATTTCTAAGAGTGACTCAGAGGAAGGAAAAAGGAAGAGGACCCAGCCACCAAAGTTTATGTTATGATGAAATTCAGGGATGAACTTGGACATGATCCACCAATGGGCTTCAGTGGTCTATAAATTGGTTGTTTTGAGACACTGACCAAGTAATCCTTTTATTATACATTACAGGTAGGAATAATGATGTCTAAAGGTAGGATGCCAGCCCAATGTCACAAGTAACCTAGCAGTCACAAGCAAACAAGAGGTGGTCAAATATTATGTGAACTTCCTATAACCATGGCTTAATCAATCATCCATGTCTTAGATGATTCTTTGTGAAGGCTGCATGGAAAGTGTTTGGCCATGCCTGTCTACCTGGCACTTAATCTAATGAAAAGGATGGTTTTAAACACTGTTTGGAAAATATTTTGAGAAGAATTGTCAAATTCTGGTGCTCTAGAGAATTACTGAATCCAAGATGCCATCATTTGTTGAAATGGAGCTCTGAATGGCCTCTGTGTGTAGACCCAGACAGTCAGAGACTCTACAAATTGAAAGTTAAAAAGGTAATAATCTTAAACCAAGGGAGGATGGCTCACCTCCCCAAACCTCAAAGAATAAAGTGCAAAGAAAAAACTTGAGTTAGACCTATGAAAAATGAAAAGTGAATTTTCATATGGGTTGGAAAAGAATCTCACATGGAAGGATGTACCACATCTAAGAAAGAAGAGCAAACCTCCTTCCAAGCCCTTTCCTCAGCTCCTCTCGGGTCCTAGCTGACTGCATCTTCCTTTCCTTTATGACATTAAGTTTCCGGCCTTTTCTCCAACACTAACAATCTCCACTTTTTGTTCTGCAGTGGCAACAACCCAGCTTGCTACCTGGGAGGAAAAGAGATCTTAATAATCCTTAAAGTAAATACTGCTAATACAAAAGGATTATTAAAATAAATCTACTCTGTGTTCTGTTGACCTTCACAAAGTTTCCTAAAAGAAAATATTTTTTCTCTGAATAAAAGGAACCCTGATAGACCAATGGTAGCTATGTAATGAGTGGAAATTAGAACTGTTAGAACTGAAATCTTGGTCCTCACGGTTTTACCTCTAAATGGAGAGCAAAATATTAACCTTCAGAAATGATGAAAAATCACCAGTTATGAAACATCTAAGCACTGGTCATCTGAGTGCTTGGCCATCAGAAAAGTCTCTTTAAGGGGTTTATGTTGGCAAGGGGTCTATAACTTTAATTTCACTCACAACTATTTACTAATATTTCTGTATGACATTGTGATGCCTAGAGTGAATTTTAATGAAGTGTGAAGAGTCTTAAACATGTTTCCTGGACTGCAGTCTACTGTGTAGCATTAACAATGAAGATAATAAGGCTAGGTACAGCTAGTTGGACTAGCTTAAGCTTAATACAGATGGGCTGTATTAAGCTTCATCTGAAGAACTTAGCAATAGCATTAAACAATCTCCATTCTGATCAGTAAGTACATTTCCCAAAAAAAATGGAGATTCATTTTTACCTTATAAGACAGAGGCCCTGGCTATACACTGTTACATTTGAATCTTGCAGTAGTTTTCATCCCAAGTTACTGAAACAATGTAAGAGGCTTTTTACTGAGGGGTAAAAACTTCAAATAGTTCCACATATCATAATACAGCTATAGTCCATACAGCCATAATCCAGTCATAACTAACTGGAGTCTCAGACACTGGGAAGCAAACACAAGGACCCAAAGTGAAGAAATGCTATAGTCCGAATTTGTGTCTCCTCAGATTCTTACGTTGAAACATAATCCCCAGTGTGATGGTTTTAGGAGGGAGCAATTTGGGAGGTGATTAGGTCTTGAAGTTAGGTTTCTCTTGAATGGGATTAGTGCTCAAATAAGAGATATCAAAGTGCTCCTTTGTCCCTTCTGCCACGTGAGGACACAGGGGTAAAAAACAGCTGTCTACAAACTAGTCCCTCATGAGACATGATTCTGCCAGTGACTTCATCTGGGACTTCCTAGGCTCCAAAACTGACAGAAACAGATTTCTGTTGTTACAAATCACCCACTCTATGGTATTTTTGTTTTGGCTGCCCAAAGGGACAAAGATAAGAACCTACACTCAAGGTAGTGGACTTACTGGTTAAGGTGAATTCGATAATATAGCAGGATTACCTACTTCCCTTCCTCTCCAAACACAGGCCTTGACTGTGATTTACAGACTCACCGGCAGTAAGACAACCAAGGGGATAACTAAGGCCCTGCACCGAGACTACAAGGTACCAAGGGTAGTTTCCTGACCATAAAGTTATCACCGCCGAAGGGAGAGAAACGAGTCGATGGAAGATGGCATTGTGCAAATATGCAAAATGTGAAAATGTGCAGGATGTACAAAATGCAGCAGCATCTGTTAAGCTCAGGAAATAAGGGATGGGAATCTGGTCCCATTATATCACGGCAAATAGAAGGGGGAAAAGTGGAAGCAGTGACAGATTTTATTTTCTTGGGCTCCAAAATCACTGGTGACTGCAGCCATTAAATTAAAAGATGCTTGCTCCTTGGAAGCTATGACAAACCTAGGCAGCATATTAAAAAGAAAAAACATCACTTTGCTGACAAAGCCCCATATAATCAGAGCTATGGTTTATCCAGTAGTTATATATGGATATGAGAGTTGGACCACAAAGAAGGCTGAGAGCCAAAGAATTGATGCTTTTGAATTGTGGTACTGGAGAATACTCTTGAGTGTCCCTGGACTGCAAGGAGATCAAACCAGTCAATCCTAAAGGAAATCAACCCTGAATATTCATTGGAAGGACTAATTCTAAAGCTGAAGCTCCAACAGTTTGGCCACCTGATGCAAAAAGCTGACTCACTGGAAAAGACCCTGATGCTGGGAAAGACTGAATGTAAAAGGAGAAAGAGGGCGGCAGAGGATGAGATGGTTAGTTGGCATCACTGACTCAGCAGACACAAATCTGAGCAAATTCCAGGAGACAGTGAAGGACAGGAAGCCTGGCATGCTGCAGTCCAAGGGGTCACAAAGAGTTGGATACAACTTAGTGACTGAACAACAACAGCAAGTGGAAGAGATCCCCAAAAGCTTGTGGGGTGTATGAACAACAATTTACCCAACTGTGCTGAAATTGGGCATGAGACAGTAGATTTAAAGAGTGAGCAGCTGATTATCAGTCTAGGAATGAGTGGTCACCATTTGGCCCAGCTCAAGTTCCTGAATTAGAAGACTGCAAATGGGGAGAAGGGTCAGCACCCATTACTATTTTAGATACCAAAGATAACAACCCAGCCACAACTCTCTGCATTCCACGAGTCCCAACCCAAAGCCATCTCCACAAATACTTTCTTGATCTACCCACTTGCCCTATTATCTCCCACCCACATGGCTCTGTACCTCTTCTGTAATCCCATAGACTTGACTTGTGCCTCTCCTAGGCCACCTTCATAGTCTCCCTTGTTCAATGTTACACATTCCTTGAGGGCAGAAAACCATCTGTATGTCTCCCTCTGTGCTTTATACACAGGAAATGCTTAATAAATATGTATATATACATACATACATATAAAATATGTATATATATATATAAGGAAATATGTGTGTACATATATAAAAAAATATGTGTGTGTTTGTGTGTGTGTGCACATGTGCTCCATCATATGCAACTCTTTTTGACCCCTTGGACTGTAGCCAGCCAGGCTCCTCTGTCCATGGAATTTTTCAGGCAAGAATACAGGAGTGGGTTGCCATTTTCTCCTCCAAGGGATCTTCCCGATTCAGGGATTGAACCCACATCTCCTACAACTGCATTGGCAAGCAGGTTCTTTACCACTGAGTCACCTGTAAAGATATATATATATATATATATATATATATTTATATTTAATTAAATGAAGGATGAAAAGTGAAAGTGAAGTCACTCAGTCGTGTCGGACTCTTTGCAACCCCATGGACCGTAGCCTACCAGGCTCCTCTGTCCATGGGATTTTCCAGGCAAGAATACTGGAGTGGGTTGTCATTTCGTTCTCCAGGGGATCTTCCCAACCCAGGGATCAAACCCGGGTCTCCCACATTGTAGGCAGACGCTTTACCGTCTGAGCTACAGAGCTCTCTTTTTCTCCTTTGATAACTTACTAATAACTTAAGAAGTCTAAACATGAAGCAGCCTTGGAACCAGAGGTGGTATTAACAGAAAAGGGATCACTCACAAGATCATCTTTCTTTGTTCTACTACATCCCTCCAGAGGAAAGTACATTTATGTCTTGTTAGTTCCACTACCCAGCACAGTCCATTACATTTCCATTCTCAATGACACCTTACTTGGCACAAAATCATTTATCTTCTCCCAGTTTCTGCTATTCTAAACCTTCAGCACACAAGTCCCTTCCCCAGCTCTGTTCGCTCCTCTTTTCTCATTTTAGCCAGTTTAAACCATAAAGCTCCACACTTCAAAGAAAAAAATGAGGCTGCCAGATGAAAATTCCCTTATCTTCCTGTTATCTTTTCTCAACATCCCAATACAGCCACAGCTGTACCAACACTTCACCATGAAAATGCACCGCCCAGGTTCCCCACTGCAGCAAGCAGGATCCCTGAGGACTCCAGCTGCTGCCCCTGGGGGTCCATGCTTGCACTGCTTTGAGGTCACAATGCCCACATGCTGCCTCTCAGGCAGGGAGTAAACTAAGATACTAACCGGCCGGTTCCTATGAGACACAGAACTTCTTTAACTAGCAACTCTGGCACTCTATAGGCTTGCCCAAAGCTTCCTTGGAATTGTGTTAGAGATGAGACACTTCCTACCTAATCCTCCTTCCTTTCACAGGTGTCAGATCACCAAGGTCTGAAAGCTCTCCCCACCTCCACTCGCTCCTCCTTATCCTTCATAAATAAGTGTCTTCCCCAGTGGATCTTACATACCCAATCACATCTTGCTGTCTGATTCTTGGAGAACCCGAACTAACATACTTCTTATCACAAAATAAGGTTTTCCCTCTCACCCATATGACTGCCCAGAACCTAGCTCCTTTCCATGACCTGCTTGGTCTCCTTGATATTCCTTCATTGCTGTTCTTGCCCTTAATCCCACATGTAAGCCAAGAAAAAAAAAAAAAAAAAACACAAACCCTCATTAAAAAAAAAAAAAAAGAACCACCTCTAGCAACTGACATCTCTTCCCATGTCTTTTCATCCAGCTTTTTTCTCCCCTAATTGTGTGCTCTGTGTTCATTCTATTAATGAAATTGCTATTTCCCAAATTGCCTATGATCTAACTCCCAGAACCAATGGGCAGTCTTTAAGCCTTAAATTACTACATTTCCATGGTGTACTTGTCACTACTGGTAATTCCTCTACCTCCTCCTCCTCCCCCACCACTGCCACCACAAAAACACTTTCTCCTTCCAGGGTCCCCCCAAAACACCAAGTTCTTTCAGTCTTCCTTCTACTGTAGTGGTTGCTTCTCAGCTTCCCTTGCTGGAATCTCTATTGATTCAACTCAAAAGTTCAAGCACAACCTCCCTTTGCACTTGCTCTTCTACTCACTAAAATTTTCCTGAAGAATCTTATTCAACTCCCATGGTGTTAACAACCAATATACTTAAAATTACTTACTTAAAATTTTTACCAAAAATTTTAAGCAGAGAAGGTGATGGCACCCCACTCCAGTACTCTTGCCTGGAAAATCCCATGAGTGGAGGAGCCTTGTAGGCCTCAGTCCAGAGGGTCCTGAAGAGTCGGACATGACTGAGCAACTTCACTTTCACTTTTCACTTTTGTGCATTGGAGAAGGAAATGGCAATCCACTCCAGTGTTCTTGCTTGGAGAATCCCAGGGACGGAGGAGCCTGGTGGGCTGCCGTCTATGGGGCCACACAGAGTTGAACACGACTGAAGTGACTTAGCAGCAGCAGCAGCAGCAACCTCAAAGATCTTGCTCTTCCACAGTGTTCCAAGACTGGCTATAAAAGGATTATGACCCTTTGGTTGATGATCCAATCTCTGGCTTATGTTTAATTGCAGTTGACCACCACCATGCCCTCTTCATCTCTCACTTTCTCATTCATGCACAAAATTGTAGAAGGAACATGGGAACTACTTCCTTACTTCAGTTCAGTTCAGTCATTCAGTCATGTTCGACTCTTTGCAACCCCATTGATTGCAGCATGCCAGGCCTCCCTGTCTATCACCAACTCCTGGAGTTTACTCAAACTCATGTCCATTGAGTCGGTGATGCCATCCAACCATCTCATCCTCTGTCATCCCCTTCTCCTCCTGCCTTCAATCTTTTCAAATGAGTCAGTCAAATGAATCAGGGTCTTTTCAAATGAGTCAGTTCTTCACTTCAGGTAGCCAAAGTATTAGAGTTTCAGCTTCAGCATCAGTCCTTCCAATGAATATTCAGGGCTGATTTCCTTTAGGATGGACTGGTTGGATCTCCTTGCAGTCCAAGGGACTCTCAAGAGTCTTCTCCAACACCACAGTTCAAAAGCATCAATTCTTTGGTGCTCAGCGTTCTTTATAGTCCAACTCTCCAATCCATACATGACTACTGGATATTTACCTAGGTCAGCTCTGTTGACAAATCTGCATCTTCACATTAAGATATTTTGGCTTCATAGTGGCTTGAGGCTAAGGCTACTACAAGATTATAGATAGGCATCATCCTCTCCAAATTCATCCCTATGTAAACACTGTAACTTTACTTTCTTCCTTTGTTTATACAAATCTAGTCATTTCAGGATTTTTTAGGAGTGGAATTTTTTTCAATGTTATTGAGGAATAATTTATGTAAAATAAACTGCATTCATTTAAAGTAAAATTCCACAAATTTTAACAGTTGTATATACTCATGAAACCAGCACTATAATTAAGATACAAACATTTCCATCACCATATAATGGGTTTTTAAAAAATCATTTTAGAATGTTACATAGCACTATGCTTTCTATTTACATATTATTTCTACAGGCCAGTCTACCACTTGAAAAAATGTACTGTGAACATTTTTCTAAGTCAGAAAATACAGATCCAATACTTTCTTTTTAATAGCTTCACAGACGTCCATCTTATATATGTACCATAATTTATTCACACATTTCCCTATTGATAGGCTTTATTCAGACTGTTCCAGGGTTTCCTCTCCTCCTCTCCTGTATTTTATCCTGTATTTTATCTCTTACTGTATGTGCCAAAATCATTACTAATATGTGATTTCTCTTTCCTTAAATGAAATTTGGGGTTTGAGTCATGGGTATATTTTCCCCCATATTTACTTTCTTGGGTTGCGTACAAGGAAAGAATTATCATTCAATTGTTCATTTAATCATTTAGTCCACAATATTACCGGCAATCAGAAGAGATCTGTAATTCATGAGCAAAGAAGAGAGCTCTTGATTCACTAAGAAAACAGACAATTTTGTGAAGCTAGCCATTTACCTGTCAAAGTGAACCACAGTGAGAAACCACTATGTACCTTCAATTATTTTCATTTATGTTTTAAAAAAGTTTTCTTTTTTTGTATTGGGTATAAGGTTGATCCATATTTTATTATATTTCAATTAGCTTTTGACAAAACTAAGTATATGAAAATATAATCAAGAGAATTAGAAAAATGAGATTAGAATGCATAGTCAACCCAGATTTTTTTAATGAGAAAAAGTCAGGAATTGAGAAAACAACGAAGGAGACTTTTTTCTTAAAATTTTTTCCCAATGTAATCAAGGACACAGTAAAAATCTTCATATTCTGTATTTGAGTATTACCAATGATGTTTCTGCAGGAGAGATTCCTGGAAATGGTTTGGCTGTGTGAAAGACATAGGTGTTTTAGAATTATGAGTTACAATGCTTTAAAGGGGGACATCCTCTAAATGAATGTATCTCAGAAACTGGTCACTCCTTCTTACATTGAGGAATGCTGCTGTGCCTTGCAATGCAGTGACTCCAAGGGCTCAGGGACAGGATCCTGGTCCTGGAGGCAGTCGCAGAGCCTCGAGCCCCCTCTAGTGCTCTGAGGAAGCTCAGGGAACTAAGACAGGACCCACAGGGCCGGCCTGCCGCTGCCCTGCCTCCTCCCCCTTGAGCCTTAGGGTGTATCTGCTGGCTTTCTAGGCTGCATCTTCCAGCTTCCAGCTGTCTTGTCTATCCTTCAACACACCAGACTTAGAGCCTTCCAATGTCTGATCCCTCAAGATTTTTAGAAGGCTGGCCACTTCGGCTTATTCACATAAGAGCTTAAGACATAAAATCCTCGGGGAGGCCTTCCCTGGCTACTAGTTGCCCAACAGAAATACCTTCCTTCACACCCCTCCTCTCCTTCAGGTCAAGATTATCTCACAGAATTTTCACTACCTGAATCCCATTGGCTCTGTAGTCAAAAATCCACCTGCCTTTCCCACCCATTACTGACACAATAGCCAAGGGGTTTCCCTATCAAATCCAAATCACTCTCCTGCTCAAAAACCCTCAGACTGCTTCTAGCACAACTGCTTTTAGTTGTGCTCTGTGTGTGCTTAGTCATGTCCCACTGTTTGAGATCCCATGAACTGTAGCCCACCAGGTTCCTCTGTCCATGGAATTTCCTGGCAAGAATACTGGAGTGGGCTCACATTTCCTCCTCCAGGGCACTTTCCTGAGCCAAGGTTGGAACCCACATCTCCTGTGTCTCCTGCACTGCCGGTAGAATCTTTTATGTTCTGCGCAATAGTATTTTTTTTTTTTTCTTTTTTAAAAAACTTTGGCTGTATAGCACAGCCTGCCGGATTTTAACTCCCCAACCAGGGATCAAACCCATGGCCCAGTCTTAAACACTGCACCACCAGGGAAGTCCCTAGAGTTATAGTATCTTATGGTCATTTACTGGGCTCTATCTCAGCTCCAGGCTATGGCTCCATTCTTTCTGTTCTTTCCTGAATGACTCCCAGAGGCCACAGTGCCTCCTGCTGTTCCTAAATGTACCAGGAACTTCCTTTACCTCCAGTTCCTCCCACTAGAACACTGAATTAAGACATTCATGAGACTCATACCCTGGCTTCCTTCAGGCTCAGATCAAAAGGACACCCCACACCACTTTTTTTTTTTTTTTTGCTCTGCCTTTTATTTCTTCATGGAATTTATCGCTAGCTAAAATGATTTTGCTTACTTATTATGCATTGTCTCTCTACCAGTAGAAGGTAAGTCCTAGGAGGGCATGGACTTTTATTCTCGTTTCCCTTTTGTCATCCTCAGAGGCCAGCACGTAGTCACTTCCCAATATATACTGCCTGTGAGCACAGTGAAATTACAGTTGTATCTCTCTCCCTCAACTATAACATAAGCTTCTTGGAAACAGGGATACCATGTCTCTGGTTTATCATTGTCTCCCTAGCGTCCATTTCTGTCCATGGCATCTGACAGATTCTAAGCATTTATTAAAAGAATATAACTGACACTTACAGAGCTTGGGATGTAACAGTGATCATTTCTGTCTAGGTATTTATTTGAGCAACATTTAGTTTAAAGGGATTTAGAATATTTAGAAGAATATCTTCAAGATTACCTGTACAAAGTTATGTCCGCCCAAAGTCTACATCCATGTGAGTGAACAAACACGTGAATGTGACCTTATCTGGAAAGAGTATCTTGGCAGGAGAGATCACCTCAAGTTGAGGATGAAGGTGGTGGTACTTAATCCGGTGCCTGGTGCCCTTATAAGAGGGAAATTCCCACACACAAAGATACAGAAGGAGAATGCCATGTGATAACAGTGGCAGAGACTAGAGTGATGCATTTACAAGCCAAGGAACACCCAGGATTGCCGGCGCCTACCAGAAGCTAGGAAGAGGCCAGGAATGATCCCCCCCAGAGCCTTCAGAGAGAGCATGGCCCTGCCAACAACTTGATTTTGGACTTTTAGCATTCTAGAACTGTGACAGAGTAAGTTTCAGTTGTTTGTTCTATTCAGTCTGTTACTTTGTTTTAGCATTCCCAGGAAACTTATAATACATGATCTCTCTTTTTAAAAATCCTGTTAATCAAAAGATACAATGGTATCAATATTAAAAATTTTTGAGAAGAATTTGATAGTGATCTAGAAGCTCTTTCATTTTGAGTGTTGGAGATTCTATTAAAGACAAGATTGTTCAAGGTGGAAACTAATGGCAAATTGGCTTGGCCTGCTAAACATTTGCCTGAAGAAATGAGAAGCTATTTCCCCATGCCAGGGGATAGGTGCTCAGTGTAACACCTGGTGAGGGGATCAAGCACACACTGCTATTAGCTTTACTGACAGAAAGCCAAGAACATAGAAGTAGTTGAGTCAGATGAATATACCCTGAGACACACTCTAGAAAAGCCAAAATTTATGTAGCATGTAACACACCTAGACAGGCACACACTCATTAAACAGCAGCATTATGTAAGGAATGATGCTTGCTTGGCCTACACTCATTATAAAACAATCTTAACTGAAATAAACAGTTAAGGTTATAGATATATATCACTAACAATACTGAAGGAGTTCCATAACCCAAGGCATGAAAAAAAAAAAATTGAGAAAAATAAACTTATCTTACGGAAAAATAATTTTGTACATGTAGAGAAAAACATCAGGAGGTCTGCCCCTACCTCCCTCTATCCCTGCAAATATATGAGGCTTGATTAGGAGAGAAAGTTGAGGCCAGTTGGGATGGAGAAGGCTGGATCCTAAGAGAGAGCCGACATAATGCTGAGATCTCATAGGATACTTCAAGGTATTTTGTGATACTGCAGAGGATGAGGAAGGGAAAAACAATTTCTTGTCTCTCCTGGGAAGAGAGCAAGTTTTACTCCTTGCTGGGAATTTCTGCTCAAGCATATGAGAAAGGAAAAAGTGGAAATGGCCACACTACCTCTTATAGAAGCTTGATTCTCTTGTGTTGAATAATATGAAATTTTTCTTTTTGGGGGGAGCAAAAGTGGTTAATATCAGCAATATCATAAGGTTCATTAAATGCATTCCACCTAGATTTCTTGGGGAGCTAGCTTTCTTCTCTGATCCTTTTGGTGCAAGGAGTAAGTTTCATATTGAGTTTCAAAGTGAAGACTTTCCCAGGGTGCATCACATTATTAAACAAGTCCCCTGATGCAGAGCCTGGGCATTTAACTCTTCCATCTTTCCATGACACATGAACAAAACTCAATAATTTCCTTAATTTCAGGAAAAAGCCTGCTTCATTCAAACCTAGAAGATGGCATTTCTTTATATTTTTCCCTCTGATTTATATATCATTTAAAAAAAAAAAAAAAAAACAAATTGTGAGTGCATGGTTGCTGCTGCTGCTAAGTCGCTTCAGTTGTGTCCGACTCTGTGCGACCCCATAGACAGCAGCCCACCAGGCTCCCCGTCCCTGGGATTCTCCAGGCAAGAACACTGGAGTGGGTTGACATTTCCTTCTCCAACGCAGGAAAGTGAAAAGTGAAAGTGAAGTCGCTCAGTCGTGTCTGACACTTAACGACCCCATGGACTGTATGTAGCCCACCAGGCTCCTCCATCCATGGGATTTTCCAGGCAAGAGTACTGGAGTGGGGTGCCATTGCCTTCTCCGGTGAGTGCATGGTAGTATTTAAATTAAAACAACACTTTATGTTTTAAAAGTACAAGAAAATAGACTCTTTATTCTCTCCAAGTTCCCCTCTAACTAAAAGAGGGGCTGCACTTCAAAGACAGATAACCTAGGGACAGGTGAGGGTCTCATGCGTGCCATTGGCCATGTTAGCCTAATGCAGTGATGCACAGTTGCACTGGCAAGCACTGTTCATTAGAGGAAATAAAACTAGTCACTGAAATAAGGCTTTTTAAAATGATTTTTGTTTTCAGAGCAAAGAAGCTTGAAAGCAATAACCCGTTTGTCCTGAGGGAAATAGCAGACAACTTCCTAGGCTCTGAGAGGATGTACTAAACAGCATGGAAATCATAAGGTAAATACCATCTGAGATGTACCTGCAGGAGAGTTACTTACATCACATTAAGAACATTCTGCCAACCCCTCAGCTTGGTGTCAGTTAGACCCTGAGGCAGCACTTGACATGGCTACTTTAAAGAAAAACCCATCCACTATGCAAGACAATGCACAGGGCAACCTACCTTCTCCCTGCCGCTTCCTGGAGGCAAAGATCTCACTGGATCCAGGAAATACTGTTTCGGGAAGATTGTCACACATTCCTTCAGGGCCTCTCATGTTTGCCATGGGTTCTTATAACCTAGACAACAAGAGCCATGAAAAGAAAATTTGGTGGGAGCTGATGAGATAATTTAGTAGAAGTTCTTCCAACAAATGGGATGTGTGTTCAAATAAAAAGAACCAAGCCCTTTAAAAACTAAACAAACAGCAATATGAAAGGTAGGATCAGCAGCAGAACTACAAAAGTTTTTAAAAGAATGCTGAGAAGATAAAATATAAAGCCAGCTGGCTGTGTTGACCTGTCTTGCCTCAAGGGTTTTCTTTCTTCTTGATTTACTATAAGAATTGTTCTAACCCTTTCCAGCTTCAGGAAGAGAAGTAAAATGTATGTCTTCTCTGCAGCTGTATTCAAGATTTATGTAGAGCATGTTATGGAAATATTGGCTTTTTTCTTTACCTTAATAGAAAATTGTAATAAAAGATTTGATCTTAATAAACATTAAAAATAATCCATCCTCCAAAACATATGCAGAAAATATAAATGAAAGCCCTAAATGCCTTTTAAACTGAAATGAATTTTCATTATTTTTTTAAAAAGACTTCAGGTTTCTTGAAGGATGAAAAGTTAAGAGTATTTATTACAGTTCCATTAATCTTTGCACGAGAAAGTAAAAAGTAAGTGTCAGTCATTCAGTCATGTTCTACTCTTTGTGACCCCATAGACTGTAGCCTGCCAGGCCCCTCTGTGCATTGAATTCTCCAGGTGAGAATATTAGAGTGGGTAGCCATGCCATTATCCAGGGGATCTTCCTAACTCAGGGGTCAAACCCAGGTCTCCTGCCTTCCAGACAGATTCTTTACCATCTAAGCCAGCAGGGAAGCACTTTCAAGAGTAAGGTCCTGCAAAAATTAGCAATGATCACTGATACCAAAGGAATTGAGCACTGACCATACCTGTTATCAACAGATTTTTCTTAAAAATTGGTAAAGACCCTCATAATATTTTCATTTTATCAAGTCCTAAACCTTTTCAGTATCAATGAACTGAAAACTCTGATGAATATATTTTTATTTCCTGGCTTCGGTTAGCTTTGTGAGGTGCTGCTGGTTAAATCACTTACAGAGTTAATGACATCAGATTGAATTTGAACCAGCATGGCGTCACTCCAAAGGAAAACAACACCCAATCTCTTTTCCACTTACTTTAGCAGAGCCCTGGTTGTGAAAGTGATTGTTTACATCCACAGGTAAGTGGAGTTGACTTAGAATAACTGACTAAAAAAACAACATGAGTTCATGTCATCCATGTCATCTTTGTAACTGAAGAAAAGCATTTGGACTTTCGTCTTAGACTCGCTATTCACTTGTTTTGATAACACTGATGATTGGGTCTGAGTAAACATTACCCAGCCATGTGTGTGTGTTCAGTCATGTCCAACTCCATGTGACCCTATGGACTGTGGCCCACCAGGCTCTTCTGTCCATGGGATTTCCCAGGCAAGCATACTGGAGGGGGTTGCCATTTCCTACTCCAGGGGATCTTCCTGACCCAGGGGGTGAATCCATATATCCTGTATCTTCTGCATTGCAGGTGCATTCTTTACCAATGAGCCATTGAGGAAACCTAAGCCAACACCAGATATAATGAAAACCCTGTTGGAGGTAAAAACTTACCTCTGCACAGAGGCATGGGCCAGAGAAACCTTTAGGATTGCCTGGAACTCTCTGTATATACAGCCGTAAAATCTTTACTACAAAGTGTGAGAGGTTGGTATCTAAACTGTCTGTTCTCTATAAAGTGAAAATCCCGGATGGCTTTCACTTATTCAACCTTGATCCTTGGGAGGAAATTAGAACTGAGTGCAGCAACTAGGGAATCCATTGTTAAGGTCATCACACAGCATCTATTTGAACACTGTGAAACTTATTTGCCATAGAATCACAGCTGCCACAGAGCGGCAGCTGCCTGGTGCTGGAGTGGCGACTGTGTGGTGCTGGAGCGACTGTGAAGAGATACCCCATGTCCAAGGGCAAAGAAGAAGCCCCAGCAAGATGGTAGGAGGGGCAAAATGATGTTTAGAATCAAACCCCATACCCGCCAGAGACGCTCAGAGGGCTCAAACAAACCTTGTGCGCACCAGGACCCAGAGACCCCACAGAGACTGAGCCAGAACCGTGTTTGAGTGTCTCCTGTGGAGGTATGGGTCAGCAGTGGCCTGTTGCAGGGGCAGGGGCTCTGGGGCAGCAGACCTGGGTATGGCTTAAGCCCTCTTGGAGGAGGTCGCCATTAACCCCACCACAGAGCCGCCAGAACTTACACAGGACTGGGAAATAGACTCTTGGAGGGCACAAACAAAACAAGGACCCAGGAGAAAGGAGCAGTGACCCCATAAGAGACTGACCCAGACTTGCCCATGAGTGTCCATAGTCTCTGGCAGAGGCCTGGGTCGGCAGGGTCCTGCGGCAGCGTTGGGGCACTGAGTGTTGAAGTGCATGTATGGAAACTTTTGAAGGAAATCCCAATTATTTTCATTACCTCCACCATAGTTTGGCCCCAGGTAAATAACAGGGAGGGAACACGGCCCCACCCATCAACAGAAAACTGGATTAAAGATTTACTGAACATGGCCCCACCCATCAGAACAAGATTGCCCCCTCAGTCAGTCTCTCCCATCAGGAAACTTCCATAAGCTTCTTATCCTTCTCCATCAGAGGGCAGACTGAAAACCACAATCACAGAAAACTAAGCAATCTGATCATATGGACCACAGCCTTGTTTAATTCAATGAAACTAAGAGCCATGCCCTGTAGGGCCACCCAAGATGGGTCATGGTGTCGAGTTCTGACAAAATGTGGTCCACTGGAGAATGCAATGGCAAACCACTTCAGTATTCTTGCCTTGAGAACCCCATGAACATTATGAAAAGGCAAATAGATAGGACACTGAAAGATGAACTTCCCAGGTTGGTAGGTGCCCAATATGCTACTGGAGATCAGTGGAGAAACAACTCCCAAAAGAATGAAGAGACAGAGTCAAAGCAAAAACAACACCCAGTTGTGGATGTGAATGGTGAGGGAAGTAAAGTCTGATGCTGAAAAGAGCAATATTGCATAGGAACCTGGAATGTTAGGCCCATGAATCAAGGCAAATTGGAAGTGGTCAAACAGGAGATGGCAAGAGTGAACATCAACATTTTAGCAGTCAACAAACTAAAATGGACTGGAATAGATGAATTTAACTCAGATGACCATTATATCTACTACTATGGGCAGGAATCCCTTAGAAGAAATGGAGTAGCCATCATAATTAACAAGAGTCCGAAATGCAGTATTTGGATGCAATCTCAAAAATGACAGAATGGTCTCTGTTTCTTTCCAAGGCAAACCATTCAATATCACAGTAATCCAAATCTATGTCCCAACCACTAATGCCGAAGAAGCTGAAGCTGAACAGTTCTATGAAGACCTATAAGACCCTCTAGAACTAACACCCAAAAGAGATGTCCTTTTCATTATAGGGGACTGGAATGCAAAAGTAGGAAGTCAAGAAATACCTGGAGTAAAAGGCAAATTTGGCCTTAAAGTACAGAATGAAGCAGGGCAAAGGCTAATAGAGCTTTGCCAAGAGAATGCAAAGAGTCAGATACAACTGAGCAACTGAACTGAACTGAACTGAAGAGAATGCACTGGTCATAGCAAACACCCTTTTCCAACAAGAAAAGAAAAGACTCTACACATACACATCACCAGATGGCCAACAACAAAATCACATTGATTATATTCTTTGTGGCCAAAGATGGAGAAGCTCTATACAGTCAGCAAAAACAAGACCCAGAGCTGACTGGGGCTAAGATCATAAATTCATTCTTGCCAAAATCAGACTTAAACTGAAGAAAGTAGGGAAACCCACTAGACCATTCAGGTATGACCTAAATCACATCCTTTATGATTATACGGGGCTTCCCTGGTGGCTCAGATGGTAAGGCGTCTGCCTGCAATGTGGGAGACCCGGGTTCAATCCCTGGGTCGGGAAGATCCCCTGGAGAAGGAAATGGCCACCCAGTCCAGTACTCGTGCCTGGAAAATTCCATGGACTGAGAAGCCTGGTAGGCTACAGTCCATGGGGTCACAAAGAGTCAGACATGACTGAGTGACTTCACTTTCACTTATGATTATACAGTGGAAGTGAGAAATAGATTGAAGGGATTAGATCTGATGGACAGAGTGCCTGAAGAAATATGGACAGAGGTTCCTGACATTGTATAGGAGACAGGGATCAAGACCATCCCCAAGGAAAAGAAATGCAAAAATGCAAAATGGCTGTCTGGGGAGGCCTTACAAATAGCTGAGAAAAGAAGAGAAGCTAATGGCAAAGGAGATAAAGAAAGATACACCCATTTGAATGCAGAGTTCCAAAGAATAGCAAGGAGAGATAAGAAAGCCTTCCTCAGTGATCAGTGCAAAGAAATAGAGAAAAATAATAGAATGGGAAATACTAGTGATCTCTTCAAGAATATTAGAGATACCACAGAATATTTCATGCAAGGATGAGC
Organism: Bos javanicus; assembly: GCF_032452875.1. Taxonomy (NCBI): domain Eukaryota; kingdom Metazoa; phylum Chordata; class Mammalia; order Artiodactyla; family Bovidae; genus Bos; species Bos javanicus. The sequence continues at coordinate 51,362,589 of NC_083871.1, forward strand.
ACAATAAAGGACAGAAGTGGTATGGACCTAACAGAAGCAGAAGATATTAAGAAGAGGTGGCAAGAATACCCAGAAGAACTATACTAAAAAGATCTTCATGACTCAGATAATCATGATGGTGTGATCACTCACCTAGAGCCAGATATCTTGGTGTATGAAGTGAAGTGGGCCAAAGGAAGCATAACTATGTACAAAGCTGGTGGAGGTGATGGAATCCCATTTGAGCTATTTCAAATATTAAAGATGATGCTGTGGAAGTGCTGCACTCAATATGCCAGCAGATATGGAAAACTCATCAGTGGCCACAGGACTGGAAAAGGTCAGTTTTCATTCCAATCCCAAAGAAAGGCAATGACAAAGAATGCTCCATGTACTGGAGCATTCATCTCACATGCTAGTAAAGTAATGCTCAAAATTCTTCAAGCCAGGCTTCAATAATACGTGAACTGTGAAATTCCAGATGTTCAAGCTGGATTTAGAAAAGGCAGAGGAACCAGAGATCAAAATGCCCACATCTGTTGGATCATTAAAAAAGCAAGAGACTTCCAGGAAAACATCTACTATTGTTTCATTGACTATACCAAAGTGTTTGACTATGTGGATCACTACAAACTGGGAAAATTCTTCAAGAGATGGGAATACCTGACCACCTGGCCTGCCTCCTGAGAAATTTGTATGTGCATAAAGAAGCAACAGTTAGAACCAGACTTGGAACAACAGACTGGTTCCAAATAGGGAAAAGAGTACGTCAAGGCTGTATATTGTCACCCTGCTTATTTAACTTACATGCAGAGTACATCAAGAGAAATGCTGGGCTGGATGAAGCACAACCTGGAATCAAGATTGTTGGGAGAAATATCAATAACCTCAGATATGTAGATGACACCACCCTTACGGCAGAAAGTGAAGAAGAACAAAAGATCCTCTTGACGAAAGTGAAGGAGGAGAGTGAAAAGTTGGCTTAAAGCTCAACATTCAGAAAACTATGATCATGGCATCTGGTCTCATTCAATCAGTTCAGTTCAGTTGCTCAGTCATGTCCGACTCTTTGTGACCCCACGAATCACAACACGCCATGCTTCCCTGTCCATCACCAACTCCTGGAATTTACCCAAACTCATGTCCATCGAGTTCGTGATGCCATCCAACCATCTCATCCTCGGTCATCCCCTTCTCTGCCTGCCCCCAATGAGGTGGCCAAAGTATTGGGAGTTTCAGCCTCAGCAACAGTCCTTCCAATGAACACCCGGGACTGATTTCCTTTAGGATGGATTGGTTGGATCTCCTTGCAGTCCAAGGGACTCTCAAGAGTCTTCTCCAACACCACAGTTCAAAAGCATCAATTCTTCATCACTCAGCTTTCTTCACAGTCCAACTCTCACATCCATACATGACCACAGGAAAAACCATAGCCTTGACTAGATGAACCTTTGTTGGCAAAGTAATGTCTCTGCTTTTGAATATGCTATCTAGGTTGGTCTTAACATTCCTTCCAAGGAGTAAGCGTCTTTTAATTTCATGGCTGCAGTCACCATCTGCAGTGATTTTGGAGCCCAAAAAGCAAAGTCTGACACTGCTCCCACTGTTTTCCCATCTATTTCCCATGAAGTGATGGGACCAGATGCCATGATCTTCGTTTTCTGAATGTTGAGCTTTAAGCCAACTTTTTCACTCTCCACTTTCACTTTCATCAAGAGGCGTTTTAGTTCCTCTTCACTTTCTGCCATAAGGGTGGTATCATCTGAATATCTGAGGTTATTGATATTTTCCTGGCAATCATGTTTCCAGCTTGTGCTTCTTCCAGCCCAGTGTTTCTCATGATGTATTCTGCATATAAGTTAAATAAGCAGGGTGACAATATATAGCCTTGACATACTCCTTTCCTGATTTGGAACAAGTCTGTTGTTCCATGTCCAGTTCTAACTGTTGCTCCCTGACCTACATATAGATTTCCCAAGAGGCAGGTTAGGTGGTCTGGTATTCCCATCTCTTGAAGAATTTTCCACAGTTTATTGTGATCCACACAGTCAAAGGCTTTGGCATAGTCAATAAAGCAGAAATAGATGCTTTTCTGGAACTCTCTTGCTTTTTCCATGATCCAGCAGATGTTGGCCATTTGATCTCTGGTTCCTCTGCCTTTTCTAAATCCAGCTTGAACATCTGGAAGTTCATGGTTCACGTATTGCTGAAGCCTGGCTTGGAGAATTTTGAGCATTACTAGCGTGAGAGATGAGTGCAATTGTGCGGTAATTTGAACATTCTTTGGCATTGCCTTTCTTTGGGATTGGAATGAAAACTGACCTTTTCCAGTCCTGTGGCCACTGCTGAGTTTTCCAAATGTGCTGGCACATTGAGTGCAGCACTTTCACAGCATCATCTTTCAGGATTTGAAATAGCTCAACTGGGATTCCATCAACTCCACTAGCTTTGTTTGTAGTGATGCTTGCTAAGGCCCACTTCACTTCACATTCCAGGGTGTCTGGCTCTAGGTCAGTGATCACACCATCATGATTATCTTGGTTATGAAGATCTTTTCTGTACAGTTCTTCTGTGTATTCTTGCCACCTCTTCTTAATATCTTCTGCTTCTGTTAGGTGCATACTATTTCTGTCCTTTATTGAGCCCATCTTTGCATGAAATGTTCCCTTGGTATCTCTAATTTTCTTGAAGAGATCTCTAGTCTTTCCCATTCTGTTGTTTTCCTCTATTTCTTTGCATTGATCACTGAGGAAGGCTTTCTTAACTCTCCTTGCTGTTCTTTGGAACTCTGCATTCAGATGCTTATATCTTTCCTTTTCTCCTTTGCTTTTCGCTTCTCTTCTTTTCACAGCTATTTGTCAGGCCTCCCCAGACAGCCATTTCGCTTTTTTGCATTTCTTTTCCATGGGGATGGTCTTGATCCCTGTCTCCTGCAATGTCATAAACCTCTGTCCATAGTTCATCAGGCACTCTGTCTGTGAGATCTGGTCCCTTAAATCTGTTTCTCACTTCCACTGTATAGTCATAAGGGATTTGATTTAGGTCATACCTGAATGGTCTATTTAAGTCTGAATTTGGCAATAACGAGTTCATGATCTGAGCCACAGTCAGCTCCCAGTCTTGTTTTTGCTGACTGTATAGAGCTTCTCCATCTTTGGCTGCAAAAAATATAATCAATCTAATTTCGGTGTTGACCATCTGGTGATGCCCATGTGTAGAGTCTTCTCTTGTGTTGTTGGAAGAGGGTGTTTGCTAAGTTCTCTTGGCAAAGCTCTATTAGCCTTTGCCCTGCTTCATTCCGTGTTCCAAGGCCAAATTTGCCTGTTACTCCAGGTGTTTCTTGACTTCCTACTTTTGCATTCCAGTACCCTATCATGAAAAGGACATCTTTTTTGGGTGTTAGTTCTAAAAGGTCTTGTAGGTCTTCATAGAACTCTTGAATTTCAGCTTATTCAGTGTTACTGGTTGGGGCACAGACTTGGATTACTGTGAATTCAATATCACGGTTTGCCTTGGAAATGAACAGAGACCATTCTGTCGTTTTTGAGATTGCATCCAAGAACTGCATTTCGGACTCTTTTGTTGACCATGATGGCGACTCCATTTTTCCTAAGGGATTCCTGCCGACAGTAGTAGAGATAATGGTCATCTGAATTAAATTCATCCATTCCAGTCCATTTTAGTTCGCTAATTCCTAGAATGTTGACATTCACTCTTGCCATCTCCTGTTTGACCACTTCCAATTTGCCTTGATTCATGGACCTAACATTCCAGGTTCCTATGCAACATTGCTCTTTACAGCATCAGACCTTGCTTCTATCACCAGTCACATCCACAGCTGGGTATTGTTTATGCTTTGGCACCATCCCTTCATTTTTTCTGGAGTTATTTTTCCACTGATCTCCAGTAGCATATTGGGCACCTACCGACCTGGGGAGTTCCTCTTTCAGTATCGTATCATTTTGCCTTTTCATACTGTTCATGGGGTTCTCAAGGCAAGAATACAGAAGTGGTTTGCCATTCCCTTCTCCAATGGACCACATTCTGTCAGACCTCTCCACCACAACCCTCCTGTCTTAGGTGGCCCCACACGGCATGGCTTAGTTTCATTGAGTTAGACAAGGCTGTGGTCAGTGTGATCAGATTGGCTAGTTTTCTGTGATTATGGTTTCAGAAAGCAGCCACCACTTGAGAGTACTTCAGAGGAAGCAGATCTTCAGTGGGGAGCTGGTTTCAGTAGAGCAAGTGTTGAAGGAAATGTTGGGACCTTGATGAAGACTAAACATGGGTGAAAGGGGCAGCAACCAAGAGCACCAGGCTGCAACAGCAGAGGAGCGGCCAAGAGGAGCTACCCCACATTCAAGGTGAGGGCCAGTGGCCGAGATGAGCTACCCCATGGCTGAAGCCAGGGGCAGTGGCCCAGAAGAGCTATCCCACGTCCAGGGTCGGGACGGCGGCTGAGAGGAGCAACCCCACGTCCAAGGAGCGGTGGTTGCACAGGTGCAGGAGCGCCGAGAGGAGCTACTCCAGGTTCAAAGTCAGGAGGGGTGACTTGTCCAAGGTAAGGAGCAGCGGTTGTGCTTTGCTGGAGCAGCCATGAAGAGATACCCAAGTAAGATGGTAGGTGTTGCGAGAGGGCATCAGAGGGCAGACACACTGAAACCATAATCACAGAAAACTAGCCTATTTGATCACATGGACCACAGCCTTATCTGGTCCCATTACTTCATGGCAAATAGATGGGGAAACAGTGAAACAGTGAGAGACTTTATTTTCTTGGGCTACAAAATCACTGCAGATGGTGACTGCAGCCATCAAATTAAAAGATGCCTGTTCCTTAGAAGAAAAGTTATGACCAACCTAGACAGCATATTAAAAAGCAGGGACATTCCTTTGCCAACAAAGGTCTGTCAAGTCAAAGCTATGGTTTTTCCAGTAGTCATGTATGGGTGTGAGAGTTGGACTCTAAAGAAAGCTGAGCACCAAAGAATTGATGCTTTTGAACTGTGGTGTTGGAGAAGACTCTTGACAGTCCGTTGGACTGCAAGGAGATCCAACCAGTCCATCCTGAAGTAAATCAGTCTCGAATATTCGTTGGAAGGACTGATGCTGAAGCTAAAACTCCAATACTTCGGCCACCTGATGGGAAGAACTGAGTCATTTGAAAAGACCCTGATGCTGGAAAAGATTGAAGGCAAGAGGAGAAGGGGACGACAGAGGATGAGATGGTTGGATGGCACCGATTCAATGGAGAGCTTGAGTAAACTCTGGGTGTTGGTGATGGACAGGGAGGCCTGGCGTGCTGCAGTCCATGGGGTCGCTGAGTTGGACACAACTGAGTGACTGAACTGAACTGATAGAACCAGAGAAGAAAAGTTTTCTACATCTGCTTATTGAGTCAGGGGGTGGTGTATGAGAGCATGCAGTCAGAAGGGGGGATTTCTTTGACTAACAGAAAGACTAGAGGAAACATCAGAATCCAGATTAGAGAGGTGAGAGAATTACCTCACACAGCCTATTGTTCTGTGACCAGCTACAGAGGGGTCTCTGAAGCCTCCGGTTGCTGCCATGTCATGGACCCCTATTGAGGGTAAGGATTCCAATGAACTCATTCCTGCCTACATTGTCATGTGCCATGCATAAAGTCCACCAGCCACAGTTAACTGAAGCAAGGATTAAGGGCCCTTTGGAAATAGATTATCATTTCCCAAGAAAATGCACACAGGGACAGACTTTCATTTTGGCCTATAATTCCAGAGGGTTTGTGAATCCCCAAAGCCTCAGGTCAAAAATCCCTAATACTGAAGAAACTGACCAAAGAAGTGAAATATGGGGAACCAGTTCTAGTTGCGGAACCTCCCAGTGAGAAGCTGAAAGCTGACTCGTATTGTGCAAGAGGAGTGAAGACAAGACACATTACCTCTCTGCCCTTTGATTATAGGAAAGAAGTCTATTGTGCTTCCTCATTCCAACACTGAGGCCCTGGGACCAGGAGGAACTGTGCAGCTAATGAGGAAATTTCCCATCTTACCCTAAGTTCTCACATATTCTGACAATAAAATCTCATTACTGAAGGTGATATGCTACATATAGGATTCCTTCTTCTGACCTTGAAAAGCCCAACTAATACACCTACTCAGATGGGAGTTGGGATGCCCCAATAGGATTACTCAATTGCCTGGCTTCTCTCCTCCCATTGCTTTCCTATAGCATCACAGCTAAGATGGGACCACCCCACATGCTAGCCCTTATCCTTGATACTGATTGTCTTTATTGTTTGATTCTTATTGTGGGATTAGAAGAAAGTTTCTGGGTAGTTGAACTTCAAAATGAGTAATCTGGGAACTCGGAAAACAAGTGCTAACAAAAATTGCTCAATGAACGCCTCTGAGGGTGGGGAATTGTTCCTCAACTAAAACTTGGACAGGCTCCTAGAGTTTTTGAGCTGGCCTTTAGTGCAGTGTTTTTGAAAAGAGTATTAGTCAAGATGAGTCACAACCAAAGTCACCAGGTCACAGGAATCAGAAATATCATGAAAGTCCATAGAGATATGATCTAAGGCATTTATGACACCACCTCTCCCACCCTGGCAACACACACTTTCACATACACTGGCATAACCACCCTCACCTACAGAGCAGAGACTTATGTCCTCATATGTAACACTAAGATGGAATGAGGGCTGCTAATTGTTCAAATCAAAAGGGAGACTCAGTAAAGAGGCCTTAAATAGAGTCTTAAAGAAAATGGATCATCACTTTTCTAGAATGAATTAAGGCAGGGAATTAGATAAGATTCATTTCTCATTTCTGGAATTGATAATTTTGAGGAAATTTTCAAGAAAGGGTTAAGGGAAGGCCAAGCGGTTTTCTCAGCTAGATTATGAGACAATATTTTGTCTATGGAAAGAAATACGTTATCTGATAAGTAACATGACATAACCTGCAATTGCTTGGGTAGAAAATTCTGTAGCTGCAGCTACAGGTTATCTAATGTCACTTGGTTGACAAGCTCAGTCTCCCTAGTCACTGCTGTGGTGTTCCACTGGTCTCCTGAGAATCCTAGCTCTTTTGCTTCCTTGACCGCCCAGGATACAAGGTCAATGGTTTTCAGTTGGCTGCACATTAGAATCACCTGAGGAGCCTTTTAGCTATCAACAACCTAACTCCATTCTCCCAAGATTCTTCTTTAATTGGTTTGAAACAGGCTTTGTCTCAGTGTTTCCTCAAATTCTCCAGATTTTTTTTTCATGTTCATCCAGTTTTCACAACCACCACCCTGATAATTATCATTCTCTTAGTTCAAGCTATACAAAAAAATACCACAACAGAAATTTATTTCTTACATTTCGAGAGGCTGGGAAGTCTAAGATAAGGTGCCAGCAGATCTGGGGTCTGGCAAGAGCTGCCTTCTGGTTCATACACAGCCCTCTTCTCACCGCATCCTCATCAGAAAAGGACCAGAGAGCATTCTGGGATCTTGTTTATGTGGGTACTAAGTCTCTTCATGAAGGCTCCACCCTCATGACCTCATCACCTCCCAAAGGCTCCACCTCCTAATAGCATCACATTGAGATTAGAGTTGCAACATATGAATTTATGGGGACACAAACATTCAGATCATAGCAATCATTTTTACCTTAAAGGATAGTGTGTTTTTTAAACTTTAATGTGAATAAGAGTCACCTGAAAGATTTGTTAAAACAGTTTCCTGGGCCAGTGATTCTAATTCAGTAGGTTGGGGAAGTGGAACATGAATGTCTAACAAGCTTATAGTTAATGTATGATGCTACGGGCCTCAGGCCCACATTCTGAGAAACAGTGGTCTAGTTCTTTCAGGTTACCATCTCTGTGAAGAAATGGGGGCTTCCCTGATGGTTCAGTCTGTAAAGAATCTGCCTGCAATAAAGGAGACTGCCTGTAGCACAGGAGACCTGGCTTTGATCCCTGGGTCTGGAAGATCCCCTGGAGAAGGAAATGGCAGCCCACTCCACTATTCTTGCCTGGGAAATCCTACAGACAGAGAAGCCCGGTGGGCTATAGTCCATGGGGTCACAAACAGTCAGACACAACTTAGCGACTAAACCACAACATCTCTGTGGAGACAGTTCCGATAGCTTTGCGGGGACTGGGTCTTTGAGCTCTCGGAAGGACAGAACTTTTTGCAATCCTGGTCAGATCCACCGGGCACTCACATGGGGGGACCAAACAGCAAAGGCTCTTTCATTCTCTCTCCTCAGAACTGATTTCCCTGTTTGCGGAGGGAAGCTAGACTTTGAATTGTGCATTAACTTGGTATTTAAAATATTTATTAAACTCCTATTATGAATAATGCACCCATGCTTGGCACTGGAAGATAGAACAGGGTGTTCTTGTCATGGCAAAGTTAACTACCAGCCCCAAAGTGATTTTCTCCATGTCTTAAGATCAACAGGAAGTCTGGGAGGTTATTTCAGAGTTCTCCACACAGAAATGCAGATTAGGCTTCAACAGGAAGTTGGATATACCCTCACAGAACCCTGCTTACAGCAACTCAAAATTTGCACATATGTTCTCCCTTTGAGACAAAAAGTAGGTACCATCATCCAAAGCAGACTCTAAGGATGGCAGATGGAAATACTGTTGATATGCAAGTATCTTCCAGCCATTGGTAAGGACTTCTCATACCCTTTTCTTACTGAATAAATGTTTTAGGCCAATCTTCCCTCAAAGTGTCAATGGCGTAAGGAAATGGGTCTGCACAACCAAATAAAGTGGGAAATATAGCACATGATATTCTACTCTTAATTGAAAATGCACTTTGCATGTTAAAAGCTTTGTTAAGTTCTTCAGTAACTAGTGTTAAATAACCCGCCTGCCAATGCAGGAGACATAAAAGACATGGGTTCGATCCCTGGGTCAGGAAGATCCCCAGGAGGAGGGCATGGAAACCCATTCCAATATTCCTGAATGGAGAATCCCATGGACAGAGGAGCCTTGTGGGCCAATTCCAAAGGGTCGCAGAGTCAGATATGACTGAAGTGACTTCGCACATACAACATCCCCTTAAACAGACTGAGAAACTATGGATACAAGTCCATCCAAGGCCCTTATTAGTACCTTTGAAGACTCTGGGTTATAGTAGGTAGTTCTGTGTTAATGAGTGAGTGAGTGAGGGAAAGTCGCTCAGTGGTATCCGACTCTTTGCTACCCCAAGGACTATACAGTCCGTGGAATTCTCCAGGCCAGAATACTGAAGTGGGTAGCCTTTCCCTTCTCCAGGGGATCTTCCCAACCCAGGGATTGAACCCAGGTCTCCAGCATTGCAGGCGGATTCTTTACCAGCTGAGCCACAAGGGGAGCCCTCAGGGTTAGTAAAGACTATCACAAATCAGTAATATAGCCACAAGTCTGATCTCGGTAGTGCTAGAAAACATGAGCTTTTTCCTGCTGTGAGCATTCTGTTTTTCTGAAGAGATTTTCAGCAGTTTGGGACTTAGTGGGAAGGAAATGCAGGGCTGGTAAGCTCCCTAAAGTGGAAACTGTAACTAGAAAGTGATTCTCTCTTTCTGTGGTAAACTGTCAGCTGACTTCTCTCTGATTAGAAATGAATCTAAACTTCCAATGGCTCATAATCCAGTCAGATGTGATTTTTGGAAAGACTTGTAACCTCTGAGCCTCACAGAATTATGAACCTCATCCACAGAGATTGTGTGAGGAACAAAATGAGAACTGTCTATGAACAGCACCTGGCACAAATTCAGTGGGAAAATAAGAGTTAACTGAGGGAAGAAAGATCAGAAAAGCTGAAAACCGCAGGAATTAGCATTCAGCTGGAGGACACCTTCTGGAATAGGCAGGTGATGAACTTGTGGACCTGCTCTCAGGGAAACAAAAAGGTACTGGTAAAAATGATCAAACAACCATTTAAAGTCTCTGGACTAATGGTATACAGCAAATGAAGAAACATTTATTCAAGAAAATATAATCAGTCTATTAAGAACAACAAAAGTCCATAGCTATTCAGCCATAACTTGCTCCCATATCCCTTCCTGAGCTTGGTATGACAGAAGCTGTACTCTGGCATGTTGCAGTCAAGAAGCTGGGGTTCCCTTTCCCCCCAGTTCACAGCCTAGGCCTGCAGTATGGCCCACATACCCAGAGGTGTGGGCCAGCACCATTTCACACTCTGCCAGCCTGCAGGTCTGTGTCACAGAGGCTAAATTTGAGATGAGGGCAATGGAGAGGTCAGGGGGCACCCTGCTCCCCTCCCCGCATGGTGCCCATTCTAGGGCAGAGGAGCTTCCCAGATGTGGCAGCCTAGAACCCTCTGGCCCTGAGAGCTCTCCCACTAGCTATTTCAAAGGGCAGAGGTTCTTAATCAGGCAAGGCAAGCTTAGAAGACCAGACTGAGCTCGATAACTTGCTATAAAGCTGGGTCAGTAGGAAACTGCTTGCCCCTAGCTCTGGAGCAGTGACTCAGAGACTTAGCCCAAATGGAGAGGCCACATCACCAAGACAGAACTCTCCCCAAAGGAACAGAAGCTTTGGGAACAGAAGCTCAAGCCTGAAGGCATTTTCAGAAACATCGAAGATTTAGGTGGGAAGCCATTGAGAGCAGCTTGGTAGCTCCTTAAGAACAATGAAGTAGGCAGACTAGTTTACCAGAGAGAACCAGAAAAAAAAAAAAGACAGCAAAGAAAAACCAAAGGAACCTAAACATATCTCCAGCAGGCAGCATAATCACACAGCCAGGAATTATTCCAAGTGACTGTAAAGCAAAGAAAGGTGCCTGCACCTATCTTCTGGAATATACCCTAAGATGAGGAGGAAAAAAAAAAAAAAACTGCAAGGGATAAATAGGAAAAGGAAATTAAAAGTAGTGCTGGTGTGTCTGTGTGCGTGCTCAGTTGCGACCAACTCTGTGACCCCATGGACTGCAGCCCACCAGGCTCCTCTGTCCATGGGATTTTCCAGGCAAGAATAGTGGAGTGGGGTTCCATTTCCTACTCCTGGGGATATTCCCCACCCTAGGATCAAACCCACGTCTCTTGCATCTCCAGCACTGGCAGATGGATTCTTTACCACTGTGCCACCTGGTACTATTATTTTGAAATGGTGAGCCAGAGAATAATTATGTAATACCTTAATTTTTTTTATCACTGCTAGTGTTTTTGAGAAACGGGATTCTTGGCACGGTAGAAACAAAATGTAAACAGAAGATAAAAGAAAGGTAAGTAAAAACCCTACAGTCCTGAAATTGGATGGGAAATAGCAGTATGACCTTATAACATATTTTCATTACAGAAGATATAGAAACAGAGACACAGACATAAACATAGAAAGAGAAACCGAAGTATACAGAGATGTACTTTTTTGCTCAGTTCAACTTCATTATGTATTTTATCTGTATCTATTTCTTAGCTCAACCCACTGAAAGAACCAATCCAGTGACCAATTCTATAGCAAGGAGAAACTCTAGTGACCAAATTTTGGTCTTCAAATACCATTTCCTACTGAAAGGAACCTGGGTTTCTGAAGAACTGGTGAGTCCCATGTCTGCAAGTGAGCTTAGAACATGTACAATTAAGCTGAAGATAGCTCATCACAGCAAAATGCAAGAAAACTATCATACCAATTGTTGTTCAGTCACTAAATCATGTCCGACTCTTTGCAACCGCAAACTGCACCACGCCACACTCCTCTGTCCTTCACTACCTCCCAGAGTTCACGCTAACTCATGTCCATTGAGCCTGTGAAGCCATCCAACCATCTCATCCTCCGTCACCCGCTTCTTATCCTGCCCTCAATCTTTTCCAGCATCAGGGTCTTTTTCAGTGAGTTGGCTCTTCACATCAGGTGGCTGAAATTTGGAGCTTCAGCTTCAGCATCAGTCATTCCAATGAATATTCAGGGCTGATTTCCTTTAGGACTGACTGGTTTGATCTCCTTGTTGTCCAGGGGAAGAGTCTTCTCCAGTACCACAATTCAAAAGCATCAATTCTTTGGCACTCAGTCTTCTTTACGGTCCAACTCACATATATACATGACTGCTGGAAAAACCACAGCTTTGACTTTACAAACCTTTGTTGGCAAAGTGATGTCTCTGTTGACTAGGTTTGTCATAGCTTTTGTTCCAAGGAGCAAGGTCTTTTAATTTCATGGCTGCAGTTACAATCTGCAGTGATTTCAGAACCCAAGAAAATAAAATCTATCATTGTTTCCACTTTTTCCCATCTATTTGCCATGAAGTGATGGGACCAGATGCCATGATCTTCATTTCCTGAATGTTGAGTTTCAAACCAGCTTTTTCATTCTCCTCTTTCACCTTCACCAAGAGACTCTTTAGTTCCTCTTTGCTTTCTGCCATTAAAGTAGTATCATCTGCATATCTGTTGTTGATATTTCTCCTGGCAATCTTGATTTCAGCTTATGAGTCACCCAGCTTGGCATTTCACATGATGTACTCTGCATATAAGTTAAATAAGCAGGATGACAATATACAGCCTTGACGTACTCCTTTCCCAATTTTGAACCAGTCTGTTGTTCCATGTCCGGTTTTAACTATTGCTTCCCGTCCTGTATACAGGTTCTTAGCAGACAGGTAATGTGATCTGGTATTCCCATCTCTTGAAGAATTTTCCACAGTTTGTTGTGATCCACATAGTCAAAGGCTTTAGCATAGTCAATGAGACAGAAGTAGATTTTTTTTTTTTTTAATTCCCTTGCTTTTTCTATGATCCAGCAGATGTTGGCAATTTGATCTCTGGTTCCTCTGCCTTTTCTAAATCCAGCTTGTGCTTCTGGCAGTCCTTGGTTCACATACTGCTGAAGCCTAGCTTGAAGGATTTTTAGCATAATCTTGCTAGCATGTGAAATGAGTGCAATTGTGTGGTAGTTTGAACATTCTCTGACATTGCCTATCTTTGGGATTGAAATGAAAACTGACTTTTTTCAGTCCTGTGGTCACTCCTGAGTCCTTTTTGGAGGTTACCAGTAGCCTTACCATAGAGCCTGTAGACTCCAGGATGGAATCACCTCAGGCCAAACAGCAAACAGAGAGGGAGCACAGCCCCACCCATCAGCTGACAATCAGATTAAAGATTTACTGAGCATGGCCCTGCCCACCAGAGCAAGAACCAATTTTCCCCACAGCCAGTCTCTCCCATCAAGAAGCAAGATCCATAATCCCACGGCCTCCAAAAGGAAAACCATAATCACAGAAAGCTAATCAAACTGATCACATGGATCACAGCCTTGTGTAACTTAAGGAATCTACTAGCCATGCCATGCAGGGGACCCAAGATCAGTGGGTCATGGTGGAGAGTTCAGACAAAACGTGGTCCACTGGACAAGGAATGGCAAACCACTTAATTCTTGCCTCAAAAACCTCAGTAAGTAAGTAGTAAAGTTGCTCAGTCAGTCATGTCCAACTCTTTGCGACCCCATGGACAGTAGCCAACCAGGCTCCTCCGTCCATGGGATTTTCCAGGCAAGAATACTGGAGTGGGTTGCCATTTCCTTCTCCAGGGTATCTTCCCAACCCAGGGATTGAACCTGGGTCTCCTGCATTGTAGGCAGACGCTTTACCATCTGAGCCATCAGGAAGTATGAACAGTATAAAAGGCAAAAAGTTATGACACCAAAAGATGAGCCTCCCAAGTAGGAAGATGTCCAATATGCTACTGGGGAAGAGAGGCAAAATAGCTCCAGAAAGAATGAAGAGGCTGGGCCAAAGTGGAAATGTCTCTCAGCTGTGGATGTGTCTCATGATGAAAGTAAAGTCTAGTGCTATTAAGAACAATATTTAATAGGAACCTGGAATGTTAGGTCCATGAATCAAAATAAATTGCATGTGGTCAAGCAGGAGATGGCAAGAGTGTACATCAACATTTTAGGAATCAGTGAACTAAAGTGGATAGGAATGGGCAAATTTCATTCTGATGACCATTATATATTCTATTGTGGACAAGAATCCCTTAGAAAAAATGGAGTTGCCCTCACAATCAACAAGAGTCCGAAACACAGTGCTTGGGTGCAATCTCAAAATGACAGAATGATCTCTGTTGGTTTCCAAGGCAAACCATTCAACATCACAGTAATCCAAGTCTATGCCCCAACCACTAATTTCAAAGAAGCTGAAGTTGAAAGGCTCTAACGAAGGCCTACAAGACCTAGAACTAATACCAAAAAGATATCCTCTTCATCATAGGGAATTTACAACAACACAAGAGAGGACTCTATGCATGGACAGCATCGGATGGTCAATACCAAAATCAGATTGATTATATTCTTTGCAGCCAAAGATGGAGAAGCTATGTACAGTCAGCAAAAAAGAGACCTGGAGCAGACTGTGGCTCAGATCATGAGCTCCTTATTGCAAAATTCAGACTTAAATTGAAGGAAGTAGGGAAAACCACTAGGCCATTCAGGTATGACTTAAATCAAATCAAAACCTATTACGGTTTTTCAAAAGGGCTTAGGAGCCAGCCTAAAGCCTTTGTTGATCTAACCGCTAGTTTACATGAAATGAGGAGGAGTACAGAAACTTGTTAAACAACTCTGCAGAGAAGAATACAGCAAAATCCAGACTCTGGAAAACTGTAAAAGATAAACAACCTGGTTTCTCCAACCAGCAAATTGCATGAAAAAAAAAAGAAAGAAAATGGAGAGAGAATCTAGAAAGGAACTCATAAGATACATGAACCAATTACAATAAGTAAACCTTAATTGGATCTTCATTCAGACAAACTATCGGCAGTCCTTTTTATACCATTTAGACACAAATAAATTTCCTTCACAAGAGTCTAGTTCAATAATAACAGTCCCTCAGCAGCATGGTTCAAATATCAGTTGACACAGTATATTGATGGTGAATAATTGGATAAAATACAAATATCACTACTAGCTCTTCTGTCTACAACTCTTGAGTCATCCCTCAGTATCTACACGGATCCATTCCAGGAGCCCCTGTGGATACCAAAATCCATGGCTGCTCATGTCCCTTAAGACAAAATGGCGCAGTACAGTGAATGCAGTCAGCCCTCCATATCTGCAGATTTGCATCATGCTCAGTGATCAATCATGCCCCTTCTTTTAAAGTCTGTTGGTAACAGACCTCTGTGCAACTCTTACTCAGTACACTTGAAAACAGTATGGTGTGGAGTGTGTGGTGGTGTGCCTCCTGGTCTCTCAGGGATAAACCTGCATACCACTTTACAAAAATGGAAAAGAGGGCATTGGCCAAAAAAGAGAAAAATGTAGCAGCAACAAAAAGTGATAACATGGAAGTGAAATTTCAATACTTTGTAAATAGGGTTATGGAAGAAACAGCTGACCATGGGAATGTCGAATAGCCATTTAAGAGATTCTAGATATGCAGCCAGAGGAACTTGCTGGGGGCAAACTTAGTGACATAGATGAGGAAAGTGTGATGCTAAGGACTTTATTCTTTTTAGTTGTTGCAATGGTATTGGGATATGTTTATTAAAAAAAAAAAAAGAATGAGAGAGGAAATCCTTGCCTTTTAGAGATAGATACAGTTCAAGTTGTATGATGTCTAGGTTTTGCTTAAAATTATGTAGGAGGGAAATTCAAGGGAGAATAGATAAAATAAGATTGGCAATGAGTTGATATCTATTGAAGCTCAGTGACAGGGATGTGAAGTTTATTATATTATATACCAAACTATAGGGAGGGAACACAGCCCACAGCAGAAAATTGGATTAAAGATTTACTGAGCATGGCACTGCCCACCAGAGCAAGACCCACTTTTCCGAGAGCCAGTCCCTCCCATCAGGAAGCTTCCACAAGCCTCTTATCCTTATTCATCAGAGGGCAGAAAGAATGAAAACCATAATCACAGGAAACTAACCAAACTGACCACATGGATCACAGCCTTGTCTAACTCAAATGAAACTATGAGCCATGCCGTGTAGGGACACCCAAGACGGATGGGTCATGGTGGAGAGTTCTGACAGAATGTGGCCCACTGGAGGATGGAATGGCAAAACCACTTCAGGATTGTCTTGAGAACCCCATGAACAGTATGAAAAGGCAAAAATACATGACACTGAAAGATGAACTCCTCAGGTCAGTAGGTGCCCAGAAGGGTGGAGAAACAGCTACAGAAGGAATGAGGAAGCTGAGCCAAAGTGGAAACAATGCCCAGTTGTGGATATGTCTGGTGCTGAAAGTAAAGTCTGATGCTATTAAGAACAATACTGCATAGGAACCCGGAATGTTGGGTACATGGATCAACATGAGTACATGTTGGGTAAATTGGAAGTGGTCAAATAGGAGATGCCAAGAGTAAACAATGACATTTCAGGAATCAGTGAACTAAAATAGAAAGGAATGGACAAATTTAATTCAGATGACCATTATATCTACTATTGAGGGCAAGAATCCCTTAGAAGAAATGGAGTAGCCCTCATAGTCAACAAAAGTCCAAAATGCAGTGTTTGGGTGCAATCTCAAAAAAACCCAAAATAATTTCTGTTCATTTCCAAGGCAAACCATTCAACATCACAGTAATCCAAGTCTATGCCCCAACCACTAATGCCGAAGAAGCTGAAGTTGAATGGTTCTATAAAGACCTACAAGACCTTGTAGAACTGACACCAAAAAGATGTCTTTTTCATTATAGGGGACTGGAATGCAAAAGTAAGAAATCAAGAAATACCTGGAGTAACAGGCTAGTTTGGCCTTGGAGTACAGAATGAAGCCAGACAAAGGCTAACAGAGCTTTGCCAAGAGAATTCACTGGTCATAGCAAACACACTCTTCCAACAACACAAGAGAAGACTCTGCACATGGACATCACCAGATGGTCAACAACGAAATTAGATGGATTATATTCTTTGTGGCCAAAGATGGAGAAACTCTATACAGTCAGCAAAAACAAGACCTGGAGCTGACTGGCTCAGATCACGAACTCCTTATTGCAAAATTCAGACTTAAACTGAAGAATGTAGGGAAAACCTCTAGGCCATTCAGATATGACCTAAATCAAATTCCTTATGATTATATGGTGGAAATGACATAGATTCAAGGGAGTAAATCTGATAAACTGAGTGCCTGAAGAATTACGGATGGAGGTTTATAACACTGTACAAGAGGTGGTGATCAAAACCATCTCCAAGGAAAAGAAATGCAAAAAGTCAAAATGGTTCTCTGAGAAGGCCTTACAAATAAGCTGAGAAAGTAAGAGAAGGGAAAACAAAGGAGGAAAGGAAATATATATACCCGTCTGAATGCAGAGTTCCAAAAAATAGCAAGGAGAGATAAGAAAGTCTTCCTAAGTGAACAATGCAAAGAAATAGAGGAAAACAATAGAATGGGAAAGACTAGAGATCTCTTTAAGAAAATTAGAGATACCAAGGGAACATTTCATGTAAAGATGGCACAATAAAGGAAAAAAATGGTATGAACCTCACAGAAATAGAAGATATTAAGAAGAGGTGGCAAGAATACACAGAAGAACTATACAAAAAAGATCTTCATGACCCAGATAACCATGATGGTGTGATCACTCACCTAGAGCCAGACATCTTGGAGTGCGAAGTCAAGTGGGCCTTAGGAAGCATCACTACAATCAAAGTTAGTGGAGGTGATGGAATTCCAGTTGAGCTACTTCAAATCTGAAAAAACGATACTGTTAAAGTGCTGCATTCAATATGCCAGCAAATTTGGAAAACTCAGCAGTGGCCACAGGACTGGAAAAGGTCAGTTTTCATTCCAGTTCACAGAAGGGCAATGCTGAATGTTCAAACTACCGCATAACTGCACTCATTTCACATGCTAACAAAGTAATGTTCAAAATTCTCCAAGCCAAGCTTCAACAGTACAGAACTGAGAAGCCCCAGATGTTCAATCTGGATTTAGAAAAGGCAGAGGAACCAGAGATCAAACTGCCAACATCTGCTGGATCATAGAAAAAGCAAAAGAAAAACATGCACTTCTGCTTCACTGACTATACTAAAGCTTTTGACTGTGTGGATCACAACAAACTGTGGAAAATTCTGAAAGAGATGGGAATACCAGACCACCTGACCTGTCTCCTACAAAACCTGCATGCAGGTCAAGAAGCAACAGTTAGAAGCGGACATGGAACAATGGACTGGTTCCAAATTGGGAAAGAAATACGTCAAGGCAGTATATTGTCACTCCTCTTATTGAACTTATATGCAGAGTACATCATGAGAAATGCCCGGTTGGATGAAGCACAAGCTGGAATTAAGATTGCTGGGAGAAATATTGATAACCTCAGATATGCAGATGACACCACCCTTATGGCAGAAAGAGAAGAGAAACTAAAGAACCTCGTGATGAAAGTGAAAGAGGAAAGTGAAAAAGCTGGCTTCAACATTCAAAAAATGAAAATCATGGCATCTGGTCCCATCACTTCATGACAAATAGATGGAGAATCAATGGAAACAGTGACAGACTTTATTTTCTTGGGCTCTAACATCACTGAGATGGTGACTGCAGCCATGAAATTAAAAGACGCTTGCTCCTTGGAAGTAAAGCTATGACAAACCTAGACAGCATATTAAAAAGCAGAGACATTACTTTTCCAACAAAGGTCTGTATAGTCAAAGCTATGGTTTTTCCAGTAGTCATGTATATATGTGAGAGCTGGACCATAAAGAAGGCTGAATGCTGAAGAATTGATGGTCTTGAACTATAGTATTTGAGAAGACTCTTAAGAGTCCCTGGAGAAGGAAATGGCAACCCACTCCAGTGTTCTTGCCTGGAGAATCCCAGGGATGGGGGAGCCTGGTGGGCTGCCATCTATGGGGTCGCACAGAGTCGGACACGACTGAAGTGACTTAGCAGCTTAAAAGTCCCTTGGACTGCAAGGAGATCAAACCAGTCAATCCTATAGGAAATCAAACCTGAATATTCATTGGAAGGACTGACGCGGAAACTGAAGTTGCAATATTTCAGCCACCTGATGTGAAGAGCTGACTCATTAGAAAAGACTCTAATGCTGGGAAAGACTGAAGGTAGGAGGAAAAGGGGACGACAGAGAATGAGATGGTTGGATTGCATCATCGACTCAATGGACATGAGTTTGAGCAAGTTCAGGTAGAGGGTGAAGGACAGGGAAGCTTGCTGTGCTGCTGCAGTCCATGGGGTCGTAAAGAGTCAGACACGACTGAGCAACTGAACAACAACAAATGCCTACTTTTATAGGTATTTAAAATTTCTAAAAATTTCTAAAAACCTAATTGACGAGATAATGTAAAATCATCATCAAATGTCTGGTTAGGATGTTTAATTTTACTCTGTGTCTCCATGGCCAGAGAACAGTCAGGCAACACTGCTAAGTATAAATGCAATGCCTGGTGAGGTCTCCTTAGTAGGAAAGAAGCTTAGTCTGTTCAAGGACACCCTAATGCTTTTTTGGTCCCCCCAAGGACAGTGGAGCATCCGCCCTAAATGAGACAAGACAAAATAAAGATTTCTTCTCCACAAGAGGATTACTTATGAACACAAGTTGATTTATACAACTTTTCCTGTAGAATATTAATAAGCCCCTAGTATCTGCTGTCATTGAAGAGGCAGAAGGGAAAAGAGATGGTTGTTTTGAAAATCGTCTTGTTTTTGTTAGCTTACAGAACTCTGACAAACATGATAGTCAGGCAATGTATTGTGGCTAACTATTTTTTTTTTTTACCACTTAATCTAATTTCCAGCTTTATTGAGATATAATTGCCATGAAGCACTGTGTAAATTTAAGGTGTTGATTTGATATACTTATGTATTACAAAACGATGACCATCATAGTGTTAGTTTGCTGCTGCTACTGCTGCTAAGTTGCTTCAGTCGTGTCCAACTCTGTGCGACCCCATAGATGGCAGCCCACCAGGCTCCCCCATCCCTGGGATTCTCTAGGCAAGAACACTGGAGCGGGTTGCCATTTCCTTCTCCAGTGCTAGCAACTGTCAAGTATATAACACAGTATTGTTAACTGAACTGTATTCAACATGCTGTACATCACACGCCCAGATTTATTCATCTTATTATTGGAAGTTTGCATCCTTTGACTGACATGTCCATATTTATCTTGGTCCCTGGTAACCGCCATTCTACTCTGTATTTTTTTTTAAATAAAACAAATAAAGCCTCCTCTTTATAACTTTTGGTAAATTACAACTTTAATTTCATAGGGGCTAATTGCAAGATAGATTTGTTTTTTTTTTTTTAGCATTTGTGCCAATATTTGCCAATCAAAATACAATTCAGCTCTAGTTCTGTTTATCAGCACATCTGTCATTGCTGTTGAAAATTATTCATTCTATTATTCCATCAGTGTCAAAGGTGAATCGGGAAGAACATAGTTGAAGGATTGTTTATACACCAAAATTATTTAGGCTTAAATTCCAATATTCACTATGTCTTTAGGAGAAAATGTCTTAGAGATTCATTTAAATTAGTGTGTGACCACTACATTTAAAATGGATAGTCAACAGGGACCTAATGTAGTACAGAGAATCTGCTCAATATTCTGGAACAACCAAATTGGGAATATAATTTGAAAAAGAATTAATACATATTTATGTAAATAAATAAGTGTGTGAGTCTGTGTTCGTTTCAGTAACTGGAATTTGTGGGTTTTTGTGGAAAAGCAGTTATCCTAACAATAGAACCAAATCTCTACAAGGGAGTACTGCTGCTAAGTCACTTCAGTCGTGTCCGACTCTGCGACCCCATAGATGCCAGCCCACTAGGCTCCCCCATCTCTGGGATTCTCCAGGCAAGAACACTGGAGTGGGTTGCCATTTCCTTCTCCAATGCATGAAAGTGAAAAGTAAAAGTGAAGTCGCTCAGTCATGTCCGACCCTCAGTGACCCCATGGACTGCAGCCTTCCAGGCTCCTCCGTCCATGGGATTTTCCAGGCAAGAGTACTGGAGTGGGGTGCCATTGCCTTCTCCAACAAGGGAGTACTAGTGGAAGGTTAATCTGTACTTTCTGTATCAATTTTGTACTTTGATGAACTGTGTCTTAACTTTTGATCCAAGTAATTATTTAGCATTATTGCTACATTAACTCATTTTGCTACATGAAATTAAAGGTCAGTATTAGCATATTTACTTAAAAAATTTTAGCTACATTTCTTAATGCACTACATCATTTTACAATTAATGGAAGTGATATCTCAAAAGGCAAATGAGTGGTCCAACTATGATGGATTAAGGATAAAGCCTAAACTTCTGCCAAGAAGTCTCCCTTCCCTGGGAAGGTACATAGATACTGATTCCCCAGTTTCCTGTCAACTGACAGAAAGTGACTGGGGTCTGTTTGGCTCTGAACACTAGAAGTAGCTAATAATTCACCATCTATTGATTTGGAGTTCTCATGGCCAATGCATTTGTCTTGAATTTACAGGTTTTTCTCATTATATCTTTTAATAGGGAATTGTGATTGTCTGCACCTGTTTTAACAGGTCAAACAGGTTTTTACATGGAGCTTTTTAAACCTCATTCTAAACTGTCTTCTACATAATATTTGAGGGTTCTTTCTTTAGCAAACTACTAAAATATTTACATTGGGGGTTTTATTAGCCTTTCATTCTAATACACTGCAATTACCCAATCCTGGAAGGTCTTCGGTTGTTGGAAGGAAATGCACTTGTTTCAAGCCTTAGTTTTTTTCTCATACATAATAAGGAAGAACAAAGTGAAAGGTCTGAGAAATAAATTTTAAAAGTGTAAGTCAGATGGGAGTGGGTGTAGGTTTGGACAACCGAAAGCCTGAACTCCAGACTTATATATAGAAAACAAATAGATAAAAGTAGGTAGTCTGTGGCCAAAATAATTTTTTAATAATTTATTTTGAGAATGAAACAGAAGAGAAAAAGCCAAGTGTTATGTCAGAGCGTGGGTGAACAACACTGATTTTCCCTCTTGTTTCAGTGTTTTTCTTCTTAAAGTGGGCCTTCGGAATTAGGACTTCTTTTGTCACATTTGTTTGTATTTGACTGCTTCTACCTTTGCAAAGTTTTGTTTGTTTTTCACTTAGAATGAACTAGAAAGACTTCTGGTTTCAGATCTGGTATGTAAGGAACTTTGAAGTTGCTACTCCAATGAAGAACTGATGCTTTCAAACTGTGGTGTTAGAGAAGACTCTTAAGAGTTCCTTGGACAATAAGGAGATCAAACCAGTCAAACCTAAAGGAAATCAACCCTGAATGTTTATTGGAAGGACTGATGCTGAAGCTGAAGCTCCAATACTTTGGCCACCTGATGTGAAGAGCTAACTCACTGGAAAAGACCACAGTGCTGGGAAAGACTGAGGGCAGGAGGAGAAGGGGACGACAGAGGATGAGATGGTTGGATGGCATTACCTACTCAATGAACATGAGTTTGAGCAAACTCTGGGAGACAGTGAAGAGCTGGGAAGCCTGGTGTGCTGCAGTCCATGGGGTTGCAAGGAGTTGTACATGACTGAGAGACTGAACAACAATAACTCCAACCTAACAATAAAGAAAGATTTGAGCAAACTGAAAGATCAGCAACTCCTCTAGATCTGTCAGAGAAGTAAGGTCACAGGACAATCTGCTGCTGAAGCAGGGGCTGAGTCTAGGGCGAATGAGGGTGATCCTAGTTGCCCAGCCTTCTGCCAAGAAACTGTCCTGGGATTAGAGCTTCTGTTCCCAGGGAAAGGTGTTGTCTCTCTGAGCCTCTTGTGGGCCCCATGGCATGATGCTGTGTCTGTACAAAGTACGCACAAAGGTACTGTCCTTTACCTTTGTAAACTACATTTGACATCGATTAAACTTGTATAAGGGCTTCCCTGGTAGCTCAGTGGTAAAGAATCTGCCTGCCAATGTAGGAGATGTGGGTTTGATCCCTGGGTCGGGAAGATCCCTGGAGAAGGAAATGGCAACCCACTCCAGTACTTTTGTCTGGGAAATCTCATGGACAGATAAGCCTGGAGGGCTACAGTCAATGGGGTTTCAAAAAAGCTGTACATGACTTAGCAACTTAACAATAACAACAACAACAAACTTGTATAACCAGCTTAAAAAAATTGGAGACACACAGGTATATACAGAGGATCACAACTTACCTAAGTAGAAACTACCAAGCAGAAATTTCCTTAGGGGTCAGTGCTGAGATAGGAAAACCTGACCTGTAACTGATGAGTTCCTAGAAAATCTTCAAGGAGACTCAGTCATCAGAGGAGAGAGACCCACACTTTCATGGGTTTTACCTTCCGAAACTCATTAACAGGGTCTCACAATAAAGATAGATTAAAATTCCCTTTTGCTTCCAGCAGGGGGAGGAGGAAGGTAATCATTTTGAAAAATACTAGAGAATTCTGTTTTTCTTATCAAGGCGTGCCCTCAGAAGAACCTACTATATCAGAGTCTTAACCTATCTGGGGAAACGTGCATGCTCAGTCATTGGAGAAGGAAATGGCAACCCACTCCAGTGTTCTTGCCTGGAGAATCCCAGGGATGGAGGAGCTAGGGGGCTGCTGTCTATGGGGTCACACAGAGTTGGACACGACTGAAGTGACTTAGCAGCAGCAGCAGCATGCTCAGTCACTCATTTGTGTCCAACTCTTTATGACCCCAAGGACTGCAGCCTGCCAGGCCCCTGCATCCATAGGATTATACCAGCAGGCAAATTGGAGGGGGTTGCTATTTCCTACTCAAAGGGATCTTCCTCACCCAGGGTTTGAACCTGTAGCTCCTGCATTGGCAGGCAGATTCTTTACCACTGAGTTGAAAACCCCTATCTGAAGAAGAGAAATACCCAATTCCAACCCATTCTAGCAATCCTGCACCACTAAGGAGAGGGGACAAAAAGCTAAGAAGCACTGGTGAAGTTCACTGGCCAGGGGTACAGGATCATCAGAAGGCTAAAACCAAACCATAGGACTACAGAACTCTTGTTTTCCCCTATATATTACTGTTGTATATCTAACAGCCTATTTACCAAAGCTCCTTCTCCCCAGGACATCATGTTCAGCATCTCCCCAGTATATCCCCAAAAACCACAAAGCATACACAAAGGTGAAAAAAAATAAAATAAAAAGTTAAAGAGACTGAACAGTATCAGAACTAGAGTCAGATATGCCAGGAATTATTAGCCCAGGAATGAATAAAAACATTAGATAATGTAACCAAAAAGGTAGAGATTCTAATAAACAATTAAAAGGAAATGCAGAAATAAAAAACAATATAATAGAAATGAACAATGCCATTGATGGACTGAACGTGGCTGGGATAAGATCTCTCAGCTTGGTGATACAATAGAAACCTCCCAAACTGAAAAACATAGAGGAAAAAACACCCTGAATATTCAAGAACTTAGAGACAACTACAGAAGGTCTAATATATCTGTAGTAGGAATACCAGGAGAAAAAAGAGAGAAATAAACAAAAGAAACATTTGAAGCAATAACAACAGAAAAATTCCCCCAAATTGATGTCAGACACCAAACGGCAGATCCAGGAACCTCAGTGAACACCAAGCAGGATTGATGCCCCCACAAAACCCTACACCTACGCATCATATTCAAACTGCAGAAAATCGAACACAGAGTAAACAACTTGAAAGAAGAGGAAAATACACTATACCTACAAGGAGAAAAGATAAGAATTACATGTGCTCAGAATAAGAATTACTGCTCAGAAACCATGCAGGCAAGAAGAGTGGGGTGAAATATTATCATTTAAAGTATTGACAAAAAAAACCAAACCTAGCATTCAGTACCCTGCAAAATTAACATACAAAAATAAAAGAGAAATGAAAACAGTGTGATACAAACAAAAACTGAGGGATTTGTTGCCAGTAGACCTACCTTGAAAGAAACTTTAAAAGAAGTTCTTCAGAAACTCATGCCAGAAACTCAGATCTACATGAAAAAAGGAAGACCATCAGAGAATGAATAAATAAAGGTAAACATTTGCAAAGACACATCTGATAAAAGACTGTTATCCACAGTATACAAAAAACTCTTAAAACTCACCAATGAGCCCATGAACAACCCAATTTAAAAATGTGCAAAAGACCTGAACAGACAACATACCAAAGAAGATATACAAATGGCAAATAAGCATATGAAAAATTTTCAACATCATATGTCATCAGGAAAATACAAATTAAAACAACAAGATAAAAGTATACATATATTAGAATGGCCAAATTTCCAAACATTGACAGCATCAAATGTTGGTGAGGATTCAGACACACAAGAATTCCTATTCATTACTGGTGGGAATGCAAAATGGTACAGCCTTTTGGAAAACAGTTTAAAGGTTTCTCACAAAATAAAATATACTCTTACCACAAGATCCTTAGTATTTACCCAAAGGACTTGAAAAGTTCTTTCCACACAAAAAGCTGCACAGGAATGCTTATTCATAATTGCCAGAAGTTGGACTCAACCAAGATATCCTTCATTAGGTGAATGGATAAGTAAATGGTGGTAGATCTAGACAATAGAATATTATTCTCTACCAAATGAAATATCAAGCCATGAGAAGATATGGCTTTTATATCTGAAGGAGAAAACAAATACAATTACTAAGTAAGAGAAGTCAATCTGAAAAGGCTACATACTGTATATCATTCCAGTTATGTACCATTCAAGAAAAGGCAAAACTATGGAAAGAATAAAAAGATCAGTGGTTATCAGTGCTTAGTAAGGAGGAAAGAAGAAATAAGGGTTCACCAAGAATGAAACTTAATGTAAACACTGGATTTTGGGTGATAATGTTGTGTTGATTGTAACAAATGTACCACTCTGGTGTAGTATGTTGAGAGTGGGGAAGGCTAAGGAAGGTGGAGTGTGTATTACAGGAACTCTCTGTACTTTCTTCTCAATTTTGCTGTGAATTTAAAACTGTACTAAAAAATAAAGTTTATTAATTTAAATACCTGAACTTGAAAAACTAGAATAGAGCATGCTCTGACACTGCCTTCTTGGGGTCACATGTGAAAATAAAATTTTTTTCTCCCAGTAAGAAAACAGAGTTGGAGGCTGCAGGACTCAGTAGGGATCTACAGCCCATCTATCCTCTAATGGCAACTGCATCTTTCATAATGAAACTCTGCAAAGAAGAAAAGGGGCCCCAAAAAGCCTTGTCAATGAACAACAGGGATTTGGACAAAGAAAGCCACCTAGGTTCTAGTGTAGAAATGCTATTTCTTTAATGAGATTTGCTCACGTGTCAAGAGAGTAGTAAAAATAACTACTGCTCATTGAATAAACTTTCAAAGAAATAAATGAACTCTTATGGAATATATATATATACATTATACATAATTTTTATTCTATAAGCCTACATTTTAAAACAGAAATAAGCTAAGAAGTGTCTTTATTCATGAAAGTGGGGACGTTAAGTAGATATTTGTACAACCATGTTCATAAAAGCATTCATCCAACATAGTCAAAAGATGGAAGCAAGCTAAGGTTCCATTGACAAATGTATGGAGAAGCAAAATGTCATATATATGCTTTGGGTTGGCCAAAAAGTTTGTTTGGGTTTTTCTAGAGATTGGCTCTTTAGTAATGCTTAGTTGTCCTTAACTTCATTTGAAAAAATGTTAAGATTGTATTGCTTCAGCTGTCCTATCAGTGTGCATTTAAAAAACAAAAAAACTTACTATAATTGGTGAATTTTTGAGTAGCCATTTTAATATTGAAGATGGAAGAAAAATGCAATATTTTTAGCATATTATGCTTTATTATTTCAAGAAAGGTAAAAAACACAACTGAGACACAAAGAAAGATTAGTACAGTCTACAGAGATGGTGCCGTGACTGGTCGAACATGGCTGAACTGGTTTGTGAAGTTTTGTGCTGGAGATTTCTTGTTGGATGATGCTCCACAGTTGAGTAGACCAGTTGAAGCTGACAGTGATCAAATTGAGACAGTGAGATCAACGTTATGGCACACAGGAGATAGCCAACATACTCAAAATATCCAAATCAAGCACTGAAAATCTTGTGCACCAGCTTGGTTATGTTCATCACTTTGATGTTTGGGTCTCACATAAGTTAAGTGAAAAAACCTTCTCGCCCATATTTCCATATGCTATTCTCTACTTAAATGTAACAAAAGATTCCTTTGAAAAACAATCTGTGATGGGGGACGAAAAAATGGATACTGTATAATAATGTGGAACAGCAGAGATCATGGGGCAAAATGAACCACCACCAAACACAACAAAGGCCAGTCTTCATCCAAAGAAGATGATCCCAAAGAAGGGATAGGAGGGGAGTCTTCTATAATGAGTTCCTTTGGAAAACAAAACTATTAACTCCAACAGGTACTGCTCCCAATTAGACAAACTGAAAGCAGCATTCAACGTAAAGCGTCTGGAATTAGTCAACAGAAAACACATACCCTTCTACCAGGAAGAAGATGCTAGACTGCATGTTTCTTTGACAACCAGACAAAAACTGTTACAGCTTGACTGGGAATCTATATTCATCCACTGTATTCATCAGACATTGTATCTTCAGATTTCCATTTATTTTGGTCTTTATTCAATTCTCTTAATGGAAAAAAAATTTCAATTCTCTGGAAGACTGTAAAAGGCACCTGGAATAGTTCTTTGCTCAAAAAGATAAAACATTTTGGGAAGACGGAATAATGAAGTTGCCTGAAAAATGGCAGAAGGTAATAGAATGAAACAGTTAATACACTGTTCAATAAAGTTCTTGGTGAAAATGAAAAAAATGTGTCTTATTTTTACTTAAAACTGAAGAAAGTTTTTTTCTTTTTGTCCAACCCAGTAACCTACAATGGAATATTAATCAGCCTTTAAAATTCTGACATATGCTACAACATGACAAACCCTGCTGAAGACATTGTAAGTGAAACAAGCCAGCCATAAAATGACAAATACTAATGATTCCACTCATATGAAGTGCTCAGAGTAGTTAAATTCAGAGAGACCAAAGATAGAATGGTAGCTGCCAGGAGCTGAGAGAAAGGATAAATAGGGAGTTAGGTTTAATGGTTACAGAGCTTCAGTTTTGCAAAATGAAAACATTTCTGTGAATGGATCGTGATGATGATTTCCAACAATGTGAACATACTTAGTTACTGAACTGTACGTTGAGAAATGGTTTTAAAGTAGTAAATTTTAGTTTA
Organism: Bos javanicus; assembly: GCF_032452875.1. Lineage (NCBI taxonomy): Eukaryota > Metazoa > Chordata > Mammalia > Artiodactyla > Bovidae > Bos > Bos javanicus. The sequence continues at coordinate 51,390,671 of NC_083871.1, forward strand.
TGTATATTTCACCACAATTTAAAAACAGAAATAACGTTTTAGACTATCTTACTGCACTTGGGATTCTCAAGAAGCTGTATCTAAAAGAAAGATGAATATTCTGTGTTCTATGACCGTTAGAGACTGAGTAAGAGATCAATGAGACACGACTAATGAACACACCTGAAAACAGCCAAGTTTCACACAAATACATGGATTTTATTGACACATGATATTCCCTTTCCATAATAAATAGAATGCAATCTTAATGGTTAGTCTGGAGTTGAGAAGGCAGTGTATTCTTGATAGGGGTGGTCAGATTTTGTGGTACCATTTTTTTAGAACTGCATCTAAGACGAAACCAGCATGTGGGCTGGGAATCACACAGGTTGTGCAGCAACATAATACATAGACCCTGGTCAATAGCCCCTCAATATTCCCCCAAGGTTTCCTCCCATCCCAGTTTTAATGTAATGTATCATAAAAATAGCTAGTGCCATAAAAAGTCAACATTTCAAATATAAAAATTCTTTTATACAAATATAATTCATAATATAATCATTCTTAAAATACAGCCATTTATATATGTTTGAAACATTATTAAAATAAATATTTCCTAGAGAAAATTTCATTTGCATTGCAAAACTATAAAACAGAAGAATATAAAATTCACGATTGACTCTTCAGTGTTCAGTGTGCCCATTATTTCTCCCGCTCAGTATGTACAGCATGAAGTGCACATAGGTAGCCTGAAAACACACATCACCCTCTCTATACCTAGATCTTTGAATTTCATGTACATCTACATGGAGTGCCCACGGTCTTTCTGCCTGCACACTCTGTACCTGGAACTTCTGTGTTATGAAGGGTTTTCCTGTACCAATATGCATTAAAGCATTTTTCCAGCCATCCTTCAGTTCAGACATCTTATAAGTTTGCTACTTTCTGGAAGCAGAACCGTTCACTGACAAATCAAGGGAGCTATATCTTTGTTCCCTGCATGGGACTGTAATAGCCCGTAGCCCAATTAAGGGATGTTTTCTGATTGTCTAAATTATTTGGAATTGGGTATTGCTGAACAGTACTAAGCCTAATTTCCAGGACTGGGAAGTTCTGTCTCCTGACACTAAGATCTTAGTGTCCCCTGACACTTAGATGTTGCATGGTGCATATTTGATGTGCTGTCTTGAGCCTCTCACAGCATTCCATTCCTTGCTTGGAAATAGGACTGTTTGAATCCTTAGTAGGCAATATATCTGTGTTTTTAAATACCATGGAGAGAGTAGAGAAGAAGGTACATAAACTGATACAAGCCACTCAAGTTCCAGTTAGCACTACTTAATTGTATCTCTAAATAGTATAATTACAGTTCTTCTCTACTATTACAAATGAGTAAGTCTGACTAAACAGTAAGCTGAAGAATTAATCTGGCTGACGTTTACAGCCACTTTTTCAGTGACCACCAAAGGGAAAAGTTTTCAGGAAAGGCTGACTGGTGAACACAAGTGGTAAATCTTCAAGGATTTGAAGTACCTGTCACACAATTTGACCACTGCCAGGAAGCCATGGATCCGGACCCAAAGGAGTGTCCTTAATTCCTCTTACCCCAATTTTTCCTTCTGTTTTCAAAAAAAATCATTCCTCCTTGTTTTCTGAGGCAGAAACTTTTTCCTTCAACTCCCATGTGTGAACGTCCCAGGCAAACGTTTGTTCTGCTCTCTAAAGCTTTGTTTCTTGCACCTCTTCTTCTGTCTCCTCCTTCAGAGCCGCGATGTTGGACCGAGACCTCTGCCTGCTCGAGTTCCGGTGGGGCAAGAGCTTCAAGCGGTCTGCGGGGCTGATGGCCTGCCGGAAGAGGCTCTTCTCGCTCAGCATCCTCTGGATGGAATCATACTGCCGCACCTTGTTCTCCTCTATGACCTAGGGAAGTGGCCATTAGTGAGATCCTGGACAAGGAGGCAGGGCGGGCCACAGTAAGGCAAGAGCAGCACCAGCTCAGAGGAGGAGGAAAGCCAGGAAGAACACAGCATCCAGAGGCTCATGGTTTGAACAGCCAGGGACTGTTCATTTCACTGCTGAGTCCTTTTGCTTTATAGAGCTTCTACCATTTGTGATATTAGCTGTAATTTTCTACTTAGAAGCTGATTTTTTTTTTTTTAATTGGTACGGTACTAAACAATGTGCTTCTTCAGAGAAACTTGGAGGAACTAAGTGGGCTTTGAAATCAAGAATTATTTATGTTAGATCCCTTACGTATTAACCTTAAAAATGAGTATAAGTCCACAGCACCATAATGAGTTGGATGTCTTCAACAGTGGATTTAAAGCTTAATAATTTGGAATTGGTCAGGGTATGCCTGAGTTTGGGCTTCCCTGGTGGCTCAGTCAGTAAAGAATTCACCTGCAATTCAGGAGACCGCCTGCTATAGAGGAGACCCAGGTTTGATCCCTGGGTCAGGAAGATAACCTGGAGAAGGAAATGGCAACCCACCCTAGTATGCTTGCCTGAGAAATTCCATGGACAGAGTAGCCTGGTGGGCTACAGCGCATAGGGTCGCAAAGAGTCAGGCACGACTTAGGGACTCACACATGCGTGAGTTTACTGTGCCTCCTTCACATCTTCAAGCTGAACAAAGAGGTTGTGAGTCGGCCCCCTAATTTGTCACTTGAAGCTTATTAATAATAATGGTAATAACTATCCTTCATTAAGAAAAGCATTTACCTCGAGGAGCCCCAAAATTCTTAATAGAAATGATGTGATATATCATCCCCAGAGTTTCCTTCTGACTAAACCCAAGGAATTTGTACACATCACTTGAAAGAATCTGTGGCAGTTTGGAAAGCACAAAGAGAAGGTGGTTTGAGAGGCACAAAGATGAGCTCCACATAATGGCTAAAAAATGAAATAAACCTTTTGCCAACTGCATTGAAATCATACATCAGATTGCAAGACAATCCAGGCCTGGCCTAGATCACATCCAAGGGAGATTTAGTTTCTGAAAGCATTGGGACTTACTCTTTTTTATGACTTAATTCCCAAATAAAAGACTCAATAAGTATAGATATTCTAATTTATTAATGTAACAGTGATAAGCTGTTATTTTAGATTTGCTGAATTCCAACCTCACCTTGTTGCTCCGATCAAAGTGAGAAACTTGGGCAGGTAGGTATTTTGAGTAAAGCTGGATGGTTGTGTGACATATGTTATAAGGAAGAGCTTGTACATTGCTGTGACTTGCAGGAATGATCACATTGAAGATTGTTATCAAGAATAGAAGGAGAGATGAAATCTAAGGTAAATTATAAACACTCACCAAAAATCGTTGACATTCCAACATTGCTTCTATCCTGTGTTCAGAGAGGATTACTGTGCAATTAGCAAATGCTTGTTTTAGGGTTCTTCGAATGATCTGGTATGTTCTAGAAAAAAAAATATATATATATAACATCACAGAACATTAATAATCTGTCTCTATCCTTGATAACAGACCTATTGTTCTATCAATTTAATTCTTTAAATTACTTCTCTTTTCTTGAATCCTTTTAACATAATATTGAGAGACAGAGTCAGCTACAATCAAGTTTCCAACCATGGCATAGATCCTAAGTTTTCATAAATAAATAGGACAAATATTTGGGAAAAAAATTTCACAAAGTTTGAAAAACATTTCCCAAATAAATGTTTTTAATTATGTATAATCACTAGTAGTTTTTGTTTTGTACTATAAATATTTCCTATGGTATAAATGGGATAGTAAGGAAAACCATAAGGATTCAATTACACCTGCGTAACTAAATATTTCACCATGTGATGATAAAGGGGAAGAAATTCTACAATTACACTTAGAAGAGAAAACACAGCTCTTATACTGGGAAATAAGTACCTGTACTCATGTTAAGTAGTAATTTTTCTACTGGGCAATTATTTTATATCTAGAGGGTGGTCTGCTTGCAGACATGACAGCCTGATGGAAATTTGTGTCAATATGAAATAGGTCTCAATGATTCTTTCTCCTCCCTATATTAGTAAATGACAGGAATTCTGAAACTCACATTGGATCCAAATGAGCACTGGGTTCATCAAGCAGCAAGATCTTTGCTTTACTGAGAACAGATCTGGCCAAGCACATCAACTGCTTGTGGCCGTGGCTTAGAACACAACCCCCATCCACAAGGACAAAATCAAGCTTCCCAGGAAACTGCTCTATCACAGATCTGAGTCCGACCTGCAGAAAAGAGGGAAAACGCTGTGCTTAGGAGGGATAGTTCATGTACTACAGGGTTAAAAACATTTAAGAGGCTGACAATCTGAAAAGACACACAGGAGTTCTAAAAGTTTAAATTTCATACCAATTCCCCTCCACCACCACCATTCTTGCTACTTGGCTTTAATTGAACAAAAGACTGTATAATCTTGGCAGTTCTAAATCACTGGTCTACAGAATATTTCAGTTCTGTACTTTGTCTTTCATGAGATTTTCAATGAGTTCCTATTCTGTGTCAGGTCCTGAAATAGGGTTTAAAGAGATGATGACTGGCAAAGTTCAGGGTTTATAAAGATATACACAGATAAGTTAACACAGTTGAAGGCACGATAATATAACAATAGATAAAGAAAAGATAATATATACAGAATGCAGTTACTCTATCCTAACAGAGTCTTTTATGCCACCTTCCATTCTCTGCTCTGCCATAATAGAAAAATGAAATGTAGCACTAAAAAAATCGGCAAGCCATTGAGGGATGGGGGACACATGTACATCCATGGCTGATTCATGTCAATGTATTGCAAAAACCACTACAATATTGTAAAGTAATTAGCTTCCAATTACAATAAATTAATTAATTAATAAAAACAAAAAAACTGACTTTAAGAAAGTGATCAAACTATGAAGCAAAAGTTACTGGATGTAAAGTAGTGATATATTGGGAATTCACTGGTGTCCAGTGGTTAGGAAACCAACCTTCTACTGCACAGTACAGCTCCCCTCCTCCGCCAAAAACAAACAAACAAACAAACAAAAACTAGCGGTGTATAACTGGAGATTTAAAGGTGCCTAGATATTAGAACAGAATATGAGAATTCTGTTAGGGTCAACGACTTTTTTTAAAGCTAGATAGAAAAAAAATAGGTTGAAAGTGCAAATGAGATACAGAAACCCATTCTTTCAAAATAAAACAAAAATGAAATCTTGCCTCATCATGCCACTTATTCAAATACATGTGAACTGGCATACATATTTTTGCCAAGTGTTGCTGAGTGTTTGAGAGCTAAAGAGATACATAAATTATTATCCTGCCCTTGGGAAGTCTGAGATTTAGTATTGGAAGGTGAGATATGCTCCCACCTACCTGTAATACAGGCAGAAAGAGATAATGGCCTAAGACAGACTTTCATGAGTTCAGTGATGAAGTCAGAGATGGCCCACATCACTGTGTTTTTCAGGAAATATTAACTGTGTGCCCATGATATGTATTGTAGACAATATTCCTTGACTGGATTTCTCATTCAAGCAGCCTCACTCTATGAGAATTCATCAATGTTTGAAAAGTTTCTGAGATGGCAGGGAATGTAAACACATTAATTAGACAAAGGGGATGACTCTGAGGTATTTTGAAGACTCAAACATAAAGCTAATTTGGGATCTGAATAGCTGAGAATGTGAACGAGGGCTCTGGAGTGAGGAGCTGGAGGACTTGTGTTCTTTCTCTCTTCAGCTTGCGCTTTTCATTGGCTTCAGCCTGTGAACCTGCTACATCTCTCCCTTCTTAGAAATAAAACATGCTGGAGAGGGTGTGGAGAAAAGGGAACCCTCTTACACTGTTGGTGGGAATGCAAACTAGTACAGCCACTATGGAGAACAGTGTGGAGATTCCTTAAAAAACTGGAAATAGAACTGCCTTATGATCCAGCAATCCAACTGCTGGGCATACACACTGAGGAAACCAGAAGGGAAAGAGACACGTGTACCCCAATGTTCATTGCAGCACTGTTTATAATAGCCAGGACATGGAAGCAACCTAGATGTCCATCAGCAGATGAATGGATAAGAAAGCTGTGGTACATATACACAATGGAGTATTACTCAGCCATTAAAAAGAATACATTTGAATCAGTTCTAATGAGGTGGATGAAACTGGAGCCTATTATACAGAGTGAAGTAAGCCAGAAGGAAAAACATAAATACAGTATACTAATGCATATATATGGAATTTAGAAAGATGGTAACAATAACCCGGTGTACGAGACAGCAAAAGAGACACTGATGTATAGAACAGTCTTATGGACTCTGTGGGAGAGGGAGAGGGTGGGAAGATTTGGGAGAATGGCATTGAAACATGTAAAATATCATGTAAGAAACGAGTTGCCAGTCCAGGTTCGATGCACGATACTGGATGCTTGGGGCTAGTGCACTGGGACGACCCAGAGGGATGGTATGGGGAGAGAGGAGGGAGGAGGGTTCAGGATGGGGAACACATGTATACCTGTGGCGGATTCATTTTGATATTTGGCAAAACTAATACAATTATGTAAAGTTTAAAAATAAAATAAAATTAGGAAAAAAAAGAAAAAAAACCCTCACTTGGCTCCAGCTTTTCCTTTAGCTATTATTTAATATTTACCCTTTGTCATCTAGAAATCTTAAACAAGGAGTGCGCATCTATTGTCTCTACTGCCTGAGACCACAGAACATTTTTTTTTCCCCTTCTTCAAACATCTAGTCCTTGGCTTATGAGAAACCACACCCTCTACAACCATTCCTTCCTATTATCATGTGTAGGTAACTCTCTCTTCCTGTCCCTTGAATATTAGTTTTCCTCATTGCCAGCTCTCCAAATACTTCTTCCAAGATCTCATTCATTCTTAAGGTCTTGACTACCACTGATAAACGAATGATTTTTCACCTCTATCTCCAGCCCCAGGCCTCTTTCAAATACTTCTTAATCTTATTCATTCTCACTAGCCCCAAACTGAATAACAACTGAATCCAGGCCATTATCATCTCTTAAACTTCATACTATAGATCTCAAGTTGATTGGTCACCCCAAAACCCCACATAGTGAAGTCGCTCAGTCGTGTCTGACTCTTTGCTGACCCCATGGACAGTAGCCAACCAGGCTCCTCCGTCCATGGGATTTTTCAGGCAAGAGTACTGGAGTGGGGTGCCATTTCCTTTTCCACCAAAACCCCACAAGAACCCTTCTAAAATAGAGGTTTGACCCTATTGCTTCTCTGTTTTAAAACCTACAGTGGCTGTTCTGACAGAACAACTGAACTCTCTCACATGGCAGATCCAGCCCTCTCTACCTTTACTTCCAGTAGCACTAAACACACATCTTCTAGCTCCCTCTACACCTTGACCTTCTCAGGTCTGTGCCATAGCTTAGCAAGGGGTATCCTTCCAAATACTCCTGATCAGCTTCTAGGTCAGTCAGGCACATAGTCCCAGAAGCATGGGTGCGAGTTCCCTTGTTAGACTGTCAGCTTCCTGAGCATAAAGACATGTGCTCAGTGACCTCGCTGGACTCATTGCCAGCCTCAACACATCCATCCATTTGTTCAACAATGTGCACTGAGCCCCTAGAATGCTGACCAAACAAGACAAACACAGCTTTGATGAATGATTCTTAAAAATCCAAATTTAAAGACGAATGACAAATGGTAAATGGTGCCTGGTTTAGCTCTGCCACTATAGACCATGACCTAAGACCAGTCACTTCATCTGCATATCTCTGTTTTCTCATTTTTCAGATTCTATAAAACCTCTTTTTAAAAAGTATAAAAGAAGAAGTTTTTTAACACTGTAAGTCAGTATTTTCTTCAGATGAATCAGAAATACTGGGGAATTTTTTATAAGTCAAATTAAGCATCAAGAAAACTACTAATAAAATACTAGAGCTTGGATGTCACACACAAGTAGCTTTCAGTCTGCACTCCACCACTCCTTTGCTGATGATGTCAACTGTATTACTGGAAGTCTCACCTAGCTCATGGGGAAGATATGGGGAAAATAATAGGATAGACTATAATGAGGATTATAATGGGGATTAAATGAGACAACCTGTGGAAAGATCTGGCCACAAAGTGTAGCACAGGGTAAGCACCTAATCCACCCTAACTATTAGTATTGTTAGAACCTGGGGAATTCCAAGTCATAGGCCTGGTCACTGAAACACTTCACAGGTATGACAGCATGATTTGTAAGATTTCCTCTTTGTAAGTTACCGTAGAAAGCAAGTTAACAGGAAGTATTACAATACTAACGATTTACATCATGCCCCTAGTAACAGGGTTAGGATTTTGCTAAGAATGTTTCTCAGTATGTAGTCTCCCTTTTTAGATTCAGATCACTCCTACCCTTATCTATTAAGGCCACACTGGGAAAGCTACTTTAGTGAGTTATACTCTGTACTTTCCTGTGATAAAGAGCTGAACAAAGTCTGTAGTTTTTACCCACATGAAACTTAACACAATAAATAAGTACCTAAATACACAGCACTGTTAATATTTAGAGAACAAAACTATGCAATGAGTGATGGAGAGGCAGACCAATCTAGGGTGCATTTGGCCACATTTCTATCTCTCTGATCAACTCCCTACCAAGTATAGTAAAAATCTTTTAAAACCATATTCACTAGAGAAAGGTAAATATAAGTTAGTAAAACTTTAAATTTGAAGTCGGTGAATATTTAATGTATTAATTACCTATTTCCTGCCTGATATGGTGATAGGCTTTAGAGAGAAAATAGGAAGCAAGACAGACTAGTAATTAGTTTTGAAAAGATAACAAAGCTCTTATTACCAATTCCACGTGCCAATAAGAATGGCTTAAATTAACCTCGTGATTTATTATTTTTTTTTTTTTGGTGCTTAGTAATAGATTCCTTAATAGACTCTTAATGGGAGTTTATTAAATTCTAGGTACTATGGCAGACCTGGGAATTCAACGATGAATTAAACCAGGCTCTGCCCTTAAGGAACTCATGGTTCAGATGTGGAGAAAACTAACAAGTGGGAAATTATTTCTCAAAGTGAAAAGTGCTATTGTAAAAGAAAAAAAAAAAATACTGAAAGGGAACTTGATACAGAAATCATATAATTTAATGATCTTTAACAGCAGAATTTTTAAAAAATAAATAATAAAAATAAAATAAATAAATTTATTTTATTTAAAGAATAAATTCTTTAAAAATAAAATAAATAAATATACATGCATATGCACATATATATGTGTGTGTGTGTGTGTTTATATTCTATGTTATTTGCACTATTGCCACAAACCATTTTTCAATAGATTAAAAACAAATATAAACTTTAGCTTAGTCTGTCCAAACTAAGGTGAATTTTAAATATATGGAATCTCAACTTTCTAATTATTTTCATTCCAACTTAGCATTGCAAATAACTTAAAGCATCCACAGTTTGTAGATATAAAGAACTTTAGGAAAAAAGCATTTGCCAGCTTTCTGTGGCTGAACTGATAAATCATACATACTTCCAAACTGCTATTTACAAAGAACAAATTTTATTTTGTGACATATCAAACTAAAAAAATGTGTTATAGTCTGAAAAGGAAAAGTATTGACTTTTGCAATTGTTGTACTCTGAAATGTTATAGAGCAAGAGTTAGTTCTTGTGACAAGGAAACATGAAAAAAAAAATAAGGAAAGTAAAGTGTTGGACTGGGAAGTCCATTGGCAGGTAGTTACAAAGATAGAGTCTGTCAGCTCCTTCAGACATTTCTTTTGCTACTCTACAGGTTTTCCAGGACAAACTTTCAACCTAAAAGGCCACTATTTCTACTATTTAGCTTGCTCTCTAAAATAGCTCACCTGACTATTGATGTGTAAAGAAAGAAACTATTTTATAAGCAATCTAAGGAGCAAACAATTACCAAAAAGTCTCCATTCTATCAGTTTGGATAACACTGAGTAACACTGAGACTGAGGTGAAGGAGCTTGAGATGATAGACAACATCAGGGCACCTCACTGTGGGGAAAGAGTCTGTGAACCAGAAACCAAGGGAGGGAGCTGCACCCACCCATCCCAGCCAAGCCCCAGCATGCTCTTGACAAACAGTGATACCCGTGTGGATGGATCACAAGGCTGCCTTCACGACACATTACACATGGACAATTTATTTTTTTCATTTACATAAACGAATCAAATCACTCATTCATTCATTCAGTCCATATTCACTGATCACTATCCACATGCCCCACCCTGCTCTAGGCACTGGAAACACCACAGAGACTCATCCCTACCCTCGAGGAACTTACAAGCCCGTGGGGGGAGTGCACAAGTTAAGAGGCGAATCTCTCTCTCGTGTGGAGAAAGCTGTGACAGGCATGGAGGTACAGGAGACACGTAGGAGGGGCTCCTCATACCTGGAGCTTCGGGGCAGGTTTCTGAGAAGAAGTGAAGTGTAAGTAGAGGCCTGAATGATGAGGAGGGGCAGGTAGTGAAGGGCTAGCAGGATGTCCCAGCCACAGAACATGTGAAAAAGCCTCTGCAGAACAGAGAGCACAAGGTGCCTTAGAGGAACCAAATAAATTCAGTGTAGCTGGATCCTGGTAAGCAGGGACAGTTGGGGAGGGAGTTTAGAGACAGGCAGAGACAAAATCACATCAACTATGAGCAGTGTGGACTTTGCCTAAAAGACAATAAGAAGCCATAAGAAGGGGAGAAACAAGCAATCAGATGCAAGGCTGCAAAGGGCAGAATGAGCCAGTAAGAGAGAAACTGGAAAGAGGTCTATTTCAAAAATCCACAGAAGAATTAGGAGTGGTGTGAGATGAGGACAGAGAAAAGTGAATATATTCTAGATATTTGCAGGAAACACCCTTGACAGAACGTAATAGGTGGAGACAGGTGGAGAAATTGGGAGTCAAGGATGAGCCCCAGATCTTGGCTTTGGGCAATAAGAAGCTGGTGATGCCATTCACTAAGACTGGAAATGCAGGGCAACTGTGTGGCTGGTGCAGCTAAGAAACTCACTTATGGACATAAGATGCCTGTCCAGGCTGAAACGTCAGTGAGGGAGCTCTGGGAACAGGTAGATTTGGGAGTCAGTAGCATAGAGGCGGAGGAGCCTAGTAGGCTGCAGTCCATGGGGTTGCTAAGAATCAGATACAACTGAGAGTCTTCACTTTCACTTTCATGCATTGGATAAGGAAATGGCAACCCAGTCCAGTGTTCTTGCCTGGAGAATCCCAGGGACGGGGGAGCCTGGTGGGCTGCCGTCTATGGGGTTGCAGAGTCGGACACGACTGAAGCAACTTAGCAGCAGCAGCAGCAGCACAGAGGAATTAGTTAGAGCTATGAAGATGCATGATATTTTCCAGGAAGAGTAAGTAAAGTAAGACAACAAATAGGATTCTGTCAAACAGCAACATATAAAAGCTGACCAGATAAAGACCACATGAAAACATGACTATAACAGCTAATGTTCACTGACTGTTACTTGCCAGGCCCTAGGCTGGGCCTCTTATACATACTAGCCTGAAAATTGATAGCAACCCTACCAATTTATTAGTCCACAATGCTAGGGGTCTATTTTTTTTTTCTCCCTCAAGACTCAGCCTCCTTTGAAATGCTCTTGGTCTACACAGCTGGTAGTCAGGGCTCCTAGGTAGAAGATATCTGGTCCTCAGTGGTTTAGGGGTGGGGAATTTAGACTTTCATAGTTCCAGGTCATAGACAAAAACTCTTTCTCTCCCTTGGACTTGCTTTAAATTCATCCATTGAATGATAAGGCGTACAATGCCAGGATGAAGGTCTGGGCCAGGGCACAAAGGGTGAAAGAGCTGCTTTGGCCACCAGTTTTGCTCCCAAGTCTTAGAGCTTGTAACTAGGCATGTTCCTCATGGCTTCACATGATCCAGTCCAGATGTGCAAAGGTTCCACACTGTAGTGTAGGACCAAATCCAAGGTAGAAATAGAGTATTTCTTGGCCTGACACTGTCTTCATGAGCTCTTTTGATTTCCCTTTCAGGGAAAGGGGAATTACAAAGAAGGTGCTCTTGGGATAAGATTCAAGTGTTTAACTCTCTGCTATAACTCACTTTATTTCCCTCTAGAGAAACGAGTCACACTAAGGTCACAGAGAGGACCGGATGAGATGACATTCAATCCCAGTTTTCCCTGGCCAGTCCTGGTTGACATCTTTCATCCCAGTCTCCTGTCCAGGTAAGTAATGGACACATCCCCGAATGGTCCTATTTAAGCAAAGTGTATGATCAACCATACAGGATTAAATGCAGACCCCTTAACTTGTAAGCCAATGTATTTTCTGCTTCTCTGGGCTTTTGCTGCTTTGTCTGTGCTCTATTCTCAGGATACTTCAACAAAAATTTATCACTACTCTTCAAATACATGACATTAATAAAAGGACAGCAGCAGTAACTTTATGAACAGCAAATTATTTTAAAAAGACCAGTAAAAAGATATACCTAAATATGAGCTGATCAAATAAAAATCTAAACAGGTAAAATTTTTGCATTATACTGGCATTTAAAGTGCTTGTGCTATGCCCAGGTCTGCTGCATCCAGAGCCTCTGCCCCAGCAGCAGGCCACTGCTGATCCATACCTCCACAGGAGACACTCATACTCAAAGGCAGGTCTGGCGCAGACTCTGTGGCATCTCCTGGTGAGCCCAAGGTTTTGTTTGAGCCCTCCAAGCATCTCTGGCGGGTACGGGGTTTGATTCTAAATGTAATTTCGCCCCTCCACCTGTCTTGCTGGATGTGGGGTATCCTTTTTTGGTGGGATCCTTCATTCTCCTGTCAAAGGTTGTTCAGCAGCGAGTTGTAATTTTGGAGTTCACAGGAGAAGATGAGCCCCTGACCTTCTACTCTGCCATCTTGGGTCTATCATTACAGCTGGGTGTTTATGCAGTGAGTTTTGGGGCATGGGGATACATAGATTGTCTCCATGTCTTCAGATAGTTAGATTCTCATAGGAAAAGATTAGATTGTATACTTTTAACAAAGAAAAATGCCCAAAGGATTTTATTTTTATCTTTAGGAAGAAAGGAAGACATTAAAAGGGAATTGTCATTTAAGTCATATTTTCATAGCTAATATAAAGTAATGGTAATTTTGCTATACTATATAAACGTCCTGGTTGAAAATGTATATGCATATACAAACATATTGTAAATGTATATACACATACATACGTAAAATTAGTTTTAGGGATATAGATAGGATAATTTCTTTTTAAAAATATATTCATTGCTTTACATTTTTTCTTTTTGAAAAAAATACGGAAATGGAATTTCAGCTATGACCTTAATTGTGTATAAACTTGCTTCATTTATATCTAAATGAATGTTAATTTTTATATAAAATGTTTAAGTGGCTATGTATTTTTTTAATGTTTCCATATATACTTCTGTGAGAACAGAATTTCTGTGATTTTGAGTATTTTTTTTTTCTGAGAGCTTTTGAAAATTTTCTGGTGGGTAGTTAAATTTGTATACTATAATCAGTAACCAATGTCAGGAGTATTCTCAGTTGCCTATAATGTAAATAATTATTTACATAATATTACATTACAAATATTACATTACAAAATAATTTGAAGTATCATTAGTATATCTTATTTTGTGTAGCAGTTTGGCAATGACAATCAAAATTTGAATATGTAAAACTTTTAAAATGATACAACTTGCTGATGGGATTTTACCTATTACTGTTCTCAAATTCATAAAGAATAAAATATGTTAGAGATTGTAACATAACTTGAATGTCTGAAATATATATCATTAAAATAAGAATTGTAATGATAAAAAAAATCTTAACCATGTCTTCTAAAACTTTAGACTATTTTTATGACCCTGATTTCCTGTAAATTTTATTGTGACTTGGCAATACTTGCAGATTTTATAAAGTATTCTGTCTTCCTTTCAAAGTTTCTCTCCCACCACATTGTGTTCCTATAGTTCATTCTCTGAAGTCACATCAAAGACATTAAAATGTGTCACTTGCAATTTAGTTAATGTTTTCTTTAAAAACCCTGTTTGTTCAGTAATAAGGAAACTTTGATAATGAAGACGGTTAATCTAAGTGCATTTTATTAGGGGCATGTTAAGGTTAGACATTCAATGGGTAAGTGTTTAAACTCATGGGCATGTCAAAGCTCCTGGCAAGATCCACTCTGAAGGGAGGCAGACAAGGAAAGAAAATTTGGAATAAAAAGGTTTCCAAATATGTTGGAAACAGTGTTCTCTAAGAAGGCCTTTGCATTTAATGTTCTTAAGTCCCATAATTGTAGTCAGGCACCATTCAGATCTTTGGACATAAACCTCAAGTTTAATAAACTAGAACAACTTATGTTCTCCTTTCTTAAATACGATGCCTGTATTTCAAGAATTATTAGTTAACAGCTAGAGTGTCTATCAAGCAAGCCAAGATTTCCATTTACACTCTCCACCAACTCTAAATTCCTCTGTATAATACCTTCAATTATAATGAACCACTTGTTCTTTATAAACAGGCTGTTATTTCATTATGATACAGGTTGTTATTCAGGAATTTAGATTCCATTTCAAACCATGTATTTCCTATGGTGTATTAATGACCTCAAAGAATATAGCATGCCATATCTAGGTCATTTAGTATCATATTTTGCATAGAGATGCTCATGACAAATGCTCCCGAAGGCAATTGACTCCTGGTGACTTCCAGAGAAGACTGTAGCCACCTGTAGGTCCTCTAAAATTATCATCTCCCTTTTGCTAAACCTGTGCTTTCCAGAGAAGTGTATCATACCAAACCAAAGCTTTGTTTTTGTGCTGGGAAACCTTCAGAACCCAGATGGGGAATAGATGAGAAGGTATGGACAGAAGCTTCTCTGGATTGTGAATAATCCTGGTGTGCTGTAGGTGTCTAGGTCTCTCCTAGTTCATGCCTCAGTGATGCACATTCTGGAGGAAGGCTAAAGTAATGCTGGCCCTGGAGCCTGACTGACCACTGAGAAAAAGTCTAATCCAAAGAGGTGGGTGATCCAGGAATATTAGAGTTTTCCATTTGAAATTTATACACACACGTGTACCGACACGCACAAAGGTAAGTAACAAAATGATCTCAGCTATGATAACCAATCGTGTGTATATGAGCAACCCTTTCCAAAACTACTTCAGTTAGCTTCCTTACCTCGTCTGCAACTTTCCATATTTCTTGATCACTCCACTGTCCATAGGGATCCAAGTTTTTTCTAAATGTTCCAGAAAAGATGAATACTTTCTATAGTAACAAAAAAAAAAGAGGAAAGCATGAATAACCTAAACATCTTTGTGTATTTCCCTTATTTTATTGTGAAATATTCGAAACAGAAAAAATATTTTAAAATAATAAAACATCCATGTACTTACCACTCAGTTTTAATTTAAAAAATTTTTATATTTGCTTGGTATCTTTTTTAAAGAAATAAAATATTATAGCTACATCTGAAACCCCTTGTGAATACTTATCTAACTTCCATGTCCTTAGGATAAAGAAACTGAGATCACTTTAAGTTGTGGGAAATTAAAATGTTTTATTCAGAGCAATATTATTATAAGCAAATATAATATAAAATTAAACAGTTAAAAATTATGCTTATGAGAATTTCCCTAGTGGTTCAGTGGTTAAGACTTCATATTTCCACAGCAGGGGACATAAGTCTCATTCCTGGTCAGGGACGTTCCACATACCGTACAGTGTGGCCAAAAAAAAATTATGTTTATGAGTTATAATGAACTTGTTAGAACAAAATTCTTATTTTGTACCGGTATTTTCCTTGGATTTCTTTTATAATCCTACCTTCCTAAGGGATTTTGAAACTGTGTGAATTTACAGACACTCAAACACATATGTTCATATGGTGTATAAACCAAGGCACATGTGTAACTAGACGGGCACAGGAAAGGGTTACAACTTAGAAGTCAGTGAAAGAATGAAAATCAAATATTTGTGTAACTGACTGCATGTCACAGAGGGAAGGAGGGCAGACGAGATGGATGGTGCTGAGGTGGCAAACTGACAATCTAATTTCCTGTTAAGGAACACTACACAGCTATCGCCCTTGCTTGCTACATCACTGTCTACTTAAGTCTGCCTATATGAATAAAAAAAAAATTAAGAAAATCACTGTCTCATTGGGAAATGCAACAACAATAATAATATTTAGGTCTCTCTCTGTATATATGGGTGAACTGAAAAATACTTCTGATGTTAACATTCAGAAAATTTTTTTCTTTACCTTTTTTCTTTTGTCTTTGGTTAATGACACAATCAAGAGAGCTGCTAACTACATTTTTTGAATATTTAATTTTCACTAGCTGCCTTAGACTAAGAGAGAATGCTCAGCACCCATCTGATCTGTGAGGAACTACAGAAGGTAAGTTGGTCCCAGATGAATGGTGTCTGTGCCTTGCCATGGCAGTCAAGTTCAAGGATAGTCCTATTGGAGACCTCATTCCCTGGGGCATAATCTATGGCTTAAGGAACAAGGTTGTTGCCAAATATCTCAGGAACCCTCTGCAGAAGGCAACAAGATTATGCTGGTATTTCTTAATTTGCATCAAATCAGTTCCTAAGGGATGCTTCCACTGCTTTACAGAAGTGAACATAAGAGACAATATATGACTCATGGGCTCATAAGAGGTGATGGATATATTTTTGGTATATCCTCCTCCAAGCTCCCAAGTAAATGAAAGCAATGTCCAAATAAGCTAAAGAGAACAGACAATGTATGCTATTGAGAGATTCTGATGAAGAGAATTAAATAAGAAGTGGCTCTGGGAATGCCAATTTATTACTGAAGCAATCAGGTTTATTTAGTATCTACAGTTCAAAGGCTTGCCAATGGAATTTTGCCATTTACTGTCTTTCACATACTTTCTTTTAATGTTTTCTTTATATGAAAGTTTCTAGCATTACTGAGAAAGATGTGAAATAACAACTGTAAGGGTTTATGAAGTATCAAACAATGCATCACTTCACTAAAGTTATCCTACCAGGAACTCAGAGGCTACAACAGAGTCTATGGCCGGCTTACCACAAGCCAGATAAGACTCTTTACATGTGTTGTCTCTTTTTATCTTCATATAAATGTAATAAGACAGATCTTACTGCTGTTCATGAAGAAATCACACTTGGGACAAGTTAAGTGACTAGCCCAAGGTTACTGAGCTAGTAATTGTAGAGTTGGAATTCAAACCTTTAGAGTGCTCCGCAAATTCATAGCAAAATGCCTCAAGTCCTGGGCAGACCAGTTTTGATTACTGGTCTGGAGCTTAGGAAAGATTAAAGGTTGGGCAGAAGCAGCCCAGTGGGTCCATAAAGAGCCCATTTGCACTCAGCAGCACAGTTGTCAATTCAAGCACTGCTATCCATCCCTCAAGCCACAGGCTCAGTACCCACACTGTGAATTGAGAGTTTAGCTTTCTCTTCCTATGCAAGTCCTGATTCAAAGGCTTTTATTTGGGCTACAGTGTCCTTGTAACTTTCATGGGGACTTACATATCCAATGGAACAGCACAATATGAAATCTTACTTTGGCTAAATGGAAAAATGTCAGTGTTCTGGAGGACCATAGGTAGAGGCTGAAGGTATTATAACATCAAAGCAAACACAGAAGTTTGTTAAGGGCAAGGTGCGTTGCGCAGATGCTGTGACAATGCAGCTCTTGCCCGGCGAGTGTACCTATGAACAAGAACCCAATCTTTTTAAGTTTCAATGTTACCGTAAAATGGGGGAGATGTCACATTTTTTGATTTTCTAAAATCTACTCTATCCCTGGGCTTTTCCATTTTGACAGATAGTACCTTTATTTTGAAAATGAAAGCCACTCAGTCATGTCTGACTCTTTGTGAACCCATGGACTGTAGAACAGTGATCAATGCAAAGAAATAGAGGAAAACAATAGAATGGGAAAGACTAGAGATCTCTTCAAGAAAATTAGAGATACCAAGGGAACATATCATGCAAAGATGGGCACAATAAAGGATAGAAATGGTATGGACCTAACAGAAGCAGAAGATATTAAGAAGAAGTGGCAAGAATACACAGAAGAACTATACAAAAAAGACCTTCACAACCCAGATAATCATGATAGTGTGATCACTCAACTAGAGCCAGACATCCTCGATTGTGAAGTCAAGTGGGACTTAGGAAGCATCACTATGCACAAAGCTAGTGGAGGTGATGGAATTCCAGTTGAGCTATTTCAAATCCTAAAAAATGATGATGTGAAAGTGCTGCACACAATATATCAGCAAATTTGGAAAACTCAGCAGTGGCCACAGGACTGGAAAAGGTCAGTTTTCATTCCAATCCCAAAGAAACGCAATGCCAAAGAATGTTCAAACTACCACACAATTGGAGTTATTTCACATGCTAGTAAAGTAATGGTCAAAATTCTCTAAGCCAGGCTTCAACAATACGTGAACCATGAACTTCCAGATGATCAAGCTGGATTTAGAAACGCAGAGGAACCAGACATCAAATGGCCAATATCTGTTGGATCATTACAAAAGCAAGAGAGTTCCTGAAAAACATCTACTTTTGCTTTACTGACTATGCCAAAGCCTTTGACTGTGTGGATCACAATAAACTGTGGAAAATTCTGAAAGAGATGGGAATACCAGACCACCTGACCTGCCTCTTGAGAAATCTGTATGCAGGTCAGGAAGCAACAGTTAGAACTGGACATGGATAACAGACTGGTTCTAAATAGGAAAAGGAGTATGTCATGGCTGTATATTTTCACCCTGCTTATTTAACTTATATGTAGAGTACATCATGAGAAACAGTGGACTGGAAGAAACACAAGCTGGAATCAAGATTGCCGGGAGAAATATCAATAACCTCAGACATGCAGATGATAAAACACTTATGGCAGAAAGCAAAGAAGAATGAAAGAGTCTCTTGATGAAAGTGAAGGAGGAGAGTGAAAAAGTTGGCTTAAAACTCAACATTCAGAAAATGAAGATTATTGCACTTCATGGCAAATAGATGGGGAAACAATGAGAGACTATTTTTTTGAGCTCCAAAATCACTGCAGATGGTGACTGCAGCCATGAAATTAAAAGGTGCTTGCTCCTTGGAAGAAAAATTATGACCAACATAGATAGCATATTAAAAAGCAGAGAAATTACTTTGCCAACGAAGGTCCATCTAGTCAAAGCTATGGTTTTTCTAGTAGTCATGTATGGATGTGAGAGTTGAACTAAAAGAAAGTTGAGCACCAAAGAATTGATGCTTCTGAACTGTGGTGTTGGAGAAGTCTCTTGAGAGTCCCTTGGATTGCAAAGAGATCCAACCAGTCCATCCTAAAGGAAATCAGTCCTGAATATTCATTGGAAGGACTGATGCTGAAGCTGAAACTCCAATAGTTTGACCACTTGATATGAAGAAATGACTCATTGGAAAAGACCCTAATGCTGGGAAAGATTGAAGGCGTGTGGAGAAGGGGATGACAGAGGATGAGATGGTTGAATAGTTATCACCGACTCAATAGACATGAGTTTGAGTAAACTCCAGGATTTGGACAGGGAGGCCTGGCATACTGCAGTCCATGGGGTCGCAAAGAACCAGACCATAACTCAGCAATTGAACTGAACTGAACTGGACTGTAGCCCTCTAGGCTCCTCTGTCCATGGAATTCTCCATGCCAGAATACTGGAGTGGGTAGCTGGTCCCTTCTCCATGGGATTTTCCCAACCCAGGGATAGAACTCAGGTCTCCCACATTGCAGGTGGAGTTTTAACAATTTAAGCCATCATGGAAGCCCTTCATTTTATCAATCCACAAAATTCAGAGTTATGCATGACTTTTCTTTCTCCCTGATTATCCCAAAAGGAATTAATCATCAGTCCTGTGGATTGTTTACCCAATATATCTCAAAGCCATTTATTTCTTTATCACTTCGGCTACCACATAGTTCAAGCCACCAGCATCTTTCTCTGAACACTGTAAGAATCTCCTATTTCCTTGCTTTAGAAACCAAAGAAATCACAATCAATATAAACTGGATCATGTCATTAACCTTTTAAAAAAACCTTCAGTGGGGACTTCCCTGGTAGGTCCAGTGGTTAAGAATCTGTCTGCCAGTGCAGGGGACATGGGTCCGATCCCTGGTCCAGGAAGATCCCTCAGGGAAAATAAGCCTGTGCACTACAAGCACTGAGCTCCAATACTGGAACTACTGAAGCCTGCATTCCCTAGCTCCTGTGCTCTGCAACAAGAGAAGCCACCTCAATGAGAAGCCCATGAACAGCAGCTAGAGAGTAGCCTCCACTCGCCGCAACTAGAGAAAGCCTGAATGCAATAATGAAGATCCAACAGGGTCAAAAATAAACAAATTTTTTTAATTAAAAAAAAAGAAAACCTTCAATGGTTTTCCATTACATTCAGGGCAAAATGTAAAACCCTTAAGATGACCTACAGATCCACCATTGTACAACCTCTTTCACCTTGTCTGGCTCATCCAGTGCCTTGTCCACTCCACTCCCTTTTTCACTCCAGCCACCTGGCTTTCTTTCAATTCCTCAGTTCACTTCACACGTTCTATCCTTCCTGCATGGGAATCTCATCTCCTGTCTTCTTCCTATGGCCAACTGTATTTTTCAGGTCTCAAGTTCAATGTCACTTCCTCAGAGAATCTCTCTTGATTCTTAAAACCAAATAAGGTCCCTCAATATAGGATATCATAATATCTATACTTTACTTTCACAGCTTACAGTGAATATTATTAATAAAATTAAATATGTATTATGAGCATTTTGTTTTTAACGTCTGACTCTTCTCCTAGACCATGGCTGCTGTGTAACCTGTCATTAGCAAACAGGCTTTACATGGTGTATGCTCAGTAAATATTGTCTGAAGAAATAAATGGGCTGATGGGAACATCAGAAGTAAAATTATGAAAATATCAATAGAGTTCAGCAAATATTATTTTTCTTCCTTATGGAAAAATAGCTAACAAAACCCAGTGTCTTTAAATGAATAATAATAACAGCCCATTAAAGCTTTCATGTTTCTTTGTAACAGCTTGAGAAAAGGTACACCTTTTTCACAGTAGCCTGATAATTTACATGTAATATTTATCAAACATATGGCAACATGTTATATATTAATTACTTTTATGCAAAATAGATACATATTCAAAATTATGAAGGAAGAAAGTTATTTGTTGAAACTAGACTAAGCCTTGGTGGCTCAGTTGGTAAAGAATCTGCTTGCAATGCAGAAGGCCTGGGTTTGATCCCTGGGTCAGGAAGAACCCCTGGAGAAGGGAAAGGCTACCCACTCCAATATTCTTGCCTGGAGAATTCCATGGACAGAAGAGACTGGCGGGCTACTGTCTATGGGATCGCAAAGAGTCAAACACAACGGAGTGACTAACACTTTAACTTTTCAATTTCAGACATCCAAAAATTTTAGATGTAGTGGAATTGATACCATGCTTCCCTAGTGACTCAGATGGTAAAGAACTTGCATGCAATGAGGGAGACCTGGATTCGATCCCTGGAGGAGGAGGAGGGCATGGCAACCCACTCCAGGATTCTTGCCTGGAGAAACCCATGGACAGATGAGCCTGACGGGCTACTGTCCATAGGATCGCAAAGAGTCAGACATGACTAAAGCGACGAAACATGATGTGACATGACAAATTTTATAGGTCTTTTGTTTAAAATTTATAGTCTAGCACTAAAATAGTATCAATACTTTCATTTTAACTTTAAAGAAAAGTTAAGAGTAGTTCAGTCAGAATTCAATTTCATACAGTTAATCAAACATGCCACTCTAGTCTTATAAATAGTATCTGGCACTCACTTGTTTCTGAGGGGTGCCAGTGGGTATCTTATTGTTTTCTATACTACTGAAATTTGTGTTCCAACAAACTCATCTCTAAAGGTGAGATGTCCTTGGAGGTCACTCATGTCCTTTCCCTAGTGTATGAATGAAACAGCCAGAGTCCTGAGAAGTTATATGGTTTGACCAAGGTGGCACAGTCTGTCTGTGCAGCAAAAAAAAAAAAAAAAAAATTGAAACTATAAATCACAATGATCTGCTACCTCTCTTTCAAGAAAGTGTTCAGCAGTAGGAAAATCAGAATGTACAAATATTTGATGTTTATTTAATGTCCTGTATGTACACTTTGGCCACCTTATGCGAAGAGCTGACTCATTGGAAAAGACCCTGATGCTGGGAGGGATTGGAGGCAGGAGGAAAAGGGGACGACAGAGGATGAGATGGCTGGATGGCATCACCGACTCAATGCACGTGAGTTTGAGTGAACTCTGGGAGTTGGCGATGGACAGGGAGGCCTGGAGTGCTGCGATTCATGGGGTCGCTAAGAGTCAGACACGACTGAGCGAGTGAACTGAACTGAACTGATGTACACTACAAAGAGCAATACTTGGGACTCAAGGAAGAACAAAGAGAACACCATCGGTCACCACCTGACTTATCTCTTCCCTGAAGCTCACTCCTCAACCACTCAACTGGAGATGGCAAGCCTGGGTGGAATGCTCGGAGCTGGTCACGCATCACAGCAACAGGTATCATGCTTTAGTCTTGGATGTCAGATGAAAAACAAAAAAGGATTTGGCTTCTGTGGTTACTAAATGTACGATAAATTAAATAAGTGGGAGGAATGACTTATCTTTAAGAATATAGTATTGTTTTGTTTTGGCTCAGAAGGGAAATATGTATATGTATAGTATATGAAGTCATTTCAGCCATGTCTGACTCTATGTGACCCTATGGACTACAGCTCACCAGACTCCTCTATACAAGGGATTCTCCAGGCAAGAATACTGGAGTGGGTTGACATGCCCTCCTCCAGGGAATCTTCCTGACTTAGGGATCAAACCCGAGATTCTTATATCTCCTAAACTGACAGGCAGGTTCTTTACCACTAGTACAAAACTGTGAAGCCTACATATATACATACCTTCATACATATATATATATGTGTATATATACACATATGTACAAAGACCATATATAGCTTCATTAAAATGTGATCCAGATTCTTATAAGCATCACAGTGTCTGTGAGCTCACCTTTTGGCAATGTCTGCAAAACTCCATTATAAGTTAAATTTGTACAATTAAAATCCATCCAATATGAACAAATCAAGATCCTAAGGTGGCATTACAGAATGTCTAAAAATAAATGCTGCTTTGCTTTTAGGAACATCGAGTAACAAAAAGTAGGTGAATTATATTGGTCAAAAGTGTTTAAGGTTGATAAAAATAACTATCATTTTGATTATAAATCATTTATTTGTATATATATGACAACTTATGTTCAAATTATGTTTCTGTAAAGTCATTTTTCACAACATTTTACACTACAGTGTTTTAATATACACTTTCAGAAATAACATCAAAACATGATTTCCAGATCTGACCAAATTACCATAAATTTCCAATTTTTAGGCTCAGAAACAGTACAATTATGTTGTATTAATACCCAGACTAGTCATTTTCCTTATCTCCCTTAAATTCGGCACTCCACGCCCAATGCTCTACGTCCTATTCACTTTAGTTCAGGCTCTTACACATCACAGCTAGGGGGTTTCTGAGCCCATCTCCCTGCTCCCTGTCCTGCCTACTGAAATCCACTGTCCACTAGCTGCTAGCATGGCATACTCTTCTGCTGCCCTTTACCACCTACCTCCCAGCTCAAGAAGACTCAACCCACTCCTCACTAGACCACTTTAGTACGAATCAAGTCTCCCTCTTTCTCCTAATGCTTCCTAACAGATGGTCTTCTCTCCCCATTGTCCCCCAACTCTTATTCTAGTTGTCATTTCTGTAGTGGCTTATAATATGCCTCTCTGGGATCCTGGAATATCCTCTCCACAACTCCCTGCCACACACGTTTCTAAAACCAAGACATTTTATGACCCTTTAAGGCCCACTTTCATCATCATGTTCTCTGTGAAACTGTCAATACTTATTCATTCATTTCCTTTCCAATACATAAATGAAAGAGACATGAATCCCTATTCTTAAGGAACTATAAATAAAAGTAACAACTAGAACAACAGAGTGTATTGTATTGTACTTAACACATGCCAGGAAGTAGTTTAAGTACTTCAACTTATTTGAAGTTGAAGTTCCTTTACTCATTTAATCCTCATAAACCCCCAATAAAGTAGTTACTACCATTATACCCATTTTACAGACAAGGAAATTGAGGCTCGGAGAAATTAAATAACTTGCCAAAGATTATAATACTAGTAAAATACAGATCCAGGCAGAACCACAACCTGTTGGAAATGACAGCAAGCATTTCATGACTCAGCCAAAAAATGTGGGTAATGAGTCCTACCATGCAAGCTATTGTGTGTGCTATATAAGAGATAGAAAAAACAGTAAGAGGAAAAAAAAATCTATGCTTTATTTTGCATTTCTACTACAGCCTTCTTGCTAATCTTCTGACTGCTTATGACTTCATGTTTAAATCTGCTTCCTTAACTAGAATGTCTACAAAGTGTTTACAATACTGGGTGGAAATTAAATAAATACGTAAATAATTCCAATATAAGACATAGAGAAGTGCCAGGAGAGATTTATAAACAAAGTTCTCGATCCCACTTGGGACTGGGATGCGGGAGTGGAGAGTTGGGGTTAGAGTCAGGCTTAAAGGGAGAAGGGAAGGAGCTAGAAAAGGCTACCTGGTAGAGTTAATCTCTGAGATGCCAAAGTGACTCAGCTGAAGAAAGATCATCTCAGACAGAGGAAATGCAGGGACAGAGGAATGAGCGAGAAAACTGAGGTATCTCCCATGGCACAAGTCCTGCTTGACTGAAACTTAAAAGCGCCAGGTGTGAAGAGTGGTGGACCTGACTAGAAAGCTTGTTGAAACCAGATTATCAGGGACCTAAACCGCAAATGGAAAAATCTGGACATTATTCGTGAAGAAAGGGGTGTCCTAGAAGGTTTTTGACTTGACAAAGCACAGAGCTGGAA
The DNA here is from genome assembly GCF_032452875.1 of Bos javanicus. Classification (NCBI taxonomy): domain Eukaryota; kingdom Metazoa; phylum Chordata; class Mammalia; order Artiodactyla; family Bovidae; genus Bos; species Bos javanicus. Next base: position 51,415,627 of record NC_083871.1, read on the forward strand.
TGGTGCTGTAAAACATTTACTTTGTGTGCAATAGAAAATTTAAGAAGATGAGAAAAGCACAGAGGTGGGAGCAAAAGATGGAAGGATACAGTTTGTGATGGAAGCAGCCATGACAGAGCTTGGAGCTGGATTCTCTCTCAGCATGTGAATGATTCTCTCATTGTTCACCACTACACTTAATTACCTCTATTTATCATTTTGGCTTCTTCCTCTGATCCCTGACTTAAGCAATGAGTTCTCACTGAAAGTTCATGGGCTGGACTGAGACCTCAATATCTTATACTGTAAGTACAGAACCCATGGTACTTATTATCATTTAAAGCATGTGGAAGTAGTTTAATGACTAAGTATTAAATTGTTAATTACTGTGAAATTGAATGAGAAGTGCTGCACATACAATATCATTGTTCAGCTCTACAGATACATGATTTGACCCTATCTGATAGCCCTCATAGCAAAAGATACTATGCTGTGTTGGTATAGATTATTTTCAGATCAAAGAGTCTCACTGCAGGAGTAGGCTGAGTCATCCCCTAATAATAGTTTGCAGCCTTTCAAATTTGTATCTGAAGCTCTAAAAATTAACTTATTTTTCTGCTTTTCTTGAATTAAGTGATTAACAAGGTTCAAGGTGAATGAACAATTTTAAGTCTTGGTATTCAACTGGCTAAGTCAATGGGATCTGACAATAGGCCTCATTGTCTCCTCTTCATGCTCTCAGAGCTTAGAGGTAAAGTAGAACAAATTCAAAAAGGCGCCACCTCAAATGTACACAATGTACTGTTTTCTACGCTGGTACCTTTTCTAAGATTTCTAGCTACAGGAAGAAAGAACACACACACACGCGTGCACACACACACACACAGAGTAACAACTTGCCAAAACTAAAGACATCTTGTGATTCCACAGCTGATATCTCAGGATCACTTTGAGGGAGAGGAAAGTTTCCTGTTCAAAGTTTCCTGTTTCATGTATCTGGATACAAATGACTAACTGACCTAGAGATCTCTGATATCTCAAGTGTCAGAGGTCTTGGGGAACTATGGCCTTGCAAGGTCAAGACGACAGAAGGGGGGAAAAAAGATGGAAAAGCAAAGAAAAATACTTCCTGGATTTTTAATTTCTTCCTGCTGCTTTTTAAAGATCAAACTCTAGGAAAGAAAAAAAAATTGCTTAATTTGAACTTTTAAAGGAAAGTTGGGAAAGTAAAAGCATCTCTTGATTTGGATGTTAAAAAGGTCTGAGGAGTTTGCCCTCTTTCTCTCTTGGGCATTCATTTATCATTCTCAAGATGTCACTATAGAAGAAATAATACTTTCTGTCCTACAGACATCCTTGTGATACTGGAAGACTGTCCCAGAAACCAGGGTTGTAAACATGTATATTGAGAAACATTTATTATTAGCATGATCACACATTTATAAAGGCATAGCTTAAAGTATTTCTTGTTTAGTTTATAATAAAACTTGATGCCATGGAAGAGGGGAAAAGAAGTTTGGAAGATTCATGTTGACAGAAAGTCAAGATAAAAAATTTTCATAACTCTAGCCTTCTTAGTTTTCCTCCATACTTTACATATTTGGGTTCCTAAATAGAACATGTGCGTGCTCAGTAACTCAGTCATGCACAACTCTTTGCAATCCCGTGAACAGGGGCCTGCCAGGCTCTTCTGTCCATGGGATTTCCCAGGCAATAAAACTGGAGTGGGTTGTTATTTCCTTCTCTAGGGGATCCTCCCAGCCTAGGGATGGAACTTGCATCACTTTCGACCCCTGCATTGGCACGCGGATTCTTTCCTACTGTACCACCTGAGAAGCCCTAAATAGAACATACAATAAAACAAAAATCTCTCTATCACAAGTGAGATAAACAAAGGACTCCCAATGAAATGAAATTATTTCTTAGAGCTTTGGTTACTCTAACAAGCAGATCTGTATAAACAAGAACAACAAAGAAGAACAAAAGCTTCACTATTGTCGTTTAAAATTGGATCAGAAAACAGAGAGTCAATTGAATGGCAGTGCTTCTTAGACAACCAGATTCTATCCCCAGCTCTTCAACATTGTTATCTTGCCTAATGCTGTCACCACGGGATACTTGTATTCCCAGGGTTTCTTCATCTTCACACCCACTAACAATCCCTCTTTTTTTCCTGAAGAAACAATACTGTTTTTCAAAAGTTCAACCAGGATGAAGCTTCTGGCACCATGACAAAGTCTAGACAAATGAATTAAAAGCATCTGTCTAGCAGTCACAATATTTAGTGCCTCATTAGATGAAAGGGGAAAATGTTCCACAGAGGTAATCTATCAGGAAATACAAGCCATTTTCTCTGGTTAGATTTGTAGTCCATCTACCCAGAGATGCTCCTGGCATTTTAATTTTGTGTTTAAAGCAGAGAATTGTTAGAACCATGGTAGTGGAATGGACTTAGTGCCCATTAGTACAAAGAGATCATAAAACAGAGACTATATCCATAGAGATGAGAACAAATACTAGTAGACATACAGTTCATGCCTTTCAGACTTGGTCCCAGTAAAGACATTTCTTGGTTTCCATTAAGGTCATTGAAAAATGGAACTATTGCTATTTCTTACATAATTAAAAAGCCCTTTTGCATAATAACACAGATAGAATGATATTAAACCAGTGAGGCTGAAGATCCTTTGTAACCCAAATCAAAGAGTGACATTTTTGAAAAAAAGCTACAGATTAATCCGACATGGTTCATTCTATTCAAAGAACAAAAAACAATCATTACACTTTCTATTTTCAATTACACTATATAATGCTTCCGAGTTTGTTATTTCAGCAGCATACTTCACTTGCAAAACATTTCTCAATCTGCTGTGAGTGCTAACTTGGAGACCATTGAGGCAGGAATAAAAAAAGTTGCTAAGTACAAAAGCCCCATGTTCCTACTCTGGCTTATATCTTCTGAAAAAGCTATCAAAGTTATTAATATTTTAACAACTGTATGTCAGAGAATTCCAAACTTCTAGAAATACTTTTACTCCCTATAAAAAGACTGCATAACAGAAAATAAAGACAGCAATACAAAGGGAATATGTTTTGCAGGGAAATGTGAATTTATTGAGTTCAAGTGTCAAATAATGGGAAAATGTACTTAGTTAGTTTTTTACTAGTTAAGTCTTTCTGTATTGCTTACCTGTGGTATGACTCCAAAGGCCTTCCTCCATTGTTGCAAAGTAATTGAATCCCAAGACACACCATCTATTTGGATTTCTCCTTTGGTATTCAGCAGTCTCAAAAAAGCCAGTAACAAAGTGCTCTTCCCTGATCCAGTTCTTCCCAAGAGGCCCACCTAGAATATTAGAGTGATGGAATTACTCCTGTGACACATAGATACAATACCATAAATGCAATCTGATATTATACATGAATTTTAAAAACCCATGGAAAACATTTTTTTTTAATCATCACCCAGGAAGTCTCACTTATTCATTCAAAACTTTGTACATACTTCCAATTCTGATTAAAACTGATTTGGAACACAGCAACTCTGGAAGACAATATAGAAACTGGCCATAAGGGACTGGATCCCTGATGCCGAGTTCATTTATCTCTGATTTTTACTAATGGCAAAAAGGTTAAAATAAGGTCCATTTCACATCGAAGAAAACAAAGGGTGTCTTAAAGCACATAATTTTTGAGAATGGGATCAAGCCAGAAGCAGAGACCTACAGCTTGATCTGCTGCTGCTGCTAAGTCGCTTCAGTCGTGTCCAACTCTGTGCGACCCCATAGATGGCAGCCCGTGAGGCTCCCCCGTCCCTAGTCAAATGTGAATACAAGCTTGAAGATGAATAAATCCACAGGAGTTCTAACATTCATATACTGTCCATAATAAAATAGGTGAATGCCAAGTTCAGGCCTGACAAGACGGAATAAATTCAGTGAGCTACACATTATCTCAAAAGACAGGTTGGGCCTTGCCACTTCTCAGTGGGTAAGTACCTGGACAGTTGTCAAATCAACTTCTTCCATCCATTCTGATTGGCAAGAACAGAATTTTAGGAAGCAAAAGGGATATTAAGGGAAAGAGAAAAAATAACCTGTTCCTGTGACTTAAAGACTCTACGAACACAGCACGGAACTGAGAAGGCTGTGCACTGCAAGGTGACAGCGAGTGTTTCGGGTGGCCCACACGGAGCCGGCTCTCTGACGCCAGCTCAGACCAGCACTTGGAGGAAGATGCTCAGAGCGAGGCCATTAATGAAGCCCTGAATAAACTGCTCAGCATTTAGTGGCACTGAACAGTTCTTTCTTTCCCCTTGCATTATTGCTATTTCTTTTTTCTCATTTTGCCTTTTTACAAGAGAGCTGAACAGTCTTGTAGAATCAGGCTTTTTACACCATTTGGGGTAAACACTTTCATTTTGTTTGGTGTTTGACTTTCCAATCCATAGCTAAGTATAAAATCAAACATGATTTTCTGAATTCTTACTCTCAGTTTCTATATTTATCTCATTACAGACTAGTAACAGTTTCTAAATCAGAACTAATTAGGGACTACAATAAATGCTTGAGAGCATACACAAATCAACAATAGTAATAACATACTGAATACCAATTAGGAACTTTAACATATTAAATACCAATCAGAAAGGCCTAGGAAGTAAACTAGGACTTTGGGGTAAGCCAATAAACAATTGTGATGCATCTGCCTTTCTGTCCATTATAAGAGCCCTATAATGGGACTTGCACACATGCCTATTTTCTGAGACAACAGAAATCAGATAAACAACATGTTACACATGAACACCCTGTTGAGGTTCTTCATACTATGGATCACAATTGGTAATTATTTTATTTATTCTTTTCTTGATTATTGCTTGTGTTCACCCCAAGAATATCAGTTCAACAGGATAGGGTAATCCATCTTGTTTTCTATTGAGTTCTCAGCACCTGGCATAGTGGTTGGTTCACATAAGTGCTAAATAAAAAACTTATTTGGACTGACTGAGAGACAGTCAGATGAAAGGATGGATGGATGGACAAATTGGGGGGTGAGTAGGTGGCAGATAAATGGAAGAAATGAAAGAAGGGAGGGAAGGAGGAAGACGAAAGAAAGGAAGGAGGAAAAGAAGAGGGAAGGGCAGAATGAATAAACTTATTTAGTAGAATATGAATAAACTTATTATAGTAAATCTAAACAAATAGATATAGTCAATTTTGGTTAACTCAATTTAAAAATCTTGTTGAATTTTATATGCACACTTCTATTTCTGAATCAGCCCATTTTGTACAAACACATTCACCATACTTGATGATTTTCCAAACACAACAGTAAAGCTTTGTAGAAGCAATCTGAGTATGCCTTGTACAGGGAGGCATGAACAAAAAGAAGGTAAGGGAAATTCAAGAGCAGGAAGTGACCTGCTCTAAAGTCATATCAAGAGCTTTTGATGATAAGTTCCTTGAGCTTCAGATTCTTAAATCATTAGCCAGGATTCTAATGATTAGGGTACATGACTACATTCTTTTTCCTTAAGAAGCAAATATTTAAATGTTTAGAAAACCAAGGTTTTATACTAGGATAAAACTGGATTAAGGCAATTTGTAAATCTTTATTTCTATAAAGTTTTAGCTATCTCTCTGGTTTCCTTATATTGCTGGTTTCCTTATATTGCATTAAGTCAGACATGGCTTTCAACAACATGTCTAATTGATTCATGCCTAACAAAGTCTTCTGTTGTGTATATACTTGGCACATAATAATTCTTTTCCAGGATTTGTTTTAAGAAGGCCAGACTACTTCCCGCAAATAAGCCTTTAAGACAGATGCTAATTCTAAGTCAATGTTTTCTAGTAACTTCAATGTACCTCCTCTTTGATAATTTTGGATCAAGATAAATCACAATGTTATGTGGAGAGTTAAACAGTGTTGAATTTGGTGCTAGTTGTAATTCCATTGTACCATGAATAGAACAGTTTCAGTACATTCTTCTCAGAGAGTCTTATTCACAATTTTAATACTGTAATAGATTGAAAACTGTTATAATTATCATCTATCTTCCTGTGGTCTCTATAAATCAAATGTCAAATCAAATGAAATTTAGATCCCTAAAGTTACAATAATTGTAATTTTATATGTTGATTGATCTGTTTATTATTAATAAAACATAATTTATAATGTAATAAGTTCTTGAGACTCTACTCTTCACATAACCGGTATAAGTAACTGAATGATTCCAATACTTCACATCAGTTTTTATCAAGTCAGAATGTCATATGTGTTTAAAAAAATCAAATAGATATTAGGTGCTTATGCTGCTATGATCTGAGCCCTTGATATTATTTGAATTGTTTCTAGCATCTCAGTATTTTAGAGAGACTACAAATGGAGAAAGCAGATAAGCTCACCCAGATTAGGTCTTGAAGTCTGATTAAATATATTTAATCAGAGGACTACCCAGTACTGTAATATATACAATATGTCATCTGAGGCATTTTGATAAATCTAGGTTTATCATGAATGACCTACCTCCAAATTAAAATCCTAGCCTATACTTTGAGATGAAAAAGAAAAGGAAAAAGAAAAGAGAGATACTAGTTAGGGGAAAGTGACGTTAAAAACTTAGGCAAAAATCAAAAGCTTTTAAGAAAAAACTATTTGAGACTGAAAAGAAAAATAAGTTTTCTTTTTTAAAGTTACTCTTTTTAAGTTAAACTTGTGAAATACTTGCTACATTACTCATGCACTGAAAATAAAATTTAAAGTACAGATTCTGTAAAGTAAAAGCCTAAATTAAGAGCCTAAAGAGTAAAAGGATTTCTCAACACTAAAGTAATTTCTATGGACAAAGTGCTTTAATAAGAAGATTGAACAATTTTTCTGCACAAAATATTATTTTGTCTTTTTGCCATGTAATGGGCTGAATATTTGTATCTCTCCTACATTCATATATTGAAATCCTAACCCCTCAATGTGACACTAGTAGAGGTAGGGTGGCTGGGAGGTGATTTGGTCACAAGAGTGGAGCCTTCATGATGGGATTCAGTAAAGTTCAGTTCAGTCACTTAAGTCATGTCTGACTCTTTGTGACCTCATGGACTGCAGCACACCAGGCTTACTGTCCATCACCAATTCCCGGAGCCTGCTCAAACTCATGTTTATCGCGTTGGTGGTGCCATCCAACCATCTCATCTTCTGTCATCACCTTCTTCTCCTCTCACCTTCAATCTTTCCCAGCATTAGGGTCTTTTCCAATGAGTCGGTTCTTCACATCAGGTGGCCAGAGTATTGGAGTTTCAGTTTCAAATTCAGTCCTTCCAATGGATATTCAGGACTGATTTCCTTTAGGATGGACTGGTTGGATCTCTTTGCAGTCCAAGGGACTCTCAAGAGACTTCTCCAACACCACAGCTCAAAAGCAACAATTCTTTGGTGCTCACCTTTCTTTATAGTCCAACTCTCACATCCATACATGACTACTGGAAAAACCATAGCTTTGACTAGATGGACCTTTGTTGGCAAAGTAATGTCTTTGCTTTTTAATATGCTACATATGTTGGTCACAGCTTTTTTTCCAAGGAGCAAGCGTCTTTTAATTTCATGGCTGCAGTCATCATCTGCATGATTTTAGAGCCCCCCAAAATAAAGTCTCTCACTATTTCCATTATTTCCCCATCTATTTGCTATGAAGTAACAGGACTGGATATTGGAGAAGGAAATGGCAACCCACTCCAGTGTTCTTGCCTGGAGAATCCCAGGGACGGCGGAGCCTGGTGGGCTGCCGTCTGTGGGGTTGCACAGAGTCAGACACGACTGAAGCAACTTAGCAGCAGCAGCAGCAACAGGACCGGATGCCATGATCTTAGTTTTCTGACTGTTGAGTTTGAAGCCAATTTTTCACTCTCCTCTTTCACTTTCATCAAGACGCTTTTTAGTTCTTCTTTGCTTTCTGCTATAAAGGTGGTGTCATCTGCATATCTGAGGTTGTTGATATTTCTCCCGGCAATCTTGATTCCAGCTTCTGCTTCATCCAGCCCAGCATTTCTCATGATGTACTCTGCATAGAAGTTAAATAAGCAGGGTGACAATATACAGCCTTGAAGTACTATTTTCCTGATTTGGAACCAGTCTGCTGTTCCATGTCCAGTTCTAACTGTTGCTTCTTGATGTGCATACAGATTTCTCAGGAGGCAGATAAGAAGGTAAGGTATTCCCATCTCTTAAAGAATTTTCCACAGTTTGTGGTGATCCACACAATCAAAGGCTTTGGTGCGGTCAGTAAAGCAGATGTTTTTCTGGAACTGTCTTGCTTTTTTTGATGATCCAACGGATGTTGGCGATTAGATCTCTGTTTCCTCTGCCTTTCTAAATCCAGTTTGAACATCTGGAAGTTCACGGTTCGCGTACTTTTGAAGCCTAGTTTGGAGAATTTTGAGCAATACTTTGCTAGTGTGTGAGATAACCGCAATAGTCTGAACATTCTTTGGCATTGCCTTTCATTAGGATTGGAATGAAAACTGACCTTTTCCAGTCCTGTGGCCACTGCTGAGCTTTCCAAATTTGCTGGCATATTGAGTGCAGCACTTTCACAGCATCATCTTTCAGGATTTGAAATAGCTCAACTGGAATTCCATCACCTCCACTAGCTTTGTTTGTAGTGATGCTTTCTAAGGCCCACTTGACTTCACATTCCAGGATGTCTGGCTCTAGGTGAATGATCACACCATCGTGATTATCTGGGTCACGAAGATCTTTTTTGTACAGTTCTGTGTATTCCTGTCACCTCTTCTTAATATCTTCTGCTTCTGTTAGGTCCATACCATTTTTGTCCTTCATTGTGCCCATCTTTGCAGGAAATGTTTCCTTGGTATCTATTTTTCTTGAAGAGATCCCTAGTCTTTCCCATTCTATTGTTTTCCTCTATTTCCTTCCATTGATCACTGAGGAAGGTTTTCTTATTTCTCCTTGCTATTCTTTGGAACTCTGCATTCAAATGCATGTATCTTTCCTTTTCTCCTTTGTCTTTTGCTTCTTTTCTTTTCTCAGCTATTTGTAAGGCCTCTTCAGACAACCATTTTGCCTTTTTGCATTTCTTTTTCTTGGGGATGGTCTTGATCACTGCCTCCCGAACAATGACACAAACCTCCATCCATAGTTCTTCAGGCAGTTTGTCTATAGGATCTAATCCCTTGAATCTATTGAATATAATCCCTAGAATCAGCCATAGGTGAACCCATGTCCCCACCCTCCCGAACTTCCCTCCCAGGCAGGGAGGTTCTTTACCACTAGTGCCACCTGGGAAGCCCTAGGGAAATCTAAACAAACCGCTGGAGGCTCAGTGTGGTAAAGTCTGAGAGTAAAAAACTCCCAGGGAGCCATTCATAGGGAAGACGCACACACTTTTATAAGTATTACCTCCAAGAGCCCCCTACCAACAGTTAATCTCACAATGAAGTACACAGAAATATTTTCTGATATCCTCAGGAAAAGGTGAGAACAACAATTTTATAATATTCCAGAACATCCTGTTTTTCTTAACAAAGCCTCCTTCAAGAGAAACTATTTTACCAGAACTGAACCTACTGGTTTTTTTTTTTTTTTTTTAAGAACCTAACCGATCAAAGAAAGGAAAATATTCAGCACCAGCCCACACAAGTGTACTACTGCATCTAAAAGGGGAGAAAAATCTGAGAAGCACTTGTGCAGCCCAAGGGCACAGTCTCAGTAAAGGACCGAGACATAATTATAGAGCAATAGAACACTTCCCTTTACCCCAAACCCGACACGAGTGAAGGCCTAATTATTTGAGTTTTTTTTATCTAGAATATAATGCCATTTGTCAACAAAAAATTACAACATATACTAAAAGGCACAAAACACAGCGTGAAGACACTGAGCAAGCACCAAAGCCAGTCAGATATGCCGGAAATGTGACAATTATCAGTCTGGGAATTTAAAACAACAATGAACAATATGTTAAAAGCGCTAAGGAAAAAAGTAGAAAACATGCAGGAACAGGTATTGTAAACAGAGAGGAGGAAATGCTAATAAAATTCAAAAAGAAATGCAAGAGAGAAAATACAACAACACCATGGTAACAGAAAAGAAGAATGCTTATGGTGGGTACAGGAGACAGAACATGGTTAGGGGAAAAAAATCTGTAAGCTTGAGGATATGAGAACAGAAACCTCCAAACCAAAAACAAAGAGAAAAAAGCCTGAAAGGAAAAATTCAAAATATCCAAAAACTATGGGACAATTACAAAAGGTATCATGCGCCAATAATGGAAATACCAGAAAGAAAAGAAAGACAGAAAGGAACAAAAATATTTGAGACAATAATGAATGAGAACTTCTCCAAATTAATGTCAAAGACTAAATCACAGGTCCAGGAAGCTCATAGAACATCAAGCAGAATAAATGCCAAAAACCAAATATCAGATCAGTCGCTCAGTCGTGTCCGACTCTTTGCGACCCCATGAATCGCAGCATGCCAGGCCTCCCTGTCCATCACAAACTCCCGGAGTTCACTCAGACTCACGTCCATCGAGTCAGTGATGCCATCCAGCCATCTCATCCTCTGTCATCCCCTTCTCCTCTTGCCCCCAATCCCTCCCAGCATCAGAGTCTTTTCCAATGAGTCAACTCTTCGCATGAGGTGGCCAAAGTACTGGAGTTTCAGCTTTAGCATCATTCCTTCCAAAGAAATCCCAGGGCTGATCTCCTTCAGAATGGACTGGTTGGATCTCCTTGCAGTCCAAGGGACTCTCAAGAGTCTTCTCCAACACCACAGTTCAAAAGCATCAATTCTTCAGTGCTCAGCCTTCTTCACAGGCCAACTCTCACATCCATACATGACCACAGGAAAAACCATAGCCTTGACTAGACGAACCTTTGTTGGCAAAGTAATGTCTCTGCTTTTGAATATGCTGTCTAGGTGGGTCATAACTTTCCTTCCAAGGAATAAGCATCTTTTAATTTCATGGCTGCAGTCAACATCTGTAGTGATTTTGGAGCCCAGAAAAATAAAGTCTGACACTGTTTCCACTGTTTCCCCATCTATTTCTCATGAAGTGGTGGGACCAGATGCCATGATCTTTGTTTTCTGAATGTTGAGCTTTAAGCCAACTTTTTCACTCTCCTCTTTCACTTTCATCAAGAGGCTTTTGAGTTCCTCTTCACTTTCTGCCATAAGGGTGGTGTCATCTGCATATCTGAGGTTATTGACATTTCTCCCAGCAATCTTGATTCTAGTTTGTGTTTCTTCCAGTCCAACGTTTCTCATGATGTACTCTGCATAGAAGTTAAATAAACAGGGTGACAATATACAGCCTTGACGAACTCCTTTTCCTATTTGGAACCAGTCTATGGTTCCATGTCCAGTTCTAACTGTTGCTTCCTGACCTGCATACAAATTTCTCAAGAGGCAGATCAGGTGGTCTGGTATTCCCATCTCTTGAAGAATTTTCCACAGTTTATTGTGATCCACACAGTCAAAGGCTTCGGCATAGTCAATAAAGCAGAAATAGATGCTTTTCTGGAACTCTCTTGCTTTTTCCATGATCCAGCAGATGTTGGCAATTTGATCTCTGGTTCCTCTGCCTTTTCTAAAACCAGCTTGAACAACAGGAAGTTCACGGTTCACATATTGCTGAAGCCTGGCTTGGAGAATTTTGAGCATTACTTTACTAGCATGTGAGATGAGTGCAATTGTGTGGTAGTTTGAGCATTCTTTGGCATTGCCTTTCTTTGGGATTGGAATGAAAACTGACCTTTTCCAGTCCTGTGGCCACTGCTGAGTTTTCCAAATGTGCTGGCATACTGAGTGCAGCACTTTCACAGCATCATCTTTCAGGATTTGGAATAGCTCAACTGGAATTCCATCACCTCCACTAGCTTTGTTTGTAGTGATGCTTTCTAAGGCACACTTGACTTCACATTCCAGGATGTCTGGCTCTAGGTCAGTGATCACACCATTGTGATTATCTGGGTTGTGAAGATCTTTTTTGTACAGTTCTTCTGTGTATTCTTGCCATCTCTTCTTAATATCTTCTGCTTCTGTTAGGTCCATACCATTTCTGTCCTTTATTGAGCTCATCTTTGCAAGAAATGTTCCTTTGGTATCTGATTTTCTTGAAGAGATCCCTAGTCTTTCCCATTCTGTTGTTTTCCTCTATGATATTCAGATGACAGAAAACCAGAGATAAAGAAAAAAATCTTGAAAGAAGCAAGAGGAAAAAAACACCTTACTTATAAAGTAACAAAAAAAAGAACTAAATCCAACTATTCTTCAGAAAACATTCAAGCCAAAAAAGAATGGAGTGAAATATTTAAAGTGTTGAGAGAAAAGCCACCAACTTAGAATTCTGTACCTTGTGAAATTAGTGAGAAGTAAAGACTTTCTCATTTTCAACTAGTCCAAATCACCTTTTAACAAACAGTACTGGAGTACTTCACAGGTAATAGAAGTATGTTATCATAACAAAATAAAGTTGCCCCTTCAACAGGGTGGGTGTAAGGGGTACCCACCCTCTGTGCAGTCAATAAATATTCGCTCTATTTATCCATAGTCCCTTTGTATCTATGATTCTACATCATCTGATTCAACCACACGTGAAAGTTGTAGCACTGTAGTGTTTACTATTGAACATGATCTGGGTGTAAGTTCAAATGTGTGTTGTTCAAGGGTCAGCTGTATTTCCACTTCCTCCCTCTTGTCCCTTGTATTGTTGCTGCCATTTATTTTACTTATAGAGAAACATAAACATACATAATTGAATACAGTGTTGCCATTATTATTTTGAGCACAATGCTATCAACAGATCTACATAAATGAAGAGTACCAGAAAATGAATAGTAAAGGAGTACCATATAATGATAAATGGGACAATAATAGTCCAGAAAGATATAATAATAATGTTTAATATGTATATATCTAACAGCAGCATGTCAAAATACATGAGGCAAAAACTGACAGAACTGCAAAGAGAAATAGATGAATCCACTGTTATACTTGAAGACTTCAATATACTATCAAAAATGGACAGACACAGAAGTGAAAAAATTATTAGAATTTTACATTCACCAAGATAAATCACATTATGGGCCATAAAACACAATATAAAGAATTTAAGAGAATGCATCTCATATAATGTATGTTCTCAGACCACAGTGGAATTAAACCAGAAATCAAGAACAGAATGACAGTTGGAAAATCCCAAAACATTTGGGCATTAAACAGCACATGGTTTAAAAAAGAAATCTCAAGAGAAACTTAAATATATTTTGAACAGATGAAAATCAAAATGAAATTTATCAGATTGTGTGGTATGTAGAAAAAGCAGTGCAGAGGGAAATTTATAACATTAAATGCTATAGAAAAGAAGAAATACCTAATATAGCTAAGGGGGTGTGTGCTAAGTCACTTCAGTTGTGTCAGACTCTTTGCAACCCCACAGACTGTAGCCTGCCACTCTGTCCATGGGATTATCCTGGTTAGAATACTGGAATGGGTTGCCATGCCCTCCTTCCCAGGATCTTCCCAACCCAGGGATCAAACCCACATCTCTTGCATCTCCTGCATCCACAGGTGGGTTCTTTGCCACAGGTGGCATCCACTAGTGCCACCTGGGGAGCCCAAATATACTAATGCAATAGTAAATATTTATAGTATCATACAAATATCTAGTATAGAAAAGAATATAATATGTAATATAGAGAAGAATATCTAAAATCAATAGTTTAAGCTTCTATCATAGGAAATCAGAAAAAGAAGAGCAAATTTAATTCAAAATAGGCAGACAACAAATAAATAAATAAAAATTAAAGCAGAATCAACCAATTGGATTGAAAACAAAATCAGTAGGGAAAATCAATAAAATATAAAAACTGGTTCTTTGAAAAGACAGTAAATTTTATGTTTCTAGCCAGGCCAACTAAGAAAATGAGAGCGATGACATAAACTACTATTGAAAATGAAAGAATAGTTACATTATTTAGCATAAGGAATACAGTTAATATTGTTATAACTTTGTATAGGGATGGATGGTTTCTAGACTTCTTGTGGTGAACATTTCATAATGTATACAGATGTCAAATCACTATGTAGTACACCTAAACCTTACATAATATTGTATGTCAACTATATTACAATTAAAAATATTTTTAAAGAAACGAAAGAGGAAAAATCATTACATCTGAGCATGTATTATTAAGAGAGTAATAAGGAAATACTATGAACATCTCCATGCCCAGTAGTTTCATAACAGGTGAAATGAACAAATTCCTCGAAACATACAAAATCTGCCAAAACTCATAACAAACAATCTGAATAGGCACATATTTTTAAAAAGAGATTGAACTGCTAATTAATAATCTTCCAAATCAGAAAGGACAAATTCTAGATAGATTCATGGTAAATTCTACAAGATAGTTGAAGCAGTAATTCTACCAGTTCTCTACAATCTCATTCAGAAGATGGAAGCAAAAGTGATACATCCTAAGTCATTCTATGAGAGTAAAAAGTGAAGCTGCTCAGTTGTGTCTGACTCTTTGCCATTCCATGGACTATAGTCTTCCAGGCTCCTCCATCTGTGGGATTTCCCAGGCAAGAATACTGGATTGAGTTGCCATTTCCTTCTCCAGGGTATCTTCCTGACCCAAGGATTGAACCCAGGTCTCCTACATTGCAGGCAGACTCTTTACCATCTGAGCCACCAGTGAAGGCCGAATTGCCATAATACCAAAACTAAAGACATTAGAAATCAATATTTCTCCTAAACTTAGTTGTGAAGTGCTTAAAAATATTAACAAGTCAAATCCAGCAATATATACAGAGAATTATATACTATGAGCAAGTGGGATTTATCCTAGATATGAAAGGTTGGTTCAACATTTGAAAAATCAATGAATAAAATCTATCATATATCAACAGGCATGAAAAATCATATTACCATATTAACAGATGCAGAAAAAACACAAGATAAAATCCACCACCAATTTCTGATTTAAAAAAACTCTTAGCAAAGTAGGAATAGAGGGGGAAGGTCATCAACTTGATAAAGAACATCTACAGAAATCCTACAGTTATTACTTAATGATGAAAAACTTAGCTTTCCTACTAAGATCAACTAAAGGCAAGAATTCTCCTCTTATTACTTTCAACATCCTACTAGTGTGTGTGTGTGTGTGCTAAACCACTTCAGCTGTGTTCAACTATATGCGACCCTATGGACTGTAGCCCCCCAGGCTCTTCTGTCCATGGGGATTCTCCAGGCAAGAATACTGGAGTGGGTTCCATGCCCTCCTCCAGGGAATCTTCCCAATCCAGGGATAGAACCCACATTTCTACGTCTCCTGTAGTCTTAGCTAATGCAACAAGACAAGAAAAGGAAATAAAAGGCATACTGATTGAGAATTAAAAAAATAAAACTGTTCTTCTTTGCAGATGAACTTACCATCTATATAGAAAGTACAAAAGAACAACACTATAAACTCCTAGAACTACTAAGTGATTATAGCAAGGTTGCAGGATACAGGTTTATATACATAAGTCAACTGCTTTCCTACATACCAGCAATGAAGAAGTGGAATTTGAGAACAAAATACAATTTACATTAACACTCCCCAAAATGAAATACTCAGGTATAAATTTGAGAAAATATATACAAGACGAAGATGATAAAAATACAAAACTGATTAATTTAATCAAATAAGACTTAGAGAAATGGAAAGATGTTCCACGTTCATGGATAAGAAACTCAATATGAACCAAGATGTTGGTTCTTTCCAACTTGATCTATAGATTCAATGCAATCCTAATCAAAATCCAAGCAAGTTATTTTATGAATATGGAAAACAGATTCTAAAGTTTATATGGAAGTGCAAAAGAACAGTCAACATATTATTGAAGGAGAAGAACAAAGACAGAGGACCGACACTACTGAACTTCCATGACTTTGGAAGTTGACTGAAAAGACTGCTGCTGCTGCTAAGTCACTTCAGTCGTGTCCGACTCTGTGCGACCCCATAGACGGCAGCCCACCAGGCTCCCCTGTCCCTGGGATTCTCCAGGCAAGAACACTGGACTGGGTTGCCATTTCCTTATCCAATGCATGAAAGTGAAAAGTGAAAATGAAGTCGCTCAGTCACGTCCAACTCCTAGAGACCCCATGGACTGCAGCCTACCAGGCTTCTCCACCCATGGGATTTTCCAGGCAAGAGTACTGGAGTGGGTTGCCATTGCCTTCTTTGCTTGAAAGATTAAGACAGCCTAATAAAAACACCTTCAGTTTTTCAGCTGTTTGCTCAATGGTTCTCTTTAACTTCACTTCTCTTTAATTCCACTTATCTCCTTTCCTCTTGTCTCAAAAACAAAAACAAACAAAACCAAAACCAAACAAACCCAAGTACTCTACAGTACCAAGATAATTCCATCTATGTATCCATCCTCTTAGACAAGTGTTCTTGCTTTCTCTTTCCCACCACTGACATTGTTGTTCTACATGACCCCTCATTTCAGGACTCACCCATTCCCTAAGCCTTTGCAATTAGGCTTCTACTCGCACTCGTCTACACCTAATGACTCAGACCACTGTCCCCACTCCTTGGCCAGTAGGGCTCAAGAACATGCATTTCTCACAAGTACTCAAGTGATACAGGTGATGCTGGTGCAGGAACCACACTTTGTGAACCACTGCTCTCAAAGACCCTGAGATAGAAAATCAATTAGGGTTTTCTGAGTTATCAACTCCCTTCATTGCTTTGGCTCTCAAGATCCATAATCTGCATCATTTGCACAAATCTTGGCTTCGGTTACATCCTTTATGCATCCTCCAGTTACTGAACGACTGAACCAGTCATTGTTTTCTGTACATGCCTTGTGCCTCATGTTATTCCCTCTGCTTATAGCACCCTTCTTCACCCACATTTGATCATTCAAATCACAGTTTAAGTCTTAAGTCTCATTCTAAAGGCCAGTTCCTCTGGAAAACCTTGCCTGAATAGCCCAACTCCCAGCCAAATGGTAACAACTGGCTTTGAAAGTGGCTCAGCCAAATGAAGTCCTTTGAAGCCTCAGCTTTGTTAGCTTCACAGTAAATCTGTTTCAGCTCTTGCTGGATCTAGCATTTTGCCTTTTAGTCTGACATCTTCTGTGACAGATCTCTCTCTCTTTCTCTCCTCTTTCTTCTGCTTTTGCTTCTCATTCTTTTAAGAGAAATGAGTGAAAAAGAACTTTGAGGTCAGAGAGATCTGAGTTTGACATCCTCGCTATGTCACTCAATTGAACATTGTTTCTTCCACTATGCAGAAAAAGGGTAATAACAACTACCTTTGGGGTTATAATCAGACCTAATGTTATAGAAAATAAAGGTTTTTAAACACAATGTTAAACACAATGCTTAAGACACAATGTGCATTTGATAAACATTTACAGTCTTATGTAAATAATTTTCAATTCCCCCAAAGCACCTAGGGAGTGTCTTGCAAATACACACAGCCTGCTTACTGCATAAACATTCCAAGAAGATGGAATGCCTGAACATATTGCTCCTTCCTCATTTTACACTATCTCTGATCACTATTGTCAGATCAAGGAAACTACCTACAGAAATGAGGGCTCTAAAACTCTGTCACTCTATTAGGACTTGTTTGAATTTACTTTAGTGGGCAAGTAAGCACTGGAAAAGCAAATGGATGAAAGGATGCCAGGGAGAGTGAAAGAAAATAATTTACCAAATCTGTCCTTGCTGTGTATCAACCTATCTGTTGCTATTATCATAAAGTCACAGTGCCTTTGGCATCCATCCTGGTGACCGTCAGCTGCCTATGGCATTCAAGATGTGTAAAGCAAAAAAGAGTAACTAATTATGCTTTTCTCAATGGAAAGGAAGAGTGAAGGCAAACCACTAATTTTACTTAGTTTCAAGGTGTAACTTTAAACATTCTCACTCTGATACTAGATAAAAATTCAATCTAAAACCTATTCATTCCATTTATGCCCATTTATACCTGTTTTCTGTAAGAAAAGGAAAAAAATTAATTCTTGATGAACATGAATGTAGGAGAGAGCTAATTTTAGTAGTATGTGAATATATTTTTCCTAACTAGAGTAAAAGTTAAGTCAAAATTTCCACTGTGCCACTGCAAGCCAATTAGCACAATATGTAGAGAATTTTTGCTCACTCTATGTATTTTTCTTCTTAGAACTTTGTCTAATATATCAAATGATCAAATCTTCTAAAGCTACGGGCCAAGGCAAGGGAAAGTAGTCAGTTTTTACGTAGGTGACAGTGACGGTGGACTCTCACCAGTGTAAAAAGCAGTCTGTTTGAAATTAAACCACAAAGAGATGAAGTTTTAAATTTCAGTTTTCATAAAACTTGGCTCAATGGTATTCCATTTCAATTGTAAAGAAAAATAAAATAGTCAAAACAATATACCACTCCTGTCTAGACTTAGAGGGTCGCAGAATAAGGAATCTGGAGAGAATGTAAAATCATATTTACAAAGCATAAAATGTGGGAGAATGACCATCCCCTTCTCAAACAATCAATTCTAGACTCTGTATTTGAGTAACTTCTGCAAATTCAGCCCAGCTGGGATCCATAAGAGACACTTCAAAATAGTGCAAGGTTATTTCTTATTAAATAATAGAAATGCTTGCCTCATAAATAATTATTCCTTAGCAAATTACTGGGGAAAAAAGCTTTACAATCCATACCATGATGAAGACTCCAACCAGAAAAAATGAAAAAAGTGAAGGAAAAAAGTACCACTTGTTTGAAAGACTGTCAAATAGGTAAAATTTTAAGTCTTTAGATGGAGTTAGCAACAAAATATTTCCCTCACCTGAAATGGAGGATAGTTTCAAGATGCAAAATCTAGAACTAAAATTTGGTTTATGTAACAGTTTCTTTAGTTAGTAAAGTAGCAATCAATTAGATATTCTGCAAGTATAACAACACTTAAAATGGTCCCATTATATGCCCAGGAGTGGGACTGCTGGATCATATGGTAGCTCTATTTTTAGATTTTAAGGAACCTCTACACTGTTCTCCATAGTGGCTATATCAATTTATATTCCCACCAACAGTCTAGGAGAGTTTCCTTCTCTCCACACCCTCTTCAGCATTTATAGATTCAGACAGGTGTGAAGTGATACCTCACTGTGTTTTTATTTCAATTTCTATGATAATTAGTGATATTGAACACCTTTTGGTAATCTGTATAACTTCTTTGGCAAAGTATCTATTTAAATCTTCCATCAATTTTCTGATTAGGTTGTTTTTTTCACATTGAGCTGCATGAGCTGTTTGTGTATTTTGGAGATGAATACCTTGTTGCTCACTTCATTTGCAAATATTTTCTCCCACTCAGAAGGTAGACTTCTTGGTTTTGTTTATGGTTTCCTTTGCTATACAAAAGAGAAGCAAAAGACAAATGAGAAAAGGAAACATATACCCATATGAATGAAGAGTTCCAAAGAATAGCAAGGAGAGCTAAGAAAGCTTTCCTAAGTGTAAACACAGCAATGGCCACAGGACTAGAAAAGGCGAGTTTTCATTCCAATCCCAAAGAAAGGCAATGCCCAAAAATCTTCAAACTAATGCACAATTTCACTCATCTCACACGCTAGTAAAGTAATGCTCAAAATTCTCCAAACCAGGCTCAACACTATGTGAAACATGAACTTCCAGATGTTCAAGATGGATTTAGAAAAGACAGAGGACCCAGAGATCAAATTGTCAACACCCACTGGAGGTGGGGATACTTGTTAATTTATGTTGCCTTAGAACCAGCCTCTTAGAGGAGGCTATTAGGAGTAGGAGCGGAGGGTGGGCAGGGGGCTGGAGAGAAGGGCGTCTTGGAAGCCCGCTCTGCTGCGGCCCCACACAGACCCCGCCACCCTGGGGCCCCAGTGTATCCCCTAGAAGTTTAAAAAAAAAAAAAAAAAAAAACATCCACTGGATCACAGAAAACGCAAGAGAATTCCAGAAAAATACCTACTTCTACTTCATTGACTATGCTAAAGCCTTTGACTGTGTGGATCACAATAAACTGTGGAAAATTCTGAGAGAAATGGGAATACCAGACCACCTGACCTGCCTCCTAAGAAATCTGTATGCAGGTCAAGAAGCAACAGTTAGAACTGGATATGGATAACAGACTGGTTCCAAATAGGGAAAAGAGCACATCAAGGCTGTATATTGTCACCCTGCTTATTTAACTTATATGCAGAGTACATCATAAGAAATGCTGGGTTGGCTGAAGCAGAAGCTGGAATCAAGATTGCCAGGAGAAATATCAATAACTTCAGATATGCAGATGACACCACCCTAATGGTAGAAAGTGAAGAAGAACTAAACAGCCTCTTGATGAAAGGAAAAGATGAGAGTGTTGGCTTAAAACTCAACATGGCCAATAGATGGGGAAACAATGGAAAATTGAGAGACTTTATTTTCTTGGGCTCCAAAATCAGTACAGATGGTGACTACAGCCATGAAATTAAAAGATGTTTGCTCCTTGGAAGAAAAGCTATGACCAACCTAGACAGCATATTAAAAAGCAGAGACATTACTTTGCCAACAAAGGTCTGTCTAGTCAAAGCTATGGTTTTTCCAATAATCATGTATGGATGTGAGAGTTGGACCATAAAGAAAGCTAAGCGCCGAAGAATTGATGCTTTTGAACTGTGGTGTTGGAGAAGACTCTTGAGAGTCCCTTGGACTGCAAGGAGATCCAACCAGTCCATCCTAAAGGAGATCAGCCCTGGGTGTTCACTGGAAGGATTGATGCTGAAGCTGAAACTCCAATACTTTGGCCACCTGATGTGAAGAAATGACTCACTGGAAAAGACGCTGATGCTGGGAAAGATTGAAGGAGGGAGGAGAAGGGGACGACAGAGGATCAGATTGTTGGATGGCATCACCAACTCGATGGACATGAGTTTGAGCAAGTTCTAGGAGTTGGTGATAGACAGGGAAGCTTGGCACACTGCAGTCCATGGGGTCGTAAAGAGTAAGATATGACTGAGCAACTGAACTAAACTTGCTATACAAAAGCTTTTAAGAATAATTAGGTTCCATTTGTCCATTTTTGCTGTTATTTTCATTACTTTAGGGGGTGGATCAAAAAAAATCTTGCTCCAACTTATGTCAAAGAATAGTCTGCCTATGTTTTTCTCTGATTTATAGTACATGGCCTTACATTAAGGTCTTTAATCCATTTTGAGTTTATTTTTGTGTATGGTGTTAGGGAGTGTTATAATTTCATTCTTCTGTATAGAAAACCATAATGTGAAAGGATGCACGCACCTCAATGTCACTGTAGCACTATTTACATTAGCTAGGAAATGGAAAAAACCTAAATATCCATCAACAGAGGAATGAATAAAGAAGATGTGTTACAAATATATATGGAATTTTACTCAGCCCTTAAAAAGGAATAAAATAATGCAATCTGTGACAACACAGATGGATCTAGAGATTATTATACAGAGTAAAGTAAGTCAGAAAGAGAAAGACAAATATTGTATAATATCTCTTAAATGTGACTTACTTGCAAAGCAAAAATAGAGTCACAGATGTAGAAAACAAACTTATGGTTACCAAGGGGAGATGGGATGAACTGGTGGATTGAGACTGATATATATACACTGCTGTATATAAAATAGACAGCTAGTGAGAATCTACTGTATAGCACAGGGAACTTTACTCAGTGCTCCGTGGTGACCTAGATGGGAAGGGAATCCAAAAAAGTTGGATATGTGTATGTATGTAACTAATTCACTTAGGTGTACAACAGAAACTAATGCAACATTATAAGGCAACTATACTCCAATAACTTGGAGAAGGAAATGGCAACCTATTCTAGTGTTCTTGCCTAGAGAATCCCGTGGACAGAGGAGCCTGGTGGGCTGCTGTCCATGGGGTTGCACAATCAGAGATGACTGAAGTGCCTTAGCATGCAGGCATGCACTGGAGAAGGAAATGGGAACCCACTCCAGTGTTCTTGCCCAGAGAATCCCAGGGACAGAGGAGCCTGGTGGGCTGCCATCTATGGGTCGCACAGAGTCGGACATGACTGAAGCGACTTAGCAGCAGCAGCATACTCCAATAAAAAAATAAGTAAGATGGTTCCATTATATAGATTCAGGACTCTGCAAAATAAATTTCACATGAAACAATACTGACTCCATATAATAACTTGAAAATATTTGTGTTCAACATCCTAGTCAACAATAAGAGTTACAAATGGATTCTGTCCACACATTGCTTTAGGCTACTGAGATTCACCTACTGAACACAGGTTTAACAAAGCAAGCAATGTTTAAATCTTACCCTCTGGCCGGGACTTATTGAGAAGGATATGTTCTCTAGTATGGCATTCCCTCCATCTGTATACTTTGCTGTGAGGTCTTTGACAGTCATTTGGCCCCCTGAGGGCCAGATGTCATCTTTCTTCACATGTTGATTCTCAATGATCATAACTTTTGAGGGCTGACTATCCTTGGATGGTCTGAATGAATTGTTAGGTTTACCATCTTCTGTTGGCATATCAATAAACTTAAAGACTCGGCTCACAGATCGCATCTGAAATAAAAATAATATTTTATTTTTTAAGAGTTGCAGAGAATGTCAAAATTAGTTTAATGTTTCCTAAAATATAACTGTAGGATGTGATACTAGCTAGTCATCAGTTGGTTATTTGTTAGGTTTCTCAATGAAGTAACAGGAAATAATTGGATAGAACTAAAAGCTTAACCAAGAGAATTAACTAGGATTTCTATAAATGGGCTCTTTATAAACCTGTTTATTTTTGTGATCACTTAACTCTCAGTTATGCAAGCCACACATAAATAGCCAAACTTTATTCAATGGAATAGATGATGTCAAGGGGAAACTTTTTTTCTACCATTGTGTAGTACAATGTTCTACAACTGATAAGTTACTATAAAATGTTTCAAACTTCAAAATCACTATATAAAAGGCTTTCCTTATTCTTGCAGTGCATTAATAACTATCAACAATTCTATGTCAGCTGGGTGGTAAGTGGACTCCTGAGGCTCAGTAAATTTTGAATAACTTCACAGTAATCTTCAAACAAATTTGAAGTCACTGGCATATATCTGTAGTTAAATATTACATTTTTAATCTAAATTACTTAAAGATCCATGTCCACTGCTGAGCAAAATGTGACTGTGTATAAGGGCTGTATTTGAAATTCAACCATTTAAAAAATTAATTTATTTTTAACATTTTATTTTATTGACGTATAGTTGATTTACAATGTTGTGTTAGTTTCTGCTATCACAAAGTGATTCAATTACTCAAATGTATACAAATCCTTTTTCATACTCTTTTCCATTACAGTTTATTGAATACAGTTCCCTGTGCAACAATAGGACCTTGCAGTTTGTCCATTCTGTATATAATAGTTTGCATCTGCTAACCCCGATCTCCCAATCCATCCCTCCCCCTTGGCAACCATAAACCCATTCTCTGTGTCTGTGAGTCTGTTTGTTTTGTAAATAAGTTCACTTATGTCATATTGTATGTCTACATGTGATATCATATGGTGTTTGTCTTCCTCTTTCTGACGTACTTTGCTTAGTGAGATCATCTCTAGTTGCACCCATGTTGCTGCAAATGGCATTATAAAATTCAACTATTTTGCACGAGTGCTTAAATTCTTTAATGACAGCATATTTCTCTGAACAATTATAACTTACAAAATTTGGAAAGTGATTTTTAAAATAGCCTGGCATATAATAGGCATCCAATACATAATTGAAAATATTTAAAGTAAATGTACCTGTGTGCTCAGTTGTGACAAAATCTTTGTGTCCCCATGGACTGTAGCCAAGCAGGCTCCTCTGTCCATCGGATTTCCTAAGCCAGAATACTGGAGTGGGTTGCCATTTCCTTCTCTAAGGGATCTTCCTAACCCAGGGATCGAACCTGCATCTCCTGCATTGGCAGGCAGATTCTTTACCACTGAGCCACCAGGTAGCCCATTAACAGCTTACTAGACAGAAAATTTTTTGTCTTAAAAGTAATTGCTGATTCTGCCTTTACCCAGTTGAGAATTTAACCCTCTTCTTTACAATGTTAATTTATTATCATCGTAGTTATTTAGATATTAGAAATATTTCTTTCAGCAAAAAAAAAAAAAAACTGGTGAGATGAAATGATATGGGTATTCATTTCTATTATTTTTATTTTTCATTATGAAAAGGTGAAATGGGAAGAATTCTTCATCTTTAGTATGAAATGACTCATAGATGAATCAGAGAAGTTCAGATATTTATCCTTAATTGAACATTTAAAGCTTCATCTTAGAAAATCATATAGCATTGCCTGTTTTCACATGCACTGATCAAGACTGATATTTATAAAGAGCTTTATTCTATCTAGTAATTGTGTGCTTCAATTTCCCTCATCTTGAATATATCTTCAAATTATCTTCAATAATTATTCAAGATTCAAAAAGAGAATCCTTTTAAGCCAAAACCCACTAGAAATGGAAGTGAAAAATATCCAAAGCTGATGTCCATCATAAATAACTCAGGAGGAAATAAATGGCATATTATAATTATTCCTCTGACATAATATTTTAAATTCCAAATTATGGGTGATTTTCAGAGTTTATTAAATCCTGACTCAGTTTTTTTATTAAATTTGAATTGAAACACACTATTGACATTTCTGCATGTCAGTGCTGTGAAGAATTTTATACTAGTCTTTGTTAAGTGCTTTAACACGTCAAGGAAGGAACTGTATAACAAAAATCCATCCTATTTCAACACTTTCAAGCATCAAAAAACATTTAAATATTGCTATCAAAACTACTCAAAATTACATGTGTTATTATTAGAAAATGACATCAAAATGACTATTTTGACAGCACTAAAATGCCATGCACAATTTTTCTTTGTAAGCATTTGTCTGAGTACAGCAAATTACATTCTTCATTAGCAAGGGTGAACCCAGGACTTCTTTTGTTGTTGTTTTCTTGTTTTTTGAATTCCGAATTTCTAATGTCAGCTTTGGTATACAGAATGCACCTATCAAATTGAGAAAACACAATTTTCCACTCATCACCTTTCATATAATCTACTTGCTTAAAGTGACCCCGAGACAGGTTATTATAGTTATCCACAGCATGGTCAAATATCCCTGACCAAGAACAAGTTCACCTTAACAACAGGCACTCATCTACAGCCCATGAACTCACTCAACTCAATGGGCTAAAGTATTTTCTGACAGGAAGGAAAGGTGGCCAATGCAGACACTTGCATTATGGTTAGGTTTTCAGCCACTGAAATAGTGAATAGACGATGTGGCCAGATAATATTATGAATTACTAACTCCCTGTGCCTCACAGGCTCTCCAACTCACACATTACTTCCACTGCCTGTCAAAGGAGAAGGGACACAGAACCAGTGCACAGAAAATCATTTCTGGTCTTGCAAGTTGCAGAAAACTGCCTTTGTAGTCAGAGATTGATAGTTCAAAAATTTTGAGCCACAAGAATATTGCCTGTTAAGATTCAAAAACCAAAGCCTGAAGGACAGGGTTTATCTAAAAACCAGTAGTCAAGGATGATCTTCTGATGGACAAGAATCAGCTTCTCTCCTCACCCCACAATCTGACTCACAAATGGGCTGAAGCACCGTTCCTCTAAAAAGAAGCACTGCCTTGCAACTGAACTCTGGTTCTATCCTCAAGTAGATTTGAGTGATTTTAGAACTTCGGAGGCCTGTGCCTCAGTTCTAAGGTGGATACAGGAATGGGGCAGGGCTTAGAGAAGCTTCCAGTGCCTGTATGGCATAGGAGCATAAGAGTGGACATGCCTGCATGGCATGTTGAGACACAGATGACTTGACAGAGCTTTGGATTTTACTTGTGTTTCCAGAATGATGATGAGGGGGAGCCAAATAATCCCAATGCTTTGACCCCCTCGGGGTCTTCCATTCCTCAGGGATGTGGAAGCAGCTGAGAGAGTGCAGGCTCACCAAGGGAGAGCTAACAGTCAGGACCAGAAGGAAGACCCAATGTACCTGGACTGTACACCTCTAGGTCAGAGACAGCCCTGGATCCACTGAGCACAACAAGGGACAACCTAGGGCCAGACACGCCCCACCCCCGCCCCGCCCCCACCCCCGCCACCCCCGCCTCGGTATCTTGGTATCCTGTAAACGCTGCTCACAATTGATTATAGAGTCACTTCTAGTAAGATCTCTGAATTCGCGGAGGTTTCTTCTACTCGGTGGAAGGCATGCTCAAATAGAAAATAAATATGACTATAACACAAGTAGTCGTATATCTTCTACACTTGATTTAACAACCAAAGATTCCTATCTGTAGTCAGGGATGGATCCAGGTGTGGTGGAAAGAGACTTAAGTAATGTGGGAGATTCTTCTTAAGAGAAGGTCTTAAGAAGACATCAATACTATATCAATACAATGAAATATTATTCAGCCATAAAAAGGAGGAAACATGAAATATTGTCATTTGCAACATTGATGAACACAGAGATTATGATACTAAGTGAAATCAGACAGAGAAAGATAAATATTATATGATATCATTTGTATGTGAATTCTAAAAAATCCATTTACAAAACAGAAACAGACTCACAGATACAGAAAACAAACTTATGGTTACTAAAGTGGGGGATAAATTAGGAGCATGGGATTAACAGATACACACTACTATAAATAAAAAGAATAAGCAATAAGGATTTACTGTATAACACAGGTAACAATATTTAAAAAAGAGAAGAAAGAAAAAGAAATAAAATTCTATATAGAAAATTAAGTACAGGATCTTCAAAAGGTTCCATGCAAGTGGCAGAATGTGAGCTTATATCTAAGGGGCTTCAGTTAAACCCACTGTGCCTATTACAGTAAACTTACTCAAGCACTGTTTATATATCTTCCCCACCAAGTGTTTAGCATCATGCAGTCCCTTAATAAATCTCTGTTCATAATGAATTAACCCATTGTTCCACCTCACATGCAGAAAGCGGTTTCTGAGCAGGGAGAATGGCAGTGCTGTAACTTAGTAGGAAATCCAGGCTGCAGTTGTAGCCTCAGCTCTCACCCTAAAAATATACATTGCTATTTGGATCAGAAGGACGTTGTAACCTATCAAATTATTTTTAGTCTCATCTACTTGTTTTCATTAATCTTTTTAACCTAACTGAATCCTATCTCTAATTTGGGATGTCTAAATATTTTAAGGTGATTTATAAAAACTGCTGTGCCATTGTCCAGCTATGTAGCTGGAACTGGATGGAAATTCAGATTTGACCATTTTCTAAGTTCTGTAGATGGAGTTGGGCAAACTCTTTAACCTGAAGCTGCTGCTTCTGTGCATAGAAAAGTGTTTCCTACAGAGGAATGAGGGGGTATCGCTGTTTAGCTCACAAACAGCAAAGTCTCGATGTAGCCATTACCAGCTTAGGTAGGAACACATGTCTTAGATTTTAAGAAGTAAATGATGAAGCCAAAATGAGACTCAGGCACTGAAACATCAAATCATCAATCAAATCATCAAGTTTTCTGGAAAACTTCATATAATTTGCATAGGCTTTCCACAAAATTAGAGCTTAGTCAAAATGAAGTGGGGTTTTTGCTTGAGAAGCATCTCATTTAAAATTTTGGCATGATTATTTATATCATGTATTATACTCAAAAATTCTCCTGAGCCCATCTTTAAAAATCAATTTCATTATCTTTATGATAATGTCTGAATTACTTATCTAAGCATCAGGAGAACAAAGTCTTTTGGAGAAAGACTGCTCCATAGCCTCATCTCAACTTTACTTTGTAACAGATATACTTAGTGAAAGAGAAAATGATTCCTGATTTTCCTTTTCACCTTTTGTTAACAAAGAGGCAAGAAAAGGCTTAAAGACCTCTTTTAGGGCAAGTCAGGAAACCAGACTCTTTTCCCTGCACAAAATATTTGTTCTATTTCCTTTCATCCTTTCGGTTGTTTGGAAACCAGGCCATCAAATTTGTTCATTAACACCTAAACTACATGTAATACCCACAAAGTCACAACAATAGAAAATACATTGCACAAGTCTGAGATCTGGCTGGCAATGTTGTAAAGAGTGTTCATAACTGGTGGTTACAGGAAGATTACAATAAATAAATGTGAAGACAATCATCTATTAATAGAAAACTGACACCATGTGAAAACAGCATACATTTTGCAAGAGAAATTTTCAAAACGTGAAGTACATAAAAGGGAGGATTAAAGTGTTTTAAATCTTAGATTCTTCCTGGTAGGCCCAAACTAGATGCTTTTCATCAAGCAACTGACAAGTGTCAACTGACAGTGACCTGAGACCCAAGGCCATGTTAGAGTGATTAGCATAATCTTTAGGCCATGGATATAGACTTAAGAGATAATGGTTATCATGGAAATAGACTCTCTACCCAAAACATATTTTTGAAACTCTGATCTATCTTTCTGCACCAATTACTTATGCTCCTAGAGCCCTTAACAAGTCAATCAGGACTGTATTGCTATAAATTATTAACAGCATAAGTGAGTTACTTACAGTATACTATAGATTCTAACCCTTTAGAAATTATTATAGCTTGCTACCTAATCTGTGACGAATTATATGGCAAGTCAATTTGACTTTTTCTGACTGCAGGATGTGCAAACACACACACATACACACACACACACACAATTAATGTCAAAAAGGCATATCTTAAATAAACACAGAGGTATCAAA
Organism: Bos javanicus; assembly: GCF_032452875.1. NCBI lineage: Eukaryota > Metazoa > Chordata > Mammalia > Artiodactyla > Bovidae > Bos > Bos javanicus. Next base: position 51,444,367 of record NC_083871.1, read on the forward strand.
TATATTGGTGCCTATTTTCAATAATTAAGAGCTTCAATAATTATGGTACCAAGTACCAATAGGCAAAGGAGGACTCTGATTTATCTATCTAAAAAGGTCTGATATATCACTTATTACATCTACTACTCAAACTTGAATTTAGATGCTTCTGGAGTTACTATTTTCTAAAAGCATATGATAGGCTATCAACAAGTGCTTGGTGAATACAACTGAGCCTATGAGGTGTCCATTAAACATATTTCAAAGGAAATCTCAAGAAGAGGAGATTTACTAGACAAAAAAAAATTAAAACAACAGATCAAAATATTTTCCCAAGGTTTTGACTATTTTAATAAGATTTTTTCTAAGCATCTTAACTTTGAGACAGCACAACTTCCCCAAGTTCTCTATCATTAAGCACCATTCTTTACACATCTTTCAGGCTTATATCTATCACTGGTCGATATACAGGATAAAAATAATTTGCTGATAGTCCATCAGTTCCAAAGTAAATTCTATCCCATAGACCAGAGGTGAGCAAAACTATGGCCCAATGGCCAAATCACACCATATCCATTTGTTTACATTCACTTTGCCCTACAAAAGTTTAGGTTTCCCAGGTGGTTCGGTGGTAAAAAACCCACCTGCCAGTGCTGGAGCTACAGGAGATGCAGGTTCAAACCCTGGGTTGGGAAGATCCCCTGGAGAAGGAAATGGCAATCCACCCCAGTATTCTTGCTTGGGAAATCCCATGGACAGAGGAGCCTGGTGGGCTCACAGAGAGCCCACGTCCATGGCATCACAAAGAGTTGAACAGGACTGAGTGTGTGCACATGTGCACACACACACATACACACACACACACACAAGCTTAGTTGAATAACTGCATAGAGACCACATAGCTCACAATGTTGAAAAAGGTACTACCTAACCCTTTACAGGAAAAATTTGCTGGCTCCCTGCCATGACTCACAGAAAACTGGGGTGAAAATGAACCTTCGAGACCCTCAAATCCAGTGAATCACAAGTCTATATATACCAGAATAACCTGGAGCACTTTTTAAAAGATAGACATCATGCCTGGTCACTTTGCCCTCAACCAAGAGAACTGCTTTAATCAGTCTCAGAGGACCCTGAGTAATCTCTCTTTTTATAAAGGTTCCACATGTGCTGTCAGGTTGGGAACCTCTGACCTAATCCATCCCTTCTTGGTACAAATGAAAAATTTTAAATCCAGGAAGTTTAAGTGATAAGCACACAGCTCCACAAATTTCCCAAACTTTCCTACACTCTCACAATCCCGTCAGGTTCTCATAAGCCTCTCCTACCAATTCAAGACTCAACAACATCTTAATGGAGCTTTCTTTGTCTTTGTTGGTTCCAGTAACACACTGGTTAAGAGTTCTTTGATCAGCTCTGACAACTGCAGTGGTGAGTGACCTAATCACTGGACCGGAGCCTTCAGGGCAGTGGCAGACCCCTGGGACTCCCAAGAGCACCCGGAACAGTGCCTGCATATGTGCCAATGAGGATATCTTGAGATATCTCAGAGATTCAGAAGAGAATGTCACAACTAACAGAACCTTAAAAAATTTCCAACCAAACTATTTCATTTACAAAGGAGGAAAAAGCCCTCATGCAGGTTATGACTTATTTGCCTAAGGCTGCACAACTTCTTGGTGGTGGCTAGAGTGGAACATGGCATAGAAAGCCACTTTATAGGATGGAAATAGAAAGGCTGGGTGAAACGAAGTCTTGGAACAGACGTCATAAGTGGAAAATACACCCCCAAAGACTCATGAGAACAGAAAAACAAAGAAAGGTATTATCAAGAAGCCATTAAAAGGAGGTTAAAAAAATATAAGAAATGAAGCCTCCCCTCAGATTCTCAGGGCAGAAACTATTTTCAATCCAAAAGAATTGGGCATCAGGAGAACTGAGAATTGAAGAAAAGCCAGGTTCCCCACTTCTCCTCGCATCAGGTTTCTCATTGGTCACTGTACAATCAGTCACTTGATCTTTACTGGAACCCAAAATAAACACAGGCAATAAAAGGACAAAGGAGAAACAGAGGGAGTTTCTATTGACAGAAAACTCTTCTCAGATTACATCAACCTTGTAAGAACTTTCTGGAAACTCATTAACTGGAATCTAAATGTGAACCCTGCAGAGGTGCAGTCTTCCTTACTCATCCTGGAGGCTTCCACCCTCTTGTGTTACTAAGAACACACTATGCAACAGGGATGGTTTATTGGCTGCTACGACTGGAGAATTAAGAAAGTGGGTACTAGTCATATGCTCAGATATTTTAGTTTTGCTCACCAGGACGCAGACAGTCCTGAAAATAGATGAATTGTCAACTGCCTCATTCGAACAATGATACTCTTAGCGTGAGCAATTCACCAGTCACCAGATGGCTTGATACAACTAAGTCTGAAACATTACCTTTGGATCCTTTCTAGCTCTCATTTATTTAATTTTCACTCATTCATGGAGGCAAAAATCTAGGTATACACTGACTATTTAAGACAGTGAAGTGAAAGTATCTCACTTGTGTCTGATTCCTTGCGACCCCAGGGACTATACAGTCCATGGAATTCTCCAGGTCGGAATACTGGAGTGGGTAGCCATTCTCCAGGGGACCTTCCCAACCCAGGGACTGAACCCAGGTCTCCCACAATGCAGGCGGATTCTTAACCAGTTAAGCCACCAAGGAAGCCCATTTAAGATATATGAAGTTTAAATAGTTAACAATAGGAGACAGAGAAGCTTTATGTTGTTAAAAATGGCAGGCATCTTATGAATTCATACACAATAAGTACACAACTTTGTTAATTAATAACACAAAATGTTTTAAGATTGAATTTACTTTAATTCATATAGTACTGGAGGAATGGAGCTAAAAAGAATTAATACTTCTCTTTTCATCCCATCTACAGAATAGTATAAGCTTTGCAACTGAAATGAACAGAGAGACATACACATGTGCTGTGCTATGCTTAGTTGTTCAGTCGTGTCCAACTCTCTGTGACCCCATGGTCTGTAGTGTCCTAGGCTCCTCTGTCCATGGGGATTCTCCAGGCAAGAATACTGGAATGGGTTGCCATGCCTTCCTCCAGGGGATCTTCCCAACCCAGGGATCGAACCCAGGTCTCCCTCAGTGCAGGTGGATTCTTTACCATCTGAGCCACCAGGGAAACTCATGAATACTGGAGTGGGTGGCCTATCCCTTCTCCAGGGGCTCTCCCCAACCCAGGAATCAAACCAGGGTCTCCTGCATTGCAGGAGGATTCTTTATCAGCTGACGTACCAGGGAAGCCAGATATACACATAAATTATGTTAAAATTAAGAGAGAATTAGAAGTAATAGTTTTTAAAACACTGTGGTATCAATTGAAATAACTGGAAATCCTCTAACATGGGAGTTTAAATGGGAATTAAGTTGGACTCTGATAATTTTACTATTTTTAAAATCTCTGGAATTACTCATGACCTATTATACTACACTGTTCATAAGGTGACAGATGAATTTTTTCCCAAACTCCTATATAAAGCTAGACAAACTAGTAGGCAGAATAGAAGTTTTGTTCACTTTTAATGGTCTCTTGATACCACAAGTATATTTCCAGGAGATTCCAAATAAGAATTTAAGAACTAAAATGTCAAGTCTACTGGAAGACAGTTTATCACTGTGTTTTATAAATACATGGAGGTGTCAAGTTAGTAGTTGAATATATATAGAGAGAGAAAGAGCAGAGGAGTGGTCTTAACTGGAGATATGAATGTGTGATTCACTGAGAGATGATTTCAGAAGCACGGAGTTAGATTATAACAGCCAAAGAAAGTGTAGATAGAAGAGGGCTAGCATACAGCTAGGAGAAGGCAATGGCACCCCACTCCAGTACTCTTGCCTGCAAAATCCCATGGGTGGAGGAGCCTGGTAGGCTGCAGTCCATGGGGTCGCTAAGAGACAGACACGACTGAGCGACTTCACTTTCACTTTTCACTTTCCTGCATTGGAGAAGGAAATGGCAACCCACTCCAGTGTTCTTGCCTGGAGAATCCCAGGGACAGGGGAGCCTGGTGGGCTGCCGTCTATGGGGTCACACAGAGTCGGACACGACTGAAGCAACTTAGCAGCAGCAGCAGCATACAGCTGGTGTTTAGCAATCTGAAAGAAGATAAGGGGTCAGCAAAGAGAACTAAGCAGGAACCAGTGAGGCAGCAGGAAAACCAGGTGTGAATAACATTACCCTAGTGAAAGAAGAAAGGATAACAAGAAGGATGTGTCCATGGCATGAGTACTACTGAGAGACTGAGAGATATAAAGATGCTGGCTCTGGAAAGATATAGGTTATGAGTCTGAGGGATGATGGAAATAAAATGAAGTAGGGTATGGAAAGAATTTCCATATTTCAAATCCTAAAAGATGTGCTGTTAAAGTGCTTCACTCAAGTTGCCTGCAAATTTGGAAAACTCAGCAGTGGCCACAGAACTGGAAACGGTCACTTTTCATTCCAATCCCAAAGAAAAGCAATGCCAAAGAACATTCAAACTACCACACAATTGCACTCATTTCACATGCTAGCAAAGTAATGCTCAAAATTCTCCAAGCCAGGCTTCAACAGTATGTGAACCATGAACTTCCAGATGTTCAAGCTGGATTTAGAAAAGGCAGAGGAACCAGAGATTAAATTCAACATCCATTGGATCATCAAAAAAGCAAGAGAGTTTCAGAAAAACATCTACTTTTGTTTCATTGATTATACCAAATGGTGTGGATTTTGATGGTGTTGATGGTGGGGATCACAACAAACTGTGGAAAATTCTTCATGAGATGGGAATACCAGACCTCCTTACCTGTCTCCTGAGAAATCTGTATGCTGGTCAAGAGCCAACAGTTAGAACCAGACTTGGAACAACAGACTGGTTCCAAATTGGTAAAGGAGTATGTCAAGGCTGTATATTGTCACCCTGCTTAATTAACTTATATGCAGAGTACATCATGCCAAATGCTGGGCTGGATGAAGCACAAGCTGGAATCAAGACTGTCAGGAGAAATATCAACAACCTCAGATATGCAGATGATACCACCCTTATGGCAGAAAGTGAAGAAGAACTAAAGAGCCTCTTGATGAAAGTGAAAGAGGAGAGTGAAAAAGTTGACTTAAAGCTCAACATTCAGAAAATGAAGATCATGGTGTCCAGTTCATCACTTCATGGCATAATAGATGGGAAAACAGTACGAGACTTTATTTTCTTGAGCTCCAAAATCACTACAGATGGTGACTGCAGCCGTGAAATTAAAAGACACTTGCTCCTTGGAAGAAAAGCTATGACCAACCTAGATAGCATATTAAAAAGCAGAGACATTACTTTGTCAGCAAAGGTCCACCTAGTCAAAGCTATGGTTTTTCCAGTAGTCATGCATGGATGTGAGAGTTGGACTATAAAGAAAGCTGAGTGTCAAAGGATTGATGCTTTTGAACTGTTGTGTTGGAGAAGACTCTTGAGAGTCTCTTTGACTGCAAGGAGATCCAACCAGTCCATCCTAAAGGAGATCAGTCCTGAATGTTCATTGGAAAGACTGATGCTGAAGCTGAAACTCCAATACTTTGGGCACCTGATGCAAAGAACTGACTCATTGGAAAAAACCCTGATGCTGGGAAAGATTGAAGGCAGGAGGAGAAGGGAACAACAGAGGATGAGATGGTTGGATGGCATCACCACCTCGATGGACATGAGTTTAAGCAAGTTCCGAGAGCTGGTGATGGACAGGGAGGCCTGGTGTGCAGCAGTCCATGGGGTCACGAAGAGTCGGAAACAACTCAGTGACTGAACTGACTGACTGATGGAAAGGACTGGGAGGATGACATGGAGTAAAACACTGTTTCAAGAATTTCTTCTGAAAATAGGTCAAAGAAAAGGGGTGTTAGATCAAGGGATGGTATTTTTATGCTAGGGAGAAAGGTACCACAAAGAGGAGTTAATTGCATATACTGGCCTTTACACAGGAGCAAAGACACAGAGGGAACTGGAGCATATGAGCAGTCGTGCAGAATGGTGTTACAACTAGTGGAAAGGAAGGAAGAAATTCTTCCTGGCTCCACCTTTTTTTTTCTATGACATATATAGCAAGATCATTGACTGAAAATGCAAGGCGTAGAATTATTAGAGCACCTGAGAAGAGACAAGAAGGTGATAAAGTGCTATCTTAGGGAATAAAACAGAGAGAACTTATCAGGAAAATGTATTAAAAGGTTTGTTGACCAGTTTTGAGTGCCAACCTCTGAGATGTGTAGTTAGTCATAAATACAAAGCTACCTGAGGCTGTGATGAGGAAGTGTTATCATCCAAATATTATTAATACCTTCACTGGCTGAAAGCTAAGGAAGTCTGGGCACCCGAGTTAATGAATGGATGAGCAGTAAAAGGAAAGTCATATTCTTGTAACTTCATATTTCTATTGATGTTTGATGTTCATGCTTAAACCCAGCCAGATGGGTAAATGAAATATTCTTTCCCAGTCTAAAGATATTTTTTTCCTGGCTATCTGTGTACTAAAAAACAAAAAGTGTTAAACAAAACACCCTGTTTATTGAATTTAAACTCAGCTGGAGGGACGTCCCTGGGTCCAGTGGTTAAGACTCCATGGTTCCAATGGAGGGGGTGCAGGTTCAATCCCTGGTCATGGAACTAAGATCCTACATGCCGCAAGATGTGGCCAAAAAAAAAAAAAAAACATACCTGAGGTCTAAATTCATTTCAGAACTCAATAAAATAAAATGAGTTTTTATTTCAGAGGTTACAAGGACCTTTAGTGTTAACATATATGTAAACATGAAATTTGAGGTTACAGCTCTCTCTCCTCCAACTTTCAACATATGCTAGGTAAAAACTAACAAATCACTGGACAGCTGTAGCAGTTGCAGGGGTGGAAGCAGCAAGATGGAGTTAATAACTAGATAAATGCCAGCAAAGACTCAGGCAAGACCACTTGTGCTATTTGGCAGCGAAATGCAAACTAACATGATCACTTTGATATTCAAACAAAAGAATATAACTTTTAAAAATATGATGAACTCCAAATATTGATACTTTTCACAGACCATATTATAACATAATATTTTATTGCAAAGATCCTCTTATGCCAGGAGATGAAAGAAACAAAGTCAAAGCGCAGGTCACAAAGTCTAGGATGACCATGTGAAAAACTAGCTAAATAAAAAAGCTTGAAAGAAACTTTAATGGAGATTAGACATGCAAAAAAGACAGGCACCAAACAAAGAGAGGCTGTAGAGGCTGTTACATAAACCAAGGAAATTAATACAATAAAGAGAAAAGAATTGTGCATGTACAAGGCGAACAAATGCTTCCAGATAAAGAAAAAGAAGTACATGAGGATTTTAACTGTAATGTCAAAGTTGAGGAAAGTTCGAACAAAGAATTAAATAGCCAGTACAATATTTACTTAGTATTCTCCTGCTATTTTCCAACAGAAACATTTTAAAGTACATTTACAAGACACAACCACAAACGTATACAAGCTAAGAGAGGAGATAAATAGAGTCACTAAAAGAGCTGGTCAAACTAAAATGAAACTCTGCTATAAATCATATTAAGGTTAAATAACCTTTCAATGAATTATTAAAATGCTTTTGTTAAATAAAATATTGTCACAAGGGCAAGAAGAGGGCAGGAAAAAAATTGGTTTTTCCCTAGATGTATATTTTATAATGATATTTATTCTGACAGGAATTGATTATACACATTTCAACAACTGAATGAATATGTGCATTTTGAGAACATGTCAACTGTCTCAGAGAAAAAGAAAAAGACCATAAACCAAAAGGTCAGGAAAGAACCTAAACCAAAAGAGTAATAAATGATGGGGAGGCTGTGGAGAAAAGTGAACCCTCCTACACCCTCCTATTAGTGGGAATGTAAATTTGTGCACCCACTATGGAAAACAGTATGGAGCTTTCTTAAAACAAATTAAAAATAGAGCTACCATCTGATGTAGCAATCCTGCTCCTGGGCATATGTCTGAAAAAGATAAAAACTAATTTAAAAAGATATATGTACCCTAATGTTCACAGTAGCACTATTTACCATAACTAAGACATGGAGGCAACCTAAGTGTTCATGGACAGACGAATGGATAAAGATGTGATTCATACATATAGTAAAATACTACTCAGCCATAAAAAAGAATGAAATAATGCAGTTTCCAGCAACATGGATGGACCTAGAGAATAACATACTAAGTAAGTCAGTAGAGAAATACAAATGCTATATAACACATACATATTCTATATGTGGAATCTAAAAAGCAATACAACTGAATCTATACAAAACAGAATCTAAAAAGAATCTAAAAAGCAATACAACTGAATCTATACAAAACAGAAATGACTCATAGATACAGAAAACAGTTACAGTTACCAAAAAGGAAGGAATGGGGGAGAAATAAAGGAGTTTGGGATTAGCAGATACAAACAACTATATATAAAACAGATGAGCAACAAAGTATCCACAGGGAACTATGTTCAATATCTTATAATAATTAAGAATTGAAAATAATCTGAAAAAATACATACCATTGAATCACTTTGGTATACACCTGAAACTAACACAATATTGTAAATCAACTATACTTCAATTTTTTAAAAAGTCTGACATTATCAAGTGTTGTATATAATACCTATGGACCTCTGAGAATTCTTACACTCTCTCTTTTTTAAAAATACTTATTTATTTGGCTGTACAGGGTCTTGGTTGCAGCATGTGGGATCCAGTTCTCTGATCAGGGATCAAATCCAGGCCTCCCTGCACTGGGAGCGTGGAATCTTGGCCACTGTACCACCAAAGGGAAGTGAAGTGAAGTCACTCAGCCGTGTCCGACTCTTTGCAACCCCATGGACTGTAGCCTACCAGGATCCTCCCTCCATGGGATTTTCCAGACAAGAATACTGGAGTGGGTTGCCATTTCCTTCTCCAGGGGATCTTCCCGACCCAGGGATTGAACCCAGGTCTCCCACACTGTAGGCAAACACTTTACCATCTGAGCTACCAGGAAACCACCAAAGGGAAGTCCCCTCTTATACTCTTGTTGATGGGAGTATAATCTGGTACAATGGATCTTAGAACAATTTGGCACCATCTAGAGACCTCACTTTCACTTTTCACTTTCCTGCATTGGAGAAGGAAATGGCAACCCGTTCCAGTGTTCTTGCCTAGAGAATCCCAGGGACGGGGAGCTTGGTGGGCTGCCGTCTATGGCATCGCACAGAGTTGGACACAACTGAAGCGACTTAGCAGCAGCAGCAAAGTTGAACATGGGTGAATTCTATGACCCACCAATACCACTCTTGGGTGTCTATCCTAGAAAAATCCTAGGCAAGGAACTGCAAGAATGTTCATAGTAGCACTAGATCTTGACTGTGGCTATTTATATGGAAGAAAGAAGAGATATGGGTTTAATAAGAGATACAAACAGTGAACTTCAACTCATCTGCAGTGTTTTATTTCTTAAGCTGGGGTTGGGTATATAGTCATCCCTTATGCTATTATCTATACTTTTTGGTTTGTCTGAATTTTTTTCATAAAAGTTAAAAAAAATACTTACCAAGCTATCCACATCTATGCTAGAGTTTACAGCCCACTGCAATGTACCCATGATATTCATGGCTAAAGTTAGAATAATCCCAACTCTTCCTTCTCCTTCACCTACAGGTGGAAAAAATATATAAACATACTTTAGGCTACTTCTCTTTTCTGTGAACCGCTTTATGTATACTTAGAAGACAGATTATGTTAAACTTACATTTAGATTCTGTGCCAATTTAAACCATTTTTCATCTCAGTTCCCCAAAGCATGCATCACTAGTGATAATATGCCCTGTTAGTATTCAACCAATGTTTTAAATCAAAGAGTGACTGCATATTAGTAAAGAGTTGCCTTTTTTTTTAATGCTTCAGATATTGAAGGCGATGTTGGTGTTGGGTAATATTATTTTTAATGTCTTCTACTATTACTCTGTAAGTAATAATATCTTCAAAGACTACAATGGAAAGACTTTCTGTGTCTGAATAATCTCCTCTACAAAGAAGTCAAAAGCAGGAGAGAGGTGTGTGAGCAGCATCCAAAAGATGTTTAGATGTGCTTCATGTCTTCGTAAGGAGGACTTTTCTCTGTCAATAAGATGCTGTTGGGAAGAACTAAGAGTTTCATGGAGAAGTCAGAACTCATGGGTCTGCCATTTGGAAAAAGAGAAGACTGCCTTTTGAATTAAAAATTGATTAGTTCAGATAGGAAGAACAATACTCAAATGCTTAATTAGAGTAGTTAGTTTTTAAGGGCTAGAAGGGACCCCTAATTAAAATTTACAAATACTCTGTATTCATGGCCCTAAAGTTTTTCTAATAAGAATGTCCTTAAATTGTTATAAATTTATGTTATCAAGTCCTAATTGATAATCAATCCCTGCAGCTGTAATGCATGATAAAACAATTTTAGGGCTCGAAAATTGGGAGAAATAGTCATCCTATTATTATGAATTGAAATTTTTGTTTACATAATTATTCTAATAGAAGATAAACCACAGAAAGCAGGTATGTGGTTTTAGTACTAAATCACTTATTTTAAACAGGTAAAATTTATCCAGGGCCCAATACATTACTCATTCTGAATATTAAGATGAGAGTAAGATAAAATTTTAAAAATAATAACAATAATAAGTAACATAAAATTTTTGGGTACCTACTATGGACTAGGCACTACAGTAAGTGCTTTGCACAAATTATTACATTTAATACTCACCACAAACTTATGAAACAGGCACTATAATGTTTATTTACACATGAGGAAAATGAGGGCTTTAGAGTAGTTGACTAAAGTGTACAAGTCACCACAGCTGAAGACCAGCAGAGGCAGGGTTGATACTAGCTGTGTGGCTAACATTCACTCCGGCTGAGCATCTGATTTCATGGATAGGTCCTGGGCGATACTGGTTCTTGAACGCTCTATCATGCCTAATAAGCCAGGACTCAATCGGATCCTTAATCATTACATTAGAGCACATGATATATTGGTGTGATTTCACTGTTAACAAATCCTTGTTCATTCAGCCCTTTTGGATCCTGTTTCAAATAACTTAATTAAAAAATTGTTTAATTCTGAACCACAAAAGAAACTTTATTTTGTTTTAAGTTTGCCCCAAACTATTGTACTGCTAAGGATTTACTTAAGGATTTGCCTGCCCCCTTGAATCCTTTTGCAGAGTCATTTCCCAAAGCCTTGGGCTGAGGGAACGATGAAGGTGAGGAATCCACTACTCTCTCAGCACCTGTGGGACTGCAGGTGGACCAATATAAGCCTGTTCCCTGTTCTTGTCAATACTTGGTAACTGGACAGAGGAACTCAGCTGTTTACTCAAGGGCCCTGACTGGAAAGGCCATACCAGGTCCTGTTGCACAGCCCTGGCACATTAGCCAAACCAGTCTTTAGAGAAAGAGAAATGAATGAAGTGGCCACAGAAAGGAATGGGTATGGCTGGCATCTGGCCTCCAGAGATGGGAAGCTCTGAGTATGACTCTCCATGACTGTTCCATTTCCCGTGGAGGTGCAGTGTGCCTTCTGCCCACAAGGCCCTCCTGGAACTCTCCAACATTTGCTTCATTTTGTTTGAACAGAATTCTGTTCTGTTTGGCAGTCCCTCGGAATCTTCATCCACTGTAACATATATATCTCAACACTTCTTAAAGCTCAGTAATTCAACTTTTTTCATTAGAAGAGCTCACTTGTCTATATAGGTCTTCATTTTACTTGTGATGAAATATATCTATCTAAGTTTTTCAACTGCATACAGCTCTAATTCAAAGAAATCATTCATTCAACAATAAACAAATTTTTGATTAATAAACTAAAAAAATCTATTTAATGATACCTAAAAATGTTAACTTACATGAATGCAGCATTTTACTGGCTGACAAAGCTTTAAATTAAATGCTTAGCTAAACAGTTGAGTTCATAGTACCTGTTGTTAAAATGGAAATGAAGGTAACAGCAATGAAGAAGATGACAAAAATCATTTCTATTCTCATTTGGAACCAGCGCAGTGTTGACAGATACAAGAACCAGTTGGCAGTATGTAAATTCAGAGCTTTGTGGAATAAAGTTTCAAAGTAAGGCTGCCGTCCAAAGGCACGAAGTGTCCATAGTCCTTTTAAACTTGTAACAAGATGAGTGAAAATTGGACTCCTGCCTGTGAAATATTTCCATAGAGAACAATGTAAGTCATGTAAATACATAATGCAAATTATTACTTTCGAAACATTAACTTAATGAGTAATCAAACAAGTAATCAAACAATGGACATCATTGGAAAGGCTTTTCATTGTGACTCAAACTTTGAATAGATGCAATCTGTTATTTTTTTTAATGAGTTACCTTCCTTTTTAACTTGGTTACCGTGGATGGAAACTTATTATAAAATCGTTGCCATTATTAATTCATATTCCTTGGCTACCACTGGGTATTGTTTATCTGACTAATCCTAAATTAATCACTGCTGAAAATGTTTTTCTTTTGAGACAATTCATTCAATGCCTCAATTAAGAAAGTCCGTGTGACTTAATTTAGCAAATAACCTTCAATGTAGAAGAACACTGGAAATATATCCCCTGAAAATGCACCTAAGCAAAGGCTGTTATTGAACAATGAGCTTTCCAAAGAGCTCAAGCAGTGTTTGGGTGTGCACCAAAAGGCAGATCCCTGGAGAGAAAGCAAAGGTGTCTGGAAAGAACTTTGTCCAGTCTCATTTAGGAACACAGACAAACCTTTAGAAATAGTGGCACTATGGTTTCAATTTTTAATTTATAGAATTAAGAACAGATATCATATACATCCAGCCTCCTAAGACTCCATATACTCGTTTTAAATTCAAAATAAAGTCACATAGTCATTAATTCATAAAAATAATCTACATGTGTTTTATAATTTACTGTTTCCTTTTATATACTTAGATTTTTTTGCAGAGTTTGTGGTTTAACACTACATTTTAAATCTGAAAGAAGGCAATGGTCAAATTCTAAAAAATAATATTTAATAACAGTTTTGTTAATAAATTTGCTATTTATTAATAAATTTGCTATTTGTTAATTACTTGTTATAATAAAAATTATTTATTAACAAAATATAAGAACCAGGAGAGGTATATATGATGAGAATGTACAGAAATGGCCCTGAATCAAAGTTGAAATATACATTTTATAAACTCATTGTCATATCATGCAAGTTTAAAAACAGGAAAAACGTTTTGAAAACTAGATGCATTGCAGATAAATATCCACAGGTAGCTCTTGTGGGCATGTCACTAGCTGTACCATACCTTCAGATTCCAGCTGCTTGAGTTGTTGGGAGGTGTGGAGGAAGTAGGCTCTCAAGAGAATAAAAGCCGCTATCACTGGCACTGTAGCTAGGAAGATGTAGGGCTGTAAAACTGAGACGACCACCACAGCTCCGATCACAATTAATAACAACTGTAGGATCAAAGACAACACAGGGATAAGTAAATATTTCCATGTTGCAAAGGGACAAGGTATGTTACCAATGTTTTCTAAACAAGGTTTTCACGCTCTGTTCCATTTTAAAGACAGGGAAGGTATCTTTCTACTGGGAAAGTGGTCACATTAAAGCACATTTTTCATAAGTTCTATCAAAATTCCAAAAATTGCTTAGGTTGCTCATAATAATATTTTAGAAAACATGGTATTCTTGTATCTTAGTATATTTTCACTTCCTATACCCTTTAAAGTGTTGTATGACAAATTTTAAATGAATGTAATTTTTTCTTGCCTGGGCTTCTTTTATTTTATTTTATTTTATTTTTTTATCTCAGGTATACACGTGGTCCCCATCCTGAACCCTCCTCCCTCCCCCCTCCCCATACCATCCCCCTGGGCCGTCCCAGCGCACCAGCCCCAAGCATCCAGCATCGTGCACTGAACCTGGACTGGCATCTCGTTTCATACATGGCATTTCACATGTTTCAATGCCATTCTCCCAAATCTTCCCACGCTCTCCCTCTCCCACAGAGTCCATAAGACTGTTCTATACATCAGTGTCTCTTTGGGCTTCTTTTAAAATAAACTTTTTATTTTAAAATAATTTTAGTATGAATGGTCATCTAGGTAAGCTACTTGATTTCTCTGAATCCAGATGATTAACATTTAAGATTGAAAAAAATTATACTTGAATTTTACTCCACTTTCTGTTTTTGTTCTTGGCCCTTAAAACAACTGAAGATGACCCTGATGCTCAAAAACAAAAGGAAGATTTTGGGGGTAGGGCTGATTTAATTTGAAATCAGATCATTTTTTCTCTTGTGTATTATCAAATTAATTTTGTGTTTAAGTCAAGCCCATTCACTAGAGATAGTTCTTCACATTATCCACCCCAAAAGTGAAGCCATGTGGGCAGTCTCAGAAACAAGTTGATTACACTGGTGTTCTTCAGATCAAGTTAAAGGCTTAAATTCTATATTTCCAAGTGACACTAAATCCATATGTATAAAAAAGTAAAAAAAAATCTGCCAGCATTTGCTCCCTAATAACCCATGTGAATAAAGTATAAAGTAACTGTCACTATAAGGGTTGAAAAATAAACCTATCATAACATCTATCTGACAATCAGCAATCCAGTTCTCTACCAGCTCCCATGGGTGACACATACACTTTCCAGCTGATGCAGAAATACAGAACATTTTGGCAGATGGAAACATGAATGAGGGTGTAACATCTGCATAAATCTTCTTTGAATGGGTTGCTATTTTCATCTAAAGCCTCAGATGATCATATCTCAATGATAGGTTTAATAGAGAAAATGCCTCTAATGTGTCCATCATCAAATTCTACAGTACCAGCCCTTCACTCATTTTTGTTCAACAAATACTCAGAAAAATCTTTGCTGTGCCAGACCCTGGACCAACTGCATATGACGACAATAATTTAAGGAAAGTAAAAGTGAAAATCACTCAGTCATGTCTGACTCTTTGCAACCCCATGGACTATACAGTCCATGGAATTCTCCAGGCCAGAATACAGGAGTAGGTAGCCAGCCCAGGGATCAAAGCATGGTCTCCTGCATTGCAGGCGGATTATTTACCAACTGAGCTATCAGGAAAGCCAATTTAAGGAAAGTCCTCTCTTCTGCTCTTGCCCTACAAGAGCCACCAGTACAATGAGAAAGCCTCAATCACCCTAGTTATTACACGACAAGACTTCATCAATGCAAAGGATTCAGTTTTTTAACTGAGGATATGCGTTTCTCAGAAAGAGAGTCTTACGGAAAAAAAAAAACAGAAAAATTAACTTCCAAGCATTATTTACTAGGAACTACATTTTAAGTTAAATGGGCCACTGTATTAAACACCAGTATGTCTGAAAGATAAATACTGTTGCATTTGCAGCACAGAAACATTCAGCTGTTTCACTAGGATCAGGCTTTGTTCATCTGTTTACTGTTGACAATTGTAAACAGCACTATGTTCATTTGTCCGCTGCTATTTTTACCGTTAATTCAAATCAGGAGCTTTGTGTTATAACAATGGGTGGGGAAAGTGATCATTGTTTTTTAAATTATTGCTGATATGGTTGATATTCTTAGGAATGAATTGTAACTGTGTTACAATACAACAGGAAGAATTGTGTAGCCGACCCAACCAATACAACAGAAGGTTTGAGAATAATGGAAAAGGTGGGAACAACTGGAAGTGATGAAATAGTCACAAGGTAGACTTCCAGTGATTATAATCATTTGTAATATAGCCCTAACTGAGAAGTGAAAAACTAAGTCTAAGCTTTGAGGAAAACAACTCAATCTGCTCTGTAAGGAGTCATCCTTAGGCACTGAGGTCAGAAGGTAATAATTTAGCACTTATGCAAAACTAAAGGCACTAGTTTAATATGCCTTGGTATTCTAACTACACAAAGAAACTTCAAATTCTGTCCTAGCTTGTAATTCGTAGTGAATAAGAAACAAGTCATACCAGACCAGGGGTATTAAAGAGAGGACAGCAAAATAAATAAATAGATTTAAATACAAGATGGAAATATGAGCACAGATCTTAATTCCCATTCAAGCTTATCAAAGTCCTAAAATTCTAGGGGAAAAAATATCAACAGACTATAAAACCTGCAAGGCACCATTTTCATCCACCAAAAATGGCTTCAAAGTATTCCTGACACAGAAGGGCACATGCTGTTGCCTGCGTAACTGGAGCAGATGATAAGAATGAAGGATCACTTCAAAACCATTTAGAAGGTGCATTAAGTAACTGACTGACTGATAAATATCTATTTAAAACCAGGCAATGAACACCAGATCTGCAATTTAGTTCGTAATTGATAGCCCTTGAGAATTTTTAAGTAACAGATTATTGGAATTAATAGAATGAATAAGGGGGGGAAAGATGTAAAAGACAGCAGAGATCAAAGTAGAAGGGCTCACTGTATTAAGACAGAAGAAATAAAAAAACCTAAAGGTTTTGAGGTTGAAAAGAGAAGATTTGCACATTTTAAGATGTACAGGCTTCTGTTTCATGAAAAAAAATCTGGCACTCAAACATAGAGATAAATTCTACGTGTGCTCAGTTGTGTCCGACTCTTTGTGACCCTATGGACTGTAGCCTGCCAGGCTCCTCCGTCCATGGGGATTCTCCAGGTAAGAACACTGTGGGAGTGGGTTGCCATGCCCTCCTCCAGGGGATCTTCCCAACCCAGGGATCAAACACACGTCCCTTGCATTGCAGGTGAATTCTTTACCCACTGAGCTACCTAGGAAGCTCATAGATATAAATAGGATGCTAGGATACATTTTTTTTCTGTGTGGCTTCAAGTTCAAATTTGTCACATTATGATCCATTTCCAGTATGACAATCTGAAGCATATGACTTTGGTACTGAAAGTGATCATCATCAGACATCTTCCTCATTTTAGAAACCTGAGATCCTTAGAGATTAAGTGTCTTACTCAAGGTAAAATAAATAGTGTTATTTGCAAAACAGAATCTGGATCTTTCATTTTCACTATACAATGTCCAAGCCAGAAAGCAAACTTCCCAGAATATTATCAAATGTTAAGAACTAGAGTTAGTATAAATTATACTTTTTTGGAAAAAAGAAATTCATAGGTGTGCCTTATTCTGTGAAAAACCTGTTTCTGAAATGTGACTAGAAAGGAATTTCATTAACTTGAACATAAGTATAACCAACAGACCTCACAATTTAAAGGACCTCTCTAATGCATGCATTTTTTAATAAAATCAATCAGATTTTTATTGTATTTGATTTCCATATCATGCTTCCATAATGTGAGACCCTCTTCTAAACAAAATAGGGAAATCAACATAAAGGAACCCTGCCCAATCACTTATGAGGCAATGACTAGTGAACCCCAAAACACTAGAAGTTGAGCAGAAACTATTCAAATTGCTGTAAGAGAAAGGATGAGACCATCACATGTGTCAAAAAGTGCTAATTCATAAAATACATGTTCAAAAAGAAACTCTCCCAAAGGATTTCTGAAATCAATCTTACACTGATTCAGAAAATACTCTGCAGGCTACAAAAGTTTTTAAAGAAAAAATTAGCAAGGGCTAACATTCACGAATCGTTTTGCAATCATGTCAGGATGTCCACGTTCCATTTTTTAACTGATTTAATATTATATTTCAGTCCGGTTATTTATAAGCATAGAACAAGGAAGAAATGTCCAGAAATTAAAGACATGGGCAACACTTCTTTACATGATGAACTCAAAGCTTTTTTTTAATGAATTCCAGCAGCAGCTGCTGAGTTATATCCCTAAACAGAGTAACTGAAGGAAACTCAAAATACTAAAGTTCACTTGGAATGGTTAATGTGTTTGGCTGTGCCAATCATTTCAGATGAGGCAAACTGGCAATCTGGTTTTTGTGCACCTGCCAATATTGTTGTATATACAGACAAAAGTGGCAGCCTTTATTTTATTTCACAGGTTCTCAGTGGTGGGATTGGGAGGAGGGATGGGGGATGAGGAGAAAGGGGCCACTCATCCCGAGATGGGTAGCATCCTGTTCCAACTATCTCCAAGGAGGTCACTGAGACTGCTTTGTCGTTTACTCCCTGAGGCTCAACCCAAGCCAGCCAGGAATCTGCTTTCAAACCTGGTTCAATAGCCAAGGTTATCAACTTACAACACTCAAGTTCTATCACTTAATGGAATCCTAATGTGGTTACCCCTAGGTCACCTTTATCTTCTTCCCTGCTCCATTTCACCATCAGTCTTCCCATCCCAGGACACATGCTCAGAGTCAGCCTGTGCTGGAGATGCCTTCAGATCTATAACCCAGGGATAATCCTCACTAATCCTGAATTTTTCCTTCCTCCCTCACCTGCCTGAAAACTTACCTATACTTCTGTCCCAGCATTATGGTCCTTACTGTGAGACTGCTAACTAGCCATCTGTGCCAAAGTTGTTCATGGATGAGCTTGGGTGAAACTATAGCCCACCAGGAAACCAATTGATCGTCATTGTAACCTAGGCCATCTGAATGTAGGTGACTTCTATCAAAGGTGATGCCAGTGTCAAAAACGTCACACTTCATGGACAGTGATTTGGGGGAAAGTAGTCTGTTATAAGTCTTAAATCACTTCTAAGTAGAGAGCTATTATATCTAAATGAGGAATTGCCTTAGGTTCTGGTCAAGTAAGGGCTTCCCAGGTGGCACTAGAGGTAAAGAACACACCTGCCAATGCAGGACGTAAGAGACTTGGGTTCAATCCCTGGGTTGGGAAGATCCCCTGGAGGATGGCATGGCAACCCACTCCAGTGTTCTTGCATGGAGAATCCCATGGACAGAGGAGCCTGGTGGGCTACAGGCCATGGGGTTGCAAAGAGTTGGACATGACTGAAGCAACTTAGCACAACAGCACACATTGGTCAGGTAAACAGTTTTGACTTATTATTGAATTTACTAAATTTATGACTATCTTGAAGATTTTTTTTAATATTGAAAAGATTCATATACTAGACATGGTTCAAACTCTTAACCAAATGAAAAATAAGCAAGAATTTACTCTTTATAATTTTTCTAAATACTTTTAAAAAGTGCAACAAAGTGAAGTCACTTAATAATACTTATTTTTACAAACCTGAACAAAATCAAATATGGTAAGAGGCAGAAGATCATCCAAAACTGCTATATCTTTGGAGAATCTATTAAGAATCCCACCTGCAAGGTAAAGAAACATTCTTCAAAAACTAGTAATCTTAAAAGATATATCAAAATTTGATAAACTTGGATCATAGCAGAAGGACTCAGAACTCAAATACAAATGAACATATAATCAGAAGTATAAGGCTATAGACAATTTCAGTGTTCTACAAGGATTCTCTGATGCTGGGAAAGACTGAGGGCAGGAGGAGGAGGAGGCATCAGAGGATGAGAGGATGGTTGAATGGTAACACTGACTCAATGGACATGAGTTTGTGCAAACTCTGGGAGACAGTGAAGGATGGGAGCCTGATGCATTGCAGTCCGTGCAGTCACAAAGAATCGGACATGATTTAGTGACTGAATGACAACAAACAGCAAGGATTCTAAGAAATTTTTTATACAAAGACTCTAAATAACTCTGTGTTCAAATTTTTGTCTCTACCTGTAAACTTTTATGAAATAAAGATTGCTGTAAGATTCATGCAAAGCCCAACGTCTCTAACAGAGCCCTATCACAAATTACGTCAGGAACAGGCACCCTTCTACTACTGTAATTCCACACTTACAAGCCTGAGTTTTGTGATAATTTTCTGGCTGTGCTTTCATCATTCCCTTATTTCGTAATGTAGAGCCTCCCTAATTTTCAACTTCCACACCTTTCTGACACACCTCAGCACAACCTGTTCTCAAACCCTCCCTGCCCACCATGTGGCCCTCTTTGGCCATGTTCTCCTTTTTTACCGTCTTCACTGACAATTTAACTTCAGCCTGTCTTCTAAATTACAGACTCACATTTGTAAGTCTGATCATTTTTTCCTTCAGTGAAAACAATGTCACACATGGAGTGTCTACAGGGCACTGGGCACAATGCTAGGCACTGAGATAACAGACGTGGATCAGCCAATGCTCCTTGCCCTTAAGGAATTCATCGCCTAGGGGTTAGTTAGACATACAAATAAAGTATAATAATACTGTACAGATTGTTTTTGATAAGATTGAATCTTATCATGTACCCTCCCCCATGAACTGCAGGATAAAGTCGTAATTTCTTAGTTTAATACTTAATAACTTCCATGATTTTGACCTTAAGTCACCCGAGGAACAAGCTTCCTCTTTTCAAACATTCTGTTTCAATCAATCTGGTTTATTCTTTAAACACACTTTACTCTCTCCTATTTCTTTGCACTTTCCATATGGTTCCCTCTGCCTGAAAACCCTTTCCCCTCATCTCTACTTGCTAAAAAATATTGTCTTCTTCATGGCCCTATTCAAAATGCCTCTCTGGCAAGGACACATCAATGTTTGCACCAGTTCAAATTAATCCCTTCCTCCTCTGGGCACACTGAATACCTTTGATATATCTTGTCAGCACTTCTGTGTTATAATAATTATATACACGTTGTATAGTTGCTTGTACACATGTCTTATCTCTTTTTTCTAGATTGCAAATTTTGAGAGGTCACTGGGACCATGTCACATTTATTTTGTGTCAATCTGAGCCCTCAGCAAAAAGCTTTATGTAGGAATTATCCAATGCTTATTTTCTGTCACTATTTCCTAGTCCTTACTAATGATACATTATTTAGCATATTTAATCAATCATATTTGTATACCTTTTCATAAATAAAAAATTGTGGGGGGAGTAGCCTATGGTATTTATTTTGTGTAGAAAATGAAACTCACTTTGGTAAAAAAAAGAAAAACATCATTCTGGTGCTTAGTATATTTCAGATGGGAAACAATAGAAAGGGAATAAGAGTGGGTAATTGGCATTGACCCGATGTTGGCTATGTAATGGCCAGTACGTGATGACCTTGTTTCATTTCACAATGGTCTTTTGAGATAAGAATTCCTTTCTCATTTTACAGATGTGGATGCAAGTCTCAGAAGAGTAACTTGCCCATGATGATCACCCTTAAGAGGACAAGACAGAGCTCAAACAATGCCCATGCTCCTTCCATTATATCTCATTGCCTGTTTCTCACTGCTAGAATCTTGGGTAAAACCCCTACCTTCTCTGGAGCTCAGCTCTCCCATTGAAAAAAAATGAAATCACTGGATGAAGGTAATTGGACATTCCCTTTTAGGTCTAAAACATCTTAGCTCTAAAATGGAAGCATGGTGATGAGTATATCCAAATGGGGCAAGACTTTGGTGACACACGAGGGCTTCAGAATAAATATAAGGAAGATCCTCTTGAATATTAACACTGAAATGTTATTACCCAGAAAAAAAATGATGGTTAATTTTTATCTTGAGGTTTTTAGATACAAATTACTCTAAAACTCTGACTTGGAAATTATTTTTTCCTTTATAATCAAATATTCCAGTTCTTATCAATTATGGTCACCACATTATACACTAGATCTTCAGACCTTACTGATCTTATAACTAAAAGCTTGTACTCCTTTACCAACCTCTATGATAGTGTCAAAAGTATTTTTAAAATATATCTGGGATACCCCAACCCATTTAAAATAAAACCTGGAATGAATTTATGGGATTATCTTTGAACAGTTATATGAAACTAGATTACTCTATCTCATCAAAATACTTCATTAGTAAAAGAATTTTGCTTTTTGGATCTCTTCAAATCATCTCCCCTTTTAAACAGCACTATACATTGACAACAAGATACCTAGAAGGGAGCTAGCTCAAATACCTGAAGAGAGAAGGATATTTGACTCAGAAGGGGCTGCTTCTGCTGCTATAGTCCCATCAGCATCATGTCCTAACAAACTGTGCTACTCTAATAAACAGAAATATGAAGAGTGACAGTACCTGAGAGCCTATAATACCCGAGACAGGCCCACGCCCAACATAAGGAAGCTCAACGAAGGGTAAATGCCTCCATGCAAAAGCCAGTGTTATCACTACAAAATCAACCAACTTATAGGCCCTCTTTGTGGAGGAGCAGCAGCTT
Source organism: Bos javanicus (assembly GCF_032452875.1). Classification (NCBI taxonomy): domain Eukaryota; kingdom Metazoa; phylum Chordata; class Mammalia; order Artiodactyla; family Bovidae; genus Bos; species Bos javanicus. Next base: position 51,466,527 of record NC_083871.1, read on the forward strand.
CATCTTGTACATCTAGTTAAGTACCTGTTTTCAACGTGTTGAGGGTTGACATAGGGGCTTGAAGAACAGACTGTAGCATTTTGTGGTGTAAAGTTTTTGACACTGTGATTAGAGTATGCACCAGTGGTAAACCTCTGAAGAGTCCTAGAGCAAGCAAAGTGTCAGCCACTCCCACATAAATGTAAAAAATATAATACGAGCTGGTGCTGGTGATGATCACTGCATAACTGTTATTTGCACTCTTAGTACTGTTTCCTTTGTCTTGAAAAAATATTCTGTAAAGCAAAAGGAAATTATTATTTGACAACCAAACTTTTCCAATGAATTACCAATACATGTAAATGATGCTGAATTTGAGTCCAAAGAAATACAACATATTTCATTAGCAGAATTTATGCCTTTAACCTGAAGGACTTACTATTGCAAGAAAGCAGACTAAGCTTTCCACCACTGAAATAGATAAAATTTCAAATACTAACTGTGCAAGGTCATCTCAAACATTGTTATTGCATTTTATGGAAACTAAACACGACTAAATCTTTTAAAAATTGATAATGAGCTACAAAAACTGCACACACAATTTTAAACAAAAGAACTCAATTCTCTACTACATTACTGTGGGGAAATGAAGCAGAGTAGAAATTACAATGTTTAATAAAACCCAAATAATCAACAGAAACAAAATACAATCCACAATAGGACATGGAATACTCACTTCGGAAATAGGCACAACACAACCAAAGAAGCGGCCACCTGGAAGGGAACAACACACACTTGACTTTTTCCATCCTCTTTTCCCATTTTTCCCACACCCACCTCTAATTCCATCATGACCAATATCAAAATACACGCAATTTTATTTTCCTTGGCTTTACTTTCCTGGGTCCAAAAGCTGCCATAATTGTTCTAGGAACTATTTGAGGTGAGACCATGTTAAGCTAATGGAATTCAAATTTCACCGAATAAAATACTTATTCATTTCTCTCCTTCATTCAACAGGAACTATTCATTGAACCTCACAGAAGAGCTAACACTGCAGTTAAATGTTTTAAGTAATAAAGTTTGTTTCTTATGAAGAGATTACTCTCAGCCTGCTGGCAGATAATTGATCTCGTTGGTGGCTATAAATAATTTAATTTGTCATACAATGATTATGAGGGACTCATAACTATAAGTCCAATTAGTTATGAGAAAGGATGAGATACATATTCAGGAAACTTGGTTAACATTTCAAAAGGGCAAAAATTCACAGTGTTTTAATAAAGTGCATTCACATTAAAACATACTACTGGCACTATGTGGGCTTTCTCATGGTGGAAATTTTTGGCTGAGGAACATATATTCTATATCATAACTAAAAAAAATGAACTATCATTTGTTTATTATCTGAACTCTGTTCTATTTCAATTTGGCATTCCAATTTCCTAAAACACTGTGGGGAAACAATCTTGCGATGATACCAACACAATCATAATACTAGAAATATTTACACAATTATAAGACTGATAGTATGCAATTAGGCCAATAATAACTTTAACAAAGAATCAAATAGAAAAATAGGAGAAACTGTAAGCAAAATAAAAAAATTTGAAAATGAACACAGACCAAAAACAAATAGGGGAGAAACAAATATGCTTGCTATAAGAAATCTATGTATTATTTCATAATCAACTTAAGCATTTAACAGTATCACATAAAAACTATGGAGAATAGTTAGCAGTAATTAAGAAATTACATTATGAAGTCTTAGAGTCTAAATAGTATATAGTGGTGGTTTAGTCATTAAGTCGTGTCTGACTCTTTGCAACCCCATGGACGGTAGCCTGCCAGGCTTCTCGGTCCGTGGGATTCTCCAAGCAAGAAGTGGAGTGGGTTGTTATTTCCTTCTCCAGGAGATCTTCCAGACCCAGGAATTGAACCGATGTCTCCTGCATTGCAGGTAGATTCTTTACTGACGAGCTACGAGGGAAGCCCCACTTTACGTAAATTTGCCTATCAGATTGGAGTATCATAATGAAAAAGCTAATGGCATCATTCACAATTTCCTACTTTTTCATTACACATGGCCTCCATGCACCTATTGACAAAAAGTACCTTTGTCTCCTTGAAATTCAAGTGAATTCAAAATGACAAGAAACTGAACAATAATCTTGCTACTTCAAAAGTCTCTATTCCAGTAAAAATGTTTTCTGATTTCCCAATACTAATCAAATTACTAATCAAATCAAAGGGTATATTTCTCAGTTACCCTTTGGTTATTGTAGTCCCTCTTTGTTCCAATGAAAGAAGTGTCAACAATGTTGGCATTCCAACTTCTCTGAATGTGAGTAAATCCAAGAAATAAATATTCTATAATATTTACTATGGAACAACCAAAGCAGTTGTTCAAAGACCCTGGTCTAATCTGTGCAATATAAAGGTATTTCATGGCTCTTGTCAACAGAGACCACTTATGGAACTACCAACCCAAACTGCTTTTACTGACTGGAACACAAACGTTTCCAAGGACTTGACATAATGACTTTAATAAAAATGTCTGGGGCATGTATAAACAATTGAGCAGGCAAGTTCTAGCATTTAATTTCTAAAATGTCTGAGGTTATAAAGTTCATGCAGTTTAAGATAGAATGACAAGTCCTGAAAGACTAAAGAACAAAAGTAAAAAGGTCATTATTTTCAGCTTTGTTAGGGTTTGAAGAAGCATTCCTTATGTTGAAAAGGGTATAGTCTAGATCAGCAATGTCCAACAGAAACTTCCACAAAAATAGAAATGTTCAATATCTGCACTGTTCGGTGTCATTACCACTTAATACAAGTGGCACTTGATCCCTTGAAATGTGGCCAGTGTGGGTGACTGGGGAACTGAATGTTATATTTTGTTTCATTTTAAATAACTTAATTTACATTGTCACACATAGCAGGTGGATACTGTACTGGACAGTGCATGAATAAACTAAGCCTATTAGCTCCGTAGGGTTTTAGCCAGAGTACTTATTCCCAGGTGGCTCAGTGGTAAATAACCTGCCTGCAACATGAGATATGTGGGTTTGATCCCTGGGCTGGGAAGATCCCCTGGAGGAGGAAATGGCAACCCACTCCAGTATTCTTGACTGGAAAAGTCCATGAACAGAGGAGCCTGGTGGGATGCAGTCCATGGGGTCGCAAAGAGTTGGACACACTCACATGCACATGCTCACCACCTGCATACACTTATTCTATACCCGTCTAATCATCAGGAGCCTGATGACAGTGTTCTCTAAGGATAGATCCATGAACAGTCAACATGATCACTCACAGACTTTGCAAGTGACCACAAATGAAAAACTAGTAGTCAGTATTTAGAAGCTAAATCATGATTTAAATTATATAGATGATTTGTCTGTATGATTTAAAAAATAATGGCATGTTGGGACTAGAGGACCATAGTATATATATATTCAAAGAGAAGCCAAGTGCCTATATCTGAAAGACTTATTATGATAAATTAACTAGTAAACATCCTTGGAGATGTGATAGATAAAGGTTGATGATGTATGTAGTAAAACTCCAACAGTATGGTTTCAAAAACAAGATGTGATGGAGAACTAGAGCAAGAATATATTCAAGACATAGGAGGAACCTACCATTACATAACCGGGCCAGTACAAGTCTGACACTCACCACAAAAGAAAATAGGCATGAAAAGAGAACACTGCCAAGATTGGGTATAGAAAAGGTTCAGAAATGTGAATATAACCAAAAGAGGTATAATGATCCAACATTCTATCATGAAGAACTTCAGTTCAGTTCAGTCACTCAGTCATGTCCAACTCTTTCAGACCACATGGACTGCAGCATGCCAGGCTTTGCTATCCATCACCAACTAACAGAGCTTGTTCAAACTTATGTCCATTGAGTAGGTGATGCCATCCAACCATCTCCTCTTCTGCTGTCCCCTTCACCTCCCGCCTTCAATCTTTTCCAGCATCAGGGTCTTTTCTAAGGAGTCAGTTCTTCGCATCTGGTGGCCAAAGTATTGGAGTTTCAGCTTCAGCATCAGTCCTTCCAAAGAATATTCAGGACTGATTTCCTTTGGGATGGACTGGTTGGATGTCCTTGCAAAGGGACTCTCAAGAGTCTTCTCCAACACCACAGTTCAAAAGCATCAATTCTTCAACACTCAGTTTTCTTTATAGTCCAACTCTCACATCCATACACGACTACTGGAAAAACCATGTTTGGCAAAGTGACCTTTGTTGGCAAAGTGACGTCGCTGCTTTTTAATACACTGTCTAGGTTTGTCATGCAAGCATCTTTTAATTTCATGGCTGCAGTCACCATCTGCACTGATTTTGGAGCCCAAGAATATAAAGTCTCTCACTGTTTCCACTGTTTCCCCATCTATTTGCCATGAGGTGATGGGACCAGATGCCATGATCATAGTTTTCTGAATGTTGATATTGAAGCCAGCTTTTTCACTCTCCTCTTTCACCTTCATCAAGAGGCTCTTTAGTTCCTCTTCACTTTCTGCCATAAGGGTGGTGTCATCTGCATATCTGAGGTTATTAATATTTCTCCTGGTAATCTTGATTCCAGCTGGTGTGTCATCCAGCGTGCCCTTTTGTATGATGTACTCTGCATATAAGTTAAATAAGCAGGGTGACAATAAACAGCCTTGACATACTCCTTTCCCAATTTGGAACCAGTCTGTTGTTCCATGTCCAGTACTAACTGTTGGTTCTTGACCTACATACAGATTTCTCAGGAGGCAGGTCAGGTGGTCTGGTGGTCCATCATGAAGAACTTCAATGAACTTCAAAGTAGATACTCTTAAATATTTCACTGAAATATCTGTAGACTTTTAAATATGCCTTAAGGGTCTGAACACTGTGGCTGTTTAGCCTAGTTAATAAGAGCTATCTTTTCCTGTCATAACAGATGTTCCTACCTTCCCTCTTGTCCCTATCCAATCCATTTTCCATATACCACAGTGATCTTTTTTTAAACATAAAAAATCATATCATACCTTGAAAGAAGGCGTTCAAAGTTTTCCTATTGCACTTAAAATAAAACTGAAGTTCTTCAGCGAATGCTTCTGCAGACCTGGCTTTGATTTACTTTTTCAGTGTCACCACATGATATGCCACTCACCACTTTCTCCCATTCCTCCAAATGTGCTGGCCTTCGCTTAGTTTCCACAATTCACCAAACTTCTCCAAGTCCTTTGTATTTGCCCCAGTTTCTGCATGTCTGGAGTACTTTTTATGCTTCAGGTGTCAACTAAATGTCATTTCTTCAGGAAGACCTTCCTGTCCTCTCTGTCCAGCTTTATTTTAGCCCACTATTTATCTCTTTATGGAACTCACTACATTCTGTGATTATTTCCATCAAAACTTATTTACCATCTGTCTTCTCCCTCAGAAAGTGCTTCATAAGATCAAGGAGGAGCCATCTGTCCTCTTTCCCATTGCATGCTTAGCTTAGTGTCTATAACAATATCCAAGAGATAGTAGGCATTCAGTAAATCTATCCTTAATAAACAAAGGAAGGGATGAATAAGAAGATACTTAAAAAACACAAATGTTTTTTATTTTAAAACATTTAAATACAAAATGGAAATTATATAATTTTATTTATAATTATATAAACAGAAAGAAATTATATACTAAACAGAAAGGAATTATATACTAATCACATAAAATATTTTTAAAATGTTTTAAAAACATTTTAAAATGCAGATGACATTTTATGTAGTATAAAGAACCAGAACCAATTCATAAGTTCTGTACATCTATAGAATTCAGAGCTACCTTCCAAGCCACACAAGAAGATCTATGTTTAAATGAAGACCTGTTAAAACAGTATTGGCATTTTGAGCTTTCACCAAAGGAATATAGTATTGTGAATTCTGTTTACACTGTAAACATAAGTACATTGGTGTAATCCATTGGTATGTTCTGTTTTGTCTTCGCTGTAAACAGAGCATATAGAATCATGCTTGGCATATTGAAAGAACTTGAAAAATATGTGTTGAATGAGTAAGTGGCTGAATGAATGAGTAAAGAGTAAGAGGCAGTAAGAGTAAAGTGACACCTTGTCAAGACTTAATCACAGATTTCAATGCTTTGCAGGTTAAATCATGCCCTAAAACATAGACCCTTGCTAAGCAATACTGCCTTGAAAGTATTACTATCAATAAAGGTATAACTATCATTAAGGTATTATGGGAGCATAATATATATTGAGGGATTCCTCATTAAGAAACAAAGAGGACAGACTTTGCTGCAGCACAGCACACAGGCTCTTCCCAGAGCAGGGATTAAACTCCTGTCTCCTACATCACCAGGAGGAATCTTTACCACTGAACCACCAGGGAAGCCCCTACTAAGCCTGTGCTCTAAAGCCCGGGAGCTACAATTACTGAGTCCATGTGCCCTAGAGCCTGCAATCAGCAACAAGAGAAACCACTGCAATGAGAAGCCCATTCGCTGCAACTTAGAGAGCAGTCCCAACTCACCACAGCTATGCACCAAAAAAGCCTCCACACCAATGAAGATGCAGAATGGCCCAAAATTAATAAATTGTAAAAAATAAAAATAACATACTTTTTAAAAAGAAACAGAGAGGAAGTCATTTAAGAATAGTACATAGCAGTTCTCTAACACATTTCTTAAAACACAGGCATAAAAGGACCAAATGTGATCTTTAGTTATTTGAGGCAACAATAATATACTCTGGTTGTTGCAAAAGAAAAGGTGGGCACTGCCTCCTACCTTATTATTTGCATTTCTTTTCTATCTAGTCAATGATGCACTGCCAAATAGAAGCACTAGAAAGACCAACATAATAGAAATTCTAAAGCCTGTATCCTTGGTTCTAATATCTAAGAACTTAACAGAAGATACTATGCTATCATAAAGAAAACAGCACAAAAATATAAAGGTATACTGATTCACTTAATAAATTAACACACTATAGATAATTTGTTGTTGTTCAGTAGCTAAGTCATGTCTGACTGCAACCTCATGAACTGCAGCAAGCCAGGCTTCCCTGTCCTTCACTGTCTGCTGGAGTTTGTTCAAACTCATGTCCATTCAGTGAGTAATGTCATCCAACCATCTCATCCTGTCACACTCTTCTCCCTTATTGCCCTCAATCTTTCCCAGCGTCGGTCTTTTCCAGTGAGCTATCTAATTGTAGTAGGTAGCAAAAGTATTTTGGAGCTTCAGGTTCAGCACCAATCATTACAATGAATATTCAGGTTTCATTTCCTTTAGGATCAATTGATTTATCTCCTTGCTGGAGAATCTTCTCCAGCACAATTTGAAAGCATCAGTTCTTCAGTGCTCAGCCTTCTTAGCAACTCTCACATTCATACATGACTACTGGAAAAACCATAGCTTGGACTACAAAGACCTTTGTTGGCAAAGTGATATCTCTGCTTTTTAATATGCTGTCTAGGTTTGTTTGGCCTTGGAGTACAAAATGAAGAAGGGCTAAGGCTAACAGTTTTGCCAAAGAACATGCTGGTCATAAAAAAACACCCTCTTCCAACAACACAAGAACTGTCTCTGCACATGGACATCACCAGATGGTCAATACCGAAATGAGGCTGTTTACATGCTTTGCAGCCAATGATTGAGAAGCTCTGTACAGTCAGCAAAAACAAGACCGGGAGCTAACTGTGGCTTAGATCATGAACTCCTTATGGCAAAATTAAGACTTAAATTGAAGAACATAGGGAAAACCACTATGCCATTGAAGAACCTAGGGAAAACCACTACGCCACTAAATCAAATCCCTTATGACTATACAGTGGAAGTGACAAATAGATTCAAGGGATTAGATCTGATAGAAAGAGTGCCTGAAGAACTATGGACAGAGGTTTGTAACACTGTACAGGAGGCTGTGATCAAACCCATCCTTAAGAAAAAGAAATGCAGTAAGGCAAAATGGTTTTCTGAGGAGGTCTGACAAATAGCTGAGAAAAGAAGAGAAACTACAGGCAAAGGAGAAAAGGAACTATATGAATGCAGAGTTTCAGAGAATAGCAAGGAGAGAAAAGAAAGCCTTTTAAGTGAAAAATGCAAAGAAATAGAGGAAAACAACAGAATGGGAAAGACTATATGAATGCAGAGTTTCAGAGAATAGCAAGGAGAGAAAAGAAAGCCTTTTAAGTGAAAAATGCAAAGAAATAGAAGAAAACAACAGAATGGGAAAGAAATGGGAAATTTCTTCAAGAAAATTAGAGATACCAAGGGAACATTTCATGCAAGTTTGGGCACAATAAAGGACAGAAACTAAATGGACCTAACAGAAGCAGAAGATAATAAGAAGAGGTGGCAAGAATGCACAGAAGACCCACTTGACTTCATATTCCAGGGTGTCTAGCTCTAGGTGAGCAATCATACCATCGTGATTATCTGGGTCATGAAGATCTTTTTTATACAGTTTGTCTGTGTATTCTTGCCACATCTTCTTAGTATCTTCGGCTTCTGTTAGGTCCATACCATTTCTGTCCTTTACTTTGCATGAAATGTTCCCTGGTATACCTATGGCTGATTCATGTTTATGTATGGCAGAAACCAACACAATATTGTAAAGAAATTATCCTTCAGTTAAAAATAAATACATTAAAACAATAAAACCTCTGCAAAAACCCATTCTATAAAATTATAATTATATATACTACAAATCTACACTGAAGTATGACCCCTGTGAAAATTAAAAATGGATACATCACTTTCACAAAGGAAGAAGTGGATCTTAACTTTTCTCTGGGACTCTGATCATGTTGAATATGAAGCTCTATTAAACAATATTTAAAAGATCTAAACTATCTTCCTGGATTAGTACCTGTACTATGATGCAAAGCACACATGAAATATTTCAGTGGTAATGAGAAAGGGCCCACTAGTATCAAGAAAGGAGCTTAGTCGAACAGAAAAATTATGTAAATTTTGATTCAAAGAATATGAGAGAACTGTGAACATCTGAATGATTTGTTTAGCTGTATAACTATGCACATAATGAAAATGGTCACTATTTGTCTACTATCACTAAGTTTTTGTTATTCAAAATTTTGAGAGTCAGTTAATTGGAAATGCATTCAGGACACTGACCTGAAAAGACTCATCATTTATCTATTATTTCTTGCCTAGAAAATTACGTTATCAATTTTTTCCTACAAAAAGACAAGTTTTTGCAATAATTGTGAGTTCAATTAAAAATGGGAAGTTATACAACATTTACATCCTGTGTTGTAGTTTGGATTCCAGCCTGAAGACAAAGGACCACTGTCATCTTGAGTAAGTGAGCTAATAATATTGTACATATGCTCAGAGGCTCTATGCTCAGTCACTAATTAATTAACTATACACTGTTTTTTTGGGCTCCAAAATCACTGCAGATGGTGACTGCAACCATGAGATTAAAAGACACTTACTCCTTGGAAGGAAAGTTACGACCAACCTAGACAGCATATTCAAAAGCAGAGACATTACTTTGCCAACAAAGGTCCGTCTAGTCAAGGCTATGGTTTTTCCTGTGGTCATGTATGGATGTGAGAGTTGGACTGTGAAGAAGGCTGAGTGCCGAAGAATTGATGCTTTTGAACTGTGGTGTTGGAGAAGACTCTTGAGAGTCCCTTGGACTGCAAGGAGATCCAACCAGTCCATTCTGAAGGAGATCAGCCCTGGGATTTCTTTGGAAGGAATGATGCTAAAGCTGAAACTCCAGTACTCTGGCCACTTCATGCGAAGAGTTGACTAACTGGAAAAGACTCTGATGCTGGGAGGGATTGGGGGTAGGAGGAGAAGGGGACGACAGAGGATGAGATGGCTGGATGGCATCACTGACTCGATGAATGTGAGTCTGAGTGAACTCCGGGAGTTGGTGATGGACAGGGAGACCTGGCGTGCTGTGATTCATGGGGTCGCAAAGAGTCGGACACGACTGAGCGACTGAACTGAACTGAACTGACACTGTTTTGAAAGGTGTATAAGTTCAGCTCTACAGCTTTGCATGGGCAAGGGTCTTATAAGTGAATATAAATCGCTACCACATTCACAGAACCATTTTTTCTCATAAAACTAAAGACATTCAAGCAATGTTGATCTTCAAGGAAGGGGTTCAGATTATTAACAAAGTGCTGGTTTGAGATTAAATGTGACACAGGAATGAGTTTCATTCACATTAATGCTGGTCATTTGGCATAACTGGCAGAGATTAATGAGGTAAATTAAAAATACTTTTCAGTGCAATTTGTTACTCATGTGAGAGTGTCAAGTTACTCAGCCCATATTTTCATTAAAGTATAAAAGGGATTCTTGAAAATTTCATTCTATCTCTGCTGTGGATTTGTTCACTTCAAATTAGCTTGAGCTTTATAATGATGATAGATGTTAAGGATATTAGTCAGAATAGCAACTAACATTGCTCACTATGTGCCAAGCCCTACAGTAAGTGCCTTATAATCATCTCTTCACTCACAGAAATGACCTATGAAATGGGTACAATTACAATCTCCGTTTTATAGATGAGGAAACTGAGGCTTAAAAGAGGTTATCTAACTTGTTCGGTGTAAATGGTGTTAAGAACACAGAAACAAAATTCACAGTCAGGTCAGTCTGATTCCAGAGGTGACACTCTGCTGTATTGTACCTCACATCCAGCCTCCATTTGTTTTATTAATGTAAAAATAATAGGAGAGCAAAAGATAAGATATCATCAAAACTCAAAGACCAATTGGAAACCAACACTTTATAGGTAGAGTGGTATATAAAACTTTTGGTATATACCTTTAGATATTTTCCACTACTTGGTCAGGGAAGAGTGATAAAATTTTATGTAGACTTCTTAACTGAGGTTAGAAACAGCCTAATAAGACAACAGGAACTTCTCTGGTGGCTCAGTGGTAAAGAATCTGCCTGCCAATGCAGGAGATGTGGGTTCAGTCCAGGAGTCAAAAAGATCCCTTCAAGGAGGAAATGACAACCCACTCTAGTATTCTTGCCTGGGAAATCCCATAGACAGAGGAGCCTGGCGGGCTATAGTCCGTGGGGTCGCAAAAGAGTTGGACACGACTTAGTGACTAAACAACAACAAGACAATGACGGAGTTTTAAGCTTGGGTTTCATGTATGCATAGAACTATATGCGCTCAGGAGAGGCAATACTTCACCCAAGTCATATCTCCCCTGAAGGCAACCTGGGTTTTTATGCTGGACTCAGGCTCTGCAGTGGGAGACATCCAGCAGTATCCTCTGAGATTTACCTAGTGTGGTCATACAAGGCCGAATCCAATCCAGATGTGTTTTCTCGTATGCACATAGTGTTCATCTGCTTGTTTTACTTTAACCAACGACCCACATTAAAAAAGTAGAAAATGTTTACAGGAAAAAAAGAAATCTGTATCTTCATCTTATGTTGTTAAATAAGTTTTAGTGAAACTGATCCCAGATTTCCTTATGGGAAGCCATTGACTGGTTTTGAGTTACAATTGCCTCCTTTAGACAATCGAAGGGTATTTTCCATCCTGCCTCAAAGCCACTTTACCACAGACATCCTCTGCCAAGCCTCTTTTAACATTTAAGTGGCTCCTCCTGACCTAGAGAAAAACCTCATCCACCAACCAGATTCGGAAACCTCTTACCTGGTGCTGAACTGGTGATGTACTACCCCCTCTTTTATTTTAACCTAGTGATTTGATGTGTCTCTTTTCCAGGGGCATGGTAAAGAGATCACAGCAGTGGCGTGAAAACAAAAGAATTCTGAAGCAAATGGGTGATCTGAATCTTTGAAAGGCTTGTTTAAAATGGTTGCAAAGCCACTAATATATATTTATTTAATTTTGTGAGGAAGTAGTATTTTAAAGCTGGCGATTCATCATCAGCATATTTAATAAGAGTTAAATGAGTTTAAAATTTAGTACAAATAATTTTCTTTGTTAATTTCAATTCATACAGAGCGTTCTACTTTGAGGTTTTGAATCACTCTATTAAAAACTCTTCATATAGAAGATATGTGCTTAAGTATATTTTATATACTATGTATGAAGTAACAAAATAATTTTATAATATAAAATTACATATATACATATACACTTATATTTATGTATATGTAGTGGGCCTTAGAAAGCATCGCTATGAACAAAGCTAGTGGAGGTGATAGAATTCCAGTTCAGCTATTCCAAATCCTGAAAGATGATGCTGTGAAAGTGCTGCACTCAATATGCCAGCACATTTGGAAAACTCAGCAGTGACCTCAGGACTGGAAAAGGTCAGTTTTCATTCCAATCCCAAAGAAAGGCAATGCCAAAGAATGCTCAAACTACCGCACAATTGCACTCATCTCACATGCTAGTAAAGTAATGGTGAAAATTCTCCAAGCCAGGCTTCAGCAATATGTGAACCGTGAACTTCCAGATGTTCAAGCTGGTTGTAGAAAAGGCAGAGGAACCAGAGATCAAATTGCCAACATCTGCTGGATCATGGAAAAAGCAAGAGAGTTCCAGAAAAACGTCTATTTCTGCTTTATTGACTATGCCAAAGCCTTTGACTGTGTGGATCACAATCAACTGTGGAAAATTCTGAAAGAGATGGGAATACCAGACCACCTGATCTACCTCTTGAGAAATGTGTATGCAGGTCAAGAAGCAACAGTTAGAACTGGACATGGAACAACAGACTGGTTCCAAATAGGAAAAGGAGTAGGTCAAGGCTGTATATTGTCACCCTGTTTATTTAACTTATATGCAGAGTACATAATGAGAAACGCTGGACTGGAAGAAACACAAACTGGAATCAAGATTGCCAGAAGAAATATCAATAACCTCAGATATGCAGATGACGACCCTTATGGCAGAAAGTGAAGAGGAACTCAAAAGCCTCTTGATGAAAGTGAAAGTGGAGAGTGAAAAAGTTGGCTTAAAGCTCAACATTCAGAAAACGAAGATCATGGCATCCGGTCCCATCACTTCATGGCAAATAGATGGGGAAACAGTGGAAACAGTGTCAGACTTTATTTTTCTGGGCTCCAAAATCACTGCAGATGGTGACTGCAGCCATGAAATTAAAAGACGCTTATTCCTTGGAAGGAAAGTTATGACCAACCTAGATAGCATATTGAAAAGCAGAGAGATGACTTTGCCAACAAAGGTCCATCTAGTCAAGGCTATGGTTTTTCCAGGGGTCATGTACAGATGTGAGAGTTGGACTATAAAGAAAGCTGAGTGCCGAAGAATTGATGCTTTTGAACTGTGGTGTTGGAGAAGACTCTTGAGAGTCCCTTGGACTGCCGGGAGATCCAACCAGTCCATTCTGAAGGAGATCAGCCCTGGGATTTCTTTGGAAGGAATGATGCTAAAGCTGAAACTCCAGTACTTTGGCCACCTCATGCAAAGAGTTGACTAATTGGAAAAGACTCTGATGCTGGGAGGGATTGGGGGCAAGAGGAGAAGGGGACGACAGAGGATGAAATGGCTGGATGGCATCACTGACTCGACGGACATGAGTCTCAGTGAACTCCAGGAGTTGGTGATGGACGGGGAGGCCTGGAGTGCTGTGATTCATGGGGTTGCAAAGAGTCGGACACGACTGAGCGACTGATCTGATCTGATGGAGAAGGAAATGGCAACCTACTCCAGTAGTCTTGCCTGGGAAACCCATGGACAGAGAAGCCTGGCGGGCTACAGTCCACAGGGTTGCAAAATGTCAGACACAATTAAAGCAACTTAGCACACATGCACACATACAAGTATACATAAGTATACATGTGTGTACATATATAAGTTCTTCCAAACTATTCCCAAATAACTTTAAATCACATTAATATGTTATAATAGAAAATTCTTACCTCAACCAGAAAAACGACTAAGCACCAAATTAGCACAAACATTAAGCTCTTGTGGACAGTGATATATCGAAGGTATGTGTTCCATGTAGTCACTGCTGGTATGTTCTCCACATCATCAAAAAAGCAATCCTGTAAAAAAAAAAAATCCTGGTTATTACAATGAGGCAATATAATTTCATACAACAATTGTGGTCTTATTTTGAAAGTGAGGAAATAAATATTACTATCTGAAACTAAGTGAATTTCAATGAATATAAACCATTATGAATGACACATGCTATGTCACTTTACAGCCAGTAAAACTGGAGCAAGATAGCTTTTTGCAAAAATGAGAAACACTGCAATTCTTTAAACTGTGAACATAGTATCACTGATAATACAACTGTACTGTTTTTGGACAATTTTACCATCTTAATGCTTAACAGTGTCACACATTTTATCAATAAATGGTACTAGTAAATTGAAGCTTCCCAGAATCCCCCTGATTTAACTCCTTCCTTTGTGGGGGGTGGTCCATGGAAAAATATAGTTTGGAATTTTGCCAGCTCTAGTGGTCTTCCAATAGACCTGAAGGCTGCCTGATGCTTCTACATTCCGTAGTAGCTAGGATTCTCTTTCCCAACTATGACTTAAGTTACATAAATCTAACCCTCAGTCTTCATCTGTTATTTGAGAGCTATAGTTCAATAATTTGAAATAGAGAAATTCCAGATATTTCAAACGGAAAGGATAGTTTTTTATTACCAACAAAATTTACAGATGAAGTGCTAGAACCTCAGAGAAAAGAACCCTATGAAATCAGAATATGGCACTCTGGTTAGGTATAAAGATTTCTAAAGTCAAATAAACCTGGTTTTGATATTGGACTCTACCATTGCCCTCCTAGGAGCTGCTTGAATTCAGGCAGCTAAACTTTCCTAAAATTTAGTTTTCTTATCTGTAAATGAGGATAATGACAGGTCCCTTCTATTCTATGTCATGGCACTAGAAGCAATCAACAAATACTATTATCAGTCAAAGTGATCATCTTTACCATTCAATTTATAGAATCCAGTTTGAGAAATTCAATCAGATTGATAATTACAACCATACAGATAAATTATCTTTTAGGAAACCTTTTTCAAAATTATAGAAACACAAAGTAGGTACTTGAGAGATCACCTATTCTGTTCCCTCATTTAACAAAGAAGAAAACTTTGGCCCTGAGACATTAAATGACATGCGACTTGCCAAAGTTCACACTACTCTTAATTGATCTAAGCTATTAAACATATCAATTGATTATAACACTATTTCATCCAAGGCACTGAAGAAACTCTTCTAGTAAAACTAAAAAATTAAAACTTCCTCTTTCTACTGCTTCCTATTTTAAGAAAGAAAGCATTTTATTCTTTAGAATTTAATATAAAGTACTTTCTACCTGAAAGTTGGCAGTAGTATATGTTGAATTTCACAAACCTTCTTTAAAAGAAACCTGCCCAGAAATCCTATGTATAAAGCCAATTTAAAAGATGAAAAAGCTCAGGTTTAACTAAGTTCAGGCAAGACTGATGTATAAACCAGAAAATTAGTCCTGCTGAGAGACTAGATGTATATATGCCTTGGAGAGGCTACCTGCATACAGAAACATTTTTTAGGCTCTCAATAACTGAAGCTACTATTTGTTTATGTATTTATTTTCACTCCACCTCTTCCTACAGAGGTTTTAAGGGGGTAATGAAACAGATTTATAATAATTTATAATTTTTCTAATTGATAATAATGATTATTACTGCTTAGAAAAGGAACCAATAATAGCCCTTGCTTTGACTTACATCTTATGGTAAGAGACAAAAGGAAATCACAAGGGGAAATAGTTGATTCCTCTACATTTTGAAGTTGCTTACATAATGTACATACTTTGGACTTTGGGAATCTTAAAAATAAACCTCATCCTAAACTCAAATTTAAGTAACTTTTGCTATTTACTCTGTATTTCATTCCACTCTGTGGCCAAAAGAAAAAACCAAACACCACACTGATAATTTATACACACCCTTAAATCTTCTTCATTAATTTCTTCACTTATTTCCAAGCCAGTATCTTGAGATAACCGTCTTGAATATATATCTATTTCGGCTAAGCTTGCCTGAGGAGCCAGTGACATTTTTCTTGTGGATGTCGCTGTCTTTCGATGAATGCTTTGACCTTGGTTCACTGAGGAGCCGGTCATAAGGTTCAGAACGGACTGCCTTCTCCCTCCCAGAAATGTGGGGCCACTGTTGACTGCATTGCTCCGAGGCAGGATCCCCTCTCCAGGTTCAGAATGGGGAACTAAGGATAGTCTTCTCTCTAAAGGCGCATCAGCAGCTCCTTCGATACCATTCATTTGTAATGAAGTCTTTTGTACAACTGAAAATTTCCTTATAGAGTTGATTGAACTGAGAATGGAGTTCTTCCTTTTTTCACCAAACTCTCCAGTCTGTTTAAAAGAAGGCTTTTTCGTTTCATTCCAGGACACAGAAGTATCTCCTTCTAATGAGAAACGCCGTAAAGTCTCAGTTATGATTGAATTTCTTCGTTCTGCAGTAAACTGGTCGAAAGTGTCACATCCCATGAGCTTCGAGCTTAAGTCGGGCCGCTGATTTTGTAATTCAGAAAATGTCCCATAAAAATAGATGCTACCTTCATGTAAAATTAATATTTTGTCAGCTTTCTTTAAGTGCTCCATTTTAGAAGTGACCAAAATCCTAGTTTTGTTAGCCATCAATTTACAGATACAGCTTTAAGAATATAAAAATATATAAATATTAATTTTATAAACATTTTATTACCATAGTATATGTATTATATTTTAACACTTTATTAATGTACTCCTGTATATTACTTCTATTATAAAATGTTATTATTACACTTAAATAATTCTAAAAGTAAATATTCAATAGTAATTAAGTTGGTACTTCTGGATTAATTATGTCATGAAATATTGTGTTATTTAATTATTATAGTATGCTACACCATAAAGTTAAGTGTTAATAGACCTAAAATGAAATTAAATACCAGACATTAAATAAACATTTGACTTTGAACAAACTAGTTACCCTTTGGGCTGTGGCTGATTCATCTAGAAAAGGAGAGAATTGGATGACCTTTAAGATTCCTTAGCGGCTATATTTCTACATGCCTTCTAAAATGTCAGAACTTTCTTGTTCTTTAAGTTTTCTGCTCCTTTTCTTTTATATTTTAAGTTGATCACTAATTTAGACCTCAAAGTTTATACTGTAAGCAGGACCTAACACATCATAAAGTAACTATATGCCAGTAAAAAGTTAATTTTAAAAACCTTAAGACTAATTTACTTGTTAAAAACACAACAATAACCTGAGAATTGTATAAGAAATCTGAACTTCCTCCAACAAAATTTCCCTCTAGTGTAGAATTAAATCCTGACTAGAACCATCTAAGGAAGACCAATTTCTTTTAGGCATTAAAACATTATATATTTTATAGAAAGAGCCATAATTCTAGACTACACTTTAACATACTAATACAACTAGCAAAGTTTATATAGGTAAGAAGGTATTTATAATTACAGGATTGTAAAAACAGTATCACAGGTATTAAATTTAACCAAATTCTAGGAAAGGTGCTTCTAGGAATAATGTGGTAATTTAATACACACATACATCTACATCCTTACTGATTAAACTACTTCATAGTCTACAAAATCATTTTGATACCTTAAAATCAAGTCATATAGCCAACTGTTCCTCTTAGAAACTTCACATACATTGAGCCCTAATGGGAGCTCCAAGAAAACGTACACCCCAAGCTCTGTATGACTGAGAAAGAGGTTCTGAAGGAGGTATTGAGGTAGACGAATAATTAGAGCATTCACCTATATTAAAACATCAAAACATTCAACTTCTTTGGTTCCTTAAGACATTTACTATCTAAGGAGTAAAATACACTAAAAAGTAAATTTAAAAAATTGAGTAAAATAATCAATTAAAATAATATAAGCTGTGTCACAAGACAGTAATACTATCAAAACTCCATAGACAGTGACAGTTAAAGTACCAGCGATGGGAGACATTGGTTCAGCATAAGGTGGACAGAAAAGGGAAGTGATCTTGACCATGGAGGGAAGATCAGATTTAAGCAGCTAAATTACATAATGCCACACTGAGTCACAGTGGTGGACCTATTTCTCAAAGAATAATATGTAGCCTATGGTGGTATAGTCATTCTTTCTTGTCTCTTAGAATGAGTATTATAAATTATTCAAGAACATACCTTTCAAATATTTCTTTCTCTGTTAAAACATCTAGATATCCAAAAGGAGAGTCTAATAGGTACAAATCAGCATCTTTGTATACTGCTCTAAAAAAGAAAAAGAAAATCAAATTAGATTCCTTCAATATTTACCATTTCATTTGGTGTAGATGATTCTAAATAAATTTAAAAAGATAAGTCACATAGGATTTTTACAATTTTGCACAATACTCCAAAAACTTCTGAGGTCATTTTGCTAAGTGTAAGTGACATACACTTGCAAAAGTTACAAACTAAATCACACCATACATAGAATTTTAAATATTGCCTTAAAAAAGAAAAAGGAAGAAAGAAAACCTTTCAACAATAGTACCTATTTTCAGCAAGCACTATGCTACATGCTGGGAATATAATGGTAAAAATTACACAAGCCCTGTTCTCAGCAATTTTGCATTTTGGTGGGGAAACAAGGAAAAGAGAATGTTTCAATCCTGTAAAGTGTCAGAGACAGCAACTAAATCTCAGCACTTAAGTGAAATTATTTTTTTATTTTTTTCACTGTTGACTGTTACCAATAAACCGATAGCAGTACTGTTACAACTGTATGATTGATATTGCTCTTTGCTCATTATAGTCCTAATTTAAGGACCATACTCACAAAAATTCCACAAAAGTGCAGGATGCAAAATTTGTGATAACAATGTATACCCATATTATTTTATATTCTAAGTTAAAAAATAAAATTTTATGAGCAAGTAAAATCTTCATTAAGTTCATCTTAGGGCAGTAATAAAATGAAGATATGGTCCCATACGAATGTAAATGAGGTAATTTCTTCAGAACATCTAAATTTCTCAGCTGCGGTTGTGAGTAACCCTATACCTATACCAACCACATACAACTCAATGTTTACATGTAATTCTGAAAAAAAGAAACTATGTTTAGTCAGCAGGTAACTAAGAGAAATAAAATAATTAAAAACAGAAATAGCAAAAAGTCAAAGCAAAATCTAGAAGGACATTTGCAATGTAAATTATCTTTGAAAACAACATTCAGGAATTAGATAAAAGACCCCCAACAAAATGTACCCTCAAGAGCTTTCTTCCCATACTCAATTCTTCTCTCTCTCTCCTTCACATTTATGACCAGGTGCTCAATCACTTCAATTGTGTCCAACTCCCCGCGGACCTTAGCCTGCCAGGCTTCTCTGTCCATGGGATTCTCCAGGCAAGAATACTGGAGTGGGTTGCCATTTCCTTCTCCAGGGAATATTCCCGACCCAGGGATCAAACCCAGGTCTCCTGAGTCTCCTGCATTGCAAGCAGATTCTTTATCTGCTGAGCCACCAGGGAAGCCCCATTTATGACCACAGTTTCTCAAAAGATTAGAAATAATATACGCATCATCCAAAACTGGTCAACACATGACACATTCAGATCAGAAGAGCAATAAACAACGATTTTCTTTAATGCAGCAAACCATATTTTATAATATATAAATATATATATAATATATATATATAAATATATATAATATAATAAACCTGAATCTTCAACTGGTAAATACAGACTTAATTTTATGCTAAGGTTTGAAGCCGTATAGCATGTTATCCTAAATTTGAAATGAAATATTTAAGACAGTCTTACTTTGGCTCACAGATTAATCAACTTTCCTTTACTTAGAAACCATTATTTTGTTTGTGAATTACTCATGTCTATATATGGGCTATATAGATATATTGGGCTTCCCTGGTGGCTCAGTCGGTAAAGAATCTACCTGCCAATGTAGGAGACACTGGTTCAACCCCTGGATGGGAACGATCCCCTGGAGGAGTAAATGGCAACTCACTCCAGCATTCTTGCACGGAGAATCCCATGGACAGAAGAGTCTGGTGGGCTACAGTCCACGGGTTGCAAAAGAGTTGGACATGACTTAGCAACTACACAACATCATTGATTTATTACTTGATATTGTAATCCCAAAGTTGATTCACGGTTTAGTGTTAAGTCAAGATGACCTGATTCAAACTGTAACTCTACCATTTCCCAGTGTGGCTTTTGGCAAGTTAAGATCTAACCACCTCAATTACCTCATGATCTCTTCCATAAAAAGTGGGGAGAACAATTCTTTTTTGGCAGACTGATATGTGGATTAAGTAAAATTACACATGTACTCACGCACACCCCGCCCAGAATAGTACTAGGCAATTATAGGTGCTCAGTGAGTGAGTTTCCTGTCCCAGCTTTTGGAAACATGAGAAAATAAGGGGGATAAAGGCCAAAATATCAGTAAGTCATTGTGATTTCTTGTTAATAACTTCAGCAACACAGTAAGAAGAATTTTATTCAAATAAACCTGGAGGAACATTTAATATCCCACATCATCAATATTTTTTTAAACTGAATGTTACATTTTAACCACAAATTAACTTATACACACACACACACACACACACACACACTTCTCTTTGACAGCTCAAAATGCTTAGACCAAGAATGTCTCTACTAAGAGACCACCATACCCCGCACAATATTAGATATGCTTGTCCCATTTGTTTTTCTTTGAAGATTACAGACCTTAAGCTTAAGTACATCATCTGCCTTGCTATTTCTGTTGTGAGATTAATTAGTTATGTTGAAAATTTTGAAAATTTATGTTTATCTAAGATGGGGAAACAGTGGAAACAGTGGCTGATTTTATTTTTCTGGGCTCCAAAATCACCGCAGATGGTGACTGCAGCCATGAAATTAAAAGACGCTTATTCCTTGGAAGGAAAGTTATGACCAACCTAGACAGCATATTAAAAAGCAGAGATATTACTTTGTCAACAAAGGTCCGTCTAGTCAAGGCTATGGTTTTTCCAGTGGTCATGTATGGATGTGAGAGTTGGACTGTGAAGAAAGCCGAGCGCCGAAGAATTGATGCTTATGAACTGTGGTGTTGGAGAAGACTCTTGAGAGTCCCTTGGACTGCAAGGAGATGCAACCAGTCCATTCTAAAGGAGATCAGTCCTGGGTGTTCATTGGAAGGACTGATGTTAAAGCTGAAACTCCAGTACTTTGGCCACCTGATGCGAAGAGCTGACTCATTTGATAAGACCCTGATGCTGGGAAAGACTGAAGGCAGGAGGGGAAGGTGACGACAGAGGATGAGATGGTTGGATGACATCACGGACTCAATGGACATGGGTTTGGGTGGACTCTGGGAGTTGGTGATGGACATGGAGGCCTGGCGTGCTGCATTTCATGGGGTCACAAAGAGTCAGACACGACTGAGCGACTGAACTGAACTGAACTGAAACCAAGAAACAAAACCAGAAGCCTAAAGCAGATGTGTACATTTTGGGATAGGGTGAGCAGGCAACTGTCTGAAAGACTAAATAAAAGTATACATATTCTCTTCCCTGTGCTAGGCAGAATATTAGGGTTTTCCATTTGTAGGGAATCATAAAGCAAACAAACATATGCACACTAACAAAAGGGTATGCATTTTAAAAAAGCCATGAGCTTTATCAGATATAAATATTATATCATTATCTATAGTTCCGAAAGGTTAGTCTTAACCTGCTAGCTATAAGATCCTGGGCATTTTTTCAATTACAGAAAGAGGATATAAAGAAACAGAGAACTATCTATAATGTTTTACACTCATTTATACAACAAATGCTTGCTGGACCCATAGGCAGATATTCACCTTGCTAAAGAAATTCTCGCTCGCTGACCTCCACTCAGTGTGATTCCACCTTCTCCGAGAACTACGTTGTCTTTCTCTGCAAACTTGGAGATGTCCTATTATCAAAAATAGAAAGTTAGGAAAAAAAGAAAAACACAGAAAGTTAGGAATTGTCAGAATGTCAGATCTGAATTTAAAAGGTACATTTTCCTTCAAATATAATCATGTATCAGACTTCCACTTTAACCACAGCAGAAACTGTGAACACCGCATCTCAGCTATTTCAAATGCATTTCAGTTGGTCAAAACATTGCTGAAATTTCATAAAGTTTTTCTTTAATATTCCAATTGCTATTTATGATCATTAAATAAGAACTGGAAAATATAAAAAGTAAAGCATATGTAAATCTATGATATGTAAAGATGTGCCATCCACTGACCATTACAAAAACCCAGTGCTATTAACATGCTAATATGCACTTCCTTCCAATCTAAACCCACTCTTTTAAAAGGAAATCTCCAAAGATGAATAAACCTCCTAATAAGGAAACAAAAAGAATATCATTTACATCTCCCTGCAGTATCTAAGCATACTCAGTGGGTGACCATAAGTACAAGGCACCTCCTTTCTACACCTCTCTCACCTACTCCCCTCTGAAACAACACAGCTTTCTTTCTCATCCATCCTCCCATCTCATCCTTCTGTCCTCTCCCCATCTACTCTGCCCCTCCTGTCACCTTCCTGCCACATGTGTCCTTTCTTCAGTTCATGAGATTTTCTGTGGCAACAACCATGCTAGACATTCTAAAAGATTAGAATTTATAAGAAATTGTGTTCAAATTGCTATCATTGTAAGCCTAACTCAGAAGATAAGCCATAATTCTGGAGAAAGCTAGGAAACATCCCAAAGAATCAATTAACCATTTTAAGACAAAACAATACATAATTAATTGGCACATTAATTCTTCTGAATATAGAAGTATTATAAAGTAGGTAGAAAATGCTAGAAGGCTTTCTGGAATAGATGAGGTTTGCCCTGAGACTTGAGAATGAGAAGAGTCAGGTGAATAGTATTCAGGTGCTCAGTGGTAAAGAATCTGCTTGCCAATACAAGAGACACAAGTTCGATCCCAGATTGGGAAGATCCTCTAAAGAAGAAAATGGTAATCCACTTCAGTATTCTTGCTTGGGAAATCCCATGGACAGAGGAGCCTGGCAGGCTACAGTCCAGGGCTGCAAGAGTTGAATACGACTTAGCAACTAACCAACAACAATTCTTTAGTTTAAAACAAGGTCTTTGCCTTTTATTTTCTCATCCCCAAATAAAATCTCTTTTCTTTTGTTACTACCTTCCTCTCTCTTAAAAATACTCTTCCATTTAAGTTTTCTTTTTTCTTTCACAACCCAGAAGTAGTTCATCTGTTCTCCTTGATCTGACACTAGCATTATCTATATTTAAACTGCCAAAATGGTTACTTTTATTGTTTCTGTTATATACCACATGAAAGTTAAATAGAACTTCATATACAGGTATAAATTTATAGCTGGTAAATTAGTAATCATTTATATTATGAACTAGCTTGCAGCTCCTATAGGCTGAAACCATGCCAGCCACTGCCTCCAAGGAACTGCTGTTGTCAATACTCTTGACCTAAGAGGACCAAACATGATTTTTTTTTTTCATGTGGTAAAAAAAAAAAAAAAAAAAAAAACACTGACATGTAAGAGAAGATACAGCAGGACCCAGGGGAGCTGGCTACTCAGGCACTGGAGGAGACCAATGAGACCCATATAGCACTGCAGAGAAGAGGACCTTCCATAGTTAAAGACCCAGGAAAACAAGTGCTTGATTTCTTTCTACTGGACCAAATTGTTTTGGTTCAACTTATGAACCAGACCACATACCTATGATTCCATCCAAATAACAAGGATTGCAGCTGAATTCCACACCCCTGTTTTAAATCTCAGTCTTGCTGAAGGAGCACACCCAGGAGCACCTCTATCTTGAAGCCTTACCTGAGCTGTTCTACGCAGCACATCCTCTGCCCTCGATCTAGAGCAACTGGTAAATCAACTCACAGGTGTATTTCTTCTCTACTGTACCGTCTTTCCCTTACCCATATTCCATTCCCTTTTAGAAAATTAAATATTTTAGAGGAAAAAAATGGATACTTTTTTGTATATGAATAAATTGAGTGTAGGCTTTTGTAAAGGAGACACATTTTCTAACACAATATGAAAAAACCAGAGGTTGCCAAAATTATTGGAGCTTATTTTTTTTCTCCAAATTTGAATTCAATACAGTTTTAGTTAAATCAGATAAATTTTCTAATTTTCAAAATTTAGAAATATCACTAGTTATCTTGATGGTATGATTATAACACAGTTATAGATTTGGAGGGTGCAGAATCCTAGCCCAGTGCAACAATTTAACAAAGATTTGTGGAATGAAGGAAGAAAAGAGGAGAGAATGGAGGAAGGGAAGGTAAACAAATATTAAGCTACAAAGAAAGAGGTATATATAAGAAAAAGAAAATGAAGAAAGGTGTACAACCTAGAGAAAAAAAGAAAATGGGGATAAGAATAATTGTCAGAAGCAGCATAGATCAGTAGGAAAAAGCAGGAAGATAGTGGCAGTATAGAGACAAGAAAAATGAAGGGGAAGATAGGAAATGACAGAAGACAAGGAACCAGAGTTGACACTTCAGCAAATATCCCTGGTGAATTCAAATGTGCAAAGAATACAAATGCAATTTATTACAATAATTTTCTTAAGACAATATATAAGAGATTGTTTCAGCCAAATATCTCTCACAGGAGCCGGTAATACTCATCCTTTCAACAAGCTAAGGAAATAGGAGGGAGAAGGAAACTAAAAAATCTCTTCCTTCTTTCCTACATGAACAGGCTGAAATGTAACACTAGAGAAAGAAATCAGAAGATCCTCAAGTGAGCTCAAGCTTTTTACACTCAGACTGAATGGAATATCATCAAATTCCTCCAAAAAAGACCAGAAATAGCATTTCCTTTGAGTATCACTCCTCAAATCCTGACTTGGAGCTGGTCCAGGGAAAGGAGAAAATGCATTAAGAAAATGAAGATTCAAGGAAGGAACTGCTTGAATGGTTTCTCAGTACCAAGTTAATCTATTTCAACTATAATACAAGCTACTGTTTCCTTTTTATTTTCAGAACAGTATCAAATTTTAAGCTCCTATGACAATGAACTCTGCCCTGTGCCTGGGATGCTCAGCACTCTCAGTCAGTAAGCTATGCCAGCATCCCTGGGATGCCCAGGCCTGCCTGGAATGATGCCTGGTGAGTCAGTCACCTTCTTTGGCCTGGCTTAGACAGAATGGGATTTCTCAGTGTGAAACTTCCACTCATACTTGGGAGAATTTCCAGGTTGGGTGCATTCTTGGAAAATGCCATGAAGAATTGAATCTAAGCATCCTTGCCCCCCAGGTCACTAGTGAGCTGAAATCTGAATGATTTGTGGTACCCATTTAGAAAGCAGTTGGGATGTCATGTAAACCATGCTAGAGGTGACTGTTCAATAAAGAACAAAGCTGGAATACTCAACTGGATGGCATGGGACCCAGGATTTGAACCCTGGTCTATAAGCTATTATGAAATCTCAGTTACTTAAAAGCTTTGTAATTTAATTCTCTTAAGCATAACCTGGGTGCAATTATAGCCCATCTTTTATAAAGGTGCCCAGTATGAGAATTAGAAATATGGTATATACAAAGAAATTCAATAAATATAAATAAAAGAGATGAAATGTGCCGATCTAAATGGAATATTTTTAATTCTAAAATAAAGCTTAAAACAAAATAGAAAATATGAATGGCAACATTGACCACAGAACACAGAGACCTATTTTCCAGCTGTTTCCGTTAATAACTAGATAAGTAGCTTTGGGCAAGTCTCTTCTGGGCTTCAGTTCTCCATCTATAAAAGGGGATAATAGTACCTTCCCTTAACAGGTTCAAAAATTTGACGTAATTTAATATAAAGAGCTTGGTCCATAAATCACACTCAAACATTGGTAATGTACAGTTTTAGAATGAGGTATTTACCAATGATTTGTATACATCATTCATTTCCATTTGGCCTTGAATAAAATGTTCACCTGATGTAATACTATGCCCCACTCTCCTACTAAAGGAAAAGCAAATTCTAATTAGTCTGAAAATATAGCCTTTATTCATATTATCATAAAAAATGTACAAGGGATAATGCAGGGGGAAAGAATTGGACTGAGAATTGGAAGTCCTATGCTCAAGTCCTAACTTTGTATGTCTTCACCAAGTGTACTTTGGTTGAGGTTGCTATGTACACATATTTTGAAACTTACAGTTCAAGGTTCTTAAGAGTGACACCATATTCTTAAGAGTGACACCAGATTAGATCTAGATACTTTCCAAATGCTACCACTTTGAAGATGGCTGTTTAATTTTATTTAACATTTTGTTGTTGTTGTTCAGTCGCTAAGTTATATCCAATTCCCTCACGACCATATGGACTATATAGTCTGCCAGGCTCTTCTGTCCATGGGATTTCTCAGGCAAGAATACTGGAGCAGCTTGCCATTTCCTTCTCCAGGGGATCTATCCATGCTATATTGTGCTATGATAGTTTTATTCATTGTATTATCTCCTCAATATAAAATAATCAAGGGGGGCTTAGGGAAGGCCAATTCTTTACCTTCTATTTTCCAAGAAATGTTTTCACACTTTTAGGATGATTCTGTAGTATTTGATTTGAAATTTCCACTATCATATGTTTTTAGCAGTACAAATAAACAAGAAGACTATTTTTAAATCCCTACATTTTTCTGCTAATTAAGATACTACTGAATGAACACCTAGTTAGACAAATAAATACTTTAGTAATCAACACTACAGTAACCTTCTTCATGAGTCAACATAAGAATTCTATAAGAAAATAGATGGACACAAGCTGCTTTCAAGGAAGCTCTGTGCTCAAATTCACTTCTCCAAATTTTTTTCCAGTCTGGACTAGACTGGACTGGAAGTATAAGATTTTGTATTTCAAATTATATAGTTCTATCAAATGTTCTATGACCTTCCCTGGCATTTAATACCAAAAAAGAAAACACACACACACACACTCTAATAAAACCATTGTACATAAATCATTGAGATTTTGTGATTTTTATTTCTATAAGATATATTCTTATTAGTAGGATAGCTTGGCCATTGGTATGTCTTCTTTCTTTTTAAGAGAGGCTGTTGCCAGAATCCTTACCAAACCACATTTAAAAGTTAGACTTCCAAAGTTGCAGTTTTCCCAGCAAGATCTGAGAGTTCCCTTTTCCTCAAATCATCACCTACAATAGCTATTATATTTATACAAGGTATGAGATAAACATCTAGTCTTATTTTCTTTTACTATTATAGTAAACATGATTTATTAAACAAATGATGTTTCCAATTAATTTACATATCATCTATCATCATCTCACATTTCCAAAGATCTGCTTCAGGACTATTTGGTTCCTTCTATTTCTACAATAATATTCTGCTGAGTTTTTGGTGTTTAGGTGTTTTAATGGCTTTAAGTAAGATTTAATACCTGACAAAGCACAATCCTTCTTCATAAATTGTGGTCTCTTTTTGCTCAGTCTCCTATATAACAATATTAACAATAAAAACAATGTAAGTAAGAATGCTAATAAGAGCTAATATATATTGAGTGTTTACTAGGTAACAGGTACTATTTTAAGTCCTTTATGAGTGTTAACTTTTTTAATGCTCATCACAATTCTATCCCTCTTATAAACATGAGAAAATTCAAAGTTAGAAAAGGTAAATGTCATTCCAAAGATAACACAGCCAAAAAACAATAGAGGCAGGATTCAAACTAAGGCAATTTGTCTACAAAGCGTGGACTCTAAACTCCTTTTGGTATTTCCTCCCACATGAAATATACTTTAGTAAAATTCTGAAAACAATCTTATTCAGATGTATTTGCAGTTTCATTAAATATAAACATAAGTTTGAGTGCAATTTGCATCTTAGAATGCTGCTGGTGCTACTCAGTCGCTTCAGTCATGTCTGACTCTGTGTGACCTACAGACCGGAGCCCACCAGGCTCATCTGTCCGTGGGAGTCTCCAGGCAAGAACAGTGGAGTGGGTTGCCATGCACTCACTCCTCAGGGGATCTTCCCAACCCAGGGCTCGAACTCACAGCTCTTCTGTCTCCTGTACTCTCGGGGCCGGGCAGGGGGTTGGGGGGGTTTCTCACCACTAGCACCACCTGAGAAGACCCTCTTAGGATGCTAACTCTTATTAAAAATCATGATCTTTCCATTAATTCAGTTCTTGTTTTGGATCTTTCAATAAGATTTTCTGATCTTCTATATACATGTTCTGTAAATTTCCTATCAGATTTATCCTTAAGTATTTTATCATTTTCTACTAGTGTGAACTGAAGAGCTTTTTATTTCCATTTCTAGATTGTTATTGCTAACATAGAGAAGAGCTAATTATTTTTATATGTTTATCTACTATTCAGCCATCTTATCATATTCCTTTATCAATCTGGCAGAGTTTTGCTCTCTGCTTTTGCTAGAATCTCTTGGGGGTTTTTTAGGTGAACTTTTTTTTTTCAGAAACATGTAACGTTCTTTTTTTAAGACAAACAATTAAATTTTACCATTTAAAATAATGCTTACTTTGGAATGTTTGGTTAAAAAAGTTACGAAGTTTTTTAAAATGAAGTTTTCTTCTATTCTTACTTTGAATTTTTATTACAAATCACTGCTAAGTTTATGTAAGATTCTTTTAGCATCCACTGACCTTGTTACATGGTTTTTGTTCATTGTCAATATACAAATTATTAATATATCATATTTATAAATTGTTTATATTGAAGCACTCATATTTCTATTCATGAATCTTGCTTGATCATCTTTTCATACCATGCTGAATCCTATTTATTAATACTTCATTTAATAGTATTTTATTTAAATATCTATATTCCTAAGTATGATTAACTGCAGTTTTCTTTTTTATATAACTTTTCAGATTTTGATACAAATAATCTTCTCGCTTTAGAAAATGAAGAGTTTTTCATTTTTGTCTATAATTTGGTATAGTTTAAATAATATAGGAAGTTATGCTATTAAAGGTGAAATATAATCCAGCTATGCAATTTTCTACTGATAGTGTCTTTTTAAGTAATACACATTGAACTATCTTTACAGTGATAATCTGTCTATTCAAGTTTTTTTGTTTCTTTTTTCAATTTTGATCATTTGTATTTCCTTAGTAAATCATCCAGTTCCTCTAAGTTTTAAATCTGTTTCAACAGAATTGCACTAACTTTTAATAATAATTTTAATCTTGCTCATATTTTTGCTAAAGCTTCTTTGTTATTCCTAATATTGTAAGTCTTTTCTTGACTACAAACAAGGATAGATTCAACAATTTTATTGATCTTTTCAAAGAACTGGCTTTAGGAATTATATTGTCTTTCATTTCTCTGTTGGTTTTCTCCTTCATTAAATTAAAATTTGATCATTACTTACTCCATTATAACTTTTTATTTAGTTCCTTCTTTAAAATTCTCAAGAAAAATATAAATGTTGTATATTTTTAGCCTTGTTTCTTAATAATAAAGGTATTTAGAGCTAAAAATCTACTGAGTGCAGTCATGTTCTACAGATTGTTATATGAAGCATTCTAGGTTTCAAATAATTTATAGTCAGTCAGGAGATTTTACCTTTCCAAGTATTTGTCTTCAACTTACCTGGCTTAATTATATCTAAATAGATGTAATTTTTACCAAGCATAACATGTTTTGTCATTCTCATTAGAACCTATGACTTAAGAAGAAGCTAAGCAACTATAAAAAAAAAAAAAGTTTGAGTGGACAAAGAGTAATATTAGAAGGCCTTACATGTATTTCCTAAAATTTTAATGGATTTTTACAGATCTTCAATAGCAAAACTGAAAAAATTGGGGCTTGGGCTAAATTTAGCTTAAGAGGAGAGATCTTCAAACATATTTTAAAAAGATCTAATCTGATATGAAATGTAAAGGTATTGTTTGTTGTTTTAGCAAACTGAAGTTGTTTTAAGTATTAGATAAGACTTTATCCTCTAGCACTACTTTCCTCAATAATATTTTAATGGTATATAAAATATTTTCATTTATTAGTATATCTAACCAGAAGCTATTACAACTGCTATCCAAAATATTCATTATAATGACTGGAGTATAGAAATACACATACATTTGAATATACATACATATATAAACACATATAGATTGCATTTTTACACATCTGTATATATGTGCATATACATGTACATACATGTGCATATAATACATATGTGCCTGTGTATGTATGGCATGCATACAAATATGCAGGTGTTTATTCAGCTTGATCTCTATCATCCACTATTATTGTGCTAAGAAAAGAGAAGTCTGCAATAAGTAAAAGAGGATTATTATTTTATGAATTAGATTACTATTTCTCTCACCAAAAAAAAAATTTTAAATATGTGAAAGATAATGGAGTTCTTAACAAACAAGTTGTCTCACTTTCCAAAGGTTTATTCTCTTCAATCCTATTAATATAACATAATGAGAGCTGACTGACCAAGAAGGCTTATTGTATCCCATGACCCTAAAATACAGAAAAGTTAAATTTTTTCTCACTTGATAGAGGACAGCTTGACCAAAGAACATGTAATCCAAAGTACTCTAAACAATTCAAGTTCATTCAATCCAACTGATCGTGTCACACCCCTGTTTATAACATCACAAAACAAACAAACAAAAAAATATACTGGATCCTTGTGAGCTCCAGAATAAAATCCAAGCTTCAAAAGATGGCATACAAAACGTTTCCCAGCTCACTTCTTCATCCTCACCTCCCAGCACGCTTCCAAATGCATCTTGACCCCTGGCCACACTGAAGTTTTATTGTGCTCCAAATTTACCACCTTCCACCATCTGCACCTGCTGGTTCCTCTATTGAGATGACTTTCCTCTACTTCTTAATCTGGCAAATTCCTTTAAGGTCAATAAAAATTTAATATCCTCCATAAAGTCTTCCATTATGTTAAAAGGCATGTTCCTATGTGTTTTAAGAGCTGTTTATGTTCCTATGAAAGAACTTTCATCTCTTTTCTTATTGTCTGTTTACATTATCTTTATCCTCAAAGACTGCAAGCTTCTCAAGGACAAAGACAGAATTATTATTTGTTCTATGCTTTGGGAACCAGGACAGGTTTAAGATATTATTGGTATATGTTCTAAACAGTGAGTAAAGTATTTTAGGCAACTTAGAGATGGTTAAGATTAATCCTCTGCCTTCAGAAGCTTACAATCTGCAGCCTACCAGGGACAACTTAATGAAAGACCTGGATTTTGAGTTAAGATGTGGCTCCATGCCTGAGAACTTCGTGTCTTCCTCATCCAACTTTACCAAGTCTGCCCCCAACTTACCTCTCTGGCCAGGTTGACAAACTGTAATAAGACACCAGAACACATTCATTAACCCTCAACCCTGAATATTCATTGGAAGGACTGCTGCTGAAGCTCCAACACTTTGGCCACCTGATGTAAAAAGCCAACTCAATGGAAAAGACCCTGATGCTGGGAAAGACTGAAGACAAAGGGAGAAGGGGATGACAGAGGATGAGATGGTTAGATAGCATCACTAACTCAATGAACATGAACTTGAGCAAACTCCAGGAGATGGTACAGGACATAAGAACCTGGCATGCTACAGTCCATGTGGTTGCAAACATTCAGACATGACTTAGCAACTGAACAATGACAATAAATACTGTCATTTTAAAAGTAGATTGTGATGTGAGATTAAACAGATAGATGAATGGAACAGAATAAATATTTCACAAACAAACATGTAGATCAGAACCGAGCATAAAAGTGTCAGAATGACAAATTATAGAGAAAGGAGAAACTGCTCAAAAAATGATCCTGGGACAAATGGATCTCCCTATGGAAGATAAAATTAGACCCCTAGCTCACACCAAATACAAAAATTAATTCCAGCGGTTTTTAGTCCTAAATGTAAAAATTGAAGCTAAAAATATTAAAAATATATAAAAAATATATTTTTATCATTTGTGTTAGAATGTCTTAAAGAAAAGATAAAGAACAAACCATAAAGAAATACACAGATACAATTTGTTATATGAAAATCAAAAGTCTATTTAACAAAAGGCTTAGTGCAAAATATACATTGCATCATCTCCCATCCATAAAGGATAGTAATGCAATGTATTTAACTGTCTTAGTCCAGTCCTTCCAAGCTGTAGATACCAAGAAAGTATTAAACATGAAATTATCTTATTATGGGAAATACTTGTATAACAGAAAATAGGAAGGAAAGCAAGGAAGGCTGGGAGAGGTGTCAGACCTCGATGCAGTTTCAACCCTCCAAGTGAAGGAGAGAAGGACAGAAGCTTGAATGGAAAGACATCAAAACACAATCTAAGCAAGATTTGACAGAGCCGTCTAGAAGTCTCTGAGCCAAAATCCGTTAATAAATAAGTCCCATGTCTTTCAGACACAAGATCTGCTTCAGTATCCATGCCATACTTGATCAATCAGGGAAAGGAGCCTGTGGAAGGAGTAGTCTCAAAACAAACTCTGAAAATGAATGATTTCAACTCACAATGATGGACTCTCATTCAATTACATTCCCTACAACAGTGGTGCATAAGGCACATCTCTCAGCTACTATGAACTTAGCAAAACAATTGACATAGGATATGAAGTCAAACAGCTAACAAATATAACCTCACAAGCAGTCAGGGAATTGCAAATTAGAACAGTAAAGAAATATGGGGACTTCCCTGGTGGCACAGTGGACAAGAATCTGCCTGCCAATGCAGGAAACACAGATCCAATCCCTGGTCCAGGAAGATTCCATATACCATGGAGCAACTAAAGCTCATGCGCCACAACTACTGAGCCCATGCACCACAGCTACTGAAGCCTGAATGCTTTAAGGCCTGCAAGTCACAACCAACGAGCCCCGTAAAGCAACTACTGACACCACGTGCCCTGGAGTCAGCGATCTGCAGCTACTGAGCCCACATTCCACAACTACTGAAGCCATGTGCCTAGAGCCTGTGCTCTGTAACAAGATAAGCCACTGCAATGAGAAGCCCGTGTACCCCAACGAGAAAGTAGCTCCCAATCTCCACAACTAGAGGAAGCATACATGCAGCAACGAAGACCCAGTACAGTCAAAAATACATAAAAGTTAAAAAAAAAAAAGAAAGAAAGACAACTTTTTACAACTTAGAATGGTAAAACTTTAAGTCTCTGTTAGTAAGAAGCATTTTCAAAGATTGAGGAAACAGGAACACTCATAAATGGCTAGTGGTAGTGTAAATCAGAACAGCTGCTTTAAAGTGCAATTTGGCAGTGTCTAGTGATATTGGCAGAAAGTGAAGCGGAACTAAAAAGCCTCTTGATGAAGGTGAAAGTGGAGAGTGAAAAAGTTGGCTTAAAGCTTAACATTCAGAAAACGAAGATCATGGCATCCGGTCCCATCACTTCATGGGAAATAGATGGGGAAACAGTGTCAGACTTTATTTTTCTGGGCTCCAAAATCACTGCAGATGGTGACTTCAGCCATGAAATTAAAAGATGCTTACTCCTTGGAAGGAAAGTTATGACCAACCTAAATAGCATATTGAAAAGCAGAGACATTATTTTGCCAACAAAGGTTCATCTAATCAAGGCTATGGTTTTTCCTGTGGTCATGTATGGATGTGAGAGTTGGACTGTGAAGAAGGCTGAGCGCCAAAGGATTGATGCTTTTCAAGTGTGGTGTTGGAGAAGACTCTTGAGAGTCCCTTGGACTGCAAGGAGATCCAACCAGTCCATTCTGAAGGAGCTCAGCCCTGGGATTTCTTTGGAAGGAATGATGCTAAAGCTGAAACTCCAGTACTTTGGCCACCTCATGCAAAGAGTTGACTCACTGGAAAAGACTCTGATGCTGGGGGGGATTGGGGGCAAGAGGAGAAGGGGACGACAGAGGATGAGATGGCTGGATGGCATCACTGACTCAATGGACGTGAGTCTCAGTGAACTCCAGGAGTTGGTGTTGGACAGGGAGGCCTGGTGTGCTGCGATTCATGGGGTCACAAAGAGTCAGACACGACTGAGCGACTGATCTGATCTGAGTGATATTGGAACTTGCCTGGAGAATCCCAGGGGTGGGGGAGCCTGGTGGGCTACTGTCTCTGGGGTCGCACAGAGTCGGACACAACTGAAGCAACTTAGCAGCAGCAGCAGCAGTGATATTGGAAAGCAAAGACATTACTTTGCCAACAAAGGTCTGTCTAGTCAAGGCTATGGTTTTTCCAGTGGTCATGTATGGATATGAGAGTTGGACTGTGAAGAAGGCTGAGTGCCGAAGAATTGATGCTTTTGAACTGTGGTGTTGGAAAAGCCTCTTGAGAGTCCCTTGGACTGAAAGGATATCCAACCAGTCAATCCTAAAGGAAATCAGCCCTGAATATTCATTGGAAGGACTGATGCTGAAGCTGAAACTCCAATACTTTGGCCACCTGATGCAAAGAACTGATTCATTGGAAAAGACCCTGATGCTGGGAAAGATTGAAGGCAGGAGGAGAAGGGGAAGACAGAAGATGAGATGGTTGAATGGCATCACTGACTCGATGGACATGAGTTTGAGTAAGCTCCAGGAGTTGGTGATGGACAGAAAAGCCTGGTATGCTGCAATCTATGGAGTCACAAAGAGTCAGACACGACTGATCGACTGAACTGGCTTAGTAAAATATTAGAACAACCTAAATGTATGTCAATAACAAGGTGAATAAATAAAATGTTACACATAAGCACTATATAGCAAATGAAAAGAATGAAATAGAATTTCTACATCTAAATAGTATAGCTAGACCTCAAAAAGGTAATAGGAGCAAAGATAGCAAGCTGAAGAATGATGTGTACAAATTATACTATTTACACAAATTTTGAAGCCACACAAAACTATTAAGTATTGTTTATAGATAAATATATTTAGTGTAAATTCATTTAAATGCATTGGAAAAATATGTATCACATTTGTAATAATGACTGCTCGAAGCTTGGGGTTTATGAAGAATGATGTTGAGGATTTAGGGAAATGTTCTTCAAATTCATCCAGAGCTCTAACAATAAAGAAAACAGGGATATTGTCAAATGGATGTTTCCAAATCTAGAACAGATGCTAGTGATACAGATTACATTGTAAAACACAAAACTAAAGATTCCTGCATCTGAAAAAGATTTGATGTTCTCAACCAACACATTTGACCTTCTTTTCTGGAATGAAATCATTTTTGAAGAAAAATGCATCAATGTGGATAATTTAATAAGTATGTCAAAGATTATAATAGAAAGCTGTTCAGATTGAAGTGAAACAAAATAGTCAGGCTAGACTGAAGAGAACTGTGAATAAGCCTTGTCCTTTAAGATCAAATACATTAATAACATCAATATCCTGCTAATGTGAGTACTTATTCTGATTACTTTATTGTTCATTTGTAGAGTTCTTTATTAGTATTTAGCTTCTATTTGATTTAACATAAAACACTTTGTTTTGAATACACTGTTAAACATTTATCTTTGCTGACTACTAAAGGCACTCCAATCTGGTGCTATATTTATCTTAAGGGTGTTGGTTTTCAGCCTTGGTGCTATCATGAGTTTAAAAAGCAGTACAGAGCATGAGCTGCTCAGAGAAGCTTTGTACCCAGAGACAAATGGTTTCTCTTTGCCTGCACTGCAACTTCTCTGGAGTTCTCTTGGAGTTACCCATAAAAACTGTTGGAGGAAATCATTGATTGGAATTAAAGTACAGGGCTGGGCTTCCCAGGTAGCTCTAATGGTAAAGAATCTGCCTGCAATGCAGGAAACCATGGTTCGATCCCTGGGTTGGGAAGATTCCCTGGAGCAGGGCATTGCAACCCACTCCAGTATTCTTGCATGGAAAATCCCATGAACCAGAGGAGCCTGGTGGGCTACAGTCCATGGGGGGTCGCAAACAGTCAGACACGACTGAGCACACACACACACACAAGCTAGAGGACATGATTTGATTACTTATACAAAAATTAGCTATTGAGATTTTTTAAACCTAAGTCAAAATAAATCAAATTTAAAAATTGTGATCAATTAATTTTCTTATTAAAGGAGACCTTGAAAAATATTTCTTTGTAACCACCCTACACTGCCATTTTAATAAATTTCTCAGCAGTTTACCTAAAAATAAAATCAAATATCTGGATCATTGGTTTTCAAAGTTATTTATTTTGACCAATTATTTTCATAATTATTTCAGAATCACCTAGGGAGTTTGTAAAAACTGCTGCACCTATTCTTACTCAGAAGAAATAGACCAGAGCGCAGGAATCTGCATTTTAACATGTGATTTTCATGCCTGCTTGAACCTGTTCTTTTGGCTAACTTCCTTTACAGCATGCTGGTCAGAAAAGCAAATGTCAACTTCAAAGGATTCTGTGCACATAATATATTAAGTCTGCTTGAGATTGTAAAGCACTTGAAAATGCTTCGATAAAGAGTACCAGAGAGGGTCAAAGTAATATTATAATAAAAGTCCAATAAAGATTAACTTATTTTATTATTTAGAAGTACATAACATACCCCATGTTATGGACATACTTTTTACACAAATGTGTATCACTTTATTTTTTTAAATGCATCTAAATTTCATCACCTGATATTATTCAACTGAGGCAGACAAATCAGAAGCTATTAAAAGAGGAACTGCTAATACAAAGCTCATTAACTCTGTCTTGAACATATCAGAGAAACAGTAGAGGGTATTATATTGAGAGAGAAAGAACTTTAAAAAAAGGGTGGAGTGTTACATTAACTGGCCCTGTGCAATTATGCAATATTTGCTGAGTACATTCGAGCTTCCTGTGACTTTGTAGATAGGAAAATACCATAAACCTTGTTTTATACCTGTATTATCACTCTTCAGAACAACCTTGACAATATAGCTGCTTGTGGTAAGGGAGGATGGTAAGAAGCTTGGGTTGACGGAACATGAACTTTAGAAGCAGTGCTATTCAATAAGGAATGTTTGTAACCAATCTTTAGACAGGTAATGCCACTGTTATTAATGTTTAGTAATTATTAAGCACTTGTATCGTGCTTTATGTACAAGGACACTAGGCAAGGAGGAGGAAGGAGAAAAGAAGTGTTGGAGGAACAGAGGAAAGGGGAAGGGAAAGGAGAGGAAGAAGAGAATTTGAGAAAGCCCAAGAGCACACTGTAAAGAGAAAAAGAATGAACTAACCATTTTTGCACAAAGCTGCTGTAAACGTGGATGTAGCTCTGCATGATATGTATCAACACAGGGAAGTTAACTTCTACAGCAGGAAATATACACGAACAAATTCATGAAGTAGCCTGTTCGCCTAAGTCAAACTTGATTACAAATAACTGTGCATACAAATATTGGCTAAAGATTAGTCCTTATCAGAAAGTGTAGGAAGTAAGAACTTTTTATCAACTTGAAATATAAAAGCTCTTCTTTCACTGGGCTTTGGTACTAAGTCATAGCAGAAAACTGAAATAAACTGAAATTCCAATGTATTTGTTATTGGACCCAACACAAGTACAAAAAGCACTATTATAATAGATGTTACAGTCTTTGTCACCAATATTAAACTATTGTTTAATACTCAGAGATATATATATAAACACATACATGGTTTTATATATGAATTTGAAAGTATATACATAATTCTATTAATATCTCTATGCCTTTGATGTCTATTTCTGTATGTGTGTAGGCCTATATTTGTATTTGAAAACTAATAATGTAAGCATTTTTAAAGGAATAGCTTTGAAATGCAGGGCTTTAAGGTATTTCAGGGTAAGTGTTTCCAAGGAAGTAAAGTTAGAAAAGATACTTGAGACAAATAATTTTATTTATTGTATTCTAGCTCTACGTTAGACTCATTTAACCCCAGATTTCTGAACTCCAGATTTCAGATTCTCTGGAATGACCCTTAACAACCTAGTTTTGAAAAGCTCTCTACATGATTTTGATTCAATTGGTCTAAGAATTGGCATTTAAGAATCTACTCATTCCTTAACTATCTCTTCCAGGTCTACCCACCCAAGATGCTGGGACAAATCCAATCTGTGAAAAGCACTCCTTTCTTAGAACTTTGCTGGCACATGACTGTGCTGCCCTGCAGCTGATCCTGCTCTGGAGTTCCTCACAGGTCTCCCAGGTCTCTAGAACTAGGACTCCCCAGGAGCTGAGCTTGTGTACTACCTCACCCATCACCTCTGAAGAAATCCTATGAACATCCTTATTCTTTCTACAGGTGACTTTGGAGAACCAGCTGTTCAACTTGCCCTGATCGGGCTTCCTTCCCAAACTGACTGCCCTTCTACTTGGCCACCTACCGTATTTTAAATTTGAGGTCATGAGGCATGAAGAAAAGATTCTGCCCCAGTGGCAAGAAGAAAAAAGTTTACTTGGGAGAAGATGAAAAAAATTTTCCTGACCTTTAAATTTCAAATGTGTTTTTTTATGTTCTTTATCAAGCCTTTATCAAGTGTAGTAGAAAAGCTTCTGTATACTCCATATATAAATAATATGTATAATATATATTTTAGAAAACTTATGAATCTTTGCCTAACTAAAAAACTTATTACATTTTGATTCCACTTGCTGGACTTAATATGAATAGAATGCTAGATTCTATTTAGAAATCTAGAATCTAGAATGCTAGATTTCTATTTAAAAAAGAAGATATGCATCAAGCAACAAAGGTTTACTGTATAGCACAGTGAACTAGTCAATATTTTATAATACTTTACAAAGGAAAATAATCTCAAAAATAATATATGTGTACATGTATAACTGAATCATCTTGCTGTGCCCTTGAAAAATTGTAAGTCAACTATACTTCAATAATACATATATGTATACATATTAAGAAAAAAATAAAAAATACATTTCAAGTGTTAGGATAGGTGATTTTCCCAAGATCCAGGAGTACAGATTTTATGAATATGGTAGCTTGATACGTCATTTATAGGAAAACAAGTCATAACCTCCTCTTTCACAAAGGCAGCCTTACAATCCCAATGGTTTAATAATACTGTTACAATCATAGTGAGATTAACCAGTCTAAAGTTCTAACTCAAAATCTGCAGTGTTCAATGCAGAAGGCATTAGCGTCTAAGAATTTCTAATACACAATCCTAATCAAGCATAGCAAAAAAAAAAAGGTAAGTCAGAAGATCTGGATTCTCTCACTGGTCTCATCAATTATGAGACATATGATTCCAATAAGTCTCTTAAATTTTCACTTCTTACACTTTAAAATGTGAATAACAATATTTCATAAATGTCTAACCACATCTCCATTATCTCCCTCCAGTTTGTGTGTTACACTGGATAAATCTTCCTAAAACACTGTTTTTATTATGGCACTCCCCCCAGTGAGGGAAGTCACCATGCAAGATACTGTGGACCCACCTGCTCCCTGCCCAGGGTTCCTACCTGTGCTCCCACTAAGCACCATGTTTCGCCAAATCCTCTGCAGCTGGAGTGTTGCATGAGAATTGGATTGCCCCAGGTATATGTAATATGAAAGTCAAGTGTGGAGGACTCTGCCTTTCTGCCTTTTTTGGCTATTTGGTTTCATTGCTGGCAAGTGCAGAGACAGAAATCATGATCTGCGTGTTTTCTCCCAGTTCAGCTCTCACCATAGACCCCTTCTTTTCCAGACTCTACCCTTGCTGCACTGCCTAGAGTTCCCCTTAAAGTGCACTGTTTTTGCTCGACTCCAGCCCATTTCATCCTATACCCCAGCCACACCAAACTGACTCTAGGTACAAAGGTTCAACAAACGTTCTCTGCTAGCTCCAGGTCTTGTACATTCTGTTCTCTTTCTGGAATGTTCTCCTGTTCTTCATTCAGATGATTCTTACTCATCCATCATCTCTCACCTTAGCTGTCACTTCCTTCAGGGAAACCTCATCTACCCATCTAAGACCAGATTAAGTGCTGTTTCCATATACCACATGAGAATCTTACATTAACCAATATCCTAGAACTTAACAAACTGCACTGGCTTTACTTGCTTATCTTCACCAGAATGAAAGACCCTTGAGGACAGGGATTGCTCCTATTCACCAATAATCCCCAGAGTTTGATGTCCTTTGTTCAATAATTGCACTCACAGATATTTACTACACAAGTGAATATATATATGTGTGTGTGTGTTTTGTGTATGTGTATATACATTTTCCCCCAAAATACTGTAAGTCAAAAACTCATAACAAACAGGATCCTTGTTATACTTGCACGCAGTATTCAGAGTGCCTAACATATACTGTGTCCACAGGGGAAACTCAATAAATATTTATTGAGATCAAAATTTTAATTTATGAAATTTGAATCATGGATACTTAAACTTTCTAAATAAAAATTAGGTATTGCAGATTTGGCCTCAAATATATTCTTGATAATACAATTGCTGTTTCAAAGGCTATTTTTGTCTAGAGAATACTTTTACACTCAATTTTTAGAAAAACTAAGTTTCCCTTCCTGGAAAGGCCTTTATGAATATTATTACCAAGTTCTAAGTTTCTAGTAAAGTCTAAAGTTCTCTTAAATATAAGTGTAAGATCTTCTCTCAATCTTGTCTAATTAGCCATTGCTACAAAACAGAAAACTCCAAGGGTGTGGGGTCCAGAATACTAATTCTTCAAGAGGATGAAACATCAGGCTTATCTATAAGATACAGCATGGCTTTGACCTTTGGAAAACTTAGCTAATTTTTTTGTTTGATTTTTAATATGAAAGCCTGGCTTAACTTTCTGAATTTCATTATCTATTCATGAGCTAGCTTGATCCCACACAGTTATAATTAAATTTTTATACGACTGTTCTGTGGATTTGCCCACCTCTTAGGAAGAAGGGCAGTCTTTGGGTTATTCTGGATTTAGAGATGTCAGAACTGTCATTTAAGTTAATAATTAGTTCCAGAATTGCAATCGTAATTCCTAAAAGTTAGTTCATACTTTTAGAATTTAGCACAGGCTCATCTTGATTGCAAACTCTACAGAAAGCTGTCACTAGATAACTAGAAAGTGACAATTCAAAGGACCATGTGTGCAAAAACACTCGGCACAGCACTACTGACTTGAGCCCTCCCAGTGGATGTTAACTAGTATTTATTTTTTAAGTTTCAGGGTTCAAATGATGTGAAATAACAGTCAGTTCAGGAAACACTATGGTGTTCCTGCTTGGTCCTGGTTCCATAGTATTATAAAATAAAGGTATTTGCTTCATATTACAATAAGTAAATGGCAGTGCTTTCAAACTTAATTACCTATCAGTAGAAAATGACAGGTGGATCAAGGTACAGTCACTTGGTGTGGTTTATTCTGGTTTAGGGAACGTAGTTCAGTGTGTTTCAAATATCTGTTTTCAATGTTTATTATATCTTGGCTACTACTGAATGCAAATGTTAATTTGTATGGTATCTTTTTATTTACACATCTCCCAAGTGAACATTCCTGAATTCTCCTACAATTGTGGATTGACCACCCAAAAGTTAAGCCTCTGTTCAATGCAGGTTAGTTTTGGCCACATGTGAAGATCCAGGGGTCAAATTCAAATATAATTAGTCTTGTGGTATGTGTAAGATGGAATTTATTTTCCAGAAGAGTTAACTCATTTCTTTGCTTCCTTCCCTCCCAAGTTTTTCATATTTCTTGCCAATTTCCCTCCCAAGTTTTTTTTCCTCTTAATAATTTCTTGCCAACTTCCCTCCCATTTTTTTTTTCTTCTAGTGACTTAAATATGAAGACTGCATAGTAGAAGGGAAAACACAAACAGATTTTACATCTTCAACTTACACAGTAAATATTTTTATTACAATGTGTATGTAATGGCTGTCTTGACAAATATTTACCTAATGAAGACCATTTTGTGGTTACAAAAGGATTGCAACAACTTTGTGGAAACCAATTACATATACTAAGCCTCTGATCTTTTCTTACACCCCCCACCCCACACAATTATAAAAGCCAATTACTGCTCCAAACCAGGTACTTTTACATAAGAGTGAGTCACTAAATACAGTCCAATTATTTGGTATCCAAATGCTGGCCTGCCTAGAATCTGTTGCTGTCAGTTGTAGGGTAGTATGGTAGGATAAGGTATTGAAGAATTGCAAATGGTTGGTATTCTGGAAATTTTAAGAAGGTAAGAGAATAGTGAGATATTACTCTTACAGTACGAAATATGATTAAACTCTCCTTAACGGAGAAGTAAGTTAATGTGGGGCCAATTACATTAATTCCTCTTTTTGGGCTAGCAAAATCTTCAGTGCTGGTTACAAAAGTCACAAATATTTAGGAGGATTTTAAGGGAAGTTTGGGTACATAGAAAGTAAACAATGGGAGGATAAGTCAATGGACACAAGGATACACAATGGTATTTTAAAAGAACTATTAATTTGTCTAGAAATCCTTTTACTATAATTAAGATTTGAAGTATGACATATAAGCAAGACTTGGAGAAGTTCCTGAAAGAGGAGATCTCAGGGTAAAAAATCTGAGCAGAACTTGCTCACTCGTGTCTGCTCGTTACAACTTTTCTATCAGCATAGCCCTGTCTCCATGCCCTTCCCTGTGATAAAGTCTTCATGCAACTCCACTGACTGAATATTTTCAACCACAGACTGAAATCAGGAAACTATGTGAACTATGTTGTGCGTGCTTTTTCCTATCCAAGAAAATTTACACATACCTGCCTAATCCTATGACACCAAGCATCATTACACACGCAAGTACTTTGTGGGTATTAAAGCTGAAAAGAAACACCAAAATGAGGAAGAAAATACTCCGCCTCATCTCCAGTTCCAGATCTAGATGTAGTATATTAAGAAACAGAACAGCTTTGGCAGTCAAAGTGAAAACATACTGGATCACGTATGTTTGTATTTGCAGATGGGGCTACAAACAGTGCACAGAGGAAGTCTCAGCTGATACCAGCTGTTAACCCTCAAGGACTCTGTAGGTATTTTGTGCTCCTGTGCTCAAAATTCCCCCATGCTTAAACATATAAAACCTTCATTTTTGGAGGTTCTCACTGGCCTTTTTCAAAGGTGTGAAGACTTGCTTAACAATAACAAAAATTGGAAACTCTGAAGTCACTGAAAATAGGAAAAAACTTTCATTTTGACTGTCAGGATTGTCTAGCACTTTTAATTATTTTTATTTGTCCCTCACAACAACAACTTGCTGTTGTATAATCATCTCCTCAAATTCTGAGACTG
Source organism: Bos javanicus (assembly GCF_032452875.1). NCBI lineage: Eukaryota > Metazoa > Chordata > Mammalia > Artiodactyla > Bovidae > Bos > Bos javanicus. The sequence continues at coordinate 51,509,656 of NC_083871.1, forward strand.
AGAAGCTCAGAAAAGAACATTTTCTGAGTAAAATTCTTGCAACTGACATGCCTACTTCAAAGCTTATCTCTGAAACAGTCAACCAATAAGAACTTATCCTTATGCCTATCCATGTGCTTGGTAGAGTATCCCAAAATAAAATTTTTAGAATCACCATTCTCAAGAAATTTACCATGTAGTTGGATAGATAACAACATACAGGAAACATTCAGAAGGAGTCATATACTAATGTACTCACCATACTCACTGCGTTTATCAAAGTACAGGAATTTAGGAGATGCTGGATGTTTTTGCCTATCATAAGATGAGTAGGAAGATCTAAATCAGTTGCAAAAGCCAGCAGAACAGTAAGGAGCTGGGACTCGGGGACTATTAAAAATAGAAAACTAAGTGTTTTATTTGATATTTGAAAGCAAAGAGGATGAAGAATGAATTAAATGGTGGTCATCATTGTCATTACAGCTGATCTAGTGGTGTCCTCCACTGGTACTCTGTTAGCAAGACCAGTGGTCCCTCTGCTTGATCAGATATCTCAATTCTATGTAACTGATCTCCACATCCTTCCTTTCTAAACCCATGGCATTTCTACTTGTCCTTCTTTCCAGTTCCTGTTATACAAGGAATCCTTAATCCTAAACCAACTACTCTTCTCTCTTAATTTCTTGAGGAAAAAAAATATTCACTATTTCTCAAAGGCTCATTTTCCCTGATGCCGTTTGTAAGGATGCAAACAGTACACAAAGAGATCCCTATCTTCTCACAATTCCTCTGCTACTTTTGTCTCTTGTCCATCGTTGACATTAGCTGGATTATTGAAATAGCTTCCTATTAGTCTTCGTCCTTCTAGTCACAATAACAAACAGTACAGCTCCTCCGTCCATGGGATTTTCCAGGCAAGAGTACTGGAGTGGGTTGCCATTGCCTTCTCCGAAACAGTACTACAACTACTACTATTAATAATAATCACTGATTTATTTAGTGTTTGCTATGTGCTAGAAGAATCCACAAAACTGTACAAATTAGGTAATAATATCTTCATATTGCAGAGGATAAAACTCAGTATATAGCAAGGTTAAGTAATGTGCATCAGCAACCCACCCTGTTAGATTTCAAAATCTCTTTTCCTTCTGCTACCCCAAAAAAGTGTGAATCATATCCACCTTAATTCTGCTTCACATTTCATAGTCAAAGAGATATATCTAAATTGCAAAGCTGATTACATCACTCCCCTGATTAAACCTCTGCAAGACCAAATTCCTGAGACTTGTACACAAGCTCCCAAGACATGGCCCTCCAGTTTCCTTCCTCCCTACTCACTGTCCCCCAGTTATACCCTCATTCTGTCAAGATGCTTGTGGTTCCCTGCACTAACCAAGTGGTTTCATGTCTGGTATTTCTGCTCATAGTTTTCTCTGTCCAGAATATCTTTTCCATTAACCTTAATGGAAATAGAAATTTTCAATTTTCCGTTAAAATTTCCTTAATTCCTTCTACTTATCCTTCAAGGTGTTTTTAGAGAAAGCCTCCCTGAACTGACCAGGCAGGCTGAAAGTCCTCAACTGGGCTTCTGTAGTGCCGAGAGAGCTTCTATCCCAACATTTGCTATATTATATTGAAATGGTCTCTTGGCATATGTTTTTCACCAATCAGCCTATAAGCTCTTTGAGTGAGGGAATAATCAAGTTTTCATTCTGCACCTACCCTGCCTCCACCACAGTGAAGAGAGTCTGGTAATCACAGAAGTCATGCTGTGAGATCCGAAAGGGAAAGAGAAACTGGAATCACCTCCCAATCCCATGGCCATTTCTGGAGCATGGAACCAATGGGCCAATGCTCCAAACTTTCAGGATTGTATGCCAACTCTTTTCTTCCAGAGAACACTCAAACTTCTGTTACTTTGGTCATACAGACCAACTATAGATGACCACTTTTAAAGTTTTCTCTCAGAACTACTTTTGTCAACATTAAAATTCATACGGATGACTTTTTCATGATTCTGATTCACGGTTCTCTTCAATTATGCCAAACCCCACCTTGTTTCCATAGCACTCACTAACAAGAACTGGCTTTGAGACACATGCCTTGTGTCATGCTCTCTAGCAGTATTCTCTACCTCCAAAGGAAACAGAAGTTAGCTACAGCTCACTGAGTGGCAAATATGCACCAAATGCTGTGTTAGGCACTTTCTATTTATCTCTTTTCTCAACAATCCAGTGACTATCACTTATCAATCTTCACTTCTCATATACCTAACCTTCTCTCTATTTTACTGGCAACTCCAATGTTCTTAATAAAAAAAAATTCCTCCAACACCATAAGTTCCATTCTTGTCACCATTAGAATTCGACAGGGAATCATTCCATCAGAAAAATGGCCTTCTGCCTCCTCTGAAGGTTATTTCATCATTAGCAGACCCAGATTTCTCCTTTTACTCCTTTAGAAATGCCTCTTTTTTTTTCCCTGTTAGAGTTACCTTACATTCTTTATTGATATATTTTCCTATTGGCCCATGAACTTCCAAAGTATATATATTTTATTCTATTCATATTTTCATAAAATGTCTCAATAAATGTTTTCAAAATTAATACCCCCTACTTTCTTCTAGTTTAAAAGCTTAATTAGGCACAGAAAATTATGTTATATGATTACATTTTTGTGAAATATCTAGAATAGGAATATTTTAGAGACAAAAGGTTGCTTACAGTTAGGTAGAGAGGTTAGGGATGAGAGAATGTAAATTGATTGCTAATTGAGGTTTCTTTTAGAGGAATTGAAAATGTGATGGCTATACAACCTTGAGCATATGAAAATAAAAACTACAATGAATTATACACTTTAAAAATAATTTTAAGACTAGTCATGGAATCGGAAAAAAAATAAAATGATTTTACTCTTCCCCTGTTTCTCTTGTTATTTTAGCAGTTTTATCATGGTCCAATTCACATACTATACAACCATTCATTAAAATACAGGTCACTTTATTATGCACTCTTTAGAAAACAGACCACACCCTATTCACCCTGGCATTCTCAGAACCTATTCAGAAGACAGCAAATGTACATTCTATGAATTAAGTACCTATACCTCTGAATTTACTACTACTAACGTAGCTCCGTCATGCATGCCTGCATGCATGCGTGCTAAGTCGCTTCAGTCACGTCTGACTCTTTGTCACCTTTTGGGCTGTAGCCTGCCAGATTCCTCAGTCCAGGCAAGATCACTGGAATGGGTTGCCATACCTTCCTCCAGGGAATCTTTCTGACCTAGGGATCAAAACTACATCTATTATGTCTCCTGCATTGGCAGATGGGTTCTTTTTACCACTAGTGATACCTGAAAAGCCTATAGTTTTGCCATATTTAAATTAAATATATTTTTAAAGGTTTACTTGGGGGAATCAGGACAGCATTTATAAAACTATTTCTATGAGAAAAGATATATTTAAAAGCAATAAATAAAGGTACCAGAAGCTTTCTAACACCTTTGCACTAATAAATAAACAGAGCTCATGCTTTATCTTGCAGGACATTGAGTATCACTCCTACAGCCTAGCCCCTCATAGACAAATACCTACATTCTCTAGAAACATGCAGAATTTTTTTATAACAAATTTAATGAGTGTTCCAACCTCCAGGTTGTGAAATACTATTCTTGGAAGAAGAGCTTTTGAGGAATGAAGAATGTTTTCTTCAAGGTAAATCAAATATTTTTCAGAATAGCTTTTATTTCATTATGCTTTCAGAGTGTGAAAATAAGAGAATTAAGCCTTTAAAAGCAACTGTTGAATGAGTCTGTATATACATAAAGAGTCATTTGTTCAAGCATGTAGCTCTCTTTTATAAGGACTGCAGTTTCTATCTAATCCACAATCAGCCTTTTTTTTTCCTATTTTTCATATGCTGTATATTAAGCTTCATTTTATTCCCAGTGCAATTTTTTTCATAGAAGTTGATTTAAAGGGTACTACTAGTATCAAATGCCACCTATCAAGGAGAGTGATTTTGAATCAAGATCAGTATTCAGACAATACCGCTGACAAACCTCATAACATGATATTTTCCCTGCTGATAAAACTCATCATGGTACTTTCCCTACCCTACCATTAACATCATAATGACACTTTCCCTAACATTAAGATCCAGGGGATCTTCCCAACCCAGGGATCAAACCCAGGTCTCCTACAGTGCTTCCAGAGTCTTTACTGTCTGAACTACCAGGGTGAAAAGTGAAAGGTTGCTCAGTCCTGTCCCACTCTTTGTGACCCCATGGACTATACAGTCCATGGAATTTTCCAGGCCAGAATACTGGAGTGGGTAGTCTATCCCTTCTCCAGGGGACCTTCCTGACCCAGGAATCGAACCAGGGTCTCCTGCATTGCAGGCGGATTCTTTACCAACTGAGCCATTACGGTGTGAACACTTTATCATAAAATTTATGTGCTGAATAGTACGAGATCCATATATTGGCTTTACTTGGAATACTTTCTGTATTTCTAGATGATGAACTCAGTCCTCAATATTGTTATGAAGTGATTCATTATAATTTTGCCACTGTTTCAGAGGATTACAGACACTAAAGGTTATACTACAGACACTACATGTCCAAGGTCAAAGGATGAGATATAATCATAACTTTATCTTAGATTCCCTATCGGCAGGTGTTTGTTTCTTTAGGCTATGGTGTTATTAAAATACTTAAAATTCTCTTATGTAATTCTGAAGTACCTTTAAAAAATGCATCCTATACAAATGCCCATTGAGGACATTTGTCTCACTAATAAGTGAACAAAATTCTTGCCATTTCATAGAGTTTTTATTGTAACCAAACCAGCCCATCATTTAAAAAATGAAGTGCATATTAAATTCATTAAAAAATGAATTATATCTTTATGTTTTTGCAGGCTTCTTGTAGCAGGGGTCATATATTTTATCAATTACTTTACTCACAGTAGTTTACTCATAGTGGAAATGGGATTAATATATGTAGACTTATTAAAACATTAAATATATAATTTAGGTAGTTTGAAGGTTTCATATGCATAACCAGAAGTTTTTCACATAATTACTTACCTCTTCTAGTTGGCATGCTTTGATGACACTTCTATATCTATATTCATCATAGGAAACACCAAAGATGATGTTATCTTTAATGGTTCCAGGCATGATCCAGGAATACTGAGAGCAGAATGAAATTCTTCCACTGTGCTTAATTTTACCCTCTGAAGGTTCCAATTCTCCCATAATCATCATGAGAAGTGAAGTCTGGAAATACAACTAGTGTTATTAAGTCAAATCATTTGATCAAATCATTCTCAGGATGCAGGTGCCACCAACTGTCATCCTAAGCATAGGTATCCTAATTTTTAAAGATTCTGTATTCATTCAATTCAAAATTTATGAAGCACTTCCTATTTTGGGTATGCTGCTATGCACAAAAGATACAAAGGGAGACAAGAGACAACTACAACAGAATGTGATAAGTACTACACTAGAGGCTCACAGAGATGGGGTGCTGAGTTCAGATTGTTGGGATGGGGTTGGAAGAGGTCAGGGAAAGATTAGTAATAACTGACATGTATTGAGTGCTCATTAGTTTTCTCACATGCCTTGTTCAATCTAATTCTGTTGTACCTTTCTTGGAAACATGTGCAGAATCTGACTGCTACTTCCATTACTATCCAGATTAAGCTAACAACATCTCTTGCCAGAATAAATAGAATAGCTTTCTAACTTTCTCGGAGAAGGGTTCTAACTCCTTGCTCCACCCTTGTCTTCCTGCAGTCTATTCTCAAAGGGGCCCTGTCAAAATGTATGTCAGATCATGTTACTTTTCTGCTTAAAACCCTCCAATGGCTTCTAAAGTTCTCAGAAAAAAGGCCTAACTCGTTACAAAGCCCTTTATGAGGCTCGCAGGGCCCTTATGTAATGGTCTCGCCCCCATTACTTCTCTGACAGCTCTACTCTCCATGGCTCGCTCTGAGCCGACCCCACTGACCTCCCTGCTGCTCTGTGAACCAGACAGTCCCATTTCAAGGGTTTGCTCCACTCTCTACCTGGAAGACTCTTCCCCAGATGATCATATGACCTAACCTCTCACCTCCTTCAAATCTTTTCTCAAATGTTACCTTTCAATGAGGCCTCCACTGCTTAAAATTGCACCCCATCATCAATCTTTCTTTCTGTTTTATCTTCAAAACATTTATCATCGTATGACATTATATATACATATATATATATATAAACATTTTACTCAATAATATAATGACATTATTGTTTGTTGTTTAGTCATGTCTAACTCTTTGCAACATGATACACTGTATTATACATTTTAAAATAAGGGTTCAATAACTTTAAAAAGTGAATTATTGGTACATAAATAGACAAATCAATAGTATAGAATTAAAGCTACAAAAGTAGATCTAAATGCATAAAAGAACTAGTATTTGATAAAGACGGCATCTAAAATGAGTGGAGAAAAATAGACTATTCAGTATATGTTGTGGGACAACTGAACAGCCATGTGGAGGGCAGACAAAAAACCGTAGCCATATGCCACACCCAACACGTGATGAATTTCAAATAGGTCAAAGAATAAGTACAAAAATAAGACTGTAAGAATACTTAAAGAAAACACTGAAGGATGTCCAAAAGAAAAGAAAAACAACTACCATAGAGTAAGAAAGCTTTCTATATGAATCAAAATCCAGAAGTCATAAAATTAAAAAATAAATCACATTATAAAGGAAAAAAAAGACTTGGGCACAGAAAACAAAAGGAAAAAACATCAAACTGAAGTAAATGTTTGCAAGTTATATGACACAAAGGAATAATTTCCTTCTTGAGTGATATTAAAGTCAAAAAGAAAAATAACAATAACTCATTAGAAAACAGTACAAAGTATACAGATATTTCACCAAAAATTAAAATAGAGGTGAGCTTTAATCATATGATAAAGTTTTTACTTTATTCCTAATAAGAGAAATGCAAATTTAAAAAAAGACTGACATATGACTTTACCCAACAAGACTGGAATAAATTCAAATGTTAGATAACATATGCTGGGGATGCTGTGGGGAAACAAACCTATAATCTACATGGACTGTAACACATACACACAAATTGATGCAGCCTTCAGGTAAGAAAGTTTCGCAGATATACAGAAATACTAGTAGACGTGCTAAATGACATATATGCAACATTATTCATAGAGTCATTCTTCATATTAGCAAAACACTGGCAATAACCCAACTGTCAATCAATAGGTGATTCATTATATTACAAACATCTATCCAAACAATGAAATACTATGTATAAAAGTATATACATTCAAAAAACTAACAAGAGTGTCTGTCTGAATTGGGAGAAAGAATGGTGAAAAGTGGAAAATAACCAGAGGAGAAAGAGAAGTGAGAGAAAAATTTTCGAATTTTTTTGCACTTAAAATTTTAACTTTAACAAACAGTAATACCACCTAAAATATATTAGGAAGAAAGAAGGATCAAGAGATAGACACTTTTTTGATACCTATTTCAGTAAATTTTAAAATTCTTATTGTATATGGAAAATATTCAAAATTCCTTCAGTTCAGGTGTTCAGTCATGTCCGACTCTGAGACCCCATGGACTGCAGCACACCAGGCTTCCCCGTCCATCATCAAATTCCTTACTTCTACATATAATTCTTCCGTATAATTGAAACTGTAAGTATTATTTTCATATAGAACAGATTTTTAAACCCCAACAATGGAATGGATCTGATTACATATAAATATATACACACATATTACATGTATATATATATACACACATACATATATGTATACACAACATATATATATATGTATACACAATATACAGGTTTGGCTCTATGTAAGTTTGGATCTATATCAAATACAAAGGTTAAATATATATTTAACAATATTTATCTATATAAACATATAAAATTTATCAATATTTTGGTATTTTGAGAGATGCAAAGTTAAACTGAATTAATATATATAAAATGCCAAATATTGATAAGACCTTGGTTTGTTCCCTGGGTCAGGAAGATCCCCTGGAGTAGGAAATGGCAACCTGTTCCAGTTGTCTTGCTGAAAAATTCCATGGACAGAGGAGCCTGGTGGGCTACAGTCCATGGGGGTCACAAGAGTCAGACATGACTGAGTATGCATACACATACATATGTATACTGATTGAATAACATGCCATTATATAACTACACCAAAATTTACCTAATCAATCCCCTATTATGAGATATTTAGGAGTTCTCCCAATTTGCAGCTATTGAAACAACGTGAGGAATATCTTTATATAAAAATCTCTGCAAATATACTAGGGTAGATCATACAAATAGAATTGTTAATTGGTTATTTTTAAGGCTTTTAATACACAAATTACCAAATTGAGTGGTTCAGTATTTATCTTGAAATGTGAGTATTTGCAATTATTCTATCTTATATTTTAGCTAGCTCTTTTATCTAATAAGAGTATAAAATGCTCCATTCCTACTGAAATGAAAGGACGTCCTTGTAGACTTAGTTGCCAAACTCTATTTCTCAGAGGGGTTTAATTATTCCTAAGGAACAACTGCCTCCATCTGACTCTGTCTTCATATCTACTTCTCAGAAGATGTAGCTGTAACTCCAGCCAACAATTATCTGCTCATCAATTCTTAATAGAGTTGCCTGAAATTTAATTGCTGGTTAAGTCCCATATTTTGTAATTCCAAAGCTGTTTGTTTACACCTTTCAAAGAAGTAATTTTAAACACATAAAATTAATTTTAAAAAATTCGGTGAAACACAATTACTGTCTTCCCATAAGCAATCATTCTCAGTCAAGTCATCTGTGATTTCTTTATTAGCAAATCCTGCTATGGTATCATTTTCTTTTAATAGTGAAAATTTCTAGTTATATAAGAAATAGAAGGAAAAAGTAGCACTTTAAGAAGAAATACATTTTTCAAAGAAGAAAACGTACAACTATAGCTGCTTTATTGAAAGGCCTATTTTACAGGTGGGAAAACACATAGAGAGAAAAAAGCAAATTGTATATTGCTACAATTATGAACACCAAATTCAATGACTAGAAATTTTCTATAGTATTTTGTTTCCCGAGTCTCAGACTAAATTCTTTAAAATGTGATTCTTCCTTAACTAGACATTGATAAATAACTATTTTTCAGGGGTATTTAATTTCTGTTTATATTTACATTTTTATCTTACAGTGGCACTGCTCCTTCCTTCCTTCTTCCTTTTCTTTCATCATTCTGAAGAGTTTTAAGAGGACACTAAACTTTTTTAATTTTTCCAGAAAGTATTGTAGCTAAAATTACAGTCAAGTGGGAATAAGAACCTCCTTTTAATAGACTTCCAAAGCAAATATCTATTATCCTTAAGTAGTCCATTTCAAAGCCAAGAGACCCTTTCTTATCTCTGATTGTATTCCTTCATGCCCTTTGAATGTATTTCCCAGATAAAGAGAACAAGTGTTTATCATTATCTGAACAATAGCTCAAATCATTCAAGACTAATATAAAGTCTTCTCCTGACAATGAAATTTGACCCTTTAGTTTTTTAACCTCTTAATTTTTGTCAGATGTATCTCCAAATATCCATGGTTTATAATTAAATGAGGCAGGGTGGAAGGCTGATCAGCACAGAATACAGATTCCTATGTACTGTCATCAAAAAACTATCCCACTCAATAATTTTCCCTCATAATAAATTATAAGCAAGCCTGAGTCCATTCTCCAAAAAAATTCTTTGTCAACAAAATGGGGATCTTTTGCCCATGTGGTTACTAAAGTAAAATGTAAGCCATAACTGTCCTGGACCAGCTCTGAGAAAATGTCTTTGCCACAGATTGGCAAAAAGGGATGCTTTACTTGTTCAACAAAGTTATTAAACGCTCACCATGTATGTGCGTGACACTATACTGAGTGATGCCCATAATATAAATATATAAAAGTTACTGAAGATATCAGAAAGAAATGAAAGGCTAGAGGACACTATCAGTGGAATAATTATACAGAGTATCCAAGTATTCTCCTTTTACAAACTAGAAAAAGAAAGGAGAAAAGCATGTCAGGTTAACATCTTCACGGTGAGGTATAAAAGAGACTACCTTGCCTGCTCCCGTAGATCCAGCAACTGCCAACAACTGTCCTCTTTCTATCTTGAAACTGATATCTTTCAGGACAGGAGTACCAAGAAGTAAGTTACTGAAGAAGAGGCTGTTATCACCATTGGAAATTTTTCTATTGTTATTATTTTCTTTTGCTTTCTCAAATAATTTACTAAATCCCTGTAAAAAAGAAAAAAACACAGTAAATAAGAAGGTATGTTTCTCAGATATTTTCAATGTGTGTGTGCGGGTGCAGTTGTGTCCGATTCTTTACAAACCAGTGGACTGTAGCCTGTCAGGCTCCTCTATACATATAATTTTCCAAGCAAGAATATTGCAGCAGGCTGCCATGTCCTTCTCCAGGAGATCTTCCTGCCCAGGGATCGAACCTGCATCCCTTCTGTCTTCTGCATTGGCAGGCAGGTTCTTTACCAGCTGAGCCACCGGGGAAGCCCAATATTTTCAATAGCTATTTACATGATGTATTATTAGTTTGAAGAGTATGTGGACATGGTCCATACTTTATAGCACACAAGTTATAGCACATGATTTCTAGAGCACATGACCCAAAATATTTCAAAATTATAATAATAATTTCAATTGCTGATTGTTGCTCAACATCAAATTTAATTAAAGATATCTAGCTGGCAACCCACTCCATTGTTCTTGCCTGGAGAATCCCAGGGACAGGGGAGCCTGGTGGGCTGCCGACTATGAGGTCGCCCAGAGTCGGACACGACTGAAGCGACTTAGCAGCAGCAGCAGCAGCTATCTATACAAAGGTATCTATCTCCTCTCCCATAGGCTGAACACATACACATATTTATTCAATCTTCAGCAGAGTAACAATATATGAGGTAGACTTTATAAACTCTTTCATTCAAAGTTGTAGACTTTGACTCAGAGAGGTTAAGTAACTGAAGTCATTTAAGTAGTAGGCCTGAGTGGAATTACAACCCAAATCTTCTAACTCTATCATGCTGGCACCTTACTCTGAGAAGCTCAAAGTATTTTAGTAGTTATTACTAAGTGTAAATGTGATGATACTGCCATTTAATTTGAATGAATTCCATTCTTGCAAAAGTGCTGGGAGAAGGAGTTCTTTTTTGAAAGCTCCCTGCTTCTGGACTGCCCTATGGGATGCGTTAGAGTGTGTGCATGTGCCTAGTCACTCAGTCGTGTCCAACCCGTTTGTGACCCCATGAACCATAGCCCACCAGGCTCCTCTGTCCATGGGATTCTCCAGGCAAGAATACTGCAGTGGGTAGTCATTCCCTTCTCCAGGGGATCTTCCCAACCCAAGGATCAAACCCAGGTCTCCTGCATTGCAGGCAGATTCTTTACCATCTGAGCAGTCTTCAAATCACAGTTAATAGCACTGCAGGTGATCAGGAGGAAGGTAGTTGTTCACAGAGTTTTAAGAGAATGTGTTTTCACAACCTCAACATCCCGAAGTACTCCTTCCTAAAGTTAATCATCTGAGAATTCGCTTGCTCTGTCACTTCTCTTTCCTACTTTCTGCTTCTCCCCTCAGAGAAGAGGCAGCCTTCTCACCAGTCCTAAGTTTAGCTAGGCTGCCCTTTCCGGAGTGTTAAAACTCCATGATACGAACATGGGGACCATAAGAGAATGATTTTCTCTTGATAGGGGATCCCATAAAAGCAAAGCCAGAAATACTGAAGGAGGTAATATTGTGTTTCACCAGGTTTCAAAGTGATGGCACTTTGGAGATGAATTGAAGAAAAAGTTATTTTAATTAACTTATTATTTATCTAATTTTAGTAATTTAATAAATTAATACAAATTATTATCTGCACTTTAAAGTTACATTTTCCTGATATAAAGCAAGTAATACTTATCTGATTGACTTAGCAATCAGACTTGACTCTATAAATTCATTTTATTTTCCATGAAATTGAAAGTACTGAAATGGCAGCTCCCAAGTTTTGACAAAAATCCATTTAACATATGAAGACACTATACAATAGACAAGAATTACATTCTTTACCACCACTTAAACCTATGTTGAAAATTCATAAGTCAGCTTAAAATGTATCAGCGGTATACAGATTTTCAGTACTATCAAACCTTTAGGGCATACATAAGCAATTAAGGTTTAAGACTACTGCTTGAATTCTTATGAGATGGATAGCTAACATCTCTTTCAGTCATCAAATAACTAAAAGCAAATTTTTAAGAAGTAGGCAATGAAAATTCTTCAAGTGAGACAAAGGCATTTTTTATTCTATTATTAATTTATTGAGCATCACCTGTATAGTAAAGACCACCTCAAAAGTCTCAAATAGGAGAGTAACAAATGGGCAGATATTAATATTGTATCGTGTTTAGGGCTACAATGGAAAACTCACACCAAGTCCTATAGGAGCACATTACATAAAGCAAGTTACTCAGTCTGGAGCTTGTCCAAGTAATTAACCCAGTATTAGGCTATGAAGGATATAGGTGGTATTTCACAAGACCAAGAAATAGTATAGGCATTCCAGGAAGAAGGACCTGCATGCATGATGATTTAGGCTTAAAAGGACAACATACACCTCAGGAGTGGTGAGTGGCTAGGTGAATGTACATAGTAAGATGACAAAGGACATCCTCGATAAACTGGGCAGTGCAGACTGTTAAGGGGCTCATTTTCCATGCTTAGAAATAGGGCTTTTATCCAACAAACACTTGGACCAATGGAAGGTTGCTTTTACTTTACTTTACTTTAATTTTAACTCCTGATTACAGAAGTCAAAACTTACTTCAGAAAATTTGGAAAACAGATAAAAGCAGCAAGAAGAAAAGAGAAATCAGCTGTAGTCTTAACACTGAGAAGAAATCATGTTTAACATTTCAGTGAGATCCCTCCACTCCTTCGCATATACATAAAATCATATATAATTTACATTAAAGAAAAATTATACATGAGCTTTGTGATCCTCTTTTTCTGACTTACAATATAAATCATAAATATTTTCACATACCATTAAACACTCTTTTTGATATAATTTTAAGTTGCAAGATAGTATCAAAGAGTGTGGATAAACTATAAATATTAATAGTTCTCATTTTTTACATTATATGACTTTCTTTTTAACTTAATAATTCTGTGATGTGTGTACTTTGCTATAAATCTTGGAACAAATCTCTGGTTTTTTTAGTATAAATTTACACAAGGGAAATTTCCAGAGCAAAGGTATAGCAAACATTCCAAGTCTTTGGAAAAGTAGTTTCAAATTCTCTTCCATCAAGGTATGAGAGTGCTAGATTTCAGGAACCATCATTAACAATGTTGATTTCTGATTTGGGATTTATTTTGTTTTGTTCTATTTTTGTGTGTTTTGTAAGTGAAAATGGAATCTCAGTATTGATCTTATTCTTATTTATTTGATCCCTACTCTGGCTGAACACTTTCTGTGTTTACAAGCTCCCTGTAGTTGTGAGAGAAATGATTATGGTATCCTTTGTCTTTATTTCAGTATCTGTCTCATCTTCTCAACTAGCTGCATAATAATTGATAAATTATGACATTCTGAGCTTTAGGCTCCTGGACTGTTGAGGATCTTAAGTGAGATAATATAGATGAAAGTATTTTGTATACAGTAAAACAGTAGTCCATTTTTTTCATTAGACACAGGATGGTGAGTAGAAAAAACATTTAGAGTCAGAGAAGCCTAGGCTGACCTTTATGTCCTAACCAGTTGTATAATCTTGTTCTAGTTACTAAAATTCCCTAAAGCTCAGCTTCCTGATATATAAATAGAAATTGTCCCTACTCACAGGTGTGAAGTGAGGGAGGAGTCATATATAATTCATCAGGGACATGCCTCTTGAGTCACTGGGTGAATGGTGAAATCATCAAATGAAGCAGAGAAGACACTGGAAGAAGCGGGTTTATGAAGCTTGGGAAGTGATGAATGTGAAGTGTTTGAGGACCTTGCAGGGAATTTGGAAATAATGTATGAAGTTCAGGAAAGAAACTGGGGCTGAAGATTTGCCTTTGAGAGTCATCAGCACATATATGTCAGTTGAGCCTGGGCTGAGTCACCCACAGAGAGCATGAAATACCAGAAGGCAGTGGGGACCCTATGGCCGACCGCCACTTCAGAGGCAGGCAGCCAAGACTGAGAAGTCATGGTTGGAATATAAGATTACATGGAAAGAGTGGTTCATGAAAGCTAAGTTAAATAAATATTTCAAAAGAACAGTTTTTAATGCATTGGTAAAGACAGAATCCAGATTGCAGAAGGCAAAATTCAAAAGATGAGGAAGTAAGAACAGTTTTAACAACAAAGGGAAGGAGAATGATAAGGCTTGGATGATGGGGTTCGGGGGGGCAAAAGTCAGAAAAGAAATTTCTTTAACTTGAAAATATTTAGATATTAAAAGAAGTCAGTTGAAAAAAAAGGAATTGCGCTTCTTGACTGAGAATAGTTGCTGGCTCCATGTCCTGAGAAGATGAAGCAAAATAACAATAGTTCAGCTAAGGGCCGGGGGAAGCATACATCCTTCTCTTAGACAAGAAAGAAGAAAATAATAATCTCAAGGGTGAAGAAAGAAGCTGTAAGCATTCATATATGACACTCTATATTTTATAGCATCTATATACTTTCCCTCTGTATTACAGAAGTCAAGGCCATCTGCTGGGGGTGAGCATATCTGGGAGAGATTGGGAGTTTCAGGAAACTGGTAAAAATCTGGAATTGCTTTTAGGGAAATGGTAAATAAAATTAAGTAAAGACAAATGAAAACATTTCCCAAGAAAGTTTACAGGCCCATTTGAAGTTGAAACAGTAACTGTATAAAACTTATAACTGACTAGAGTATTTGATTTTCCCAGATAGCATTCCCTTCACCAAAGCTGTTAAGAGAATGTCTTACAGCAAACGATTCAGTGAAAAGAAAAGGGGATTGAGGGTGCTGCTGTAGGAACAACTGAAGTGACTGATGGAGGTTAAACCAGGAGGAGTCCAAAAGGGAGAACTAAGGAGACTAGAAATCTTCATGAAATTCGAAGGCGGTAAAGGTGGGATTAAGAGACTGAGAGAGCTAGGATTAGGAAACTCTAAACTGAGAAAGAGATTCCAGAGCAGGACATTTCCAAAGTGCAGTAAGTCTCGGCAATCACCAAGCTCAGCATATGAGCATGAGAGGAAGCTTCTGAAGAAGTAACTGTAAACAGAAGTTCTGAGGACAATATTGGAAGGATTTCTCATGTGGGTGTTAAAGTCTTAGACACGATGAGAGCGGTTTAACCAGCACCACTGTCCTGGGTAAATATCATCAAGGAGTGTCCAGAATTTGCTAGGTGACGGTGAGAGTCGGGAGGACGAGGATACAGCCAGATGGAAGGCAATGGTTCAGTGAAAGGGTTGTAGACCGTGACATTTGGTCCAAAACTTAGCTTCATCCCTTGCCTGGTACATGAGCTGAGCCAGGTCCTATAACCTTCCTAAGCCTCCATTCCCTTATCAGCAAAATGGAAATATTAAGATTACATCATAGGAATGTTGTAAGAAATAAGACAAAACATGTAAAGTGCTTATCTAGTACCTGGCACATAGTAAGGGCTCAAGCATGCTATCTATTTCATTAGATGAAAGGAGAATGAGATGGAGATTAGAAAAACAATTGTCTGCCAAACTCCTTGCTTTTCTTTCTGTCTAGAAGGGCATTTGAAATTCCTAAAATCAAAGAAGTAAAATCAATCTAACACACACACTTCTCCATAATTTTTCTAGGCAGATAAAGAATTATTCTCTTACCTCTATCTTAAAAAAAGAATTACAGTGACGCCCTTAGGATCAACTTACTTATATAAATAAAACCAGTTTAAGATATTGTGAAATATGTAGAAATAGGACATTGCTTGCATAATGCCTATGTTTACTCAACAGAAAAAAGTGATAAGGAAAGAGGAACTCCACTGGTATTCTCTATAATCAAATATTAGTCCTTTAGAAGCTGAAAAATCATTAATAACATTTTTTCTGACCATGAGAAATGAGAATTTTTAATAGTGAATTAAAATAAGTGAAAATAGTAGAAAACAATACATAGGTCTACCCCATATACACCTTTATGTTTACTGGTATATGCAAAGCACGTTGGACTGGAACTTGAGATCAGAGAGGGTAGCATTTACTGAGGAACTATTAGGTGTGCGGTACTATGCTGAATACCTCCCATAAGTTATCTCACTCAAACTTCACAACAACCTTGTAAGGTATATATTAATATTCCCACTTTACAGATGGAGAACCAGAGGTTCCACAAAATTCAGTAACTTGCACTAGAGAGTAAATGGTAGAAACAGTACTCAATTCCAGCTCAATTTGGCTCCAAAACCTATGAGCACTGCATTACTTCCTAATTTATTATGTGAAACAAATTACATGACTTAGAAAAACATGAAGAGGCCTGTCTGTCATATTTCATATTCCTGGGCCTCCACCTCTTAAACTACAAAATAAGTGGAGTGATTCCTCTTTCAGTTCTAACAATTCTATCATCATTCTAACTTTATCGCCCATTAAGATGAAAACCAGAATCACAAATAAGAAAAGCTTAAATATTTAGAGCAAACAAAAAATTCTGACCTCCTCCCAGAAGGCTGTTACATTCTCCATCACTACATCTGTAGTTGTTAAGTTATATTCCAATGTCTTATATTCTTGCTTTTGTAAGAAATCCTGTTCACAAAAGAAAGCAAAAACATATTATACAACTAGGATACTGTTAATACATTATTACATCTATTTAAACTCTAATAAGTGCTGCATTTTGTATTTTATGAATTATATTAGAAATTTTTTCCTAAAAAATAATTTTATAAGTGTTCTAAAGTTAATTGTCAAGTACTAGGATTCATTATATTATAAACGCATTCTTTAAATATGTGACATTTTACAGAACTTCAGTTCAGTTCAGTCGCTCAGTCATGTCCAACTTTTGCGACTCCATGAATCACAGCACGCCAGGCCTCCCTGTCCACCAACAACTCCTGGAGTTCACTCAAACTCATGTCCATTGAGTCGGTAATGCCATCCAGCCATCTCATCCTCTGTCGCCCCCTTCTCCTCCTGCCCTCAATCCCTCCCAGCATCAGAGTCTTTTTCAATGAGTCAACTTTTCACATGAGGTGGCCAAAGTATTGGAGTTTCAGCTTCAGCATCAGTCCTTCCAATGAACACCCAGAACTGATCTCCTTTAGAATGGACTGGTTGAATCTCCTTGAAGTCCAAGGAAATCACAATAGTCTTCTCCAACACCACAGTTCAAAAGCATCAATTCTTTGGCGCTCAACTTTCTTCACAGTCCAACTCTCACATCCATATACGACTACTGGAAAAACCATAGCCTTAACTAGACAGACCTTTGTTGGCAAAGTAATGTCTCTGCTTTTGAATATGCTATCTAGGCTGGTCATAACTTACCTTCCAAGGAGTAAGCGTCTTTTAATTTCATGGCTGCAATCACCATCTGCCATGATTTTGCAGCCCCAAAAAATAAAGTCTGACACTGTTTCCACTGTTTGTCCATCTATTTCCCATGAAGTGATGGGACCAGATGCCATGATCATAGTTTTCTGAATGTTGAGCTTTAAACCAACTTTTTCACTCTCCTCTTTCACTTTCATCAAGAGATGTTTTAGTTACTCTTCACTTTCTGCCATAAGGGTGGTGTCATCTGCATATCTGAGGTTATTGATATTTCTCCTGGCAATCTTGATTCCAGCTTGTGCTTCTTCTAGCCACTGGAGAAGGGAATGGCAAACCACTCCAGTATTCTTGCCTTGAGAACCCCATGAACAGTATGAAAAGGCAAAATGATAGGATACTGAAAGAGAAACTCCCCAGGTCAGTAGGTGCCCAATATGCTACTGGAGATCAGTAGAGAAATAACTCCAGAAAGAATGAACAGACAGAGCCAAGGCAAAAACAATACCCAGTTGTGGATGTGACTGGTAACAGAAGCAAGGTCCGATGCTGTAAAGAGCAATACTGCATAGGAACCTGGAATATTAGGTCCATGAATCAAGGCAAGTTGGAAGTGGTCAAACAGGAGATGGCAAGAGTGAACGTCGACATTCTAGGAACCAGCGAACTAAAATGGACTGGAATGGGTGATTTTAACTCAGATGACCATTATATCTACTACTGTGGGCAGGAACCTCTTAGAAGAAATGGAGTAGCCTTTTGGTCAACAAAAGAGTCCGAAATGCAGTACTTGGATGCAATCTCAAAAACGACAGAATGATGTCTGTTTCCAAGGCGAACCATTCAATATCACAGTAATCCAAGCCTGTGCCCCAACTAGTAACGCTGTTGAAGCTGAACAGTTCTATGAAGACCTACGAGACCTTTTAGAACTAACACCCAAAAAAGATGTCCTTTTCATTACAGGGGACTGGAATGCAGAAGTAGGAAGTCAAGAAACATCTGGGGTAACAGGCAAATTTGGCCTTGGAATTTCGGAATGAAGCAGGGCAAAGGCTAATAAAGTTTTGCCAAGAAAATGCACTGGTCATAGCAAACACCCTCTTCCAACAACACCAGAGAAGACTCTGCACATGGTCATCACCAGATGGTCAACACCAAAATCAGACTGATTATATTCTTTGCAGCCAAAGATGGAGAAGCTCTATACAGTTAGCAAAAACAAGACCAGGAGCTGACTGTGGCTCAGATCATGAACTCCTTATTGCCAAATTCAGACTTAAATTGAAGAAAGTAGGGAAAACCACTAGACCATTCAGGTATGACCTAAACCAAATCCTTTATGATTATACAGTGGAAGTGAGAAATAGATTTAAGGGACTAGATCTGATAGAGTGCCTGATGAACTATGGAATGAGGTTCGTGACATTGTACAGGAGACAGGGATCAAGACCATCCCCCTGGAAAAGAAATGCAAAAAGCAAAATGGCTGTCTGGGGAGGTCTTACAAACAGCTGTGAAAAGAAGAGAAGCAATAAGCAAAGGAGAAAAGGAAAGATATAAGCATCTGAATGCAGAGTTCCAAAGAATAGCAAGGAGAGATAAGAAAGCCTTCCTCAGCAATCATGCAAAGAAATAGAGGAAAACAACAGAATGGGAAAGACTAGAGATCTCTTCAAGAAAATTAGAGATACCAAGGGAACATTTCATGCAAAGATGGGCTTGATAAAGGACAGAAACTAAATGGACCTAACAGAAGCAGAAGATATTAAGAAGAGGTGGCAAGACTACACAGAAGAACTGTACAAAAAAGATCTTCATGACCCAGATAATCACGATAGTGTGATCACTAACCTAGAGCCAGACATCCTGGAATGTGAAGTCAAGTGGGCCTTAGAAAGCATCACTAGGAACAAAGCTAGTGGAGGTAATGGAATTCCAGTTGAGCTATTTCAAATCCTGAAAGATGATGCTGTGAAAGTGCTGCACTCAATATGCCAGCACATTTGGAAAACTGAACAGTGGCCACAGGACTGGAAAAGGTCAGTTTTCATTCCAATCCCAAAGAAAGGCAATGCCAAAGAATGCTCAAACTACCGCACAATTGCACTCATCTCACACGCTAGTAAAGTAATGCTCAAAATTCTCCAAGCCAGGCTTCAGCAATATGTGAACCATGAACTTCCTGATGTTCAAGCTGGTTTTAGAAAAGGCAAAGGAACCAGAGATCAAATTGCCAACATCCGCTGGATCATGGAAAAAGCAAGAGAGTTCCAGAAAAACATCTATTTCTGCTTTATTGACTATGCCAAAGCCTTTGACTGTGTGGATCACAATAAACTGTGGAAAATTCTGAAAGAGATGGGAATACCAGACCACCTGACCTGCCTCTTGAGAAACCTATATGCAGGTCAGGAAGCAACAGTTAGAACTGGACAAGGAACAACAGACTGGTTCCAAATAGGAAAAGGAGTACATCAAGGCTGTAATTGTCACCCTGCTTACAGAACTTATTTATACATTAAATTTTAACATACCACTGACTCATCCTTGTACTAGACTACATGTTAACCTTAGTAATGAATTTAAAAAGCACACCTGAACTACCCACTAATCGCCTCAATTCAACATTAAGAGAGAGAAAACTGGTATTTTCATCTTTGTAGCATCCTTCTTTTATTAGTCCCTGGTCCACCATTGGCAAACTCTGTTGGTGGTTTAGTTGCTGGTTCTTGTCCCACTCCTGTGACCCCATGGACTGTAGCCTGCCAGGCTTCTCTGTCCATGGGATTTTCCAGGTAAGAATTCTGGAATGGCTTGCCATTTCCTTCACCAGGGGAATCTTCCTGACCCAGCCAGCGATCGAGCCCGGGTCTCTTGCACTGCAGGCAAATTCTCTACTGACTGAGGTACTAGGGAAGTCAAACTCTGGCCTAGGTTAAATAATGGCAGAACTACCTTAAAGTGGCTCACCCTTCCCCCTCATTTTTTTACACTTATGGCACACTGATTTATTTTCTGGATTAAATATTTAAATATACATCACAACAGCATAATAAAACATTTTGAATTGTATACTAATTCTAAAAATTATAACCACATCCAAGGTCCTGGTGGTGATTCTGTTAGCTTGGCATAAATTGAGTCTAATAACCGTAAGGACTTTAGAACTTCTCTTCAAAATTAACAGCTACGTCAGAATGCTGAGATTTTAAGGTAATTAATGTGGCATACATTGTCATTCTCATCCATCATACTGTTCAGAAAAATACTTGGAAAAGTTTAAGGTAAACATTCCTAGCATTAGCTAGAAAATTTAATAACTTCCTGATGAATCTGCCACCATGATTTTGCACATTTGCCAAGTTCATTAGAACTATTCGATTGATTGATTACTTGAATAATAATCTCCAGAATACGGAAACAATATTTTTTTCAATTTCTCTGACTAAAATCTCATGGGCTCTCATTTTATTTCACTAGGCTTTACAAGGGCTTGTTGGACCACATATAGACATCAAGAGAGGAAATACTGTACATCAAACAGGTCCAAGGCCAAGAATTCATCTCTAGAGAGTTTGCTCAGGACAAAAGTTCTAAACTGCTCTAAATTCATGGAGTCAGAGGACCCATTTTGGTACGCTACCTGTATTTTGTTTATTGCTCCCAGAGAATCATACCAAGTTTGTACAGCCCAGGGGAACTGCCGAGTAACTGCCATGCGCAGAACGATGCAGAATGAGATGGTTGTGAATATTTTTCGAAGGATGATTCCTTTGAGCAGTGCATAAGGAAGCACAGATAAAAATACCACAAAGAACCCTGAGAAGAAGAAGGCTGAGCTATTGAGGTATCTCACATAGGCTGCCTTCCGGGTGAGTTTCAGTTCTGTTCTAAAAAAAAACAAAAAAACAAATAGTAAGATTTGGGGTGCTTATATATACTTTCCAAAATATCAGGCATCTTGGAATAAAAAATCTGCACATAGACTCTCAAAAGCTTTCTCTCTGCTTTCTGATTCTGGTTCTACCCTAGATGAGCTGTGTGACCTTGAACAAGTTATTTAACCTCTCTGGGCCTCAGTTATCTTTTCTGAAAGAGGGGTGGATGACAATGAATATACCAGCATATAATACGTATAAATATTATTTTTAAATAATCTCAATAATTATTACATTATTTTTATATCTTCATTCACATCATTATTAATTTATAGATTAATGAAACTAGCAATTTTTTATTGATTGGTGTTTTAAGTATTTAAGTACAGATATGAGAATAATTTTGAAAGATTTATAGAAGGAAAAGACAATTCTGGGATTCCCTAATGGATTGTCAACATTTTAGAAGTTCTGGATTGGCTTTGGAGAACCTTTAAAATAACATATGAGCCAAAGAGAAGTGGTTCTCAAGGCTTAGCACAGGTAAAAATCACCTGAGAAACTTTTTAAAATGAAGTGTATCAGGATCACCATTCAGAGATATTGACTGAGTCTGCAGTAGGCCTCCAGAATCCGCTTTTTAAAAAAGATTGCTGCCAGTAATTCTTGGAAAATTACAAGAGAATAGATATTGCATCCACCCTCTCTCCTTTCAGGATAATTATTTGCAATCATACTTTTTTTCAGTCTGAACTGCAAATGTGAACTATTTTTTCAACACAAACAGAAGAGGTTTAAATGCACCAACAGGCAGAAAACAGGGAGTGCAGAGCTGGCAAAAACAGAAGACAATGCTTCCTTCGACCTTCATCCCACCCTCACAGGATCATCAAAACTGGAGTCACTTGTGATCCTTCCGTTCAGCTCTTGTGAGGGAAAGAGCAGAGATGAGTCAGACAAGTAGAGCATGCTGGTGGGAGGGGGCGATAGCTGTGCCTGGCATTTGGGTGCTAGTTCCACATGCTTGTACAACTCAGAAAAGTTCTCATTCTCAAGTGGTAGAATTCAGATGAAATCTTTTTTTCAAGTCTGAAAAAAAATGTAATCCTCAGCACTCTGATGAAGAAAATGAAGTTCAGTGCTCCCACCTACATTGTGATTCCCAGTCTAATGTGGTTTAGCTTACCTATTTTAATTATTTGGCATTAAAGGCAGATTATGATTTTGGAATCTAACTGGGGTGTGACTCAGCTCTGCTGGTTATAGCTATGCCATCTTAAGCAAGTTGCTCTTCCCTCTGTCCCTACAGAATCCACATCTACAGAAGAGAAATGTAACATCTCCCTTGTGGAGTTGTCGCCACAATAAACGACAGCACAGGAACTTGCACTTAGAACTTTCATGTCTCTTTAATCTTCAACTGAAAGAATACTGTTGGCTAGGCTTATATTTTTTTAATGCTAGAAAATGCTGATTACCAAAATGTTAATAAATCTGTCAAAACTGTCATTGTATATAATAAACAGTTGAGGAAAATGAAGGAATGATACTATAAGAAAAGAATAACGGGCTCAAGAACATGTATTGATATAAGAATCACCCAGAAAGCAGCACTCCCCATAATAATAACACTAACACTTTGAGTCATAAAAACATTTTATCTTATTATGATTAAAAAAATTGAAAGTGACTTTATTACCAGAGAGCAGTAAAGAAGTAGATTTTCAGGGAGCACTGCATAGCCTTTTACCCAGTTCATCAATGACCCTTGAGAGCTAACTCAGTTGTTAAAGAGAAACATTTCAACCAACTAAGCAAGATCTTTACGGATGTTTCTGGAAAGAAAATATAATTCCTTTCCTGGATTTGTCTTGAAAGGCATAATAAAAACAGGTGACCAATCATGTTTGGGCAATAAGTAGTCTTTTACTCTTTCTATTTACATGGCAAAGGACTTACCATTTCAGCATCTCTTTTGTTGTTCCAATCACACACCTGCAGCTCAGTTACCACTGTCTCCTGGACTCAGCAGCCTGAATCCCTGATAATCATATTCATATCATCTAAAATGGAACTCTTCTCTTTAGTATCTTTTCTTCCTTTGAAATTCTCATGAGCTAATTCATTCTGAAATTATTTGCCCTTTAACAGAAGATCTATGCCCACTGAGTCTCCTTAGAACCCTTTTTTAAAATTGCAATTTGTAGAACATGGAACTTGACTAAAGAAAAATGGTCTTAGGGCTACAGAAATACCTTGGTTTATATCATGTTCAAAATTTTCTCAGCAACAGTATCCCAGTCTGTGCTGTACTTTTTTGCTGGCTATAATCTTTACTAACCAGTGAAAGAAAGTTATCTGAGGCAAAACAAGACCAGAGATCAAGATGGGTGCCAAGTACTGATTCTACTTTAGGCGGTGGCTTTCATTACTTGAATTGATTTTTCAAGTGGAGGGTTTATAGAACACAATTTATAGATATTACCCTGGCATTGCTCTTAAGTAAAGGAAGAACAAACATATTTTAAACAAACAGAAGGGTTTTTTTTTGGTTTTCTTTTCATGAGCCATAACATACAAATTAAGGAAGTTATAATACTAGAGAATCATTTATTTGGCTCAGAGTTGTATCTTTTTTACTCTAGCAGCTCTATTTAAGGTTTCATTCAGTCTTTAGCATCATGATCATTAGTTTAGTCTATTAAGCAGCTGTAAACACAAATAGGCAGTTCTTTGTAAGATATCCTTGTAGTGCAAAAATAGCTCACCTATGTAAAATGCCAGTCCCATGAAAATGACATTAGACCACTAACACATGAATACTGATATAACTTAACACAACTATTTGGTTGTCAGAAATTTCAAATATGAGCTGAAGTCCACTGTGACATACTCCTTTTAAATATATTAAACCTTAATTGACTAATTTAACTGATATTAACATTTTTCGAATGACTTACTGTCTTAGGTTTTCAATGATTTTTTCCATTGCTTCTTCCCAGCAGTATGCCTTAACTGATTGGATATTTTCAATCATTTCTGACGTTATCACCAGTCTTTCATTGATCTTTCCAGCTCTCTGATCTCTGTAAATTATTTCATCCACAAATCAAATACTTAGTAAAAATAAGGCAAGCCGCCCACTAAGAACTGCCCAAGCTTTTAAGAAAAGCCACATTTCTTTTATTAAACAGATGGATGCTTATTTTATTATCAAATACACAGTGATAAAAATAGTAACACTCAATCAGTAAATGCCTCCCATGTGCAGACCATGTATGAGATGCATGTCATATACTATGCCTAATCCTCCGAGGGAGGCGACTATTTCATTTTCAAAACTGAAAAAACCAGAAACACAAAGGTTGAAGCAGCTTGACACAGGTCATATGTCTAGTAAGGTGCAAAGTGGGATTCAAACTAAGAACTATTTGACTCCAAAATTTGAACACTTTCCTTCACACTCTAGCTGGCAAACTCCAGAAGTCCTCTTTCATAAGCAGTGATTGGGATCACTGAATCATTCAGTAAAAGAAAGCCACTAAGGCTGTGATGTGATGATTCAAGAACCAGAGTAGAAAAAGCTCATGAACTTTACCTAAAATGTATGCATTCCCTCCCATTCACAATGTTTTGAATACAATGTTTGGATACAATGTTTTATCCATTGTACCTAAATCTCTGATGTGCAAAAAAGCAAAATGGATGGTAACATACTTATAAAGAAATTCTATAGACTGGCAAGCTAAAAAATGTACCATTGATATAGAAAGTATCATTTATATCCAGGTCCCCAACCTCTGGGATCTAATGTCTGATGATCTGAGGTGGAGCTGATATAATAATAACAGAAATGAAGTGTACCCCTCTCCCCGTCCATGGAAAAACTGTCTTCCACGAAACCAGTCTCTGGTGCCAAAATGGTTGGGGACCTCTGATAACATCATGAAAATATTCCTTTTTGCGACACCTAGTAAGAAGATCCAAGGTTCAGTACATAGAGAAGTTCTGGTTTTACCTGAGTGGGCTAGTATGTCATACACTCTGCCTAATCCTTCTGACAGCCTAAGGGAGATGATTATTTCATTTTAAAGATGAAAAAAACAAACACAGTGGCAGAAGCAGCTTGACACAAGTCATATAACTAGTAAGAATGCAATCTGTGTTTCACACTATTTAAAGAGTTTATACCTGTACTTCATCATCATTTTCCCTAATCCGGCTTGAAGAAGGGCGAGGACTATGAGGAAAGCAAGCCCACAGAAGGTGAAGGCCTGCAACAACTCCCAGAGCAGCCCCATGAGCAGCGTCACTTGCAGAGGAGCGATCCACACAAAATGTGCCAGTGCGAGTCCCTGAAAAATAAAATCACAGTGAAAACCATGGACATTTTATCCTCCACCCCCAAAACAAAGAGAAAATCAAGAACAGGAGAAAGAAATCAAGCACAGTGAGTTCATACAATCATGGTTCTGAATGCACTAAAATCTAGGTATTCATTATATGGAGCACACAGCAATGTGCTTAAACATTCTACACAGAGACTAACTGCAAGTTAGTCCAAACCAACTGCAAGTCACTGTGATTTTTTCCAGTGGATATGTGTAGTGATTGGATATCACCACACCACTTAGGTACCGTGTCTAGAATTCTTTAAGTAACTTATTCCTCTGTGAATAAAGCAAGAGCCATGACACAGAACATGAGAAGACAAGACTCTCCTGAATTTCAGTCTATAAAATTGCACAACCCTATTACCTGACCAAATACTCAGAAAACAACATGCACACTCAATTCAAAGTAAATTACTTAGCACTTGCTGAGAGTCTGATAGCATGCTAAATACTAGAAATGCAAAGATAAATACATTGTGTATAAAATACATAATCTGTCCTCAAGGACCTTGAATTTTATTGTGACAGAAGACAGCCCTAAACAAGAATTTTTCAGAGTATCATACTCAGCCAAAGGAAATAACTGATTTAAAGCATTAAAATGAAACAAGATCTGATAAGGATTTAATTTTGAAAAACCACACCAAATAAAAAGCCAGCTGAGGTGCCCTTGAGTTGTCTGGTTCTGTGAGATCCCAAAATGGCACTCTGCTACACAAGTCGGTTTTCAGAAATAGGGAAGCTAGGAATGCTTACGACATAACCACTCACTAGTTATCTGACTCAGAAAATCTTTGGGGTTGTATGATTTATAACAAAGGTGCATAAAAGAGTAAATCAGTAGGTACATACTTCATCAAATTTGTTCAGGTTGTTGGAAAGGAGACTAACAAGTTGTCCAATACTTATTTTATCCAGAACACGGCTTGATAGCTTCAAAGTCTAAAAGGAAATTAGAAGTTAGATGATGTCACTGCACAGTAGACATATTTATAAGCATGTTATAATACAGCTGAGGAGTTAGGTAACTATGCATGCATTTTTTAAGTAAACCTAATAAAATTATCTTATGTTCATTTAATTTAGTATCTTCTCAGATTTATAAATATTTCTCTTTACAACAAATATAATGGCATGCCTCTACTTATATTATTTAACAGTATCTATGGGGTCGCAGAGTCGGACACGACTGAAGCGACTTAGCAGCAGCAGCAGCAGTAGAGAGGGTTAACAATTGTTTCTAGTCCAAAATGGGAAAAATATTGTACTTAAATATTCATTTATATACTGCAGAGGTTTGCTTGTTGTTTTTTTATTTTTGTTTGTTTTTATTACAGATGAAACTAAAGGCAAGTGAAATTTGAGATTAAAACTTCAGTCTCATAGGGAATTATATTCAATATCTTATAATAACCTATAGTGGAAAAGAATCAGGAAAAAAAAGATATATATATATCTGCATCACTTTGCTGTATACTTGAAACTAATAATAATGTAAGTCAATATATTCAATAAAATTTTTTAAAATAAAATCTTGGCCTTAAATTTTTCATGTACTCTATGGTGACTATTGAATAAAATTACAGTTAAAGTCAATACAAGTATATTATAAATAATTATTAATAATTGTCTGAAAGATTACATTAACAACAAAAAATTCTTAAATTTTACAACGAAAAATACATCCATATAGACAAACAGGATTGTAAGTAGATAAATTAATTATTATTATGAGTGGTCACAGGCACACTTCACCTACAAAATTTAATAAGAATTGGCTTTGACTGAAGAGTACCCATTTAACATTTGCTTCAACTGACTCTCACACATGTATTGAGCACTTAGATACAAATCACTGTATTCAGGGTTTCAGGGATTATTATTAGTTATTAAAAAAATTATTACCTCAAGACACCTAACAAATACATAACTAAATATGATAAACTAGTTAAAGGGAGTGGAATATAATAGGGTGGTTAAGAGCAAGTTTACATATCTGGTTATAAAAATCTGTAAATATTTCACTGAGGGAGAATTTAAGATGGTGTGGAATAACAGATAGTGTTTAGATAAGCACAGATGAAGAAAGAATAAAGCTGTTAACTCCAAATGCTATTAGAGTAGTATGTCGGGGCAGGGTCCATTGAGCTAGATGATACATGCTTTAGTAACACACTCAGTCTCAGGTGACCCGAATTCTATAGTGCTTAACATGGAATGTACGTGCACAGTAAATACTCAGTGAATATCTACTCACTATATAGTTATCTTTCTCAAAATTCACAGGCAAAGTTCAACCTAGTTTGCATTTAGATTCATTATTTAAAATCTAATTTGAATGTATCATGTTGCAGATTTTGGAACAAAGAAGATGATGCTCTATGACAAAATCTATAATAATCTGGGGAGAGTCAGTGGCTGCCTGCCACATGGATAAAACTGGTCAGATAAGGCACTAGTTAACTTTAATGACCAAACCACACATGGAGATGCAATTGTCTTCTTAGATGGTGATGTCAGTGCAGGTCAGTAGGTATGGCTAGAGGGGTAAAGTAAGCTGGGTAAGAGCACATATAAACAACACTGAGAAAGAACAGACATAGCTTCCAACTTTTCATTAACGCATCCTGGGTTTGAAGGAACATATATTGCTGTATTTGTGCTAAACATAATATAAGAACTAATCCACAAACTAAACAACTCTTTGCCCTCCCTTCCACTTTAGCCCTGAGGGCTTCATGTCTCTCTTTCTATTAACACAATTTGACTTGCGACATTATTTCAGTACCTATCTTATGTTCTCTAGTAACTGGAAAACCCTTAACTTCAAGAGGGAAGCCCATGTGGCACAGTGGTAAAGAATCTGCCTGCCAATGAAGGAGACATGAGATGTGGGGTTTGATCCCTGGGTTAGGAAGATCCCCTAGATAGGAAATGGAAACCCACTTCAGTATTCTTGCCTGGAAAATTCCATGGACAGTGGAGTCTGGCAGGTCCATGGGGTCATAAAGAGTTGGACATGACTTCAAGGATTGTGACTTATCCACTTTAGAAATTTTGAAGCAGTTCTTGCACAGTGTTCTATACTTTTTAGGCCTTTAGTTTATCAAAATATTTTATTCATAAAATAGGAATAATAGTTTCTACCATATAGAGTTTTGAGGAGGATCAAATGAAATGATATACCTAAATCACTTAGAAGTTTGTCATGAACATCAATTATCACTATAATAATCGCTTTTATAACTGTTTTTATTTTTTTTTATTTTTTTAAGCACAGAGTATAATTTTATTTATTTATTTATTTTTAATTTTATTTTTAAACTTTACAATACTGTATTAGTTTTGCCAAACATCAAAATGAATCTACCACAGGTATACCCATGCTCCCCATCCTGAACCCTCCTCCCTCCTCCCTCCCCATACCCTCCCTCTGGGTCGTCCCAGTGCACCAGCCCCAAGCATCCAGTATCGTGCATCGAACCTGGACTGGCGACTCATTTCATACATGACATTATACATGTTTCAATGCCATTCCCATATCTCCCTACCCTCTCCCTCTCCCACAGAGTCCATAAGACTGATCTATACATCAGTGTTTCTTTTGCTGTCTCGTACACAGGGTTATTGTTACCATCTTGCTAAATTCCATATATATGTGTTAGTTATAACTGTTTTTAAACTGGATTCAACTTTCTTTTATATGCATCTTGTCTAAATTCTATCTTCTAAATGATACCTAATAATTTATTCACTTATATAAAATTTCTGGATCAAGATAAGATTTTTATTGATTTATCACCTGTGCTTTCCTGGCACTTGTAAACTGATGAGATTGCAGCTGGGGTGATATGGTACACTGTGGACTCGGTTTTTCACTTGGGTCTCCATAAAAGGTCTTTTTGAACACTAATGTATAACTATCAAGGTTTTACAACACCACTGACCTTGCATGTATATTATGGAAATGTTAATGGGTTATTTGTAGAGGGAATGTCAGGTCCACAGCTCTTATAAGCCAAATATATAAAGTTTTTATATTGGGGTATATAAGAAAGAGAAGAAGGGTAAAGAAAATAACCAAAATAACCAACAAATTATCTATTAAAAAAAAAAAAAGAAATCTTTAATCTTGGTAAATCAGAGAGTCACACATAAATCAGGTTGGTGAAAGCATGTATCATTGTGTCACTAAGATGACCTTAAAATGTGTTTGTAAGGTAAGAAATTTCTTTTGTCCCCCCACTGTGATGCATGCATGCAGGATCTCAGTTCCTCAACCAGGGATCAAACCTGGGCCCCATGCAGTGGAAGTGTAGGGTCTTAACCACTGGATCACCAGGGAAGGCCTGGTAAGACAGTCTTAATTTGAATCCACCCAAAGCATGGTTTAGCAACTTGGGCTTTTGACTTGACAATGCATACGGAAAAGTAGAAAAGGTTCTTATGGTTGCCGTGTATGTGTTATTTCAAAATTTTTAATTTCCAAGACTTAGGATGACAAAAATCTAACTCAAAATAAGGCAGTGGATACTATCATTGTGTCATAACTAGTTAAAAATAGCACGAAGTCATGTCCAACTCTTGTGATCCCATGAACTGTAGCCTGCCAGGCTCCTCTGTCCATGGGATTCTCCAGGCAAGAATATGGGAGTAGGTTGCCATTCCCTTCTTCATGGGAACTTCCCAACCCAGGAATTGAACCCATGTCTCCCACATTGCAGGTAGATGCTTAACTGAGCGAGCTATGGAGGAAGCCCCCATAACAAGTTAAGGTAGAAATATCAATTGCTTGGTTGATCAATAACAATTACACACTATATTCTTGTTATTGCACATAAAGACAAATGGCATTTTACCATAAGATGATATTTTGTCAATGACATTTATGCACACAGCAAGAATCATTTCAACAGGGAGCCATGGATTCCAAAAATTGATGATATGGAAAAAACAAATATGAAGCTTAAAATACAGGCAGTTTACAGAATTACTCAATAATTATTAGTTGAAGGGAAGTATCAAGGAAAAATGAGAAATATTCATTATTCCTGCCATTTACTTCACAGCCCTACAAAACTGATTTTAGCCTTTATCCCTTACTTGTACTAGTGTAGCATTTAAAACACAATGCCACTAACAAGTAGCATCAAGACTGTGCAAGGAAGTATTACCTTCTTATAAATCAAACTAAACATAGCTATTCTCATCTGCATTCCAATGTGATGGAGACCAAAAATGGCTGGGTGCAGGAGCAGTGTCCTCACGATAAAGAGAAGGCATAGGCCTATGCCTAAGTAAATGGCAATGGAGCGTTCCACCTTGTTATCTGGGTCATAGGAAGCTATGATTCTTCCCAGTAAGAGAGGCTGGACTGCTTTGGTGACTTCCTGCAGAAGATGGAAAACAGAAAAATGAAATTTTATTTTTCTTTCATAAAGTGTCCTCACAATGTCAACACAAGCAGTTTCATCTTTACAGGAGGATTTAAAATGGGCTTACACAGCAGGCCATGCCATACGTGAAACTCTTGATGTCCTTTGTAATATCTTTATACTATGAAATAAGACTTTATTTAGGTTTTAGCAAAAATCATTTGGAAACATTTATGTATGAGGTGTTTTCTTTCTTTTTTTTTTACTAAAAATATATAGCAGCCATAAAGTAAAGGTCCAATTTCTAAAGTAGTGTGTTAATTGGTAACATCTACATTGCACTTAACACTTTATAAAATATTTTTCATTTGATTTTTATGACAACTTCAGGAGTCAAGAGTAGGCATTATTAGTTTCACAGTGCAGATGAAAAAACCAAAGCCAAAGAGACCAAGCGATTGATGTGATTTCAA
The DNA here is from genome assembly GCF_032452875.1 of Bos javanicus. Lineage (NCBI taxonomy): Eukaryota > Metazoa > Chordata > Mammalia > Artiodactyla > Bovidae > Bos > Bos javanicus. The sequence continues at coordinate 51,541,340 of NC_083871.1, forward strand.
AATAGAACTCTCAAAAGTACTTTCTGAGTGATAGAATGAACAGCAGAATGAACAGCTTCTTGAGACAACCACATAAAGGGGAGCTGGCAACAGGAGGGAGGAGCAAAAAGGCACTGGTGCTATTGACAGTCCAATGCTGTATCCTTCCCAGTCTGGGATAGGTGGTGACTTTTAGGAAGAAGTGTGTCAAAAAATTGCAGCCTCAGGCCAGTTTCCAACTATTCATCAAGGGCTCAAAGGTCTATGAGTTAACAAGAAAGAAAAGAAAGTGAAGTTGCTCAGTCGTGTCTGACTCTTTGAGACCCCGAATCCTGAAAGATGATGCTGTGAAAGTGCTGTACTCAATATGCCAGCACATTTGGAAAACTCAGCAGTGGCCACAGGACTGGAAAAGGTCAGCTTTCATTCCAATCCCAAAGAAAGGCAATGCCAAAGAATGCTCAAACTACCACACAATTGCACTCATCTCACACGCTAGTAAAGTAATGCTCAAAATTCTCCAAGCCAGGCTTCAGCAACATGTGAACAGTGAACTTCCTGATGCTCAAGCTGGTTTTAGAAAAGGCAGAGGAACCAGATATCAAATGGCCAACAGCTGCTGGATCATGGAAAAAGCAAGAGAGTTCCAGAAAAACATCTATTTCTGCTTTATTGACTATGCCAAAGCCTTTGACTATCTGGTTCACAATCAACTGTGGAAAATTCTTCAAGAGATGGGAATAGCAGACCACCTGACCTGCCTCTTGAGAAACCTATATGCAGGTCAGGAAGCAACAGTTAGAACTAGACATGGAACAACAGACTGGTTCCAAATAGGAAAAGGAGTTCATCAAGGCTGTATATTGTCACCCTGTTTATTTAACTTATATGCAGAGTACATCATGAGAAACGCTGGACTGGAAGAAACACAAGCTGGAATCAAGATTGGCAGGAGAAATATCAATAACCTCAGATATGCAGATGACACCACCCTTATGGCAGAAAGAGAAGAGGAACTCAAAAGCCTCTTGATGAAAGTGAAAGTGGAGAGTGAAAAAGCTGGCTTAAAGCTCAACATTCAGAAAACGAAGATCATGGCATCCGGTCCCATCACTTCATGGGAAATAGATGGGGAAACAGTGGACACAGTGTCAGACTTTCTTTTTTGGGCTCCAAAATTACTGCAGATGGTGACTGCAGCCATGAGATTAAAAAACGCTTATTCCTTGGAAGGAAAGTTATGACCAACCTAGATAGCATATTCAAAAGCAGAGACATTACTTTGCCAACAAAGGTCCATCTAGTCAAGGCTATGGTTTTTCCAGTGGTCATGTACGGATGTGAGAGTTGGACTGTGAAGAAGGCTGAGTGCTGAAGAATTGATGCTTTTGAACTGTGGTGTTGGAGAAGACTCTTGAGAGTCCCTTGGACTGCAAGGAGATCCAACCAGTCCATTCTGAAGGAGATCAGCCCTGGGATTTCTTTGGAAGGAATGATGCTAAAGCTGAAACTCCAGTACTTTGGCCACCTCATGCAAAGAGTTGACTCATTGGAAAAGATTCTGACGCTGGGAGGGACTGGGGACAGAAGGAGAAGGGGACGACAGAGGATGAGATGGCTGGATGGCATCACTGATTCGATGGACGTGAGTTTGAGTGAACTCCGGGAGTTGGGTGATGGACAGGGAGGCCTGGCGTGCTGCAGTTCTTGGGGTCGCAAAGAGTTGGACATGACTGAGCGACTGAACTGAACTGAACTGAACTGGACTGTAGCCCGCCAGGCTCTTCTGTCCATGGGATTCTCCAGGCAAGAATACTGGAGTGGGTTGCCATTTCCTTCTCCAGGGGATCTTCCCAACGCATTCCCAGGTCTCCCGCATTGCAGGCAGAAGCTTTATCCTCTGAGCCACCAGGGAAGCACAGGATGAGTTAACAAGGCAAGACCAAAGTTGTGTTTTCCAAATCCACTTTGTCTGATCCTCAACTGACCACTGAATCAAACTGTTCACCAAATCATTACCACTTTGCCTGGATATGTAAGAACAGATTTGAACACATGGATTTGAATCCAGACGGTCTAAGTCTTAACCATCTTGCTAAACTGCCTTCAAAAGAAAAAGACATAATTCTTGTTTCATGGTGGTCTAGTGAAATGGGGATATGAGGCTAAACCTTGCCTGGAAATAATGCTATGCTAATTGAGTCTATTTCATATGTATATTTTCAACCAGACAGCCCCTCCCCCCTTTTTGCCTAGCGTTATTCTCCCTCAGCTGATAATTTGCTCCACCCACCGCACCCCCACCCCCATTTTCTACAATGTCTTTTCTAAACCTCAGTGCCCAACTCCATCAGCCCACTCATTCTCAATAGGTAAAGTGCTTTCCTATAACCACATCATCCCCACAAGCTATAAGCCATAGTGCCATCCTTGACTGACTACAGGCTTTACATAGCTACTCATTCAATACTTGGTATTCAGTACCTCATTTCAAATTAACTACATAGACCAAGGTTCTGAATGTAAGAAAAAGTTCAAACCTTTTTAAAAACTTTCCAAACTAATCACAAACATGGAATATTAGAATTCTCTCATCCCATATAGCCACATTTGAATATAAGTTTGAATTGTACCAAACAGACAGATACTAAAAAAAATAAACAAACATGCTAACAACCTACCCAGATAAACCAGGTAAATAGTTGGCCATATCTACTAAAGAGTCTATTTATCTTCCCAGGTGGCTCAGTGGTAAAGAAGCCACCTGCCAATGCAGGGGGCATAAGAGATGTTGAGAAGATCCCCTGGAGAAGGAACTGCAACCCACTCCAGTACTCTTGTCTGGGAAATCCCATGGATAGAGGAACCTGGTGGGCTGAAGTCCATGGGGTCGCTAAAGACACAGGACTTAGCGACTGAGCACACATGCACACAGAAGAGTACCTTCTATCTAAAAGGTAAATAAGTGCAGAAATTACTGCTTGTTGGCATGTACCATTTTATGCATGCTTTGTACTTTTGTTACGTGTACATTCATTTTTACAATATATAGAATTGTTTTTGAGGCTGTAACCTTTATATAAATGGTATCATATTGTGCTGCTTGCAACTTTCTTTTAACTTTTTAAACACAGTTGTGTTTCTGACATGTAGCCCCAATGATACTTATATATCTACCTCATTTATTCTAAGTGCTGTTTATATGACATCCTGTGAATAAATCAGGATAATCACCCCATTCCCTATGCTGGGGAAGATGGGCTGTTCCCATTCCTCAACTATTAAATCTGTGCAAGTGCTGCCCTGGCTGTTTTTATTAAGTTCTATAGATTCATGCCAAACTTTCTCTAGAATAGATCATTTATTTCAAAATAATTCCTTAAACTATGAAAATGTACAGTCAACATGAACCTTAGATTTGAAACTACATGTATAAATATATCCATAATACAAATATAATTTTCATAGTATGCTTATAGTGGCACTATTTCATCCTCAAACTTAATTTTACATCAATGTTTTATCCTAGAATTTTTCCATATTATGTCTACATTCTTCATAGACAAATGTCAATGCCACATCTATACTGATTTATTTTTACACTAATATTGGGTTTGCATTTGGTTAAAATGCTCTCTTGATTGCAGTCAAGAGGAATGAACTCATATGTGCCACCCATGTTGGATATACTGTGTGTGGCCATGAAGCAGAGAATAAGTTGGGAGCACTACCAGACATAACAGATAAAATGTCATTTCTTGTTCATTATAAGACTTTAGCCAGAAGACTATGATGTGTGACAACTTTCCATGAATCCAGCTGCTTGTATCATAATTAGCATAATCACCTTCCTTTTTCCAGGACTAGTAGATACTATTATTGAATATAGAACCACTGATAAAAACCACCATGCATATTTCTAAGGAGTGACTCTTATCTATGGAATGCCAAAAAAGAATATTCTGAGGGAAAAGAGAAATATTTTAGTAATTGAGCTGTACACAGAATTTTTAGAGTTAGAAATATATGGGTTTACTTAAGTTTTCTCCTACTGAGTAATCTGAACTAAAGTCCCTGCCACTGTATCACCATTATTTTTTTTCCATAACCTGTCACCTCACAACAGAACTATTTGCAGAATTGGAATTCAGTTGTGACTTATAACAAAATAAATAAGACTGTGTTAATCTGATTCAGATACCTATTCTGCAGGTTGCATGACTGAATTAATTAGCTGTCCCCTTACCTCAAACAAAAAGAGAACATATTCATCCTTTGAACAACAATGGCTATTCCACAATGACATTGGTAGCATTACTCTGGGAGGGTACATGTTCACAGAAAAAAGAAAAGAAAAATGCAGGAAATTTTTGGTAGAGAAAATTTTAATAATTTGACCATCTGCCAACAGCAAAACATAAACCTCACTGCCACATGGAACCCATCAACATTCAAGGACAAAATCAGCACCCCAGACCCCTCCTCCTATAGTTTTCCATGCTCTGTTTTAAGCAGCATGTTCTCTAATATTTATAATGAAAGCACTTACAGACATCACCTGATTTTATTATTTGGAAAGGAAAACAATGGTAACTGATACCTAGGCTTAATCTATGTGTGCAGTCCTTTAAAAAACCATCCTCGTAATGACTGGGAGAAACACAGTCCTCTATTCTTACTTCGTGTGAACCCTGTTGCCAGACTATTTTCATTACACAAGAAAAGTCCCAATTTGCGACCATGTAAAATAGTGCAAGCTGACTAAGGCTTGAATGTAATGAGGTAGAATGCAAATTTATTTAAAATTTGATAAAATATTTTATTTTTAATCAGACACAAATCAAGATGAAATTAAGAGTTCACTTAGATAATGGGAGAAGCCTGATACCAATCTTTAAGTCAGCGCGACAAGGCAATAAACACTGAAGTGAGAGTCATGAAATCCAAGTTCTTATCCCAGCATGTTACCTACACTCTGTGTCACCTTAGTCACTTCCCTCCTCTTGACAGTTTCCTCACTCATAAACTAAGTGGTGGAGCAAGCTTATCTTAAAGATCCCCTCCAGAGCTAATATCTCAGATTATATGATCTGAGTTCAGGGAATCCCACAGCAGAGGCTGAGGATTCCCTGGACAATTGTCTAGCACACATCCTGACGTTGCTATGTGTGTTTTCTACTCACAGGGATGCAGGTATGAATAGTATGAGTTCAGAAGACCATCTGGGTAGAGGGGGTCAAGCTAGAGAACAGCACAAGTGACTACCTTCCTGCTGGGAATATATTTAGATTAGCCTGCCAAGAAAAAATTAAGAAGCCTGAAAATACCTCCTGGGAAATACATCTGGTCTCTCCCAGGATCCTCTAGACCTCAGCTTAAATGAACTGTAGTGGAGTCTGAATCCTTTAACCATTTTGTTTTATCTGCACACTTAGGACAGCGTCAGATGTTTCTAGAGATACGAACGTCCGCTGGATAGTTAAACCAAGAAAGAAAGTTCAGGTGAAAACAGAAAACTTGGTTCATGCTTGCAATTACATTAAATTAATTAATCCCAAGATTACTTTAAAAATTATAATTGCAAATCCAAAGCATAGTTGTTTCTAATACAGGAGGAATCAGTTGAAAAACCTCTAAGGTTACATTGTTTTCTATAGTGTACAGTCAGTAAAATCATCATTATCATCTCGACTTGCTTTATATATATTTTATGTATCTTAATACCAGAAATGTAGAAAGAAAACAGAAATTATATAAAATAAGAAAATAGGTTCCTAGATACCAAGAGTAATAATTAAGTAAGCATCCCATTTCTAGTAACAATACAACAAATGATACATTGAAAATACCAATAATTAATATATACATATCTTAAAATATATTCTAAAAAACATTACTAAGACATATTTTTAAAGTCTTAAGTAAATGGAGAGACTGTAAACTTTCTAAAAAGAAAAAATGAATATTACAAAGCTAACATTCTCTTTCAAGTTATTGTATAAAATTAATACAATCTTCATCAGAATTCCTAGTGGATATTTGGGCATGAACCATAAGAGCAGGGACTGTCAGCTTTTCTGAGAGTCCCAACATCATGCACCATACCTAGCACAGAATATCCATTCAGCAAATACTTGAATCAACAGATAAAATGATTCAAAATTTCATTTGGAAAAAAGAGACTAACCAAAAACATTTGGGGAATAAGAATAATGTGTGAGAAGATCTACCTTACTGGGTATTAAATTATATTATACAGCTCTAATAGTTTGGGGAATGACAAAGAAATAGACTGATTTGTCTGGAATATTCAAGAACAGGTCCAAGTACAGACAGCAATTTTATATGTAATAAAATATGTCATTTTATTTCAGTGCAGAAAGTACAATAAACAATGGAGACACTCACACTTATTTTTTAAAAATTAGATTTCTATCTCAGACATGGGCTTCTCTGGTGGCTCAGACAATAAAGAATCTGCCTGCAATGCTGGAGACCCAGGTTCAATTCCTGAGTCAGGAAGATGCCCTGGAGAAGGGAATGACTATCACTCTAGCATCCTTGCCTGAAGGATTCCATGGACAGAGGAGCCTGGTGGGCTATAGTCCATGGGATCAAAGAGTCAGACACAACTGAGCAACTCGCACTTTCACCTTCATTTCATACATACATCCAAATAAATTCAAATGGATTCAATAATTACACATAATGCCGGATGCTTGGGGCTGGTGCACTGGGACGACCCAGGGGGATGGTGTGGGGAGGGAGGAGGGAGGAGAGTTCAGGATGGGGAACACATGTATGCCTGTGGCGGATTCATTTTGATGTTTGGCAAAACTAATACAATTATGTAAAGTTTAAAAATAAAATTTAAAAAAAGAAAAAAAAAAGATGAAAAAAAATTTTTTTAAGAAATATGCACTTACAACTCTGGGTAGAGAAGATTTTTTAAATGTCAAATGCCAAAGACAGAAAACAAACCTAAAACAAAAAGTACAGGTATGGGCAGCAAGTTTTTAAAAATTGAAACTTCTGATCATTAAGAAAATAAAAAATTAACAAAACCCACTAGAAACAAATAACAGGCTGAGGAAAATAGCCTTTCAAAAAGCAATAAGAAAATAAAAATAAACAAATAATATTAAAAGGCAATCAATTTACACCCCTCAAAAACATGTATATATAAATGCTTAATACATGTGCGTGCATGTTAAGTCATTACAGTCATGTCTGACTCTTTGAGACCGCACGGCCTGTAACCTGCCAGGCTCCTCTGTGCATAAAAACTGTTTAAACTCAGTAGGAGACAAAAATAATTCAAATAAAAATGATAATACACTTTTTAACAATTTGGAAATGTTTTTAGAATTATAATACCTATTGTTAGGACTGAATTTTCATACTTTAGTTTAAGGAAAGTAAATTAATACATCTTTTCTGGAAGGCAATTGGAAAATCTACTAAAATTTAGCTTTTAAAGAGATGTGCATTGAAAGATTATTTATAACAGTGAAAAATTGGAGGCAATCTAAATGTTCAATGATGAGGAACTGATAAAATAAATTATGGTACAGCCACATGAGTCATTAAGCATTAAAATGACTAGGTAGAAAAGTATCTAATGATATGAAAAGGCATTCATAATGCATTAAGAGAGGTAAATTTATAATGCATTATTTAAAGTAATGATTCACATCCCTTCGTTAAGTATATATATTCTTATCGGAAAAAGTTGGAAGATAAGCATCAAGTTTATCAATAATTATCTGATAATTTTCTTAATCATAAAAACACTCGAAATTAATAAACTTTAGATAGAAAGTTGTATATACCTTATGATAGTAAATAAATGATAAAAAGAAAACACACATACAAAAAAATGGAAGTGTAAACACACAGGCAGGGATATACCCAGAATTTACCATAAAATACAAACAGTACTGGCTTACATACCAAAGGAAAGGCTTATGATTTGAGAGAGTAAACAAAAGTGTCAAATTTTTATTTATCTTGATACACTACAGTCTGATGGAAATTTTTGACTTTATACTAACTGCTAAACAAACATTTTACATATTTGACATAGAAAATAAAACCTACCCACTGTTCCAACTATGCAATTTTTGCAAAAATGTATGTACACCAACACCAAGAACAGAATTCAAAAGTATCATCATAGTATCTGTCTACCCTGAAGCATGTTTTTAGATTCAATGCCTAACTGAAAATGTTTTGCTTTTGGTATTTTCCTTTGAGTGTTTATTGATTTAATAACTATTACTAGCAATGTCTTTACTAGAAATCTAAGCTATGTTCTTCATGTTTTATAAGAACATGTTCCTGGACTTGCTGATATAGTAGCAAGAGTAGGCTTAATTCAGAAAATGGAATACTATAAGATATGTTAAAATATTAATTTTAATTTCTGAAATAATAGTTAGAGTCTAGGTATTTTTATATGCTCTAGAAATATGAAATTGGTACTCTAAGACTTGCTTCTAGAGTATGGAAAAATAAGTAAATGCAAATAATAGGAGTATTTGTAAAGGTCGGTATAGACTATATTTAATGGTACAGTAACAGGTAACACTTATGAAGCACTTTCTTTGTACCAAGATATACTCTACATGCTTAACTTTAATTTGCACAATAATTCTATGAAGTAAGAGCTATTATTGTCTCCATTTACAATTTTAAAAAACTGAGACAAACAGTCTAAATAACTTGTCCAGTGTCAGACAGCTAGCAATTGGTTAAAACTAGGATCAAACCAGTTTGGTAACAGAGCCTCAACTCTTATTTATAACCTTAAATCAAAATGAAAACTGTTATAACATGACCTGGTTTTCCCCAAGATGATCATCAGTACAAGCATTGTGATTTGTTCAACATTAAACTACCAAATCAAGTTATGGTAATATCACTGCAATTTAAAATAAATACTATTTTTCTAGGCCCCATATGATAGACACATAATTTAAAAGTTAAAAGGAATCATAGAAACTGTACACCATCACCACATCACACTCATGAGTCACCACTCGATACTGGTTAACTAGAAGACATAAAGAGGCCCCAAGCTCACAGCAAGAATGAGGAAACTGGGCCACCGGTCCCAAAAGAGTCGGACATGACTTAGTAACTAAACAACAATAAACATGCAGTTTAAGCTGTTAAGTACAATACATGATCACAGAAAATTCCTAATTTATAAATCAACTTAATTCTAAAGTTTCACATGTGAGAACAGATGCATTTTGCCCCAGAGACAATATCCTATGAGACATGGTGTTGGATTCCTAAATTCGTCTTTAAAACCACATGTAATGCTAAATGCTTGTGCAGCAACTTTGTGTTCAATAGTACTGTAAAAGCCTAACCAACCCACATAATATTGTTTTTAACAGAAAGAGATTGGATCATCTCTCCATGCAATCTTGAGAGTACCTCCTAGCTACACCTTTGCCCTCTCCATGCACACTGTCATCTACTCTCCAACAGAGTCTTGAGAGAGAGTGCCAGAGTAAGACACAGAAAGTTAATAGTTAACATTGGGACATTGAAATAAACCCTTCAGTTCAGTTCAGTTCAGTTCAGTCACTCAGTCGTGTCCGACTCTTTGCGACCCCATGAATGGCAGCACGCCAGGCCTCCCTGTCCACCACAAACTCCCGGAGTTCACTCAGACTCACGTCCATCGAGTCAGTGATGCCATCCAGCCATCTCATCCTCTGTCGTCACCTTCTCCTCCTGCCCCCAATCCCTCCCAGCATCAGAGTCTTTTCCAATGAGTCAACTCTTCACATGAGGTGGCCAAAGTACTGGAGTTTCAGCCTCAGCATCAGTCCTTCCAAAGAAATCCCAGGGCTGATCTCCTTCAGAATGGACTGGTTGGATCTCCTTGCAGTCCAAGGGACTCTCAAGAGTCTTCTCCAACACCACAGTTCAAAAGCATCAATTCTTCAGCACTCAGCCTTCTTCACAGTCCAACTCTCACATCCGTACATGACCACTGGAAAAACCATAGCCTTGACTAGATGGACCTTTGTTGGCAAAGTCATCTCTCTGCTTTTCAATATGCTATCTAGGTTGGTCATAACTTTCCTTCCAAGGAGTAAGCGTCTTTTAATTTCATGGCTGCAGTCACCATCTGCAGTGATTTTGAAGCCCCCAAAAATAAAAGTCTGACACTATTTCCAGCTGTTTCCCCATCTATTTCCCATGAAGTGATGATCTTCATTTTCTGAATGTTGAGTTTTAAGCCAACTTATTCACTCTCCTCTTTCACTTTCATCAAGAGGCTTTTTAGTTCCTTTTCATTTTCTGCCATCAGGGTGGTGTCATCTGCATATCTGAGGTTATTGATATTTCTCCCAGCAATCTTGATTCCAGCTTGTGTTTCTTCCAGCCCAGCATCTCATGATGTACTCTGCATAGAAGTTAAATAAACAGGGTGACAATATACACCCTTGACATACTCCTTTTCCTATTTGGAACCAGTCTGTTGTTCCATGTCCAGTTCTAACTGTTGCTTCCTGACCTGCATACAAATTTCTCAAGAGGCAGGTCAGGTGGTCTGGTATTCCCATCTCTTTCAGAATTTTCCACAGTTGATTGTGATCCACACAGTCAAAGGCTTTGGCACAGTCAATAAAGCAGAAATATTCCTGTTTGTTTCCAAGGCAAACCATTCAATATCACAGTAATCCAAGTCTATGCCCCAACCAGAAACACTGAAGAAGCTGAAGTTGAACGGTTCTATGAAGACCTACAAGACCTTTTAGAACTAACACCCAAAAAAGATGTCCTTTTCATTATAGGGGACTGGAATGCAGAAGCAGTAAGTCAAGAAACACCTGGGGTAACAGGCGAATTTGGCCTTGGAATATGGAATGAAGCAGGGCAAAGACTAATAGAGTTTTCCCAAGAAAATGCACTGGTCATAGCAAACACCCTCTTCCAACAATACAAGAGAAGACTCTACACATGGACATCACCAGATGGTCAACACCAAAATCAGATTGATTATGTTCTTTGCAGCCAAAGATGGAGAAGCTCTATACAGTCAACAAAAACAAGACCAGGAGCTGACTGTGGCTCAGATCATGAACTCCTTATTGCCAAATTCAGACTTAAATTGAAGAAAGCAGGGAAAACCACTAGACCTTTCAGGTATGACCTAAATCAAATCCCTTATGATTATACAGTGGAAGTGAGAAATAGATTTAAGGGCCTAGATGTGGTAGATAGAGTGCCTGATGAACTATGGACAGGTTCGTGACATTGTACAGGAGACAGGGATCAAGACCATCCCCATGGAAAAGATATGCAAAAAAGCAAAATGGCTGTCTGGGGAGGCCTTACAAATAGCTGTGTAAAGAAGAGAAGCGAAAAGCAAAGGAGAAAAGGAAAGATATAAGCATCTGAATGCAGAGTTCCAAAGAATAGGAAGAAAAGATAAGAAAGCCTTCCTCAGGGATCAATACAAAGAAATAAAGGAAAACAACAGAATGGGAAAGACTAGAGATCTCTTCAAGAAATAAACGCTTAGCCACACTTAATCTCAGTGGGATTCCTGTCCCTTTCATTCAGGGACTCCTTGGCCATGATAAGTCCACCTAGTTCTTTTCTCACAACTGTAACTTCTAACTAGCCTTTCTCTTCTTCTATGACCCTGCAAGTCCCTGCTACTCAAAGTATAGTGCTAGGAAAAGAGCATCTTCACCTGGGAGCTTTTTTCTTTTTTTAATTTTTATTGGCATATAGTTGATTTATATTATTGTGTTACTTTCTTGTGAAGTGAAGTGAAGTCGCTCAGTCGTGTGTGACTCTTTGCGACCCCATGGACTGTAGCCTACCAGGCGCCTCAGTCCATGGAATTTTCCAGGCAGGAGTACTGGAGTGGGTTGCCATTTCCTTCTCCAGGGGATCTTCCCAACCCAGGGATTGAACCTGGGTCTCCCACATTGCAGGCAGACGGCTTTACTGTCTGAGCCATCAGGGAAGCCCTTTCTTTTAGAGATGAAGAATCTTAGGTTCAACTCAGAAACTTCTATATTTTAGCCAGGTGGGAGGAGCCGCTGCCTAGTATGTATATAAAAGTTTGAGAAACATTGTCCTTCTGTCATTAAGGGAGCTAATAATTATTTCTATGTTTAAAAATTTTTGATATCATCATTTTAAAAAATTCAACTAAAAAGTTCCAAAAGTACCACCCCACCCCCTATATCCTCACCTTAGATTCTAACGAAAGTCAGATGCATTCAGTGAAAATGTTCATGCCAGTCTACCTCAATCAGAATCACTGGGGGAATTTTATTCCAGAGTCCATCTCAGACCAAATAAACCACTTTATGTAGGGTCAGACTGGTTACACTAAAGTAAAAATAACCTGTTTCAAAGAAATCTAAACCATATAATTTTCCAAACCTTGTCACAGGAACTGGATAGTACACTATGGGCTGCACAAGTAAGTATAGCCATGTCTTAGGAATGGGGGTTCTAGTAGAGGACGGAAATATTCAGGATACAGGGTGAGTGTAGGCAGTATAGCATTCAAGACCCCAATGGGGTAAGAGAAGAAGTTAGATAGAGGGGATGGGAAAGGAAGCTGAAAAGAGTCCTCCATGACAGTCATCTAGATTTGCTGGAGGTAGCTGACCTTTACCATCTGAGCCACCAGGGAAGCCCACTTCCCTGGTGGCTCAGATGATAAAGCATCTGCCTACAATGTGGGAGACCTGGGTTTGATCCTCTGGAGAAGAAAATGGCAACCCACTCCAGTATTCTTGCCTGGAAAGTCCCATGGATAGAGGAGCAATGGTAGGCTACAGTCCATGGGGTCACAAAGAGTTGGACACAACTGAGCAACCTCACTTTCTTTTTGACTTTCACTTTCAGCTGACCTTAGGTTAAAGGGACATGCTAGTAAAAGTTATGCTTAAAGCTCTTCAAGCCAGGCTACAGCAGTATGGAAACCAAGAACTTCCAAATGTACAAGCTGGGTTTAGAAAAGGCAGAGCAACCAGAAATGAAATTGCAAACATTCCCTGGATCATAGAGAAAGCAAGGGAATTCCAGAAAAAAAAAAAAAATCTACTTCTGCTTTATTGACTACACTAAAGCCTTACAAGCACAACAAACTCTGGAAAATTCTTAAAGAGACGGGAGTACTAGACCACCTTACCTTTATGCAGGTCAAGAAGCAACATACAAACTTGTACGCAGGTCAAGACGCAACAATTAGAACTGGATATGGAACAATAGACTGGTTCCAAACTGGCAAAGCAGTACATCAAGGCTGTACATGCAGAGTACATCATGTGAAATGCCAGGCTGGATGATTCACAAGCTGCAGTCAGGATTTTTGGGAGAAATATCAACCTCAGATATGCAGATAATATCACTCTAATGGCAGAAAGTGAAGAGGAATTAAAGAGCCTTGTGATGAGACTGAAAGAGAAGAGTGAAAACGCTGGCTTGAAACTCAACATTCAAAAACCTAAGATCATGGCATCTGGTCCCAACACTTCATGGCAAATAGAAGGGGAAAAAGTGGAAGCAGTGACAGATTTTAGTTTCTTGGGCCCCAAAATCACTTCGGATGGTGACTATAAGCATGAAATTCAGACACTTGCTCCTTGGAAGGAAAGGCATGACAAACCTAGATAGCGTATTAAAAAACAGAGGTATCACCTTGTCAATAAAGGTCTGTATAGTCAAAGCTATGGTTTTTCCATATGGTAGTTATGTAAAGATGAGAGAATTGAATCATAAAGAAGGTTTAGAACTAAAGAACTTATGCTTTCATACTGTGGTGCTGGAGAAGACTTTTGAGAGTCCCTTGAACTGCAAGGAGATCAAACCAGTCAATTCTAAAAGAAATCAACCCTGAATATTCATTGGAAAGACTGATGATGAAGTTCCAATGCTTTGGCCACCTGATGCAAAAAGCTGACTCAGTGGAAAAAACCCTGATGCTGGGAAAGATTGAAGGCAAAAGGATAAGAAAGTGGCAGAGGATGAGATGGTTAGATAGCATCACCAACTCAATGGACATTAGTTTGAGCAAACTCAGGGATATAGTGAAGGACAGGGAAGCCTGGCGTGCTGCAGTCCATGTGGTTGCAAAGAGTCAGAGTCATAACTTAGTGACAACAACAGCAACAATGAAAAGGGACATAAGTAAGTCAAAGTGCCTACACCAGAGACTACTCATGTGTAGAATTTCCCCAAACACTCTCTTCATTAGCAGTATGCCTGAACTCAAACACCTACCCAATGTCTTTGTCCAAACATGACGACAAAGATCTTCTTTGGCAAGACAGACTATGGGACTTGACAACTCTAGCACCACAAGTCCCAAGACATCTTTATGCCCCTTAAACTTCTGGGGCTTAAGAAATTTAAATAATAAAAGTAGTTTGACCCAAGTTTTACTGATGTGTATCTCAATTTGATGATGGAAATATGCCCAGAGCTGCCTAGGAGTCAAAAATATATTTGAGCACGCACTTGTAAATTTCTTATCATAATAAAAGTATCATGATAACCATATTCTCTAAGTAATCTGCTTATAGAACTCCCTTCCCTTGACTCCCTCTAACTGTCCTTAATTGACTCACATAATTTTTCAACAGTGAGTTTCTCTACTATGCTCAGAGTCTTAGATGTTAAAGGCAATTTTGTATCTGGCTGCTGAGTCAAATGCAGAAAAGAAAAAAAAAAACAAAAAAACAAGTACATAGTTAATGAGGAGAGGCCATAGCTAATATGACTTAAAATTACATCACTATTGCAGAGAGACAAACTCTTTCCTGATGGCATTTCCTTTTTTTTCTTAACCTTTCACAGTCAACAGCAAATTTTATAGTACTTTTTCTATCAGTCCTGAAACCAATCAAACCTTCTTTACACCATAATTATTCTGGTTTAGAGGGACTAAGAACACACAGGACATCTTGAAAGTATGTCCATCTTTTACCAAGAGTAATGTTATAGCAGGTTCGAGAATCCCTGCTCATTTAATGAAACAAAAATTACCAGAATGACACACACAGAGGAAAGAAGAAACACCCAGAAAGAATACAATAAATACCAAGGCATTTGGTACAAGTTGTTTAAAAGGAGAGAGGTCTTATTAGAATAGTGAATTTTTCTCTCCTTCTTTTCTTCCTGTAACCGATAAAAAGAATGGAGTAGAGAGATCAGATGCCCTGAGAAGCTACAATCATCTTAATGACCACCATATAAATTCTTAAAGACTTAACAGTTTTCAACATTTTCACTGCTTAAAACTGCACAGTGAGGCCATGAAGGCTTTACTCTGTGACAAGCCTGAGAAACCCACAGCCTCAGCACACCTGTGCCAATAAATATTCTCTCCCTGCCTTCCCACCATACACATGTCAATTGCTTTCCCCATCAGTCCTTTTCCTCACCCATATTCTGCTGGTTATCAGCAGAAGTTGCGCTGATGGAAATCAACTTTGCCCTTTAAACGTGCTGTCAGTTCCAGACCAGGGGCTTTGGGCCCGGCTTAGCTCAGGAGCATCCATCACTCCTCACTCCCACCTCTGGGTAGTTAATTAATACACCTACAAAGGCTTTAAGATTCCTTTTGCTGGGATATTTTTAGGCTTGAGACATTTAAGAACAAGCTAGTCTTTCTCCACATTCACTTCATTCTTCTACTACTTAATTTTTTCTGTATCTTTGACCCTTAGCACTTCTGGCTCTTGGGTGGATTTCACACAATTCCTTTCCAAGTATAAGCGGAAACATTCCAGTTGGTTCCCCTGTCCTGCCACCAAAATCTGAATTTTCTTCAGATTTGTCCCTGAGGTGACCCTAGAAGAATCCTCAACCTTCAAACTTTTAACCTGTATCTCCTGAGAAGATGCAGAGTAGATCAGCAGGCCCAAGACTGATTACTACAGCCACCATTCTATTTAGTACTGACATACAATCATTATATAGTGATAGAGCAATTATAATCTGATCTAATGGAAGGGTCACAGGCTTTGGAACCAAAGAGACCTGGCTATCACCAAATTTGCCATATGCATAACTTTGGAAAAGTTAATTTCCTGCATCTCAATTTTCCTTTCTGTTGGAGACACTAATGCCTGCTTCATAGCATTACTAGGAGAATTAAACAAAATAATCTTTATAAAGGGCTTAATGCTGAACCTGGAATAGCTAAGATACTCAATAAATATTAAACTATATTTTGATCTGTGTATATCAGACCAAACATAAATTTTATAAATATGTTCATGCATCATCTAAATTTCCATGTTTAGATGAGGGCTTTTGTTCACATGAAACTTCTATCCTGGTGGAATCTAGAGGAACAAACTATCTCACAAGTCAGGCAGAGCATAAAAAGGACTTAATAATTCAGCCTTTCTCCCAGCTTCTACTCAGTTGTGTTTATGTTAATCAATGGAAGCAGCATGTGATGGAGAACATGAAGAAAAATGAGTTTCACCACGGCCTTAGTAATGGCATAACAATTATCTAAAGTAGTCACTTTGATCCAAGGATGACCATTATATGTTATGGCCAGAGAGAATTGTACTTTTAATACTCTGATTCAAAGGCAGAGTTTGTAGTCAGCAAGGCAATCAACACATTTTTTTAAATAGATAAAACTGTTTCCCAAAGTCTGGGTGCTCACATTAAGAAAAATCACCTCAAAAATATCTTAAAAGATAATGAATTCCTCAGCTGCCTTATTCATATTTACAAATAAAATAGCATCACCCCCAAACTACTGCACATTTCCATACAGATAGATAAACAGATAATTTCAAAAGGCAGAAGAATGTCTTCCATGAGGTCATCAAGAGGATTATAAAACATGTGATCATCCTTGTCAAAACAAATGTGGAAACATACTTATTTGGTATGCATTAAGCACAAGTTCTTAAAGCAATGCAACTTGCTGGGCACCTCTTGGGGAGCACTAATGCACTCCTCACTTCCAGAGACATAAAGACCAATATAATTGCAACACAAATCCATCCAGTTGGTACCTAACCTCCCAAAGTAAATATTGTACAGTAAGTTTTCAACTTGCCATCACTTTTACAGGTTACAATCAAGGATACAAAATGATGCTCTGGTGATGTAAAAAGTAATAGATTAGAGTCACATTTGACAGCAGCTGGGGAACATAGACTGCACTTGAGCACCATAAAGCCTGGAGTCCTCACACATGGAGATCTCTTCACAATGCAGGTGACACAGAAGATTGAGAAAACATACTGCAGGAGTACTTCACTGCTGTATTTTTAATTTTTGCTATTTAAAACAATTCAGCATGCAGATATGATTTCAAAATATTACAAATACTTATGTATGAAATTAGCTGAATTTTACCTAATTCTCCTGATACTGTCTCCTGACCTTCTTATGTAGAATATAGGAAAATAAAATCACCCGCAATCTTATATTCCAGTACAATAATGTGATTTGTGATAACAGAAATGATTTTTTTAAAGATTTATTCTACTGAACCCATTTTAAATTATAATACGCCACCTGTGTTCCAGTATCTCTTAGTTCCAAAGCACTTTTTACTTGTCTCCACTAAAGTTTTAGTGGTTTCTTTGTATTTGGAGTTAGATTAGTCCTTTTTCCTGTGTCCCAGATTACCCTATTCCTTTTACAATCTTAAAAATGAATGTAATTATTTTAACTACAGTGAGTTTACAAATAAAAGCCTTACCCCTAAATATAATATGATTCCATAGAACATAAATCTCCAGAAAAAGCATCGTCGAAGGGCATTTATGAGTTTGGGATTTTTCTTTGAAGCCAGTTCTCTGTCCCATTCTCTGCAAAAGAATAAAAAGTGGGACCAGTAAGTTGCATGTGCAAATATTTGAATTCTCTATTTCCCTTAACATAGTTTTATTCACACAAGTACATCCATGGAGATTAACCCAAGTGACCAGAGAGACAAAAACTTGTGGAGGAGCTTCCAACACTTTCTCAGGCAGATATTTGGCTGAATTCAATGCTCCACCATACACTAATTTTCAAGGAGTTGACTTCATGACAAGTCCACATTATATATGCTAAAGAAATGTTCTGGGATTCTAAAAATCAATGAATGTGAGAGTTGGATAAATAAAATACAACTCTTATGAATACACATAACCATGCTTGGAACAAGGTGAAAAATAAATACTTAATTTTTTCCTTTACATCTTATTCTTTATCTATTTGTAACTGTAGTGGATTGTACAAAATTTTGCTGTAAAACCAAAAACAAGGTTAAAAGTCAGGTGGATTTTTCTGTGATTTAACATTAGAAAAACTTATTATTTGGATTTTGTTTTTAAATGTAGGAGTATGGAACAAATATCATCAAATGTCACTTTCATATAAAAGTCTTTGGAAAATTGGGATATAATCAAATTCTGTATTTTCTGGTAGAACAGAAATTTAAAAGTATGAAAAATGGTTGGTATTAAATAAATGTTGCTTTTTCTTTAAATACTATACATCCATAACCTGATTATATTTAAGGTTTTGCCATTACTTTCTGTTAATAAAAACCTTCTTCTTTCCAAGTGGTTAAAATATATCCCTAAATGTTACCCTTCATCTTCCTTTTTATACTGTACAGAGATGAGAAATTTCACAGGAAAGAACTATATAAAGATTCTGCATTTTTTCAACAGCTATTCTCATCACTGGCTTTCTCTACTAGCTCAATGGTAGAGAACCTGCCTGCCAAAGTTGGAGACTCGAGTTCAATCCCTGGGTTGCGAATAACCCCTGGGGAAGGAAATGGCAATTCACTCCAGTATTCTTGCCTGGGAAATCCCATGGACAGAGGAGCCTGGTGGGTTACAATCCATGGGGATGCAAAAGAGTCAGATGCAACTGAACAACAAATTCTCATTACTATCCATCTACCTTTATTAGAGGTGTTCTAAGTTATTCCAAAGGAAGCTCACACATCTGAGATATGAAGGCAGATTTGGCAATCATGGGCATTGTACATGGACACTCGCTTTCCTGAGAAGCTTACTATCTATCATGCCTAACCCCTATGCCATCCATCTATCTGCTCACACTCTTTCCACTCCTTACTCACACACAGTACTTGCCTCCCTTCCATGTCATGCAGTGATTCACAACAGGGTAAGAAGCAAAATATGGAGGCAGAATCTGCCTCTTTCAACGGAAGAATGAGTCGGATGAGAAAACCAGGAAGACAGGTGGTACATAAACCAAAGAAACGATTTCAAGGTAGGAAGAAGTGGTCAACCCTGAAGTCATGGTAGGAAGATGTCATTATATTTCATATTAAGAGACCTCTGGTGAACATGGTCAACATCATTTTAATAACATGGTAAACACAAAAATTATAGTCAGGGAGCTGGGATGTAAAGGAAAGGAGGAGAAGTGGAGAAACCAGGAGAGCAGAGAATATTAAGAATGAAAAAAATTAAAAAAAAAAAAAAGAATGGGGTAGTGATCTGAGGGGGAAAACAAAGTTGCAGAATTTTTTTTAGTGGATGGGACTTGTACTACTGGAATGTGAAGGAATTGGCAGTGAGGGTAGATGCTGTGTTAGACCCAGTAAGCATTCTGAACACCAAGAGCTGAATCACAAGGGAAGAAATTTTATACTTAGCAAGTACCTAGCTGAGTTATACTCATGAAATGGATGTGTGGTTTGCACACAGGAGAGTTACACAGAGTTCAAATCCAAGGTCACAAGCTGAGCCAGATGGACCAATGTACTTCAACTGCAGGGTAACTGCCTGAGGGCCTTTGTCACAGATCAGTTTTCGAAATATGAGGCAGGGTCACTTTCCAAGGGTGTAGTGGAAACAGTGACTGACTTTATTTTGGGGGCTCCAAAATCACTGTAGATGGTGACTGCAGTCATGAAATTAAGACACTTACTCCTTGGAAGGAAAGTTATGACCAACCTAGACAGCAGAGTTGGACACAACTGAAGCGACCTAGTAGCAGCAGCAGACAGCATATTAAAAAGCAGAGACATTACTTTGTTAACAAAGGTCCATCTAGTCAAGGCTATGGTTTTCCAGTAGTCATGATTGGATGTGAGAGTTGGACTATAAAGAAAGCTGAGCGCAGAAGAATTGATGCTTTTGAACTGTGGTGTTAGAGAAGACTCTTGAGAGTCCTTTGGAATGCCAGATCCAACCAGTCCAACCTAAAGGAAATCAGTCCTGGGTATTCATTGGAAGGACTGATGTTGAAGTTGAAAATGCAATATTTTGGCCACCTGATGCGAAGAGCTGACTCATTTGAAAAGACCCTGATGCTGGGAAAGATTGAAGGCAGGAGGAGAAGGGGACGACAGAGGATGAGATGGCTGGATGGCATCACCGACTCAATGGACATGAGTTTGGGTAAACTCTGGCAGTTGATGATGGACAGGGAGGCCTGGTGTGCTGCGGTTCATGGGGTCGCAAAGAGTCGGACATGACTGACTGACTGAACTGAACTGAGAGTTACAAAGTACCATAAGCGTATGTTACTCTTCCAAAATGTTTGAATAAACTCTAAGTAACAACTTTTATTTAAAAAAAAATACATAAGAGAAGAAAGAAGAAATACCCCCCAAAGACAAAAATATTAATAGGGTTTATGGACTTATGCTGGCACACAGCTGTTGAATTGGAAAAAAGTGGGTACATTTGATATGAAGACAATGAAAACTGAGGAGAAAAAAATGTTAGACCAGATAATACTACAAATTCAGGTATATGTCCTCTATTCAGCCACAGATAAAAATAAACCTGGAGTAAACAGGTTTTGAGTAGCCTAGTCCTACTGTGATTAATCTTTTGTTCAGCATCCATTTAGAACTTAGATATTCACTATCTACTAGATTATTTGGAACTTGCTGATAAAACTACAATGTATTATGTTTATATATTTTATCCCTGCAGCAGTGTTACAGGTTTTTGCATAATGTCAGCCATTTCACATTCAATCATGATTTATTCATTCAACAAATATTTACTAAGCACCTACTATCATGGCCCTACATGTCTTCAGGTTCCACATCTGTAGATTCAACCAACGGGGGAAGGAAAATATTCACCAAAAAAAATTTTTCAAAAAGTTTCAAAGAGCAAAACTTGAATTTTTCATGTGCTGGCAACTATTACATAAAATTCACATTTTATTAGGCATTATAAGTAATCTAGAGAGATAATCATGATGGTGTGATCACTCATCTAGAGCCAGACATTCTGGAATGTGAAGTCAAGTGGGCCTTAGAAAGCATCACTACGAACAAAGCTAGTGGAGGTGACAGAATTCCAGTTGAGCTATTTCAAATCCTGAAAGATGATGCTGTGAAAGTGCTGCACTCAATATGCCAGCACATTTGGAAAACTCAGCAGTGGCCACAGGACTGGAAAAGGTCAGCTTTCATTCCAATCTCAAAGAAAGGCAATGCCAAAGAAAGCTCAAACTACCACATAATTGCACTCATCTCACATGCTAGTAAAGTAATGCTCAAAATTCTCCAAGCCAGACTTCAGCAATACGTGAACCATGAACTTCCTGATGTTCAAACTGGTTTTAGAAAAGGCAGAGGAACCAGAGACCAAATTGCCAACATCCCCTGGATCATGGAAAAAGCAAGAGAGTTCCAGAAAAACATCTATTTCTGCTTCATTGACTATGCCAAAGCCTTTGACTTTGTGGATCACAATAAACTGTGGAAAATTCTGAAAGAGATGAGAATACCAGACCACCTGATCTGCCTCTTGAGAAATGTGTATGCAGGTCAGGAAGCAACAGTTAGAACTGGACATGGAACAACAGACTGGTTCCAAATAGGAAAAGGAGTTCATCAAGGCTGTATATTGTCACCCTGCTTATTTAACTTATATGCAGAGTACATCATGAGAAACGCTGGGCTGGAAGAAGCACAAGCTGGAATCAAGATTGCCAGGAGAAATATCAATAACCTCAGATATGCAGATGACACCACCCTTATGGCAGAAGGTGAAGAGGAACTAAAAAGCTTCTTGATGAAAGTGAAAGTAGAGAGTGAAAAAGTTGGCTTAAAGCTCAACATTCAGAAAACGAAGATCATGGCATCCAGTCCCATCACTTCATGGGAAATAGACGGGGAAACAGTGGAAACAATGTCAGACTTTCTTTTTTGGGCTCCAAAATCACTGCAGATGGTGACTGCAGCCATGAAATTAAAAGATGCTTACTCCTTGGAAGGAAAGTTATGACCAACCTAGATAGAATATTCAAAAGGAGAGACATTACTTTGCCAAAAAAGGTCCGTCTGGTCAAGGCTATGGTTTTTCCTGTGGTCATGTATGGATGTGAGAGTTGGACTGTGAAGAAGACTGAGCACCAAAGAATTGATGCTTTTGAACTGTGGTGTTGGAGAAGACTCTTGAGAGTCCAAGGGAGACTGCAAGGAGATCCAACCAGTCCATTCTGAAGATCAGCCCTGGGATTTCTTTGGAGGGAATGATGCTAAAGCTGAAACTCCAGTACTTTGGCCACCTCATGTGAAGAGTTGACTCATTGGAAAAGACTGATGCTGGGAGGGATTGGGGGCAGGAGGAGAAGGGGACGACAGAGGATGAGATGGCTGGATGGCATCACTGACTCGATGGACGTGAGTCTGAGTGAACTCCGGGAGTTGGTGATGGACTGGGAGGCCTGGCGTGCTGTGATTCATGGGGTTGCAAAGAGTCAGACACAACTGAGTGACTGAACTGAACTGAACTGAAAGTAAATATATGTAGGTTATTTGCATATAATATAACATTTGGTATAAGGGACTTGAGCATCCATAAAGTTTGGTATCCATAGGGGATCTACCAAGGGACAGACTTTATTCTGTTTATTTATCATAACCAGAACGAACCAAACAAAAACAAAAAACAAAAGTAATACTGCCTTAATGGCACTTACATATACTAAGTGCTCAATAATAGAAGCTGGTGCTTGATCTTGGAAATGTGAATCTGCTACTTTCACTATCCTAATTCTTTGAATAAAACCAAGAAACAATAAGGCTAAACACCTTATTTGCCTTGAAACTTCAAAAGAAATTCAATGAGTTTAATGAAAATAAAGTAAACGAATTATAAGTCTACTCGACTATTTTATTTTGGTGCTGTTAAAAAGTAGTTGCTTCTCTTTCTTTTTTGCCAACTCCCTTTCCCTTTCCCCCTCATCTGGTATCAGATCCTGTACTGCTGGCACAAGACTCTGTCCAGCTCATTCACAGATTGTTGTTGGTCCAAGAAGTAAGCATGTGACTCAAAAGTTTCTGGGATTTTTCACTTTTGGAAAAAAGACTCTTTCCTCAGTGGTCTGTAAAGACATGAAAAAAGCGTTCTGAGGACCACTGCATGGAGGAAGCCAATCTGAGACAATAAAACCAGTTCCTGGTTCCACTGAGTCCCTAACGGCAGTTCTGTCCCTAAGCTTTTACACAGATAGACTACATGAGTCAATACATTTCCTCTTTTTATTTACTTAAGCTACTTGATTGGATTCCCGTCACTAGCAATCAAAAGGATTGTAACCAATACTCTTTAAAAAGAAGACTTCTTTACAATGGGAAACACTGTTTTTGGGGAAGCTGGGAGTATGGACCCAAGTTTGAATCAGAGCTCAGCCATTTATTAGCTGGAAAATTTATCTCTCTGAGCCTCAATTTGCTCTTCTATAAGATAGAGATAATGATACTTTCCTTCCAGAGAGGCTAAGAGGAGATACCATACCTGGCATTCAACATGTGCTCAAAAATATGAAACTTCTACATATTCTTGACATCCAACTGCCTTTACCCTAAGATTTCTGAGTATGCGTATCTGTATTCACGATTTAAGATTCTAGAGGCAAATATACACAACTTGCTTCATAAAGATGTTGTTTCGGTCTTCACAAAATCCACTTAATGTTCTTTAAGTGACAGATAGCTTCTCAGAATTCCAATATGTATTTTTCAAAAAATAAAAAAGATCTTTTCCCAGGGAAATGGTTTTCTTTCATCCCTTCTATGGTTAATTCTTAATTGATCAAGACTTCATCAAGAAAATAGGATGTTCCTATTATAAATACCCCATTTTAAGAATTAGGCCCTCCAATAGTAGTTCTCTAGTCTCTAATAATATTAATTTCTCTCTTCAACTAATAAACAATGTTCATGAACATACCTTTCCAATTTTTCAGATAGATTGTCAGCAGAATCAGAAGAAGAGATATGGTATATGTCTGACAATTCCAAGCGCTGTCTGTATCCTTTCTTCAAAATTGGTCTGGTCCAGCTAAAATAAAGAGAGGAGAAACAGATATAACTGTTAACTTGATCTCCAATGTAGACTTGAAATCAGATAAAGTTTCAAATTTTCTAGCATGTGGAAAAGAGCCGCACATAAATATGAGAATAAAGTAAGGCATCTTCTATGAATATCAGAGATTCATATCTCACAGAACTCAACTGTATAAAACATCAACACCTCTGAACTGACATGACTATAGCTTTTTCTAAAAGGATTAGGAATGGTGGTAGAATCTTTCCCAGAGAGGAAAAAAAAGAAAACTGCTAAACATTCTATACTAAAAGTATAAAAATCTGAAAGGAAGGGCGGGAAGGAGAGAGGTGGGAAGAAATTTCCCTAAAATAACCAGATATTAAAAGTTTATAGTTTGTTGAAGTCCAGCCTCTACAAAATGATCTATGAATGATAAGACAGACACTCAAACAACACCCAACATATCATAGTACAAACTCCTCAGCAATGTGCTATTTGTGGAATGAACTAACTGTAGCTGGAGGGCTAATGAGTAGTGTGTGTCAATTTGTTGACTTAATCATCACCCCTGAATGACGGTGGGGATCATAATTTTCTTGTGTTTGTCTCCTCATCTTACAACAGTTACGCACTTTGGCCCGCTACATATCTAATAAATAACAATTTATGATGGAAGCTGGCCTGGTAAATGATTAGGCAGGATACTGCAGTTATTTTCAAGTACACGTTTCTAACTATTGTGAATAAGGCAAAATAATCTTCACAGAGAGGCTTTCCAGGTGGCTCAGTAGTAAAGAATCTGCCTGCCAATACAGGAGATGTGGGTTTAATCCCTGGGTGGAGAAGATTCCCTGGAGAAGGAAATGGAAACTCACTCCACTCTCCTTGTCTGAGGAACCCAATGGACAGAGGAGCCTGATGGGCTACAGTCCATGGGGTTGCAAAGAGTCAGACACAACCTAGCAAATAAACAACAACAACAATCTTCACAGAGGTGAGAAAATCTAAAAACAAAACAAAGAAAAGGGAAAACAAAGAGGAAGGAGGGAGGGGCAGGAAAACTGTTAAAGAAATTATGTACAAAAAGAGACTTCTAAATGAAAGTTGTTGAGCAAATGAGACCTTTCTCATGTGAAATGTCATGTATTTATTAACAAAATGAATTGAAGTTGAAATTAGTGATTCTCTGGAATCAAGATTGCTGGGAGAAATATCAATAACCACAGATATGCAGATGACACCACCTTTATGGCAGAGAGTGAAGAGGAACTAAAAAGCCTCTTGATGAAAGTGAAAGAGGAGAGTGAAAAAGTTGGCTTAAAGCTCAACATTCAGAAAACAAAGATCTGGCATCTGGTCCCATCACTTCATGGGAAATAGATGGGGAAAAGGTGGAAACAGTGTCAGACTTTATTTTTCTGGGCTCCAAAATCACTGCAGATGGTGACTGCAGCCATGAAATTAAAAGACGCTTACTCCTTGGAAGAAAAGTTATGACCAACCTAGATAGCATATCAAAAAGCAGAGACGTTACTTTGCCAACAAAGTCCATTTAGTCAATGCTATGGTTTTTCCAGTGGTCATGTATGAATGTGAGAGTGGACTGTGAAGAAAGCTGAGCGCTGAAGAATTGATGCGTTTGAACTGTGGTGTTGGAGAAGTCTCTTGAGAGTCCCTTGGACTGCAAGGAGATCCAACAAGTCCATTCTAAAGGAGATCAGTCCTGGGTGTTCTTTGGAAGGACTGATGCTAAAGCTGAAACTCCAGTACTTTGGCCACCTCATGTGAAGAGTTGACTTACTGGAAAAGACTCTGATGCTGGGAAGGATTGGGGGCAGGAGGAGAAGGGGACAACAGAGGATGAGATGGTTGGATGGCATCACTGACTCGATGGACATCAGTTTGAGTGAGCTCCGGGAGTTGGTGACGGACAGGGAGGCCTGGTGTGCTGTGATTCATGGGGTCGCAAAGAGTCAGACATGACTGAGCGACTGAACTGAACTGAACATATGTTTTTACTCTTACTATCTTTCTTTTCTTCAGAGAGTTCTAAAGTTCGGTGTCACTGAGAATTTGGTAATATCAAGGCATGTCACCCATCAAAAATTAAAAGAGTGTTTTAGCAGTATCTGAGAGGCCAAATAAACTCATGACAGCAAAGTATTCTAGCAAAGCTATTCTGAATAAAAAGAAGAAATGCTATGCCAAACACAAACATTTTGACATTGTTTCAGGGCAAAACTACAAAAGGCTCTATGTCTACCTTCGCCACTCCCACCCAACGGGTCCAGATTCTTGTTTACACTTCCCTGGTCTTCACCCCTTCCCTGCATTCCTGGTGTATCTACAACTTGTCCTTCCTTAAAATTCAACTGAATTACAACCCAGCTCAAAGGTTCAGGAGTTTCACCAACCATTTCTGACCAAGATATCAACAAGTGACAATGGCTTAATATGTCAGGTTTTTTTCATTTTTACTTGCAATGTTTGCATCTTAACAAGAGCCTTCAAATCTCAACAAAGGATGATAGTAAGGTTCATCTTTATTGCCCATTGTGATCCATTGCCAGTTTTTCAGAGAGAACAAGAACAAAAATATTGAGGACAGTCTGAACACAGTAAAGAAGTCCCATGATCTAGCATCTACAGTGGGCATTGTCTGAGAGAGTGTTGGCACACCCACCTGGTGCTTGCCATCCAGTAGCAAGCATAAGCACTGGAGCCACATTTGCTGATACAGGGGTCGGTGAGAGTGTGAAAAATCTGGGGCAGCAATTTTAGGATATAAACTCTATTCTGTTAGTTATAAGCCTTTGTAAAATAAAGTCAATAAGTGAAAAGCTGAAGCAAGTGTTTACTACTAATAAAAAAATTATGTGTGTACAGCACTTTCACAAACACTAGCATATTGTCATTTTAATTTGAAAGTCTTGATAGGTAGGCAGAACAAAGAGATGACTGCCTTACTTTAACCATAAAGGAATGGAGGCTCAAAGATGCTAAATTTGTTTGTTACTAAATGGCAAAAACTATATTTTACCACATTCTTCTGACATCATCCCTTCCTTTACCATGTTCAGCTTTTATTGTCTAGGAAAATTAAGCTTGGTGGGTTATTCTGGACAGAGTATGGAAGGAGGGTCTAGCAGCAGGGAAATCAAAAGCTAGCAAACTGCAGGCAATGATATGGTGTGCTAGCATGTCTTCACCCATGCCTTCCTCAGAAAAACAAAAGGTGACTTATGGCATCGGCCAGTTTCTGTGTTGTAAATGCTCCCACCATGACCAGTTTCAAGCCATCAAATGTGAAGTCACTGAGCACCAAGTTGGGAAGAGATACACAGTTGCATATTATAATATAGTGTGATTACCATTCAGATACAATCAACTAACCTCAGTAGCATAGATAATAATGAATAGGCAGCAATAACTTTTGAGTTTTTATTATCTTTATTTAACATAATTTATTTCAATTAATTTTTAATACTAGTTGTGCTTAACAACCAGCTCACGAAGTTCCTGAAAATTTAACAATCAGCTCAACCAGAAAAGGGCCAACTTGACCTCGCGGATTCAATCTCTGGGTCAGGAAGATCCCGTGGAGAAGGAAATGGCAACCCACTCCTCTAATCTTACCCAGAAAACCCCATGGACAGAGGAGCCTGGTGGGCTGCAGTCCATGAGGTCGCAAAAGAGTTGGATAGACTGAGTGACTAAACAACAACAGCAAAAAATGGAAAATTTAGAAGAGAAAAATATACTCCCTCTATTGCTAAAACTTTCATTTTCAGTATGTTTAAAATTGTTAAAATATGAAACTAAATTTACAAATAAAGAGAATCTCACTAACTGTAAATATTATAATACCATAGACATTTGCAGGAAGTTTAAAAACAATTTTTTCTTTTAAAAACTAATAAACATACATCTTTTGGTCCATATCTAAGACCTGATCACCAATTCCATAAATGACTTTCTAGCTCATTTTAAAGTAACACAATTTGATGGCTACGTTTATAAAAAGCTTCCTTGTGTTATCTGTGCCCATTTTAATACATATATTATAACATTACCTCTAGTCTTGATTATAAAGAGCTCCATAGCCCAGCACCATCAAATCAAACATATTCAGTAGTATTAAGAGTTAGCCATTAATAATGATTAATACAGTTTAGTGTTTCTGACAGATTCATTACAGTAAACCTATATTCATAACCTGAAACAGAAACTTAAGGTTAATTATGAAACCTAAAATCAATTAACTTTAAGCTGCCTGGTAATCAATCACCAGTTAACTGAAAGAATTTATTTTGTGAGATTAAGCCAAAAACAACTGAACAAAATCTCTGCTCCATCATGGAGGTCCCCCTGACTACCTCAAACCAATCCTAAAAATAAAAACAAGCAAATAAAAAAATCCCAGTTATCTATATCTAGACACTCAATGAAATATTAGTTACTGTAAAATTCCAGCCACTGTTTCTTTTGAGTGAGCTTGAGTATGTTCAACATACTTGGATAGAATTTAGGATGACAACTCAGGATACCTACCTCAAAATTTCTTCCATTAAAAAATGAATGAGCATGCAAGTGTTTCATAATAGCTATGGAGGTACACCTGCAATAACCAAAAGCAATAAACCCTGTTCTTCCTCATTTTCCTCAAACCTGCTCTCACCATCCCTTCCCTCATCTCTAACTGATCTTATCCTCCTTTTTTGTTCATAACCTGTAACTGCATATTGAAAATGGATTTATAAATTGAACTTAGAAACTGTGACAGTTTCCAAAGTTTTCACTATTTCTAACAGAAACTCACTAATCATTAATTACAGGGCTGCAGAGATTCTTAAGGTATACAGTTCTTTATATCCTAAAGTTTTCAGTTCAGTTGCTTAGTCATGTCCGACTCTTTGCGACCCCATGAATGGCAGCACACCAGGCCTCCCTGTTCATCACCAACCCCGGACTTTAGTCAAACTCATGTCCATCAAGTCAGTGATGCCATCCAGCCATCTCATCCTTTGTCGTCCCCTTCTCCTCCTGCCCCCAGTCCCTCCCAGCATCAGGGCCTTTTCTAGTGAGTCAACTCTTCGCATGAGGTAGCTAAAGTACTGGAGTTTCAGCTTTAGCATCAGTCCTTCCAAAGAACACCCAAGACTGATCTCCTTTAGAATGGACTGGTTGGATCTCCTTGCAGTCCAAGGGACTCTCAAGAGTCTTCTCCAGCACCACAGTTCAAAACACCACAGTTCTTCGGCGCTCAGCCTTCGTCACAGTCCAACTCTCACATCCATACATGACCACTGGAAAAACCACAGCCTTGACTAGATGGACCTTTGTTGGCAAAGTAATGTCTCCACTTTTGAATATGCTATCTAGGTTGGTCATAACTTCCCTTTCAAGGAGTAAGCGTCTTTTAATTTCATGGCTAAAATCACCATCTGCAGTGATTTTGGAGCCCAGAAAAATAAAGTCTGACACTGTCTCCACTTTCTCCCCATCTATTTCCCATGAAGGGATGGGACCAGATGCCATGATCTTCGTTTTCTGAATGTTGAGCTTTAAGCCAACTTTTTCACTCTCCTCTTTCACTTTCATCAAGAGGCTTTTTAGTTCCTCTTCACTTTCTGCCATACAGGTGGTGTCACCTGCATATCTGAGGTTATTGATATTTCTCCTGGCAATCTTGATTCCAGCTTGTGCTTCTTCCAGCCCAGCGTTTCTCATGATGTACTCTGCATATAAGTTAAATAAGCAGGGTGACAATATACAGCCTTGATGTACTCCTTTTCCTATTTGGAACCAGTCTATTGTTCCATGTCCAGTTCTAACTGTTGCTTCCTGACCTGCATATAGGTTTCTCAAGAGGCAGATCAGGTGGTCTGGTATTCCCATCTCTTGAAGAATTTTCCACAGTTTATTGTGATCCACACAGTCAAAGGCTTTGGCATAGTCAATAAAGCAGAAATAGATGTTTTTCTGGAACTCTCTTGCTTTTTCCATGATCCAGCAGATGTTGGCAATTTGATCTCTGGTTCCTCTGCCTTTTCTAAAACCAGCTTGAACATCTGGAAGTTCACGGTTCACATATTCCTGAAGCCTGGCTTCGAGAATTTTGAGCATAGACCAACACAAAAAATAAAAGTCTAGCACCCAGACCCATTGCACATTTAATAAGAGACTTCAGGTTTTATTAAGAAAAAAATCAATCACTTGATTAAAAAATAAATACACACACAATGAAACTGTATTTAGTTTCATTTCTTAGAATAAAATTTCTGATTTTTGCACAGATGTAGAGTGACTTGTACTTCCTTATGATGAAAAGAATTTTCCAATTATAGACATTATTAAAGCTGTGATTTTTCAAGAAACCTATCCCTGTAAAACCACATAATTAAAGCTTATAATCACCTTCCCATTTGACATTTGGCTTTATTAATCCACCAGAGGCAACTGACATTTTCATCTGCTATAATTTAAGATGAAGGTCAAGTATCAGATCTTTTCAGTTTAAGATGATTTTGTTTGTATAAAACAATGTCTCTACATTATGTAACATTATTTTTTATTTATATAGCCAAGTGAAATAAACAGCAAATTCAAATCCATGGTTGCATGACACATCTCCCAAATACTGACAAATCGATAAACTCAAATGACGAAGACTTTTTCCTTTCTGCATGAAATGATACTTAAGGAACTAATAGAAATTATTGTAAACTGCTTAGTATAGACAAATTTAAATACACTAGAGGTTTTCTCCTCATCCAGTGTATTTACCATGGTTTGAAATCCCTCAAATATGTTGGATAGTCCTAAAGAAAATGCTGAAGTTTAGGAAGAGGAAAGGAGGGGAATCATTTGAACAGACTGTGACAATAAATCTCAAATTTCTGCAGCACGTTTTGCCAGTTTGCTTTAGCTTTTTGAAAAATGGCTATGATGGGAAGAATTGGTTTCCGACCAAAAGTTATTTCATCTCTACAAGGATGTCGTTTTCAATTCATGTAAATAACACTTTAAATGTCACAACTGTTTAACCAACTTAGATCCAGGGTTATTTGTGTCAGATGTGTTTTTCCTCAATGAATTTTAGTAAAGATAAACCTTGAGAAAGTAATGGCATCTAGCCCTCAAAAGTCCTACATAAAACTTGTAGGTTTCAAGAATGTACCTCACAGCTGCAGCACTGGGGTGCAGGTCAAGTCAGTGAGTCTGTCCTCTGACTCCACAAGGTAATTAAACAGTGTTTGCCTTCTTGCTTGCTAAACAAGCTATTTTTGTGTTTGAGAGTTAATTTCTCATGAGGCACTTACCAACAGAACTGTAGAAATTCTTTTTCTTCGTGCAGATGAGTTAACAGTAAATAAATGTAGTCAATGAATTTTAGAAGATTTGGAAAGATGATTATTTGCTGCTCAACAAAAGCCTACAAACCAATCTGAAAAATCTTCCAGAGGCCCACAATTTAAAGCCATGATACAAATCAATTTAACTTCATGCCGAATGAACCTAAACTTAAATAGAAAATTGATAGACCTATTTTATAAGATGCTTCTAAATATAAATGTATCAGGAATGCAAGCATATTAAAACATCTGGCAAAAATACTTTCTTTTTGCTTATCTATATTCAGTAATGTCTAACGGTAAGTATGTATAACTTGAAATAAGAAAGAAGTTCTATTTAATTAAAGAAGAAGGCATATATAATTAGTACTCGCTATGGCTATCTATGCCGGAGAAGGCAATGGCAACCCCCTCCAGTACTCTTATCTGGGAAGTCCCATGGACGGAGGAGCCTGGTGGGCTGCAGTGAGCCTAACGACCATGGGGTCGCTAAGAGTCGGACACGACTGAGCGACTTCACTTTCACTTTTCACTTTCATGCATTGGAGAAGGAAATGGCAACCCACTCCAGTGTTCTTGCCTGGAGAATCCCAGGGACGGGGGAGCCTGGTGGACTACCGTCTATGGGGTCGTACAGAGTTGGACACGACTGAAGCAACTTAGCAGCTGCAGCAGCATGGCTATCTATGCAAATAAACTTTCTAGTCAAATATACCTTAACTCCATGATTTTCACGTAATTTTCACTATAAATTTTAATTCCTATAAACTTTCATTTCTTTCCCGATATAACTGTCTGAGGTAAAACTACCATGAAGACTAAAAAAACTCCACTTAATTTCTACTATAAATCTGTTCTGAAAAAACTGAACTAGTGATTTTAAGTGGAGAAGGCATTGGCACCCCACTCCAGTACTTTTGCCTGGAAAATACCATGGATGGAGGAGCCTGGTAGGCTGCAGCCCATGGGGTCATGAAGAGTCGGACACAACCGTGAGACTTCATTTTCACTTTTCACTTTCATGCATTGGAGAAGGAAATGGCAACCCACTCCAGAGTTCTTGCCTGGAGAATCCCAGGGACTGGGAGCCTGGTGGGCTGCTGTCGATAGGGTTGCACAGAGTTGGACACGACTGAAGCGACTTAGCAGCAGCAGCAGCAGTGATTTTAAGAAGAAAATTTTAAGTTTTAATTCTATTATTTCCCAGGCATGTGACCTTTAAAAAACTCTTATTAAGATCTCTTAGCTGCAGCTCCTCCTGGAAATAACAACTATGACTATTTGGTTTTCATGGGGGTCAGATTCAATGTTGTTCATAAAATATTATAGTTGTAGATTATTATATTGCTTCTTCATAGAATCTACATGGCTTTAATTTCCAGAGCACTAGAGTTTATTATTGGGACTATAACAAAAGTAATAGCTTACATTAGTAGACTATTACTATAATTCTGTAAAATTCTAAGTATTTCACATTCATTATTTCATCTGATCCCCACAATGATTCAAGTCCTAGTTTTATCTAGTTAAGTCCTAGTATTATCTTCATTTTACAGATGAATAACAGGCTGAAGGAGCTTAAATCATTTATCCAGGGCAGAGTTAGAATTTCAAAACAGGACTGTGATACCAAAGCCTACACTTGTACCAAATTTGCCATATTAGGACTAATTTTAGGAAAACAAAAATAATATACCCTTAGGTATAATATGAAAAGCATAAGCAACAACAGAAAAAAAACAATATATTAGACATCATCAAATTATAAAAATTTTATGCCTTAAAGCAGACCATCAAGGAAGTGGAAAAAATAATCCAAAGAATGGGAGAATTTTTTTGCAGATCATACATCCAGTAAGAGATCTGTATGTAGAATATATAAGGAACTCATAACTCAATCATAAAAAGACAACCCAATTTATAAACGGGCAAAGGATCTGAATGGACATTTCTCCAAAAGAGATATATGAACACCCAAAAGCATATGAAAAGATGTTCAACTTCATTAGCTGTTAGAGAAATGCAAATCAAAACCACAATGAGATTCTACTTCATAACCATCAGAATGGCTATAATCTAAAAGACAGGTAACAGGAGGGCGGTCCTAAGATGGCAGAGGAATAGGATGGGGAGACCACTTTCTCCCAACAAATTCATCAAAAGAACATTTAAATGATAAGTAAATTCCACAAAACAACTTCTGAAAGCCGGCAGAGGACATCAGGCACCCAGAAAAGCAGCCCACTGTCTTCGAAAGGAGGTAGGAAAAAATATAAAAGACAAAAAAAGAGACAAAAGAGGTAGGGATGGAGCTCCATCCCAGGAAGGGAGTCTTAAAAGAGAGAAGTTTCCAAACACCAGGAAACACTCTCACTGCCGAGTCTGTGGCGAGCCTTGGAAGCACACAGGGCAACATAACAGGGAGGAAAAAAAAATAAATAATTAAAACCCACAGATTATGAGCCCAACAGTAACTCCCCCAGTGAAGAAGCAGCACAGACGCCTGCACCCGCCACTAGCAAGCAGGGGCTGGGCAGGGAGGCACGGGCTGCATTGCTTAGAGTAAGGACCGGGCCTGAATGCCCTGAAGGCAATCTGAGTGAACTAACTTGGGCTAGCGATAAGTTGCAGCGACCACGCTCTCCAAACACCTCATCACCTGAGCTGCTCGGACCTGGAAAGGGCACAAAAAGCAGGCCCAACTAAGTCTGCGCCTCTGAGAACTACCCAAGTGCCTGAACCTGAGTGGCTTAGAACCGGGAGGTGCATGCAGCCCAGGGCCAGCCTCGGACAGTTCCTGGTAGAGCAACCTAGAGCCTGAACAGTGTGGGCAGGGAAGGCACATGTGCCGTGAGTGGGGGCAGGCCCAGTGTGGCTGAGACACTGCAAGCACACGCCAGTGTTATTTGTTTGCAGCGTCCCTCCCTCCCCACAGCGCAACTGAACAAGTGAGCCTAAAAAAAGTGTCCACCACCACCCACTTTGTGTCAGGGTGGAAAGCAGACACTGAAGAGACCAGCAAACAGAAGCAGCTAAAACAGAGGGAACTGCCTTGGAAGTGACAGGTGCAATAGATTAAAACCCTGTAGTTAGTACTGACTGCATAAGAAGGGGCCTATAGATCTTGAGAAATAGAAGCTGGACCAAGGAACTATCCAAAAATGAACTGACCCCACAATACCCACAACAATACCAGAGAAAGACCTAGATATATTTTTACTATTTTTATGATCATTCTTTTTTTTTTTTAATTTTTAAGTCCTCTATTACTCCTTCAATTCTTTAATTTTCACTTTTATAACCTACTATTACTTTGCAATAAAAAGACCCTATTTTTTAAAGCAAACTTCATATATATATATTTTTTAAATAATTTTTGTGACTTTGTTTTTTCTTTTTTTTCTTCTTTTCTTTAATATTGTATTTTTGAAATTCCAACCTCTACTCTAGATTTTTAATCTTTGCTTTTTGGTATTTGTTATCAATTTTGTACATTTACAAACCCAATCTTCAGTACCCATTTTTCACTTGGGAGCAAGATCACTGGCTTGACTGCTCTCTCCCGCTTTGGACACTCCGTTTTCTCCACCAGGTCACCTCTGTCTCCTCCCTCCCCCTTCTCTTCTCTACCCAACTCTGTGAATCTCTGTGTGTTCCAGATGGTGGAGAACACTTAGGGAACTGATTACTGGCTGGATCTGTCTTGCTCCTTTTGATTCCCCCTTTTATCCTCCTGGCCACCTCTGTCTTCTTCCTCCCTCTTCTCTTCTCTGTTTAACTCTGTGAACATCTCTGAGAGGTCCAGTTGTGGAGTGCACATAAGGAAGTGATTACTGGCTAGCTTGCTCTTTCCTCTTTTGATTCACCTCATCTCATTTGGGTCACCTCTAGCTCCCTCCTCCCTCTTCTCTTCTCCATGTAACTCTGTGAACCTCTCTGGGTGTCCCTCACTGTGGAGAAACTTTTCATCTTTAACCTAGATGTTTTATCAATGGTGCTGTATAGAAGGAGAAGTCTTGAGACTACTGTAAAAATAAGACTGAAAACCAGAAGCAGGAGGCTTAAGTCCAAATCCTGAGAACACCAGAGAACTCCTGACTCCAGGGAACATTAATTGACAGGACCTCATCAAATGTCTCCACACCTACACTGAAACCAAGAACAATCCAAGGGCCAACAAGTTCCATAGCAAGACATACCACACAAATTCTCCAGCAACACAGGAACACAACCCTGAGCTTCAATATGCAGGCTGCCCAAACTTACTTCAAAACCATTGACATGTCATAACTCATTTCTGGACACTTCACTGCACTCCAGAGAGAAGAAATTCAGCTCCACCTACCAGAATACTGACACAAGGTTCCCTAACCAAGAAACCTTGACAAACCACCCGTACAACCCCACCCACAGCGAGGAAACTCCACAATAAAGAGAACTCCACAAACTGCCAGAATACAGAAAGGCCACCCCAAACTCAGCAATATAAACAAGATAAAGAGAGAGAGGAATACCCAGCAGGTAAAGGAACAGGATAAATGTTCACCAAAGCAAACCAAAGAAGAAGAGATAGGGGATTGACCTGATAAAGAACTCCAAATAATGATAGTGAAAATGACCCAAAATCTTGAAATCAAAATGGAATCACAGATAAATAGCCTGGAGACAAGGATTGAGAAGATGCAAAAAAGGTTTAACAAGGACCTAGAAGAAATAAAAAAGAGTCAATATATAATGAATAATGCAATAAATGAGATCAAAAACACTCGGGAGGCAACAAATAGTAGAGTAACAGAGGCAGAAGATAGGATTAGTGAAGTACAAGATAGAATGGTAGAAATAAATGAATCAGAGAGGAAAACAGAAAAACGAATTAAAAGAAATGAGGACAATCTCAGACCTCCAGGATAGTGTTAAATGCCCCAACATTCGAATCATAGGAGTCCCAAAAGAAGAAGACAAAAAGAAAGACCATGAGAAAATACTTGAGGAGATAATAGTTGAAAACTTCCCTAAAATGGGGAAGGAAATAATCACCCGAGTCCAAGAAACCCAGAGAGTCCCAAACAGGATAAACCCAAGGCGAAACACCCCAAGACACATATTAATCAAATTAACAAAGATCAAACACAAAGAATAAATATTAAAAGCAGCAAGGGAAAAACAACAAATAACACACAGGGGTATTCCCATAAGGATAACAGCTGATCTTTCAATAGAAACTCTTCAGTCCAGGAAGGAATGGTAAGATGAAAGAAAATAACCTACAGCCCAGATTACTGTACTCAGCAAGGATCTCATTCAAATATGAAGGAGAAATCAAAAGCTTGACAGACAAGCAAAAGCTCAGAGAATTCAGCACCACCAAACCAGCTCTCCAACAAATGCTAAAGGATATTCTCTAGACAGGAAACACAAAAAGGGTGTATAAACTTGAACCCAAAACAATAAAGTAAATGGCAACAGGATCATACTTATCAACAATTACCTTAAACGTAAATGGGTTGAATGCCCCAACCAAAAGACAAAGACTGGCTGAATGGATACAAAAACAAGACCCCTACATATGTTGTCTACAAGAGACCCACCTCAAAACAGGGGACACATACAGACTGAAAGTGAAGGCTGGAAAAAAATATTCCATGCAAATAGAGACCAAAAGAAAGCAGGAGTAGCAATACTCATATAAGATAAACTAGACTTTAAAACAAAGGCTGTGAAAAGAGACAAAGAAGGACACTACATAATGATCAAAGGATCAATCCAAGAAGAAGATATAACAATTATAAATATATATGCACCCAACATAAGAGCACCACAATATGTAAGACAAATGCTAACAAGTATGAAAGGGGAAATTAACAATAACACAATAATAGTGGGAGACTTTAATACCCCACTCACACCTATGGATAGATCAAACTAAACAGAAAATACAAGGAAACACAAACTTTAAACAATACAATAGACCAGTTAGACCTAATTGATATCTATAGGACATTTCACCCCAAAACAATGAAATTCACCTTTTTCTCAAGTGCACACAGAACCTTCTCCAGGATAGATCACATCCTAGGCCATAAATCTAGCCTTGGAAAATTCAAAAAAATTTAAATCATTCCAAGCATCTTTTCTGACCACAATGCAGTAAGATTAGATCTCAATTACAGGAGAAAAACTATTAAAAATTCCAACATATGGAGGCTGAACAACACGCTGCTGAATAACCAACAAATCACAGAAGAAATCAAAAAAGAATTCAAAATATGCATAGAAACAAATGAAAATGAAAACACAACAACACAAAACCTGTGGGACACGGTAAAAGCAGTGCTAAGGGGAAAGTTCATAGCAATACAGGCATACCTCAAGAAACAAGAAAAAAGTCAAATAAAAAACCTAACTCTACACCTAAAGCAACTAGAAAAGGAAGAAATGAAGAACCCCAGGATTAGAAGGAAAGAAATCTTAAAAATTAGGGCAGAAATAAATGCAAAAGAAACAAAAGAGACCATAGCAAAAATCAACAAAGCCAAAAGCTGGTCCTTTGAAAGGATAAATAAAACTAACAAACCATTAGCCAGACTCATCCAGAAACAAAGGGAGAAAAATCAAATCAATAAAATTAGAAAAGAAAATGGAGAGATCACAACAGACAACACAGAAATACAAAGGATCATAAGAGACTGCTACCAGCAAGTATATGTCAATAAAATGGACAACGTGGAAGAAATGGACAAATTCTTAGAAAAGTACAACTTTCCAAAACTCGACCAGGAAGAAATAGAAAATCTTAACAGACCTATCACAAGCACAGAAATTGAAACTGTAATCAGAAATCTTTCAGCAAACAAAAGCCCAGGTCCAGACGGCTTCACAGCTGAATTCTACCAAAAATTCAGAGAAGAGCTAACACCTATCCTACTCAAACTCTTCCAGAAAATTGCGGAGGAAGGCAAACTTCCAAACTCATTCTATGAGGCCACCATCACCATAATACCAAAACCTGACAAAGATGCCACAAAAAAAGAAAACTACAGGTCAATATCACTGATGAACATAGATGCAAAAATCCTGAACAAAATTCTAGCAATCAGAATCCAACAACACATTAAAAAGACCATACACCATGATCAAGTGGGCTTTATCCCAGGGATGCAAGGATTCTTCAATATCCACAAATCAATCAATGTAATACACCACATTAACAAATTGAAAAATAAAAGCCATATGATTATCTCAATAGATGCAGAGAAAGCCTTTGACAAAATTCAACATCCATTGATGATAAAAACTCTCCAGAAAGCAGGAATAGAAGGAACATACTTCAACATAATAAAAGCTATATATGACAAACCCACAGCAAACATTATCCTCAAGGGTGAAAAACTAAAAGCATTTCCCCTAAAGTCAGGAACAAGACAAGGGTGCCCACTTTCACCACTACTATTCAACACAGTTTTGGAAGTTTTGGCCACAGCAATCAGAGCAGAAAAAGAAATAAAAGGAATCCAAATTGGAAAAGAAGAAGTAAAACTCTATTTGCAGATGACATGATCCTCTACATAGAAAACCCTAAAGACTCCACCAGAAAATTACTAGAACTAATCAATAAATATAGTAAAGTGGCAGGATATAAAATCAACACACAGAAATCCCTTGCATTCCTATACACTAATAATGAGAAAATAGAGAAATTAAGGAAACAATTCTATTCACCATTGCAACAAAAAGAATAAAATACTTAGGAATATATCTACCTAAAGAAACTAAAGACCTATATATAGAAAACTATAAAACACTGGTGAAAGAAATCAAAGAGAACACTAATAGATGGAGAAATATACCATGCTCATGGATCAGAAGAATCAATACAGTGAAAATGAGTATACTACCCAAAGCAATCTATAGATCCAATGCAATCCCTATCAAGCTACCAATGGTATTCTTCACAGAGCTAGAACAAATAATTTCACAATTTGTATGGAAATACAAAAAAACCTCAAATAGCCAAAGCAATCTTGAGAAAGAAGAATGGAACTGGAGGAATCAACCTGCCTGACTGCAGGCTCTACTACAAAGCCACAATCATCAAGACAGTATGGTACTGGCACAAGACAGAAATATATATCAATGGAACAAAATAGAAAGCCCAGAGATAAATCCACACACCTATGGACACCTTATCTTTGACAAAGGAGGCAAGAATATACAATGGATTAAAGACAATCTCTTTAACAAGTGGTGCTGGGAAATCTGGTCAACCACTTGTAAAAGAATGAAACTAGAACACTTTCTAACACCATACACAAAAATAAACTCAAAATGGATTAAAGATCTAAACGTAAGACCAGAAACTATAAAACTCCTAGAGGAGAACATAGGCAAAACACTCTCTGACATACATCACAGCAGGATCCTCTATGACCCACCTCCCAGAATATTGGAAATAAAAGCAAAAATAAACAAGTGGGACCTAATTAAAATTAAAAGTTTCTGCACAACAAAGGAAACTATAAGCAAGGTGAAAAGACAGACTTCAGAATGGGAGAAAATAATAGCAAATGAAGAAACTAACAAACAACTAATCTCAAAAATATACAAGCAACTCCTGCAGCTCAATTCCAGAAAAATAAACGACCCAATCAAAAAGCGGGCCAAAGAACTAAATAGACATTTCTCCAACGAAGACATACAGATGGCTAACAAACACATGAAAAGATGCTCAACATCACTCATTATCAGAGAAATGCAAATCAAAACCACAATGAGGTACCATTTCACACCAGTCAGAATGGCTGAGATCCAAAAGTCTACAAGCAATAAATGCTGGAGAGGGTTGTGGAGAAAAGGGAACCCTCTTTCATTGTTGGTGAGAATGCAAACTAGTACAGCCACTATGGAGAACAGTGTGGAGAGTCCTTAAAAAACTGGAAATAGAACTGCCTTATAATCCAGCAATCCCACTGCTGGGCATACACACCGAGGAAACCAGAAAGGAAAGAGACACGTGTACCCCAATGTTCATTGCAGCACTGTTTATAATAGCCAGGACATGGAAGCAACCTAGATGTCCATCAGCAGATGAATGGATAAAGAAAGCTGTGGTACATATACACAATGGAGTATTACTCAGCCATTAAAAAGAATACATTTGAATCAGTTCTAATGAGGTGGATGAAACTGGAGCCTATTATACAGAGTGAAGTAAGCCAGAAAGAAAAACACCAATACAGTATACTAACGCATATATATGGAATTTAGAAAGATGGTAACAATAACCCTGTATACGAGACAGCAGAAGAGACACAGATGTATAGAACAGTCTTTTGGACTCTGTGGGAGAGAGAGAGGGTGGGATGATTTGGGAGAATGGCATTGAAACATGTATATCATATATGAAACGAGTTGCCAGTCCAGGTTCAATGCACGATAGTGGATGCTTGGGGCTGGTGCACTGGGACGACCCAGAGGGATGGTACAATACTTTTAACTTTACAATACAATATTGTAAAGTTAAAAAAATAAAATTAAATTAAAAAAAGAAAAATAAATAAACATCAAAGTAAAAAAAAAATAAAGAAAGCTGTGGTACATATACACAATGGAGTATTATTCAGCCATTAAAAATAATAATTTGAATCAGTTCTAGTGAAACTGGATGAAACTGGAGCCTAGTATACAGAGTGAAGTAAGCCAGAAAGAAAAACACCAATACAGTGTACTAATGCATATATATGGAATTTAGAAAGATGGTAACGATAACCCTGTATGTGAGACAGCAAAAGAGACACAGATGTATAGAACAGTCTTTTGGACTCTGTGGGAGAGGGAGAGGGTGGGATGATTTGGGAGAATGGCATTGAAACATGTATAATATCATATATGAAATGAATCCTCAGTCCAGGTTCGATGCATGATACTGAATGCTTGTGGCTGGTGCACTAGGATGACCCAGAGGGATGGTATGGAGAGGGAGCAGAGGGGGGTGTTCAGGATGGGGAACACGTGTATACCTGTGGCGGATTTGTGTTGATGTATGGCAAAACCAATACAATATTGTAAAGTAATTAACCTCCAATTAAAATAAATAAATTTATATTAAAAAAAAAAGAAATATACAGCTAGCAGTGGAGCGCTTTGCTGAATGTGCTCTTTACCCCTTGGCCTGCTGGGCATATCTTAAACCAATTTCCTTCATATTTTATGGTTGTACCTATACCTTAAGAATGTCAATTTTCCTTCTTTGT
This sequence comes from Bos javanicus, assembly GCF_032452875.1. NCBI lineage: Eukaryota > Metazoa > Chordata > Mammalia > Artiodactyla > Bovidae > Bos > Bos javanicus. The sequence goes on from NC_083871.1 coordinate 51,583,229, forward strand.
GCTTATTTCCTCTCAAAGATATTAACCTAACAACAATATTACTTTGGACAAACCATTCACAGGCCTTGGTTTTCCTATCCATAAAATAACTTGATTTTTGGTAGAGAACACCTAACTTTCTTTCAGCATTATATTTCCAATTGTCTAATGTCACAAAAGAACCTCAGGCTATACTCTTTCTGAAAAGCAATTTAACAATAATTTCTAAAAAACTTTAAAAGTAACTGCACTTTAAGAACTTTGTTTTAAAGAAACAGTCATAAACTTTAACAGAGATTTATTCACAATGATGTTTATCTTAGATTTGTTAATAATAATTTAAAAGTCAGAACCAGCTTAGATAAAAAACAGTAAGAAAAACTAAATTCAGATACTTATATATTTGAATATTATAATGTTGGGATATATTTAAATATTGGAATAAAAATTTCAAGAACCATTGAAAATAAAGATTTCCACCAAAATATGATAATGAGGAAAAAGTTTTACAATCCAGTGTTAAATTGTTTATAAACTCAATCTGTAAAATACATATGTTCATGGGAAGAAAAGTTGGAGGAAATAAAAATGAAACTTGTAATTACCAAAAATAAATAAATAAATAAATAAAAGGCAGGTAATGGTACGTACTGACAAAGATGTGGAAAAGTGAGAGCCCTCATACCCTGCATTCTAAAATTAGCTACAGTGATAGTTACACATCTCTTCAAAAAACATTGACTTGTATACTTTGAGTTAATTTTTTGGCATGTGAATTATATCTCAAAAAATCTGGTATTAAGACAAACAAAGGTGGTATAAAGAAATCAATTGTCAGTGTGGATTTAGGAAAGTTTTCCCAAATGTTTGATTTTCACTCCTAAAATTGGTAAAATGCAAAAATTTATTATGTTGACTTTGACATCATAAACCCTTTCATAGTCAGTGCCTGGGTAGCTGCTACAAGGGATTAAGACTATGAAGAGCCCACAAATGGATCCAAGGACTGGCAACACGCAACATGAGACATATAAATTACCTCCTGGGTCCCAGAAGCAAAGCAATTAACTGCTGCAACCATAATACTATGAACACAGAAAAAGTGAGAATGTTGATAGCACACTGAAGAAACTGAGGAATGAGTAGCATTGGCATAAAAAGACCATGTGTAACAGCTGTACTTAATTCATTCACAAGTGCTGGATTTCAGGGACTCAAGCAACTGAGAGATAATAAGCAATGCTACCAAAAAAATAGCCAAGACTGTATACTTCAGAAAAGCAGCCTCAGAGTATTGTTTCATGATTTTAATTTTTTATCCTATCTTGGCATGAAGCCAAAAATAAGAGACCCAGAATTAATTGTGGCTGCAACAACTGGCTAGGAAGCTAGGATGATTAACTGTTCTATAAAATTGTGGCATCTCCTATGAGTTCACTTTCAGGAGCCCTTTACTAATCAAGAAAGACAAGTGATAACATTGCTCTCTGATTTCTAATTTTTATTTCCATTGGTAAAAAGAAACATATTTGAAACCAAGAAAATAAGGAAGAAGGGAAATGGACTGGCCTCCAGATTTTACAGCAGAAATGCCACTGGATTTCTAGCTGGCATTTGTAAAAATTACAGAGAAACTTGTGCAACTATCAGAACTTCTCCACTATTACTGTTGTTTTAGACAATTCCATACTAGCAAAAAGAGCAGGGAGGCAATTTCAAGCATGCCCAGTGGTAACTGGGAAAGAAGGAAAATGAGTTCTACATCATTTTCTAAGGTAGGAACAAAATATATTTCACTTCACTACACTTCACATAAAATTCAACATTCAAAAAATGAAGATCATGGCATCTGGTCCCATCACTTCATGGCAAATAGATGGGGAAAATGTGGAAGCAGTGACATATTTTCTTTTCTTAAGCTACCAAAATCACTGCAGATGGTGACTGCAGACACAAAATTAAAAGATGCCTACTCTTGAGAAGAAAAGCTATGGCAAATCTAAACAGTATTTAAAAGCAGAGACATCTATTTACTGACAAAGTTCTGTATAGTCAAAGCTATGTTTTCTCCAGTAGTCATGTACAGATGTGAGAGTCAGATCACAAAGGCTGAGCGCTGGAGTACTGATGCTTTCAAATTGTGGTGCTAGAGAAGATTCTTGAGAGTTCCTTGGACAGCGAGGAGATCAAACCAGTCAATCCTAAAGGAAATCAGTGCTGAATTCACTGAAAGGACTGATACTGAAGCTGAAGCTCCAATATTTTAGCCACTTGATGCAAAGAGCCAATTCACTGGAAAAGACCCTGATGCTGGGAAAGATTGAGGGCAGAAGAAGGGGGCAACAGGAGATGAGATGATTGGATGGCATCACCGACTCAATGGACATGAATTTGAGCAAACTCCGGGAAATAGTGAAGGACGGGGAAGCCTGCCATGCTGCAGTCCATGGGGTGGCAAAGAATAGGACATGACTTAGTGACTGAACAACACACATGATATATTGATTTAACTGGTATTTGCTTTATATTAATAATTATCCCACTTATTTGATATTCCCTCCTTTTTTTACAGAACTCTGAATCCCTTCCTGAACTTCTTTGTTTACCTAGTTTGTTCAGATACCATCACTACGACCCAAAGTCGGAGAAGGCAATGGCACCCCACTCCAGTACTTTTGCCTGGAAAATCCCATGGACAGAGGAGCCGCGTAGGCTGCAGTCCATGGGGTCGTTGAGGGTCGGACATGACTGAGCGACTTCACTTTCACTTTTCACTTTCCTGCATTGGAGAAGGAAATGGCAACCCACTCCAGTGTTCTTGCCTGGAGAATCCCAGGGACGGGGGAGCCTGGTGGGCTGCCGTCTATGGGGTCGCACAGAGTCGGACACGACTGAAGTGACTCAGCAGCAGCAGGACCCAAAGTACACACTCTCTAAGAGGCTTCTCCATCCTTCAGCAACTAAAAACCCACATCTTTTGGAGGCACGCTTGTCATTCTAGAATTAATTCAACATCTGGAGTCAAGGCTACTTGATACTTCTCTGTTAAAGTCTTTCTCACAATATGGAGATGACTTTCCTCTCTTGGAGACAGAAATCCTGAGAGGCTCTGGGATGTGGAGTCAGGGATCTGTTTGGTATGAGCTGCTATAGGCAAATCACATGCTAGATTCACGACCTTCAACCTCCAAATTACTTAATTATTCCTTACCATGTGTACCCCCCCAAAAAAAAAGCACTACTTATTAAATCCTCTGTGACATCTGCTTGCCAATTACTGCCTCAAAGCAACATTTTTCCCCAAAATTTTTAAAATGCGCTATAATTCCACCCAACATAGTTTGAGGATGTTTACTTCTTTATTTTGCTTGGTAGATAGAATGGTGAAACGGAGGTTGGTGGCAACTTCAGAAATGTTTTAAGATGAAGGTGTTAAGATGTAATCATCCTCCAAGGGAAATATTCAAACACGATACATTAGGAAGACAAAGCTGATAATTTTTAATTTAATCATGATGAAGCTGGTCTCTTGGGTTTCACTTGGAATTCCCTAGCCAGATAAATGCTTGGTCAAATTCTAGAATTTTTCTCATTTATCTTCTTTTCACTCTAATTTGTTTACACTGTATGCTCTGCTATACTGTTATCCTACTGTTACTTTTAGAAGGATTCAAAGAGCCATATGGCATTGTATACAGACGTCTCAGCAGCAGATGATTTCCCGTCTTCAAACTATATATGAAATTTGGTCATTGGTGGCATTTTAACCTTTATTATCTTCCATTGTTATTATTTCACCCTCTAAAATACAAATCACAAATTACACATTGAAAGATAAATTTAGCATCTTCATTTCTCCCTGCTTTGGCGAGGTGGGGAGTGTTGTAGATATACTGTATGACTAAGGATTTACATTTCAGATCCTGTTCCTGAGGTTGTGGAGCAATGCTAATGTTATTTTTCATTTGCTTAGAGCCTTGATATTACTTAGAGGAGAGGAGCACTGACGGTAAAATTCCTAAGAGGTGTAAGGAGAGAACATTGTGGCTGAACCCTCACTCATCCCAACTGTGAACCTCAGAAAAAAAGAAGCCAGACAAAAGCTGAGAACAGAGACAGCCACTCGTTTAAGGTTTATCATGGAAATAAGACTTTACTGCATGAGCCTTACTTTAAATCCCCTTCACTTAATCTTTCTATCTTTCTTTCATTTAGGCAATATCTAAGCAAATAAAGACCCACAAAATATCCTGTTACTTTTTCCCCCCAATAGCAAAAAAACAGGATAATGGATGACTGAATCAGTAACTGAACCTAATAAACAATTTAACAGTTCAAAACAGTCACCTTTGCAAACGGGTCCTTAAAAATAGAAATCATAACACAAACGTTGATAGTTTAGTGAAAATCATTTTATAGGCATTTAAGAATTATTGTGACTTCAAAATGTCATAATCTTTTGCTTGCAGACACACTTTAGGAAAAAGAACTTTAAAATAAACATCAAGTCAAATTCTCTTCTGTTTGAACTCTGCAGGAGCTCCCAGTGGATGAAGCCATTGATAATAAGGTGGCTCTTAATTTTTTAAAGGATTCTTCTATTTCCATAATTTGATACCGTATTTTTTTGTTTTTATTCCAACACCAACCAAACAACAGGTGACGCTGAAGAAAAATTAACAACTATCTCAAAATAAAACCTGACCTCTATTTCCCAAAAATCTCAAATGTATTGAAATAATTTCATATGAATTATGTATGGGAGTGGCTCACATACATAATTCATTTAATTTTCCTCCCATGTGTTCCATTCGCTTCCATACTTCCTCCACCTGAGCTATTACTAATTGTCTATTTTCTTGTCTGCCAATCTATCATGTCTCCAAACTCACTAGATTGTAAACTCCCCAAGGGCAAACACCTTAGAGATATATTTTTTTTTACTGCTATATACCCTGTACCTACTATGAAGTATAGCATATAACTGTCACTCAATTATTTTTTAATTGTTAAATTTATGTTATCACATTAATGTACATGTCATATATATTTTTATATGTTCATTGTCTTGTCCAGTGCCTAAGGCAGTGATTACAAAAGCTGAATGAATTAATGTGCTAACTAATTAATTACTCAAACCTGATATTTATAGCCCATGTTAGGACACTGATACGACTGCAAATAGGTGTTGCCCAGTCATTACTCCTGGTCCAATGTATTAAAAATGAAAAAAAAGTGAGAATATGTTTCAAGTTGATGATAAAAGCAATGCAAACATGAGGGTGTCAATAGTTTTCCACCAGCCATTCTTTTAATAACAGTTATGCCCCCTTTCTGAATCATTACTTAAAGCCAACAATCTTAAAACTTCCAGCCAAAATTACTGAATTCTGCTCTAAAAATGTTTTCATTTTTAACATTCTTCATTACCAAAACATTCTAATGTCTGGTCTGGCTTTCATTCTACTTATTCTCAGTGGCTGCTGCTGCTGCTAAGTTGCTTCAGTCGTGTCCGACTCTGTGCGACCCCATAGATGGCAGCCTACTAGGCTTCCCCGTCCCTGGGATTCTCCAGGCAAGAACACTGGAGTGGGTTGCCATTTCCTTCTCCAATGCATGAAAGTGAAAAGTGAAAGTGAAGTCACTCAGTCGTGTCCGACTCTTCAGGACCCCATGGACTGCAGCCTACCAGGCTCCTCCGTCCATGGGATTTTCTAGGCAAAAGTACTGGAGTGGGGTGCTATTGCCTTCTCCGATTCTCAGTGGAGATGTACCAAAACTTCATAAATGGAAAGTCATTCTTCAGTCTATTCAAGAGCAATCAGTCCCTTTTTTTCTGACCCTTCTTGACAGTTCCCATATCATATCACTTGACATACTCTGCACTGTTCCCATGTTACTTGTGTTCCACCACAGATGAAAAATTTTATAAATTAATGTAACTCTCTACATATATTATACTTTATTGCTTCAGATTGCTTCCATATCTGTTTCTGTTCCTGAAGACCGTTACTATTAAGAGTTGAATCCTAACCCCCAGTACTTCATAATGTGATCTTTACAGAGGTGAACAAGTTAAAATGAGTTCATTAGAGTGGGCCCTAACCCTATATGACTGGTGTCCCTGGAAATAAAAAGGAAATGTGAACACAGAGACAGGCACACAGGGAGAACGCCACGTGAAGATGAAGGCAGAGAGCAAAGTGAGGTGTCTACCAGTCAGAGAGTGCCAGCAAATCACCAGAAGCCTGGGAGCTCATGAAACAGAGTCTCTCACAGCCCCAGAGGAAACCACACACGCTGACAACTTGGTATCAGACATCTAGCCTTCACAACTGTGAGACGCTGCATTTCTTTTTTTTTTTTTTTAATTTTTAAATTCAACTTTTAATTTAAGATTCATATACAGTTGTAAGAAGTAATACAGAATGCTCTCAGGTACATTTTACTCAGTATACTGCAAAACTCTAGTGCAACCAGGATCTTGACGTTCATATAGTTAAGATACAGAACATTTCCATCACCAATACTTTCCTCCCACTTCCACCCCTTGCCTTAACCACTGGAAACCACTTGTCTCTTCCCCATTTCTACAATTTTATCACTGCACGAATGTTATAAAAATGGAATCATATTTTTAAACCTTTTAAAATTGAATTTTTTCACTCAGCATAGTCTCTGGAGATTAATTCAGGTTTTTACATGTATTAATAGCTCATTCTGTCTTTTTTTTTTTTTTGCTATACCATAGTCTGTTTAGCCATTCATTCATTCATTGGAGGACATCTGTGTTGCCTTCGGTTTGCTTCTACGAGACGCTGCATTTCTGTTGTCAAAGCCAGTCAGTTTTGGGTACTTTGTTAGAGCAGCCATAGCAAACTAATACACTGGCTTAAAAGAGTATGACGGTAAGACAGTTAAGTCACAGAGCAAGGATTCCAGCAGGTTCTCCTTGATTCCAAAGTACTTCTTTCTTCCCTTATACACTGCTACTAAGAGTTGACAGTAAAGATAGAGACAAAGTAAATGTGAGATCATTTTGTAAGAGTATAGGATAGGTGAAAGGACTCAAAGGAAGGCCGTCGATGACAACCAATATGAGGGAACCAATATTTCAGTGGTTTTCAAACAATGGACCCCAACACCTAGTGTTTCTCTGTGATACTTCCTGAAGTTCACCAACTTTTGGTTTGAAATGTCAATATTTAAAACTATGTTTTATTATTTTAAAAATAGGAACAGAAAACATTACACATTCCCAAATGTGTTATATGAAAATTTTATCACACTGGATCCATCCAATCATCATCCTGGAGTTCAAGGCTAATTCAATTTTGTGTCCACTATGTAGGAAAGCTTCCCCTGACATCTCTTTGAACCTATTTAAACATATTACAACCTGTCACTGGGTATATCCACACTGCATCAGTGAGCATATCACTGCAGACACATGTGAGCCAAGCTCAGTTACAGCCCATCCTATCTCTGACATACCTGCTCACACAAAGCTTCATCTCAGCATAACAGAGAGTTGTGCAATCCCAAGAGAAAGATAACAAAAAGCATATGATATTATCTTGGTTTTACAATACGTTACCGTGCTTACTCAACAATTAGGTGACATTGATTAATTACAAGACTCATCATCATTGTAGTAATAGCCTTTCAAAAAAAAAAAATCCTACTACATTAAATATACATGGTTTAAATTTTTTCAATATTATATACTTATTCACACAATTACATATCACTTTCTTCTTCAGTATCATAAAGTTTTCGTCTAAGCCTCCTTCACATTCAGATAAAAAATATTCTTTTGAATTATTCTTGACTACTTAAAGTTATAAATAAAGTTACAGTGACAATCACATTTACACACCAGCAGGATGTGTGCGTGTTCAGTAGCTTCAATCATGTCCGACTCTTTGCGACCTTATGGACTGGGGCCCACCAGGCTCCTCTGCCCATGGAATTCTCCAGTCAGGAATACTGGAGGGGGTTGCCATGCCCTCCTTAAGGGGATTTTCCTGACCCAGGGACTGAACTCGCGGTTGTCTGCATCTCCTGCACTGCAAGCAGATTCTTTAACCACTGAGCAATCTGGGAAGCCCACAGGTAGTATAATTTCGAAGTATAGTGATGTGCTGAGCTTGGGCAACTTCTACTTTAATTACTGTCCTTGGTATGCCAGACAAACTTGAGACTAAATATTAACTGTTCTTTTAAAATCAGATCACAGAGTAATCTTTCTCAAGAAATTTCAAGCAAGAAACTAAATTTAAGTTCAAAGTCAACCTTGTGGGGTACAAGCAATGCAAACAATCAGCTGAGGTTACAGATACTGTTGTTCAGTCATTAAGTCGTGTCTGACTCTTTGCGACCCCATGGACTACAGCATACCAGGCTCCACTGTCCTTCACCATCTCTTGGAGTTTGCTCAAATTCATGTCCACTGAAGTCAGTGATACTATCTAATCATCTCATCTTCTGCCGCCCCTTCTCCTTTTGCCTTCATTCTTTCCCAGCCTTAGGGTCTTTTCCAATGAGCCAGCCCTATCCTCCATGAATTGCTAAGTTAATAACTACAAGTTATTTCTAGGCCTGATGGCTGACAGGTTTCTTTTGACATCAGTTACAAGAGGCATCTCAGTTTCAGAAGTATAATGTGAAAAGCATTAAGCGTACATGACTAAGAAAAGAGCATGCAAATGTTACATAATCATTTCAGCCCTTATTTGGGCACAGGAGGTTAACTATATCTTTGTATTTATGGAGGGTTTACTGTCTTTTATTGTCACTTTTATTTGCATACATTGCAGCTCCATGGAAGAGTACATTTGAAGTCTGGATTCACTGATTAAATGTATTTAGACAAAAAAACTATAAAAGAAATTTCCCACTGCACTAGAAAACTCCAAGGTTTATATATACGAAGTGTCAAATATCAAGTTGAAGAACCACCTGACAGGTGACTCTGACTTTTCCTTCAGCCCCAGGAAATAGAGCAAGAGTAAACATAAAGAAACAGATGACAGGAAAGATGGACAACCAGGGACTGGTGATGAGAGCAGGACACCAAAGAGAGTGGGTGTTGAACCTGCAACTCAGCAGAGGGGGTTAAGTTGGTAAGGTAAGAAGAGTAGATACAAAAACTCAACAGAAGCCTAGGTTTGACACAATGGAAGAAGACAAGAAGCTAGATTTGGAACATGAAAAAGATGAAGTGAGATGATTAGTAAATGATTAGTACTTGCATGGAACAAATCAAGATAAAAAGTACAGTCTGGGTCAGTTTTATAAAACTAAGCTGTTTCCGTGGAACAATGGTTGGCTACTGACATGCTTTTGGCTTACCACATCTTTCACTCTTCAACTGGACATTTAGGATTTTAAAAACCTCATTAACCTGCAACAATACCCTTCCCTCCTCTCTTCAACGCTATCCTCCTCAAGTAGTTTGTCACATAGACCTCTGCAAAACACAGTGAGAAGGCATGCTTCCAAGAACTGAATCTAATGCCTTATTTAAATAACATTATTTATTATCTATGTATAAAAAATAAATTTCAGAGAAAAGAAAATTAAGAAAACAAACTAAGTGAAATAACAATTTCATTCAAGATTTTTGGATAGTATAAAATACTGGTCACAAAAGAGTCAGAATTGACTTAGTGACTAAACAACAATAACAACAAATACACTAGTTAAAAGCAGAGTTCTAGAGATCTAAGCTCATGGCTTGACTTCACAGTAACTAGCTAGGTGACCTTTTACAAAACACTTTCATCTTTGTAAACTACATATTTTTAACACTATTTGAAGATTTCATTGAGATAATACATATAATCTCTGGCACAAAGAAAGTACTTAGTAAGCCTGTGGCAAAATTCAAAGATTTTAACAACTATTTAAGAGAAGACTGAATTCTGCGCCAAGTTGAATGATACCTCTTGTTAACTTACAAAAAATGTAGTCTTTCAAAATTCTCCTCCTTGGACCCTAAGGTTACAAAAGAAGAATGTTAGGATGCAACTAAAGATTATCATACTAAGTAAGGTAAGTCAGAAAGAAAAAGACAAACACCATATCATATCACTTATCAGATCAGATCAGATCAGTCGCTCAGTCATATCCCACTCTTTGTGACCCCATGAATCCCAGCACGCCAGGCCTCCCTGTCCATCACCAACTCCTAGAGTTCACTGAGACTCACGTCCTTGGAGTCAGTGATGCCATCCAGCCATCTCATCCCCTGTCGTCCTCTTCTCCTCTTGCGCCCAATCCCTCCCAGCATCAGGGTCTTTTCCAGTGAGTCAACTCTTTGCATGAGGTGGCCAAAGTACTGGAGTTTCAGCTTTAGCATCATTCCTTCCAAAGAAATCCCAGGGCTGATCTCCTTCAGAATGGACTGGTTGGATCTCCTTGCAGTCCAAGGGACTCTCAAGAGTCTTCTCCAACACCACAGTTCAAAAGCATCAATTCTTCGGCGCTCAGCCTTCTTCACAGTCCAACTCTCACATCCATACATGACCACAGGAAAAACCATATCCTTAACTAGACGGACCTTTGTTGGCAAAGTAATGTCTCTGCTTTTGAACATGCTATCTAGGTTGGTCATAACTTTCCTTCCAAGGAGTAAGTGTCTTTTAATTTCATGGCTGCAGTCACCATCTGTAGTGATTTTAGAGCCCAGAAAAATAAAGTCTGACACTGTTTCCCCATCTATTTCCCATGAAGTGATGGGACCAGATGCCACGATCTTCGTTTTCTGAATGTTGAGCTTTAAGCCAACTTTTTCACTCTCCACTTTCACTTTCATCAAGAGGCTTTTTAGTTCCCCTTCACTTTCTGCCGTAAGTGTGGTGTCATCTGCATATCTGAGGTTACTGATATTTCTCCCGGCAATCTTGATTCCAGCTGGTGCTTCTTCCAGTCCAGCGTTTCTCATGATGTACTCTGCATATGTTAAATAAGCAGGGTGACAATATACAGCCTTGATGTACTCCTTTTCCTATTTCCATGTCCAGTTCTAACTGTTGCTTCCTGACCTGCATACAGATTTCACAAGAGGCAGGGTCAGGTGGTCTGGTATTCCCATCTCTTGAAGAATTTTCCACAGTTTATTGTGATCCACACAGTCAAAGGCTTTGGCATAGTCAATAAAGCAGAAATAGATGCTTTTCTGGAACTCTCTTGCTTTTTCCATGATCCAGCGGATGTTGGCAATTTGATCTCTGGTTCCTCTGCCTTTTCTAAAACTAGCTTGAACATCAGGAAGTTCACGGTTCACATATTGCTGAAGCCTGGTCTTAAATTTTGAGCATTACTTTACTAGCGTGTGAGATGAGTGCAATTGTGTGGTGATTTGAGCATTCTTTGGCATTGCCTTTCTTTGGGATTGGAATGAAAACTGATCTTTTCCAGTCCTGTGGCCACTGCTGAGTTTTCCAAATGTGCTGGCATATTGAGTGCAACACTTTCATAGCATCATTTTTTAGGATTTGAAATAGCTCAACTGGAATTCCATCACCTCCACTAGCTTTGTTTGTAGTGATGCTTCCTAAGGCCCACTTGACTTCACATTCCAGGATGTCTGGCTCTAGGTCAGTGATCACACCATTGTGATTACCTGGGTCATGAAGATCTTTTTTGTACAGTTCTTCTGTGTATTCTTGCCACCTCTTCTTAACATCTTCTGCTTCTGTTAGGTCCATACCGTTTCTGTCCTTTATCGAGCCCATCTTTGCATGAAATGTTCCTTTGGTATCTCTGATTTTCTTGAAGAGATCCCTAGTCTTTCCCATTCTGTTGTTTTCCTCTATTTCTTTGCACTGATCGCTGAAGAAGGCTTTCTTATCTCTTCTTGCTATTCTTTGGAACTCTGCATTCAGATGCTTATATCTTTCCTTTTCTCCTTTGCTTTTCGCTTCTCTTCTTTTCACAGCTATTTGTAAGGCCTCCCCAGACAGCCATTTTGCTTTTTTGCATTTCTTTTCCATGGGAATGATCTTGATCCCTGTCTCCTGTACAATGTCACGAACCTCACTCCATAGTTCATCAGGCACTCTATCTATCAGATCTAGGCCCTTAACTCTATTTCTCATTTCCACTGTATAATCATAAGGGATTTGATTTAGGTCATATCTGAATGGTCTAGTGGTTTTCCCTACTTTCTTCAATTTAAGTCTGAATTTGGCAATAAGGAGTTCATGGTCTGAGCCACAGTCAGCTCCTGGTCTTTGCTGACTGTATACAGCTTCTCCATCTTTGGCTGCAAAGAATATAATCAATTTGATTTCGGTGTTGACCATCTGGTGATGTCCATGTGTGTAGGGGACTGGAATGCAAAAGTAGGAAGTCAAGAAACACCTGGAGTTAACAGGCAAATTTGGCCTTGGAACACGGAATGAAGCAGGGCAAAGACTAATAGAGTTTTGCCAAGAAAATGCACTGGTCATAACAAAACTGTCTTCCAACAACACAAGAGAAGACTCTATACATGGACATCACCAGAATATGTGGAATCTAAAATATGACACAAACGAACCCATCTACAAAACAGAAACAGACTCACAGACACAGAGAGCAGACCTGTGGTTGCCAAGAGGGAGAAGGGAAGGAGAGGGACTAACTGGGAGTTTGGAGTTGGGTGATGCAAACTATAACATTTAGAATGGATGAACAGCAAGATCCTAAATGTGTAACACAGGGAACTACACTCAAATCCTGTGATAAACAGTACTGGAAAATAATACAAAACTAAAGAATGTATATATGTATATAACTGAGTCACTTTGCCATGTAGCAAAGATTGGTACAACACTGTTTTTAGTACACAAAAAGAATCACCTGAAATGGGGGGCGGGGAACTATAGTTGACCTCTCCTGAAGATTCTGGATTTAGTTGGTACGGAGTGGTACCTAGGAATCTGCATATTTAATGTAAAATGTATTATTTATAGATAGATCTTAATATATTTTTGAACAGGTGACTGGCACTTTGAGACACACTTATCTAAAGCTATGGAAAGTACTGATATTTATGAAAGGGTTCTAATTTTAAGAGCCTAAGTATTTACCTAAAGAATTTCTTAATCCTGTTTCTAGTTAGACTTCTTTCTCAACTGAATAACTAAACTTTGATCAAAGTTTCATTAATAGCAGATTTGGTGGCTCCTTGCTTTTTAACAATAACATACATGTCTACTAATCCCAGAATCTGAATCGGACTGTGCTCAGCATTAAGGGTGGCTGGAGTGGCAGACTGTGACTCAGGAAAGACAAGAGGCATGTCGTTACCCTTGGCAGTAACAGAAACTACTAAATCAGCAAAACCTGTATGAGAGCTCAAAAAGGCTGCCAAGTTACAAGTTAACACCTCAAGGGATCCAAAGACTGTCTTCAAAGACTAAATCCAATACACATTTCTAAATGTGATGATCTTATATTTACATTTCATAGGAAGTATTTTGTAAATACATCAAACAAGTTTTGGTGTCAAGGAATTATGTTGTTGACTTGAGAAAAGTTTATTATGTGAGATGATCCTTATTTAGTAATTTTCTAAATTTCTAAATAAAAAATTTAGACATTTTATCTTCAGAAAATCCAAATGGGAAGTTTTTTAAAAATTTCATAAGTCAATTTTTACATTTCCATCAAAAATTAAATTTTAGAAGCACAATAAACTGAATTAGTCAAGTTTTACCCATTCAACAAATATATGTTAAAGAACCTACTATTCAACAGGGAGTCAGACAGGTGCTGGGTACAAAAAGATGGATAAGGTAGAGCCTATACATTAAAGGATACATCAAAAAAATATAAGCAAAAGAGAAGTAAAGATGAAATGGTCACTAGGTTCCTACATGACAAAACTGAGAAATTATCTAATAATAGCTAAACTATTATTTCTTTCTTCTGAGAAGTCCATTTTGCATGTCTAAATTTTTCACTTTTTAAATTACTCAATTACTGAATACACTAATGTTAATTACAAATGAACCTTGAAATTTTTTCTAGACCTTTATTTAAACTAAATAATTTTAAAGCTATAAATTTTGAAGCTTATTGTAAAAGAATTTTTTTAAAGAAAAATATTTTATGATGTGTGAAAATTATATGAAACTCAAATTTCAGGGTCCATAAAGTTCTATTGGAACACAGCCATGACCATTTGTTTGCATCCTGTCTATGGCTGCTTTCCTACAATGGCAGAGACCATGTAGCTCATGGTCAACATTGAAAATATTTATACGCTATCTGGCCCTTTACAAAAAAAGTTTGCCAATTCCTGATTGAAAGTATAACAATAGATTTTGGCTGGAGAAAAGTACAGCTTTGTTTTTGTTTCTCTATTTTCCAGAATTCATAGAGATGCTTAAATAAAATATGCAAAGAACACTTACTATAAAGTTTCTCCAGTATGCTGCCTCTAGACAAGGATTGCTAATTTCGGTCAGCAGGGCTTCATTTTCTTGTTTCTCCCATAACCAATACTGGGCTTCAGTGTCTGGCCTTGAATCTTCTGGAAACCCAGCTGTCAGGACCTCTAGGATTTTGCTACTTATTAAGCCTAATTTTCACAGAATGGTCTGACTCGTAATAGATGAAAAACTCTTAGATCCCTTTTGAAGTTATCAACTTCAGTTAAAAATTTCACTAGGTGTTGGGGCTGGGTGTGAAGTTAGGTAGAAGGCTGCTGTACCTCTGTAGACAACACTAAGAAAGCAAGCTATGTGCTTTAACAGCTCAAAGTTTTAACATAAAACAATGGTACATAATTGTATGAGAATCTTTTTTTTAGGTTAATAAAATTTAATAGTGTTATTATGCCTCAAACTAGACTTTAAAATATATATCAGAGCCACAGTGTTACCCATGGGCTTTCACATTCTACATTATATATTTCTTTAATTTTGAAATACTTTTTTGGGGTAATGATCAGTGTATTACCTTCTTTAGTTATATATTTTTTTCAGATTATATTCCAGAAAACTGTTTTTCTTTAACACACCAAAAAAAACGAGTTCATGATAGTAGGCGTGCTCTTATTTACTCAATCACTTCAGACAATACCTGAAGCCCCAGATTTTTATACCTCCTTAAATGTCTATGATCACAGAAATCAGCTGTGTAAAAACTACTATTTAAAGGTATGCGGTTAGGGTGAGGCAAGGGCACTTCATATATGAGTGGGTGGATTTGTAAGGTAAGGTAGTGGGAGAATTCTAGGTAGAATTTAACCGGTGCTGTCCCTAGTATACAGTTTCTTGTTTCTGACACTCTCTCAGGTGACTCCATATCACAATGAAGCCTAAAAAGTGGGCACTTTCAATTCTTCCCTAGGTACCACCCTGGGCTTCACCGAACAATGTGAAGGAAGTATTTACAGTGCTTACTATCATCTCAGAAATCCAAATATCTCTTACCTAAAGCTCTAAATCACTTCAATGTTTTCACACAATCACATTACTTGGCCTTGAGCCAAATGCATCATTTCCATTTTTATCTTCAAGAGAAAGCTGAGAGTCTGCATAGACCTTCACCTCCACTCTGAGTCACCTCCTCCAACTGTATCTCCTCACTCAGTAAGCAGCACCATCACCCACTGCTACCCAAGTCGGCAAATCTAGGCAGTATCCTTGATTCTTCTCTTTCACTTTCCACATCTAACCAATTGCCAAACCTGTTGATTTTATCTCCTAATGTCTTTCAAATCCATCTCTTTTTCCTCTATCCCAATTGATTTCTTTTGCAAACTTGCAACAGATTTGAACTGGACATGTCACTTCCCTGCTTAAAATCCACAGCTTTTCATTTCCAATATGATAATGCCCAGACAAAGCTCACCAAGCCCCTTGGATCTGGCCCTTGCCACAGTTTCAGACCCAACCCCCACAAACCTCTATCATACATCTTAGACTCCTGTTATAGGGAACTTCTTTGACTCCTTTGAAGGTGCATGCTCAATCTTGCTGTCAGTCTTACACATAGTCTGCTGCTTCAGTTTTCACATTTTTCCTGACCCATCCCAACCCTTTTTATCTGGATGATCTCCTTCAGGTGTCAACTTAGTCACTCCTGCAGCAAGGCTTCCTTAACCAGTCTAAGACTGGATTGAACGTCCAGGGGACAGCTGCTATAAGCCATTGAAAATCTGGCTTTGAGAGAACTCATTCCATCAAGACAGCACCAATTTCTTCCTTGTCCATCTCAACATTCATACTGCCTCACATAGAATACAAAAGGTGGTGAATTCATGAAATAAGGCGCCCTCCAAGCTGACCTGAATCATAACCTACAGAGAAAGTATTGCTCTGACTCAGTCCTCTGAAGCAACCTAAGGGAGAATTCTCTGATTATAACGGAACCCAGTTGTCCAGTTTGAGGGCTAATAATCCTAACCACAAGGACTTAGCAAAAATGTTCAAATCTATTTCTTGATCCCATTAGCAAGGTATTAGCAAGCAGGTCTTCACACAAGGCAAAAGCTTAGTTACAAAGGGAGATAATAAATATTTCATAGATTAGCTAGTATAAGTATTTTAAAAAATCTGTCCAGGGTTCTGCTGGCTTTGCTTTGACATCTCTTTTTCAGAATAATGTTCCATTACAGGAACTGTTGAATGTAAGCAATCTACAATATCTGTAAGTCTCCACAGATCACCATGGAATTATCAGCATCACAAATATTTACTGAACCACTACATGCAGGAGTCTTGAAATGTTCTGAATACTCTACTAAACAAGTCATAGAAGGCCCTGACATCCAGGACTTTACAATATGAAACAGTCATTGATGTTAAAAGATAGTAATAAGCTAACAGAGCTGCACAAAGAATAGCAAACTAGACAAATCTTGTAACTTGGATACAGCAGTGAAAACAGATAGTTCAGGACCCTGTAAGAATATATTCATTCTTTACATCAAACAAGTTAATTGAATTTCTACAGTTTTCTTGCTACAAGAAGCCTAAACTCTCAGGCTCAATAGCAAAGCCGCTTTGTAAGGCTAATTTTACTTTCAAACAGCCACAAGGTAAAATCTTAGGAGCTGAAGAGAAGCACCTGAAATAGTAATGTTTTGTTTCGTGATAACCCACTTAACATATATATAAAATAAGCCTTCAGTCTGGGTCCCCAAACAACCAGACATCTATCATAATCTGTTTTCCCTTCTTGGTCTCATTGCATCGCAGGGATTTTGCTCCAGGGAAGAGCCCTACAAAGATGTGTCTGGAATCAGTGGAATCAAAATTGCCAAAATTGCTACTGAGTCAGAGGTGTTTTCAAAGTTTTGCCAAACAACACACAGCTCCATGCTAAATGGTTAACACCCTTCCCTGATGGTTTTGCAATCCTATATTTATATTGTAGTTCTATCACTGAAATTACAGGTTCCTGTGAAGTGACACTGACAATAACAACACATTTTATAGTCAGGATCATTTAAGGGCCTTTTAAACAAGTTTTAACATTTATGCATTGAATATTATCACACTAAGTTCTACTTCTTCCTATGAAACAAAAGGGAAAAACCATGATTTCCCCAGTGTATCAGTTGTCTCTAGAGGATATTTTGACCGTCACACCAAACATAAAATATTGATGAAGCAGTTAAGAAAACTGATTCCACTTCTCACTTTAACAAGGAATAGAAAATTACATTACACTGTATGTTATGTGTTATGAGTTTTCCCAGAGAGTTAATTAAGTAATAATTTGAACTAACATATAAAAACTATTGGAATACACTTCATAACCAAGGATGAATTTTTTAAACTTGCAAAACGAACTAAAAGAAAATTATATATATATACACATATATACACATACATTTTATATAATAAAACATAATTTTAGTAATATCATGCAAAAGAGGTACTTCAAGAACTCTTGAGAGTTGAATCAATCAAAATTGACACATATCCCAAGTTAAAAATCTGTATCATAAGAACATGATTAGCAAAACACAGATGGATAGAAAGGAATTTTAAGGGACTGGTGTAAGGAGTCAGCATTTGTCAGTGTTCAGGCAACACTGTTCAAGAGGGAGGGGTCCCTGTCCCCAAAGTGGTATTCCTACAAGAGACAAAGTCAAGAGAATGTATAGGAACCCTGGGCTGTCTTCACTGGATGGTGTTTGCCCACTGATTGACTAAATGAACTTGTGGTATTAAGTGTCCCTTAGCAGCTGTCCATCTCAATATGAATTGTGCATCTCATATTGGCCTTCTGTTTCATGCAGCTGTTTCTTTACATTTGGATAGTCAAAGCCTTGTTTGAGAGGCAAACCTGAGATACTATATGTGTATTGATCAGGACAGAACAGGCCCTTGTTTGAGTGGACAACTAGTCTCCTTTGGCAAAATTTCTATAAATTCCCCTGATGAACTGCAAAAATACTGATGACTCTGCCATAATTTCAGATTTCCTCTTGCCTTGCAGAAAGTAAATATAAAGTCGTTGTGATGGATTTTTTTCAACATATACTGTAACTCATATAAGCAAATAGGTGTGGTCCTCTTCAAAACTGTTATCTTTATGGGTCTTTGATTAAATATTTATTATAATCATCTTCTGTTGCTCAAAGCACTTATGTTTCTCTTCATTAAGAAATGTCTTTAAAGTTTGCAATACACTTTTTGAATAATACCTAAACTTAAGTAGCCCTTGACTCTTAACAAATTACGATTAAACATCTTTATACTTTTTTGAGTCTAACATTGTTTACTTTTTGGTCTTATTTGAGATTCATCTGTGGAATTTATTGGGGTCCCTAAATCCAGTCTTGTAAGAAATTTGTGGCATTGTATACATGGATTCTGCAGGTATATTCCTCAAGTATAGATCTAGACTTCTGGTATAAAAACCACGATCAAAATTCAAATTGTGTCATCTGACACATGGCTTGATACACAATAACATCTAAAGAAAATATGGGAAAATCAGGGCATAGGAGAAGGGACAGAATAACATACTGCTAGAAAGTGTAAACTTGACAAATTGCTCAAAAATGAAAAACATAATCTCTCTTGGAAAACATTTGTAAATCAATTGCACTAGTATATAAATTATAAATTCTATGCAAATATTATCACCTCTAGTTTAAAAAACCTTTGTATTTCATAAAAGCTTTATGTTAATGTAACTTGGTCTCTGAGATACAAATAATTTGAATTTTTGCAGTGGAATTATCTTTTGGATTATATTTATAATACTGACACTATAACATTATTATTATTTTATGCATTATGCCACTTCGGGTGTCTTTCAAATTTCATACTTGATGTAAAACTCAAGCAAAATTAAGAAAAGTATTTAAATTTTTCCTAAACTTTATTAGTCTTTTCAGTAACAAAATCCAGACAATAAAAGAGATACTTGATATAATCTATAACACAGCCCATAACAGCTGTACTCTTTTATGACTCTGAAACTGACTGGATCATACTCAAAAAGTTAAATTCTAAGACATATAACAACATATTACACAAGCATATGACTTTTTTCCCTGTGTACTTGGTAAGGCCATGTTAGATGAGATTTTTACCTAAATTCTCATCTAGGCCATTCATTGCATATGCAGGTGGATTGTCATAAACTTATTTCAACAAAGATGAATTGAATATTTATATAAACAAGGTTCACAGTAAAGAATGTAAAAATATCATAATTAATAAGAGTAATAGTAGCAGTAAACATTTACTAGGCTAACTACTTTACATGCATTTTCTCAATAAACTAAGCTTCCCTGGTGACTCAGATTGTTAAGAATCCACCTGCAATGCAGGAGACCTGGGTTCAATCCCTGGGTTGGGAAGATCCCCTGGAGAAGGGAACAGCTACCCACTCCAGTATTCTTGTCCGGAGAATTCTATGGACAGAGGAGCCTGGCAGGCGACAGTTCATTGGGTCGCAAAGAGTCAGACAGGACTAAGGGACTTTCACACACTTAACATCAGTCCTATCCGTCTCCAAGTTTTCAAGGTTAAGTAACACAAAATAGAGATGTTAAGGGACTTGGCCTCCGGTCACAGAACTACTAACTAGCAGGTTGGGGATCTGAATGGAAAAAAAAAATTTAATCCAAAGCCTTCCAGTATTGTATAATCCAATGCAGAAAACAAGTTTCTTACCCTTCCAGAATAACCACCCAGAAGGAAGTTTATAATCACTGGTGCTTTAGGTGATTGTCAGTTCCTATAAATAGTAGGACCTAAACTTTTTCAAATATACCTATTCTTAGAGCAACTTATAAAGTAGTTTGAAGAACAGGACTGAGTATTCTCTTAACAAATTTAGTAGCCTTTATAATATTTACCTTTTAACAAATTCACCTGAGAGCATTTTTAAAACTAAACTGTATAGGGTGATCTGTTTTAAAAACAGAAAATACTTTGATAGACCAACAATGATCTAACTTAAATCAACAATGAGCTAAAGTTCCTTAGAATTTAGACATAGCCATGAGGTATGCAGTCTTCTGAAAACTGATTTTTTTAAACTGCATTTTTTAGACAGAATGGCTTTTAAATTCTTCCAAGAGCTCTACTAAAATAGCTACAATTTATGCCAATTAACATTCTGATTTCATAAATAACAGGAAAACAGAAGAGATAATCCCACTTGTATAGATGGAATAACATAACAAAAGGCGCAGAAAACACAAACCCCAAAGGCAGTTCCAAAGTGTAAAGTCCTTCTCTCCCATCCACAGGGAGGAGCTCTCCTTCAATGGTCTAGGCCCTCTCCTTAGCACCTGAGTTCAGCACTTGCTGCCCATTCAGAGAATAAAATATTAGAAAGATGTGAAAGCCAAGTTCCTTCCCCACATACACATATGGGCATACTTATTATGTATTTTGCTTTTCTGATACCTAAGTATGCTGATTCATTGGCTACTTATGAATTAAGTAATAACCCATGAGATATGAATATACCTATTCATTCATTCATACAAGTATAACAGGAATACAGTAGATACAGTATCCAAAGAACACTTCAAATATGAAATGCTACATCTAATTACACTTTGCCTAAGACTCTGAACTTTTAAATTCTCATTAGATGAAGTTCACAAGATGAACTTGTGCTTTATGGCTCATCACAGGCAAAGTACGCTAAGAGGACAATTGATTAAATGTCAGTGGGTTTAACTTCACTATCTATTCCCAAGGTTTCACATTTCCATGGTAATTCTGACCCCTCTTTTAAAATGTATGGCTTGTAGAATTGGCTTTTTTTTTTTTTTTTAAGGTATTTCAAAGGATTTGCTCTCATTCGTAAAATAAAGAATAATGGAATTGTGGCAAATACTTGTTAGATATATTCAGTATCATAACAATAAAAACTTTAAGTACATACTACCCACTTCATACTTCTCCTCTAAAAACGTTCAAAATTCAGTCAACTGAGCACCTATCACACACAGGCATGGCACTTGTAGGTGAACCAAGATTTCTAAGTTTCCAAGGCATGAAGAGGGGGAAAATAGGGGCCAAATTTAAGTATTTGTTACTAACAAGTTTATAATCCACATATTTCCTAGAAAAATCCAAGAAAACAATTGCACAGCAGCACATTTGGGTCTTGAGAGGATGATTTTCAGTTGCAAGTAGTTAAAACTTCAGTGTTAAGCTAAGACTCTATTCAAACAATGAGCTTCAGTTTATTATCTTTTCCTAATGTTTTCTATCTTATTCCACAAAATCCTCTATAACAATGAATGATACGGCACCTTTTTAAAAAAAAAAAAAAACTAATCCTCTTTCCCCAAAACCCAACCCATACACGCGTCCTCCTCTTTCCTGGGCACGTGTGATTCCAAAGCTCAACTGGACACCCTCTCACCTGAAAAAAAGTTTGGAGACGACGCTGGCCTTTTCCAGAGGCGACCTCTGCATGGTCTCTGGGGGCACCGAGGTCCCTGCCGGGGCAGGCCGGGCAAGAGCTCCTAGTGCCAAAAGCCCTACTCTTCTCTGCCTGCCGCTCGCCCCTTTTTCTCTGACCTGCTGTGATGTCACTTGCTTCCAACTCCCCCCACCCACCCCTACCGCACACACCTCCCCTTTCCTTTCGCTCCTTTCCCCCGCCTCCACTGCCCAGGTTAAAAGCTGGGCGCTGCCCGGCCGGGCCTCAAATCCGCTCTAGCGGCTTTCTCCACCCCGACCGCTCCTTGCTTCTTGCCTCCCTCCCTCGCGCGCGCGCTCCTTCCAGGTCGGCGTCCCTACCATCCGGCCGAGCCCAGCCCGCAGGTGGGGGACACCGTCGCGGCCGCTCTCCAGGTCCAGACTCGGACGCGCGAGGACAGAAGGAGCCACCGGCAGGAGCAGCAGTCAGTGCCCCGGGGAGCCTTCTGCGCGCCGGGCTCCGCGGGATCCGCGGCACGCCGAGGCCAACTCCCCCGAGCCATTTGCCTCCTCCCTTTTCCCGAGATCCTAGCCGCGTTCGGGTCGCGTTTGCAAGGTGCATTTTGAAAGGGGAACGAAAATCTGTCCCTCCGGTTATCAAAAGGCAGCCTCAGAGAGCCGGAGGGTTCCGCAACAGCGGCAGCTGTGTTCACCTTAGCGCTTACTTTGCGAGTCAGAGGGAAGAACCAAGCTTGTTAGTCTCAGACTTAGGTGAGTGCCAAGTGTGGTCCCTTAGGAGACGTACTTACTACAGGTGGAGGCAATTCCTGTAAGGTGAGAATTACCGCTTTGTCCACTACCCGCCCAGGATTTGTTCCTTGTCTGCCCTAAGTTTTTTCAGTCCAGTTTGCGTTTTTTAAGAAGTCTTTTGTGCGTGTTAGCAACTACGAGGATGACGAGCGGACAGAATGTAAACTCACCCGCCCTCATACAGAGTTCCAACTCTCGGTCAGCAAAACATCATGACTAATACACTGAAAGGAATCCAGTCTTTGAAGCGAAGGTAGCGCGTTAACTCTGACCTGACTCATGGAAACGCCATCTTCAACTCTTGAAGGGCATCTCAGCTTTCCCAGGTGTGGGCGCACGAACTTCCCCGAGTTTTTGCTTCGTGGACCGTGTGCCTGTTTGATGGCTTTTAAAGAGCCAAACCTTTAATTCCTGAATCCTGTTGTGTAAAACCAAGGGCACACCGAGTTTAAACTGAAAAATTCAAATGGAAGTGAAATTTTTGGTCTGATTACAGTTAATGCCTCTACACCTAAAGCAAGGACATTTACTTATGAATTGGTTATCGCTGATTTGTGGTCACCCAGATACAGTACAAATGAAATCGTGCACTTCTTAATAACAGACAGGAACACGTATTTAAATTAATAAATGGGTTCATCCGGTCTTTATAGCTCCCCTTTGCATTTCCATGTCACCATGTTTTAAATCTTAAAGTGGTTTAATAAACATATAAATTTTGTTATCCTAAACTTTAACAGTAGATAAAATAACACCAGAGAGATAGGCAAACTGCATAAACATCAGGAGAAAGCAATTTCTAATTCATAATCCCTGCTTCATATCCTGCACCTGTGTTTTCTTCTCTTCAGTATGGCATACAAATTCAGGCTCTGCCTTCATTATTGACTTTTCCCAGGTATGTGATTGAACTCACTTCATCCACTTCCCCAACTCCCACTCTACTGTTTGCTTTATAACTGCTAATGTAACCCATCAAATGTAATACACACATTTTGAAATGAAGCGGTAGTCAGTTCCTCTTTGTTCTCAAAGAACAAGTGACAATAAAAAGATTAAGAATTAAATTCCAAATAAGATCATAGAAGCTAACCAAGTATTATGCTTCAGAGACCCCAAATATTTGTCAATCTCATTCCTCTAGAAAGAATAAATAACTTAGTGACTCTTTCTTGATTTCTTACTGTTTGCTAGACATCATCTCGTGGAAATCTTACCACAACCATGTAAATAGGTGTTATTCCCCCCAATTTTCAGTAGAGGAAACAGAAAAGAGAAGTAAATGCCTGTAATGGTAGAGCTAACATTTAAACTCATGTCTGATTTCAAACCATCACTCCTATCAGTGGGTAATACTGCTGCTAATCGAATCATCCCTCATGTATTTATATACTATCACGTACACTGGTGTAACCAGTCTTTCCTCTCACATTAGTTTCATGCCGTCATAATTGCTAGACCTGTTTAAGAATGAGACAAGAAAGCAGAAAGCTGAAAACCAAGTAGCTACTGGAGTTAACACACTTTTAATAAATGACATCTGACTATAATATTCCATTTTAAGTATGTATACACACATGTACATTGGAAGACCCTAGATATTTATCATAAAAGCTTACCTCCCAAATTTGTTCTTGGCATCAGTAAGACATCACCATTGTTCAGAACATTAGCATGGTTAGCTTACATGAACAAATGAACTAACTGAGACATGACTTTTAAGGCTTGCATACAGGTACATACCTAATGTGGGAATGTAGATTTATGCACCAGGGAATTGTTCAAATATGGCTGAAGGTCATGACTGAATTCCTAATTGTGTCTTTGAGATGTCAAGAATTGGTAGTAAGAAATAGTGAAGCTCTTGTCTCCAAGCTGCTCAAATATCAGCTCACAAAATTGCATTTAATGTTGTAATAGCTTACATTTGTTAAGCACTTACCATATACATAAGGTGCCATGCTAAATACACAGAATGCTTTGCCTTTTTTAATCCTGATAACACCTTCATGAGATATTACGTTTGTCATTATCTATATATTATAGGTGAAGAAACTGGGGTACAAAAAGTTTAGAAAATTTCCCAAGCGAGTTTCACAGTAAATAGTAACAGAGAAAACTGAGATTTCAACCTAAACTGACTACTGTCTGAGACCAAGCATGTAACCACTACATATACTTTCCCCAAAGAATTTCCTGACATTTTAAGCAGAACTGATCTTTGGTAGAGAAGATTAGGTGGTCATTTGTATGATTTCTTTATTGTAAAATACATACAACATAAAATTTGCTATCTTGAGCCATTCTTAAGTGTACATACAGTTCGGTCACACATTCACATTGTTGTGCAACAGCCACCACCATCACATTTTTATCTTGTGAAACTGAAACTCTATACCCATTACACAATAACTCCCATTCTCCCTTCCCCCCAGCCCCAGCAACCACTGGTATACTTTCTTATTTTTATGATTTTGACTCTAATTACTTCATATAAGTGGAATTTTGTGGCTGGCTTATTTCACTTAGCATAATGTCCTCAAGGTTTTTCCATGTTGTACCATGGTCCAGGATTTCTTTCCTTTTTAAGGCTGAACCAGTTCATTCTAAAGGAGATCAGCCCTGGGTGTTCTTTGGAAGGCATGATGCTAAAGCTGAAACTCCAGTACTTTGGCCACCTCATGCGAAGAGTTGACTCATTGGAAAAGACTCTGATGCTGGGAGGGATTGGGGGCAGGAGGAGAAGGGGACGACAGAGGATGAGATGGCTGGATGGCATCACCGACTCGATGGATATGAGTGAGTGAACTCCGGGAGTTGGTGATGGACAGGGAGGCCTGGCATGCTGCAATTCATGGGGTCGCAAAGAGTCGGACATGACTGAGTGACTGAACTGAATATGGCATTATACATATATTTGGCTTATCCATTCATTTTCTGATGGATGGGTCTTAGCTATTGTGAAAAATGCTGTGAACATTGGTATAATAGTGCAGCATCAT